>NW_006921613.1:4956003-4958362 GCF_000298275.1 Orycteropus afer afer
TGGTAGCATAGTGCCTAAGGCACTTGACTGCTAACCAGAAGGCTGGCGGTTCAAACCCACCAGCCACTCCTCGGAAGGAAGGTTGGGCAATCCTACTTCCCTAGTGATAACTGCCTCGGAAACCCAAGGAGGGGTCGCTATGAGTCAGGGCCGACTCGACAGCAAATAACAACAACAACAACAACAATAATAAAGAATGTTTTATTCCACTCACATGTTGTAACATTACACAGTCATTAAAAATTATTTATAGACTTTGAATGCAAAACAAGCTCTTAAAATTTAAAAAAATAATAATTAATTAATTAATTTTTAAAAAGTTGTTTATGAAGAGCATGTAAAAAGGCTGGGGGGACTCATGCTTAATTATAAGTGGAAAAACATACAAATAATATGTGTATATCCTAATTATATGAAAATACATGCATAAAAAAGGAAAAGGTTGCATTTCACCAGGGAAAATGCAAATTGGCTTATAATAAAGTAACACTTCACACCATCAGATCAGCAGAAATTAAAGTCTGACAATACCAAATGTTGGTAAGGCCATAGAGTAATGGAAACTGGTATCATAATTTGAAGGAATCCTGGTAGCACAATGGTGAAAGTGCTTGGCTGCTAACCAAAAGGTCAGTGGTTTGAACCCACCCATGCAGCAGTCTGCTTCCATAGAGATTACAGCCTTGGAAAGCCTGTGAGCAGTTCTACTCTGCTCAATAGGGTCACTATGAATCAGAATCAACTTGATGGCAATGGGTTTGGTTTTATCATAATTTGACAATATCCAGGGGTAAATCTTCATGACCTAGAATTTGGCAATGGATTCTTACAATTACAATGACAAAAAGAAAATTGGACTTCATCAAAATTAAAAACTTTTGAGCATCAAAGAATACTATCAAGAAAGTGAAAATGAAATCCATAGAACAGGGGAAAATATTTACAAATGGTATGTCTGTTAAGGGTCTAGAATTTGAAACATACAGAACTCTTACAATTCAAAAATAAAATAACAAACAATTAATGGGCAAAGAACTTGAATAGACATTTCTCCCAAGAAGATACACAAATGACCAAAAAGCATATGAAAAGATGCTCAAGGTAAGGAGTCACTTTGTTGTTGTTATTGTTGTTCCATGCCATCAAGTAGCTCCAACTCATAAACCCTATGTACAATCAGAGAGATAGAAATTCAGACTACAATGAGCTGCCTACTTAACACACACCAGGGTGGCTATTAGAGTTCTGGTGGTGTAGTGCCTAAGGGATTTGACTGCTAACCAGAAGACTGGAGGTTCAAACCCACCAGCCACTCCTCGGAAGGAAGACTGGGAAATCCACTTCCGTAAAGATACCACCTTGGAAACCCAACTATGAGTTGAAATTGACTGGACGGCAGTGAGTTTGGGTGTTTTGGTTTTTAAGGTGTCTATAAACAAAAAGACAGACAATAGAAAGTGTTGGGCAGAAGGTAAAGTTGGAGTAACTTCTCAGCAACAACCCAACACCTTGAGAGAATCACCGAGCCTGCCGACTTGTTCCTGTAACATATGTTACATGTTCAGTTGGCACAACATAGTACATAAAAATCTTGTTCCACAACCTACTTTGGTTAGTAGCAATTGAGGTCTCAAAAGATTTTGAGCAGCCATCTAAGATGCAACTATTGTTCTCCTCTCATCTGAATCAAAGAAGAGTGCAGAAAATCAAAGGCATCTGGAAACAATTAGTCCAAGGACAAGACAGACCACAAGGACCTCAGCCTTCATGACCCCAAGAGCAGAAGAACTAGATAATGCCCAGCTACCAATGTCAACCACTCAGAAAGGGATCAAAACTGGAGATCCTGGGTAGAGTGAGAGGAAAAATGTGGAACAAAATTCAAAACCACAAAAATGACCACAATTACTGGTTAGATAGAGTCTGGTGGAACCCCCGAGACTATGGCCTCAGGTTATCCTTCAGGCCTAGAAATGGACTCACTACCATGGACTGGCCCAACAGTAAGAAGACCTACATACAGAATACCTACTCCAGGGCAATGCACACACCTACCCTAGGGAGATGCACCCCTTAGAGCAATCAGCTGTGAGACACCAGAGGGGCAGCATTTACACAGAGGGAAAGCTGGACAGATGGGAATGCATTGTTAAGAAGGGGATAAGGAGAGGGTAGTCACAGAGAAGGGAGGGGAGGAGAGTTTTTTATGGTCAGGATGGTAATTGGGGCATGAAATCAAATGTGCACAAACTGTTGAATGTAAAACAACTTTACTTTGTAATTTTGCACCCAAAGCACAATAAAATTTATATATATATATATGAGCTCTGGGAGCTCTGGTAGCATAGTGACTAAAGCA
>NW_006921613.1:4958800-5014080 GCF_000298275.1 Orycteropus afer afer
TGCTGTAGTACATCCATACAATGCAGTATGGATGATTTGGAGATTAAAAAAACAATGAAGTACTGGACATGAATGAACCTTGAAAATATATTAACTGAAAGAAGCCAAACACTGAAGGCCACATGTTATGTGATTTCATTTGTATGAAAGTTCCAGAACACAAAAATCCACAGAGACACGAAGTTGATTAGTGATTGTCACAGGCTGGGAGGGAGAAAAATGAGGAGTGACTACTAAGGAGTGATTTAAAAAAATAGGGAATTAGATAGCGGTGATGGTTGTACAACATTCTGAATGTACTGAAAGTCACTGAATTGTACAGTTTAAAATGGTGAATTCTGCATCATATGAATTTTATCCCAATTAAAAAAAAAAAAACTACATGAGAAATTGTTGTTGACAGTGGTACCTAGGAATGAAGAGTACGTGGAAAAAGATTTTTATTTTTCATTTCATACCCTACTATATTTTGAGTTAACATGGTCATATATTAGCTTTAGCTGTATTATTCTTATTTTATACAAATTTCTTCAATGTGTTTAAAAATAAGTAGCTATAATTATATTCTATTCAAATATATATATATATATATATGTACATATATATATACACACCCATACATATATACAGATGTGTATGTATATTAAATATGTTCATCCAAAGATAATAAATCTCTACTAATAAAGACATATTAAATATTATATATTGTTATTGTAGACATTAAATGATACTGACTTTTAAAACTTGAAAATACAAATCTCTCTCTTAATTATTCTTCCCTCTTCCCTTCCTTCCATCTCCGTACATTTTGCTTGTGATTTTAATTAGAACAACAAATTGTTTTTAGTGGATAATGTGAAGGCCAACCCAACCACCACAATTTCAAATAAATAGTCTACATTTATCACATCTTAGAATGTTTCCTTTCTGACTCAAGATACCTGTTATTGTGAAGTGTTCTTAGAGAATATGAGTATTCAAAACAACAATTGACTAAGTGGGAGGGCAGTAGGAGAAGGAAGAGAGAATATTTAAAAGAGAAGGTGAACATTGAAAAGAAAGGACAAGGGAAGGCTAGAAAAGAACATTTCTGTGTCTCTTGGGGAGATTTGTGAGAGGTAAATGTGATTACAAGTTTCTTTGTAACTGTAACTTGGCAGGAAGGACATTAAGATATGACAGGGTTCAAACAGACAACATACGGAAAGGTGGAATAATAAAGGTGGAAGAAATGCCAAGAGATTTCCCAGGGTCCAGGACTAAGGAAATTTCCAACTACTAATCCTTCTTTGTTTCCAACTTTCTCATTCAAACCACCAATAGTTATCAATGCATTGTGATTGCATATTTGACCAATTTCAGACTGCAGAAGTTGAAAAAATCTTCCATTTCTTCATCTGTTTTGGTGCACAAATTTGAAGTGATATCCATATTAACTGGTCTTCCTTGTAGGCCTATGGATATTATCCTATTACTGACAGCATTGTATTTTCAGAATAGACTTTTTTTTTATTTTTTATTGTGATTTGGTTGAAAGTTTACAGAGCAAATTTGTCAGAATAGATCTTGATTTTTTTTTTATGATGAATGCAACATCATTCTCAACATAGTAGACCATATGATCGTCCAATTCAAAATGGCCAATTCCAGTCCATTTCAGCTCACTAATGCCTATGATATTGATCTTTATGCATTCCATTTCATTTTTTACTATTTCCAATTTTCCTAGATTCATACTTCATATGTGCTCAAACATGGCAACAATTGTGAAGATGATACAGGACCAAGCAGTGTTTTGTTCTGTTGTACATAGGGTTACTATGAGTTGGAGTCAACACCTAACAGCAGCAACAAGGGGGTTCTCAGAACACAGGATCTTAAGAAGCTAAAATCAGGACAGTCTCAGGAAAACTGGACATATTGGTCACTCTAACACAGAGAAAAATAATAATATATCAAAATATAGATATCTTCACAAACAGGTCTCTGAAACATGTTACAGAGCATTATACAATAAAATTTAGATTACTGCTGTGGCTTCTATTACTTTTAATAAGGGCATATAAATTCAGTTCAGACACTATTTAGGCCAATCCCATAGTCTGTCCCTTGAAATAAAATGGCACAGTTTGGTGCAATACTGTATACTTTGCACCTAGAAGGGAAACTCTCCCAACATGCCAGTCAAGATGATACAATTGAGTCCCTTTAAGATCTATTTCTATTCAACTTGATAACAAGATGAAACTGATATTTCATAATAGCCTTAGATTTGCCTTTTTAACTAATCAGAGTAATTTCTGGAATATGAGAATTATCAAAGTTCATTCACTAATTCAACAAATTCTGTCTTTGCAAAAGATGTATAAGTCAGAATAAGGAAAGCCTTTGGAAATGTTGTAAATTCTAAAAGTCATTAATAAAAAGATGCATTTGCTTACATAAAAATATAAACTTTTGTACATAAATAAGGCCCAAAAGAAATTCAAGAAACTAACAATGAGACACTAAGAGATACAGTATTTAAGAGAACATGAGGGAATAATATTCTCAAATATTGTTGGTAGGAATGTAAACTGGAGCAACCACTTTTCAGTGAATTTGAAAGTATCTCAAGTTAAATATATTTATAAAATTAACACAGCAAAACTTCTTTTAACTTCAACTTAATAAAGAGAATCTAGTCTACAGTCAGGAGCTCTGGTAGCCTAAGGCACTTGACTGCTCCAGAAGGCTGGCGGTTCAAACCCACCAGCCACTCCTCAGAAGGAAGGTTGGGCAATCCTACTTCAGTAGTGATGCTGCCTCGGAAACCCAAGGAGGGGTCGCTGTGAGTCGGGGCCGACTCGACAACAAACAACAACAGTCTACAGTCACACCACACTGGGGTACACCTGATCTCATCTGATAAAGAGTATCTGCAATAAATCTACAGCTAACATCATACTTAATGGTAAAGGGCTGAAAACAATCAGGAACAAGGCAAGGATATCTACTCTCACCACTCTTATTTAACATAGAACTCAAAGTTCTAGTCACTGTAATAAGATTTTTTTAAAAAGGAAGACAATAGAAAACTGAAATACTCAGAGAAGTCATAATGAATAAATTGGCCATATCTACCTCAACTTAAGTGTAAATTAAACATCAATGGAATTTCAGACTACAATTCATTCTCCAAACTAATATTAAGTTATCATAAAATGTATGTCCTATATGGCAAAAAAAGGCTTAACTATAATGTTAAATTTCTTCCATTTACTTTTAAATAATCATGTTTTAAATGTGTGTGTCATCCTCTAATAATCACCAAAAATTGTGACATTATTTCAATTCAGGATTATGTCTCTAGAGCAAAATTATATTTGTATGGCAAAAGAAGGTCTTGAAATATGTAAACCACCCAGGTCAATAAAGGACTAGCATTAATTTTCTAATATCAAGTGTCTAGTTAAGTATCTTTGACATTTCAAAACAAAACTAAAAACTTAGAAAAACAAGTAGAATATTTTTATCACTATTTATTTCTGTTGAAGGCTAAAACTAATGTTTAAAAGAAGTAATTTTACTGTGTTTGCTCACTTGTTAGTAATAATAGATTTTATTAAGAGCAAGAATAAATTATTCAAAGGAGCTGAAAATACTTGATTACTTATTGCCTATTTGAGGTCAACAAAAAGGGTATCGAGCAAAGATTTCCCATTGCTTTTGGAGATAATTATTTACCCAAACTAATTCTTACCCAAAATATTTTATAAAATAGACCTATTCTAATTTGAATAGGGGTAAAATCCAGAGCCCCACCTGCTGAGCCACCTCTCACCCCAGTTTTTCTAAGAAAGTCCTAAGGTTTATAATACCTTAGTAGTATAAGTACTTCTAGTTATATTGAAAATGATGGATTTATGACAAAAAATTAAGAGGCATCTTATGCTTCATTTTATTTTTGACTTAAAATTATTATACCTGATGCTACTTCAAATCATCTACTGCTTTCTACCTCCTTATATGATTCACTCTGCTTTTATTGTTTCCAAACACTATAATCATGCTAGCTATAATGAGTTTTGAATTTCTAAAACACAAAGAGGAGGGAATATACTTTTCTAGAGATAGATTCAGCATTTTCCTGTATTCAATATTTTGTTTTAAGATCATGACTTTGTGAGCCGTGCAACACTGCTCATTGTACTGTGTGACCAAGTACCATGCTCATTAATAACAACAAAAGTCAATGGTTTGAAGCCAAATGCCTCAATACTGAAATAAGAACAATAACAAAAAAAGGCAAGTGAACACAGTTGCCTGTGTGTTTGAGGATTTTACTATTTATATCAATAAATCTAAAGTTGAAGAGGGTATATCACAACAGGAAAAAATAATGCTATGAGTTTCAAAAGGGACAGGAATAGATAAATCAAACTCAAGCACAAGAGAAAACCTTAATTGCATGCTTTGTGGACAAGGTCATTTAGAGCAGCCTCTCCACTAATAAATGTTGCACTCTTTTCAGCAGATGCATAATAAACTCTATGACTTAGAATGCCACTTGGATGCAGGCCAGCCTTGGGGACCATTTTACTCTAGGTAAGCATATACTTTGTGTGGCATGGGTCTAGAGGAATAGTGCTCAACCCAATCAGTCTCTCAAAAAAAAAAAAAAAAAACTTACTGCCCTTCAGTCAGATCCAAATTACAGTGACCCCTTCTTGGGTTTCAAGGTGGTATCTCTACAGAAGTAGATTGCCCAACCTTCCTTCCAAGGAGTGGCTGGTGGGTTTGAACCACCAGCCTTCTGATTAGCAGTCAAATGCCTTAGGCACTAGGCCACCAGAGCTCCCAATCAGACTCTATACTCCCTTTATTAACATATGTTTTGTTATGTCTCCTTTACTATGCTGTTGTTATGTGCCATCGAGTGGGACCTGACTCATAGTGACTCCTCCTTGGGTTTCCAAGGCTAGTATCACTACGGAAGTAGTAGATTGCCCAACCTTCCTTCCGAGGAGTGGCTGGTAGGTTTGAACCACCAGCCTTCTGGTTAACAGTCAAGTGCCTTAGGCACTATGCTACCAGAGCTCCTTCCTTTACTATTGTGAAGTGAAATTCACTGGCAATATAACCCACTGATACACTTATTTCGTAAGGTTACGATAGAGACATAAAGAAGAAATAAAAACAAAGCCATTGATAACTTAAAGATATATGTTTCAAAATGCAAGTGCTTAAGCATGACTATATTAGAAGGCACAATGAAGTAATTGGATGCTTACAACTATTAAAAGTGTATAAGTCTGGTTTAAGAAGCATAGGAAAATCCAAAGTCATTTCTTATGAGGAACAGAAAAATAAAAGAAGATATGTGAATAGGTGGACATAGAATAAAAACTAATGTTGAGATAAGTAACAAGAAATCAAATTTACCTGTCTGTAATAAGATAAAAATAAATAAATAACTAATAGTCCATGACAAGTTGCAGACCATCAAAGTTGTAAAATGAGAAAATGTATCATTTTCATTAAATGATTAATAATGTCAAAACACACATTTCAGGATTACTATATTTCAGAATCTACTTTCAAAGTCTATAGGGGTTGTATCACTTAGAAATACAGTCAGCTGCTAATAACATATATAAAATAACTTAGGTTTAAATATGCTAAAGTCTATTTCTCTCTCATGAAAAAAATCCAGAGGTAAACAATCAAGGACTGGAATGAATGATTGTTCCAAGGTTATCAGAAACAAAGATCCTTCTTTCTTTCTCCTGTACCATCTTTAGCTCATAGCTTTCACCATCAAAACTGTCTCAGAATTACAAGGCAATCACTGCAGCTCCAACCATCATGTCTATGATGCAGGTACCAGGAAACAGGAGAAGCAAGGAACACAGGACACATATCTCATCTCAGTCAGTATCCTTTAAAGTACTTTCCTGGAAGTCCCATCACTAAACACCTGCTTACCTCTCATGAACTGCTATCCCTTTCTGCAAGAGAGGCTAGAAGATACAGTTGAGTATAGCCATATACATTACTACATCAACAATACATAGGTCCTGTTACTAAATAAAATAGAGTGAATGGATATTGGATGGACAATGTATTTGCTCATTTGTAAGGAATCACACATTTCCTCAAGGATAGGAGAACTAAACTATCCATGAGTGCTGAAAATAATGATTAATCATTGCCTATGTGAGCACTAGAGGATGTAGTGCCTAAGATGTCTAGTGGTTTATTGCCTAAGACATTTGACTGCTAACCAGAAGGATGGCAGTTCAAATCTACCAGCCACTGCCCGGAAAGAAGGTTGGGCAATCTACTCCCTTAGTGATACCGCCTCAGAAACCTAAGGAGGGCTTGCTATGAGTCAGATCCAACTCAACAGCAGTGAGTTGGGTTTTGGTTTTATGTGAGCACTCTGTCACAAGAACAGACCAGGTGATCTCCTGAGGGCTTTGCAACTCTAACCTCTCTGGTTCTAGTTGACTCAGTACTCCACCTTACAGTGGACAGGCACAAAGAAAAGCTCTGGTTCTTAGCCCTGAGCTTTTGCTCATTTTGTGGACTAGTACTCAGAATCAAAATGTGCTGTGAACTCCCTTCCACCCTCCCAAATCCTACAAATCTTGGTTTACATCCCACTTCTTCCCCGAAGCCCTCTGAATACTCTAGTTCACACTGATCTTTCTCTGAATTCTCACTGCACAGAGTCTCTGCCAAACATGTTAGCCATTCATTGTTCTCTGATGTTTTGTAGATGTACTATAATATGCCAAGTACTTAAATATGAGATGAAGGTTTCTCCCCCATAATTCCACCAGGACTTCTCCTCTAAAGAAATGCAGCCATGGGACCATGGCCACAAGGGACATCAAGTTCAATTAGCATAACATAAATAACATAACATGAAATTAAATTAATAACATAAAATAAATAACATAACATAACATAAAATTAGCATAACATAAATAACATAACATAAAAGGAGCTCTGGTAGCATAGTGCCTGAAGCACTTGGCTGCTAACCAGAAGGCTGGAGGTTCAAACCCACCAGCCACTCCTCGGAAAGAAGATGGGGCAATCTACTTCCGTAGTGATACTGCCTCGGAAACCCAAGGAGGGGTCGCTATGAGTCGGGTCCGACTTGATGGCATATAACAATAACAACGACTACTACACTAAAACATTGTTCTATGTCCTACTTTGATGAGTAGTGAGTGGGGTCTTAAAAGCTTGCAAGCAGCCATCTAGATGCAACGATGGGTCTCCCCTCATCCAGACCAAAGAAGAATGGAGAAAACTAAAGATTCATGGAAACAATTAGTCCAAGGGACTGGTAGACTATGAGATCCTCAGCCTACACCATAAGACCAAAAGAACAAGATGGTGCCCAGCTATCTCTGTCAACCACTCAGAGGCAGATCAGTATAGGATATCCTGTATAGAACAAAACTCAAAATCGTAAAAAAAAAAAAAAAAAAAGACCAGCTTTACTTATCTGGTAGAGTCGCGTGAAACCCCTGAGACTATGGCCCCTAGCTACCCTTCAGGTCTGGAATTGAAATCATTCCTGTGGCTTCCAGACAAACAACAGACAGGCATATAAGGTGAACATTTACACCAGGTAGATATACTCCTTTGTTGTTGTTGTTGTTGTTATGTGCCTTCGAGTTAGAACAATCAATCATGAGAGAACAGAAGGGCAGTATTTGCCCAGGGAGAGAGCTCAGGGGGTAAGAATGTATAGGAAATAAGGACACAAGTAACTACAGGGAGAAAGTGGGAAAAGAGCTGTTACATTGGGGGATTGTAGTGTCATGAGACAAAATGTGTATGAACTGCTGTATGGAAAATGAATTTGTTCTCTAAACTTTCACACAAATCACAATAAAAAGAAAGAAAAGAAATGAAATGCAGCCAAAGAGGGAGGTAGATTCCACCTTCCAAGGGGCTGTTTGGGAAAATGGGCTTTTAAAAGTGGTAGTATGTGAGCAGTAGGAGAGCAAAGAAGAAGAAAAGCAACAGAAAAGCAGTATGATGGTGAAGGGACTCTTGCAGAGATGAGAACTTTTTTAACAACTGAGAGAAAATTGGGGAGAATAATAGATGAATTTTAGGAAGTTTGAATGTGTAGAGTGCTGTATTTAAAAAAAAAAGAAAAAGCATTATGGGTTTTAAGACACTTTCAAGATGGAGAGTGAAGATCCACATGATTCTACAAGACTTTTAGAGTTGCTTGATGTTTCATTTGAATGTGACCAGCTCAGATTGGTACTAAAAACAAAGCTTCTAATTGAGTCAGAGCCTCAGTTCTAGGACAGTAGTTTTCTTCCCAAAAAAAGCAAATCAAGTTTTACAGAAAACAACAACATAAATTTCAAAGGCAAATTTACGGGGGCACTTATTGTAATGCATAGGAAAATTAGCCAAAAGTAAACAATAAGTAGAAAAACATTATACTTATTCTCTTCTGATAAAGTTGATACTCTGATTTCTCTGCAGTTAAATAAGAAAAAAATGAAGATTTGGATAATCATTTAATGAATATAGCTTTATACACCAACAGTATGGATAGCAGCTTTGCTTTTGGTCATTGTTATTGTTGATGTTGTTTTTATACTGGTCTCCCTACTTCCAATCTGCTTACCCTGCTGCCAGAGTTACTTTCCTAAGCAGTAAGTCTGATGATTGCACTTCCTTGCATAAAAACTTCTGTTTGTTCCCTAATGAATGATACAAGTCCAAACCCAACTTGGTAGCAATACCCTTCACAAGTCCCTGCTAACTTTCTTCTTCAGCTATGCACCTCACACCTACTAGATGGAACACTCAGACCTGAGTAGTGCCTTGGCATATGTTAGTTATTCTTTTTGCCTCTATGTGCTTCTCCCATTCTCATCTTCACCTGCCCAACTCCAACTCATCCTTCATCTAGAGGATGCCTCCAGGCCAAAGCCTTTGGTGACAAATCTCCTGTCCCCAGGCAGCCACTCATCTACACTACTTTCAAAGCTTTCTTCACATCTATTTTAAAAAAGCATTTAAATGCCTATCACATCGCTCAGGTTAGGAGTGGGAACCATTTTTTTAAGCTCTGTACCCAGAAAGGTGCCTAGCACATAGTGGACAGTGGATGGCTATGCAAGCAGGAAGTTTTCCATGCAGCAAATCATTTTCAAATCTGTTTCTAGAGCATCAGTGGCACCTTCCCATGGCCAAACTTCAAGATGGCCTTTGTCCTAAATGAGGAGGTCCAAGAAGTAGATAATGAGAATTATCTAGTCCCACAGTTTTTCTGCTTGAGAAATGCTGAGCATCTTCTTCCCTTTTGGTTTTCTAACTCCAGGTCTTTGCACATTTCGTTATAACATTGACTTTCTCTTCTTGAGCTGCTCTTTGAAATCTTCTGTTCAGCTCTTTTACCTTGTCATTTCTTCCATTTGCTTTAGCTACTCCTCATTCAAAAGCAAGTTTCACAGTCTCTCCCAACACCCATTTTGGTCTTTTCTTCCTTTCCTGTCTTCTTAATGACTATTTTCTTTCTTCATGTGTGATGTTCCTGACATCCTCCCACAATTCCTCTGGTTTTTGGTCACTGGTGTTCAATGCATCAAATCTATTCTTTAGATGGTCTCTAAGTTCAGGTGGGACATAATCAGGGTCATATTTTGGCTCTCATGGACTTGTTTTAATTGTCTTCAGCTTCCACTTGCATATGAGCAGTTGATGGTCTTTTCCACAGTCAGCTCCTGGCCTTGTTTTGGCTGAAGATATTGAGCTTTTCCATCACCTCTTTCCACAGATGTAGTCAATCTGATTCCTGTGTACTTCATCTGGTGAAGTACACGTGTATAGCCGCCATTTGTGTTGTTGAGAAAGGTATTTGCAATGAATAAGTCATTGGCCTTGCCAAATTCTATCATGCGATCTCCAGTATCATTTCTATCACCAAGGCCATATTTTCCAACTACCAGTGATTCTTCTTTGGTTCCAACTTTTGTATCCCAATCACCAGTAATAATCAATACATCTTGATTGCATGTTTGGTCAATTTTAGACTGCAGAAGTTGATAAAAATCTTCAATATCCTGATCTTTGGCTTTAGTGGTTGATATTGTTGATAATGTTGATATTAGTAGTATTAAGTAGTCTTCCTTGTAGACATATGGATATTATCCTATCACTGACAGCATTGTACTTCAGGATAGATCTTGAAATGTACTTTGTGACAATGAATGTCATGCCATTCCCCTTCAATTTGTCATACCTGGCATAGTAGATCATATGGTTGTCTGATTCAAGATGGCCAAAATCAGTCCATTTCAGCTCACTAATGCCTGGGATATTGATCCTTATGTGTTCCATTTCATTTTTGAGAACTTCCAATTTTCCTAGATTCATACTTCATACATTCCATGTTCCAATTATTAATGGATGTTTGCAGCTCTTCCTTCCCATCTTGAGTCATGCCATATTAGCAAATGGAGCTGAAAGCTTTCATCCATCCACATCATTAAGGTCAACTCTACTTAGAGTAAGCAGCTCTTCCCTAGTCATATTTTGAGTGCCTTCCAACCTGAAGGGCTAATTTTCTGGCACTATATTGGACAATGTTTCAGGGCTATTCATAAAGTCTTCCACTAATATATCAAACAGTCTTTCACTGCTATTCGTAAGGTTTTCACTGGCCAATTCTTTAAGAAGTGGATGGCCTCTTCCTTCTTCCAAGTCTGTCTTAGTCTGGAAGCTCCAATGAAACCTGTCCACCATAGATAACCATGCTTGTATTTGAAATACTGGTGGCATAGCCTTCAGCCTCACAGCAACATGCAAGCCACCACAGTGCAATAAGTGGACTGATGAGTGGTGGCATTTCTCAAGCTGAAAGAGCTGAAGAAAAAAAAAAATCAAGTCTCAAGTTGCAATATTGAAAGATTCTATGGGCAAAATATTGAATGATGCAGGAAACATCAAAAAGAAGATGGAAGAAATACACAGAGTCATTATACCAAAAAGAATTGGTTGATGTTCATCCATTGCAGGAGGTGACATATGATCAAGAACCAATGGCATTCAGAGGGAGTAGTTGGACCTGTGGGCTCAGGACCATGGTTTCAGGGGACATCAAGCTCAATTGGCATAACATACTACACAAAAACATTGTTCCACACCCTACTTTGGTGAGTAGCAACTGGGAACTTAAAAGCTTGCAAGTAGCCATATAGATGCAATGATGGGTCTCTCCTCATTCAGAGCAAAGAAGAATGAAGAAAACCAAAGACACATGGAAAGAATTAGTCCAAGAGACTGGTAGATTATGCAGTCCTCAGCCTATATGACCATAGACCAGAAGAACTAGATGGTGCCCAGCTACCACTGTCAACCACTCAGACTGATATCAGTATAGGGGATCCTGGATAGAGTGGGAGAGCAATGTGGAACAAAACTCAAAATCATTTAAAAAAGGACCAGGTTTGCTGACCTAATAAATCATGGTGGAACCCCTGAGACTATGGACCCTACCTATCCTTCCAGTCTGGAATTGAACTCACTCCTGTGGCTTCCAGCCAAATAATAGACAGGCATATGGGCTGAACATTTATACTACTTGGAGCAATCAGTCATGAGAGAACAAAAAGACAGTGTTTGCACAGGGAGACAGCTTGGTGGGCAGGAGTGCATGGGAAGGAAGGACACAGGGAAGAGGTAACTGCAGGGAGGAAAGTGGGAAGAGAACTGTGACATTGTGGAGAATTGCAGTCAATGTCATGAGACAAAACGTGTATGAACTGCTGTATGGAGAATGAATTTGCTCTGTAAACTTTCACCCAAATCACAATAAAAATTAAAAAAAAAAAAAAAAAAAAACAATGGTATTGAAGGAAGAAGTTGAAGCTACACTGAAAGAATTGGTGAACTACAAGGCTCCAGGAACTGATGGAATACCCATTGAAATGTTTCAACAAATGGATGGTGCGCTGAAGGCACTTACTCGTCTATGCCAACAAATTTGTAAGACAGCTACCTGGTCAACTGACTGAAAGAAATCCATATTTGCACCAATTCCAAAGAAAGGTGATCCCACAGAATGTGGAAATTATCAAACAATATCATTAATATCACATGTAAGTAAAATCTTCCTGAAGATAATTTAAAAAACAGTTGCAGCAGTATATTGACAGGGAAATTCCAGAAAAACAAGCTGGATTCAGAAGAGAATGCGGAACAATGGACGTCATTGATGATATCAGACAGATACTGGCTGAAAGCAAATACCAGAAAGATGTTTACTTGTGTTTTATTGACTATGCAAAAGCATTTGACTATGTGGATCATAACAAATTATGGATAACATTGTGAAGAATGGGAATTCCAGAGCACTTAATTGTGCTCATGAGGAGCTTGTGCCTTGACCAGGAGGTTGTCATTCACACTGAATGAGGAGATTCTACATGGTTTAAAATCAGAAAAGGAGTGAGTAAGACTTGTATCCTTTCACCATACTTATTCAATCTATATGCTGAAGAAATAATATGAGAATGAGAACTATATGAAGAAGAACATGGCATCAGAATTGGAGGAAGACTCATTAACAATCTGTGATATGCACATGACCTTGCTTGCTGAAAGTGAAGATGATTTGAAGCACTTATTGATGAAGATTAAAGACTACAGTCTGCAGTACAGATGACATCTCAACATAAAGAAAACAAAAGTCTTCACAACTGGACCAATAAACAGCATCATGATAAATAGAGAAAAGACTGAAGTTGTCAAAGATTTCATATTACTTGGTTCCACAATCAACACCAATGGAAGCAGCAGTCCAGAAATCAGACAACATATTGCACTGGGAAAATCAGCTGCAAAAGACCTCTTTAAAGTGCCGAAGAGCAAAGATGTCTCTTTGAAGACTAAGGTGCATCTACCCAAGTCATGGTGTTTTCAATCGCCTCTGTGCATGTGAAAGCTAGACAATGAATGTTGTTGTTGTTGTTATTGTTGTTGTGTGCTGTTGAGTCGGCCCCGACTCATAGCGACGCCTCCTTGGGTTTCCTAGGCAGTATCACTACGGAAGTAGATTGCCCCATCTTCCTTCCGAGGAGTGGCTGGTGGGTTTGAACCGCCAGCCTTCTGGTTAGCAGTCAAGTGCCTGAGCCACTATGCTACCAGAGCTCCTGGAAGGAAGACCAAAGCAGAGTTGAAGCTTTTGAGTTGTGGTGTTGGCAAAGAATACTGAAAGTACCATGGACTACTAGAACTAACAAATCTGTCCTGGAAGAAGTGCACCTGAAATGTTCTTGGAAGCAAGAATGGCCAGACTTTGTCTGACCTATTTTGGTCATGTCAGAAGGGACCATTCCCTGGAGAAGGATATCATGCTTGGTAAAGTGGAAGTTCAGTGAAAAGGCCCTCAATGAGATGGATTGACACGGTGGCTGCAACAATGGGCTCAGGAATAGCAAGGATTGTGAGGCTGGTGCAGGACCAAGCAGTGTTTTGTTTTGTTGTATACAGGGTCGTTATAAGTCAGAGTCAACTCGATGACACCTAACAACAACTATGCCCACACCAAACATCCCCACAGAAAGGATGATTCAAGAAGCACTCACTCCTAGAAACCACTTATCAAAATTGTTCCCCATGGGTATCTCAAAAAAAAAAAAAAAAAAGTTGAGGGGTGGGGGGGTACAAGCATGTTTTTCTTTCTATTTAATGGATAATTACCAAGTAGAAAGCGAAAATAAGAGAGCAAAATGCAGACAGCAGAGAATCATCAAATGTCTGACCACTGCTTATCTGCCCAAACCTCCAGCTATTTACTGTTTCTTGGAAAATTATCCCAGCCAATCCCCTACCCCTTCTTCATTGATCTTTCTGGGGTTTTCCACCACTAACCAAAACGAAAATTTGGTTTACACCAAAAATAAAAAAGAAAAGCGTATGATTTTACTAGGATATTTACTGTCACTAAGTAAATATCTAGTTATTGACTATATTTCATTAAGTAGTATTACTTTTTGCTAAACCAATAAAAAGCAAACCCACTGCCGTCGAGTCAGTTCTGACTCACAGCAACTCCTCCTTGGGCTTCTGAGGTGGTATCTCTATGGAAGTAGATTGCCCAGTCTTCCTTCCAAAGAGTGGCTGGTGGATTTGAACTGCCAGGCCTTTTGTTTAGCAGTCCAATGCCTTAGTTGTCTCTATAACCAGCAATGCCCACCAAATCAATTCAGTTCTTTCCTGATGCTTTGAGAAATATTGTCAAAATAAGATGGCTTATCTTCCCAAGGTTTTAAATTTAAATGGTCTTTCTGTTTCTTTGGCTATTCATACTAATGTTCAGTACCTGCAGATTCTAGTCCCAGAGTTAGATCAGCCTGGAGAGTTTCTAATTTCTTGAACTCTCAGTTCTGGCTTGATTCCTGCTCCCAGAGAAATACAATACTGCTTCTGGAATCTTTCTAAGCCACACAAGGACTGTAGTTTAGGGACATTTCAGTGACCAGTTTATGACTCAGAGCTTCTGAATATCTCACTTGCAGTATCTATTATTATACTGCCTCTTACTCTGGGTTTAGGCCTCCCCAGTTTCTCCTTACTTCAAGTTATAGAAACCAGATCAAAGAATTGATGAGACAAATAACAAAAAAAACATTTGCAAATAAAAGTTGCAATGTTAGATTACAACAGGGTATTTTAGAGATGATAGTAAATACATTGTTGTTGTTAGCTGACTTCAAGTTGGCTCCAACTCACACCAATCCTATGTACAACAGAACAAAACACTGCTCGGTCCTGCACTATCCTTTACTCCATCCACATCATTAAGGTCAACTCTACTTTGAGGAGTCATATTATGAGCGCCTTCTAACCTGAGAGGCTCATCTTCCAGCACTGTACCAGACAATATTTCACTGCTCTTCATAAAGTTTTCTAGTAATATATCATGGGAGCTCTGGTAGCATAGTGGCTAAGACACTTGCCTGCTAACCAGACAGCTGGCGGTTCAAACCCACCAGCCACTCCTCGGAAGGAAGGTTGGGCAATCCTACTTCCATAGTGATACTGCCTTGGAAACCCAAGGAGGGGTCACTATGAGTCGGGGCTGACTCGACGGCACATAACAACAACAACAACAAGTAATATATCAATGTTTCACTTCTATTCATAAGGTTTTCTGTGGCCAATTTTTTTCAGAAGTTGATGGCCCCATCCTTCTTCCCAGTCTGTCTTCATCTGGAAGCTGCTGAAAACTGTCCATCATGGGTGACTCTGCTGGTATTTGAAATACCGGTGGCATAGCCTCCAGCCTCATAGCAACACACAAGCCACCACAGTAAGACAAACTGACAGACAAGTGGTGAATAATAAATATAAGGGGAGAGAAACTTTGATCAATATTTGGAACATTTAGGAATTAACCCAGTGTTAATTGAGTGCTTACTATATGCCAAGCAACTTCACATATATTCTCTAATTTAATCTTTAAAGTAACCCTGTGACACAGACATTTGTCGTTGTTGTTAGGTACCTTCGAGTCGGCTCTGAGTCATAGCGACCCCATGTACTACAGAACAAAACACTGCCTGGTCCTGTGCCAGCCTCACAATCCCCACTATACCTGAGCCCATCATTGCAGCCACTGTGTCAATCCATCTTGTTGAGATCCTTTCCCTTTTGCATTGACCCTCCACTTTACCAAGTATGATATCCCTCTCCAGGGAATGGTCCCTTCCAACAACATGACCAAGTAGGTCAGATGAAGTCTGTCCATTCTCACTTCCAAGGATCATTCCGGCTGCACTTCTTCAAGGACAGATTTGTTACGTCTTCTGGCAGTCCATGGTACTTTCAATATTCTTCGCCAATACTACAACTCAAAAGCATCGACTCTGCTTTGGTCTTCCTTGTTCATTGCCCAGTTCTCACATGCATACGAGGCAATTAAAAATACCATGGCTTGGGTTAGGTGCACCCTAGTCTTCCAGGAGACATCTTTGCTCTTCAGCACTTTAAAGAAGTCTTTTGCAATTGATTTTCCCAGTGCAATATGTTGTCTGATTTCTTGGCTGCTGCTTCCTTTGGTGTTGATTATGGATCCAAGTAATATGAAATCTTTGACAACTTTAATCTTTTTTCCATTTACTGTGATGCTGCTTGTTGGTCCAGTTGTGAGGATTTTCATTTTCTTTATGTTGAGATGTCATCCATACTGCAGACTGTGGTCTTCAATCTTCATCAGTAAGCACTTCAAGTCATTTGCACTCTCAGCAAGCAAGGTTGTTTCATGTGCATATCACAGGCTGTTAATGAGTCTTTCTCCAACCCTGACACCACATTCTTCTTCATATAGTCCAGCTTCTCGGATTATTTGTTCAGCATATGGGTTGAATAAATATGGTGAAAGGACACAACCCTGACGGACTCCCTTCCTGATTTTAAACCATGATTTTAAAGTCCCCTTGTTCTGTTCGAACAACAGCCTCCTGGTCTATGTACAGGTTCCTGATGAGCACAATCAAGTGCTCTAGAATTCCCATTCTTCTCAATGTTTTCCATAATTTGTTATGATCCACGTGGTCAAATGCTTTTGCATAGTCAATAAAACACAAGTAAACATCTTTCTGGTATTCTTTGCTTTCAGCAAGACCCATCTGACATGAACAGTGATAACCCTTGTTCCATGTCCTCTTCTGAATCTAGCTTGCATTTCTGGAAGTTCTCTGTCAATATACTACTACAACAATTTTTTAATTATCTTCAGCAAGATTTTACTTGCATGTGATATTAATGATATTATTCGATAATTTCCACATTCTGTAGGATCACCTTTCTTTGGAATGGATATTAATTATCTCTAACTTAAAAGAGAAAACTGAAGTGAGGCTCACAAGAGTTAAGTCCCTTGACTCCTGCTAGTGAATGCTACGGGATTTGAACTTAGATCTTTTGACTCCTGGCTCAGAATTCTTTACACTATACAACTTCATTTGAAATTTGTCATCAATTACTTATGTTCCTCAGTAATATAAAATTTACTAAGATAAATAATTCATTTTGTTTCTAATATAACATCAAAAGAGTTCCTTATCTAGAAAAATGAAATTGAGAGGTCCTTCTTATTCTTGAGATATTCTCACTTAATCAAAAACTGAGAAAGGTAGAATTTGTAGAGATCTGACTGTTCGCAGTATCCTTTACAAACAGAAATAAACCCCTATCTAATGCAGACTACTTAATGCCCCCCTCCTTTTAGACTAAATGGGGCTCTTTTACTGAGGAAGCTGCTAATATGGCATCAAGCTATTAATGGGAAAAGCATTTACTTTAGATTAAGAAGAGTGTAAAGTAGAGTGGGGGCCCTCTATGACTGGCTATTAGGGATGTTAATTAAATATTTATAATGTCTAAATTAGCATAGTGAAAGCTCAATTCATCAATTTGTTCTGGTCTGTTTCTAAAGGGGAAAAAAATAACTCCAAATGCCCCTGAAGAAAGATGCTATGTGGGTCAATAGGAAGATGACTGAACAATTTATTATGATTCTGTGGTAAAGTTTTTATTTTGATTTTATTTAAAGATACTTGTTGCAGCACCTTACTTTAAAGACCATTTACCACAGTCAATATGCTGGAGGTCCATGCATTATTCATTGCTATCCAATGAAAAATTTGCCAAGATACTTCAATGCTGAATGTCTGATTGATTAATTGATTGCTTGATAGTTACTTCCAAAAAATAGGGACTAGGTTTAATGTTTAGAACTGGAAGCCAGAATCCAAAAGCCCTGGCTCCTTTGTCTATTACTAACTAGGCTGCTAAAAGACCTAGCTTTCCAAGCATTGGAATGGTATCTTGCTAATAGAGCTATTTTCAGGCTTCATGGTTAATAACTGAGAGAAATAATTGGATCTTCCACTGAAAACTGCTAAGTATGTGGGTTCATCTCCTCTGGTCTAGTGTGGGGAAGCCAAGCACATTAACATCTAAATGCCTACAGCCTGTGGATGCTTTAATGAATGCAATTTATGAATTCCATTAGTTATAATTATTTTTATCTCATTGTATTGTGGGATTGTCTCAAAAGGGAAAGGCTAACTGTTCAACCTATTTTCAACTACAGATGAGGCTGGCTGAAATAGAGATTTCTCATCACCAACACTTCAAATGGAGTTGTCTGTAGCTGGCTGAAGATCACCTCCACATCATGCAAGTTTAGGTAAACATCTTTAGTTATGGAGGGAAAGCCTGGAATTTTTTACATATCTTTTCTCCGCAGGGTTACTGGCACAGTAGTTCCATGGTGATATATGAGTGCATGTCTCCAAAATCAAAAAGTAAAACTTTTAGTTTGTTCTGGCTATAGTAAGCTGTTTTCTTCCGTCTTGTAGGTATATCCTTTGCTTTTCCTATGGAGAGGTGACCAGAAGCACAGTTTCAGTCCCTCTTTATATGGGTACCTCTGGTCATAGTTTTTCTTCCCTCCTTGGAACAAGCAGGTCTGCCACACAGAAAGGCTGGCGTGAAAGGGTTAAAGGTCCTCTGGTCAAAATGGCGCAACAGAAGGAGCCCGGCCTGGAGCTGAAACCTAAGTGCTAATGACCGCTGCCCTTCACCCTGCTACTGTCCACCGGCCGGACCTGTGGCCGGGTGGGGCCTGGGACTGGAAGGGGGCACAATGTTCTGCATTTAACATTTGAACTTCTCCCATCCGAGGCAGCAGGCCGTTTTGTCCTGGGGTCGCTGACCTCGGTTCCCCCATCAGCTGCCCTGAAACCTTAATTGAATGACAGATGGTCATCTTCAGGGGCGCCAGAAGCTGCGTGCGGCCAGCGGCTCGGGGGCTGCGGCCCCCGGCCCCGGCGATTCTGCCCCGGCGCGCGGCCGGCCGAGGCAGCAGGCGGCAGACGGGGCTCTCCTGGCCCCAAACGCGCGGCGGTCGTGCGGCCTCGGCCCACCGCGTAGCACTGCGCTCGCGGGGAAACCTGGGCCCAGGGCCACGCGGGCGACAATCGCGGGGTCCTAGCGCCCGGACTGCCTACCAGCCCGCGGTCCCACGCAGCGTAACCCCTGGGTGGGCCTCCAAGAAGGACGCCTCCGGGCCACCCAGAGCCGCCACCTAATCTCTAGCCCGGAAAGGCGGCCGCAAAGGAACAAAACCATTCCGCTCCTAGGCCGGAATTCCCAGACTGCAGCATATTCCGGCCCTGAGCCTCGAAGGCTGGGGCCGACTTGATCCAGCACAAATGGCCCATCCCTGGGTTTGGCCAGCTAGCCAGGGCCCGCGAACAGGCCCGGAAATGACCCGAGACTTCGCCATACACCCCGCTGCACGCGGCATGCCTGCGGCCTGGGCAGCTAAGAGCATGTTCTTCCAAGCACCACTCCCGGCTGGAAGCCACGCGAGCCTGACGGTTCCGGGTGGGCCCGGGGTAATGTCCGTGCGCTGGAATCCTGCACCCACCCAGCTGCCGAGAGTTTGCAGGGTTCTGGGGTAAAAGATGGACACCCCAAAAGGCCCCCGGAGGCATCGCGGCCCAGCCGCTCAGAAAGCTCTGCCTCAGCCGCCTGCCCGCGTCTTGGTGTCCTATTTCTTTAAAATAAAAGCTGCGAGCCCTACAATTACTGGGATTACAGTGAGCGGGTATTGATCTGCAGCCTGCATTGTAGGATCAAGAGAGCAAGCGGAGGCAGACATCGCCGCCCCCACCCCCCGCCGCCGCCTAGGCCTGAAAAGCGGTAAAAAACCGTTTCTAAATGTTTGATTTCAGACGCACCATCAACACCTGCTGCAAAAGAATGACCGCCCCCGCACCTCCTCCCTTCCTCTGTTGGGCCTCCTAGGCCCAAGCAAGCTATACCGCCACCTTTAGCCTTTTTTTTTTTTTTTTTAATTGCTGAGGGAAAATATACACATAAGCACAAAAAAGGAAAAAAAAAAAAAAAGCCTCCCAGGCAGGCGCGAGCGGGGGTGGCGAGGAGGCAGGCGAAGGCGGTAATGCAACCCTAATGCACAGATAGCTGACATCAACTTCCGTCAGGCAGCTCCTGGAGATCGAACCTTTCGATTGTAACTGGGACAATTTGCATAGTGATTCCCTTTCAGAGCTTTCCCGAGTCCATAACAAGCCCAGACAGCTATTCAAATGCAAGTTGCATCCCCAAATGCAAGGCTGGCCTGACCAAAGAGCCACCAGGCGACTGGGAGAGGCGAGACCAGCGTTCCGGTTCCCATCCTTCTCTTTTCTCCTCCTTTTCTCAGTTCCTGATTTAGCTAGGAGCTGTTTATTTATGACTGCAAATGTGTGTGTGCGGGAGAGAGAGGAAATTGATCTTTGCTTGGACTTAAAGATGGAGTCGAAGGAGCTGGAAGGAATTTGGGTTTGTGCTTCTGGCTGACCCTGGGCTCCAAGGGGGGCCGCTGGACACCAAGCCCGTGGTCTTTCTTCCCTGCACCTTTCACCTCGCGACCTTGCAGGAATCTGCGGGCTCAGGAGCTGCCAGGCTGGCCCGCCTGCCCGGGGCCAGGCTGCCGAGGAAGGCTTCGCTGAGGAGGCCATCCCATCCCTGTCTTTAAAATGAGCGCAATAAAAGGTATCACCTGCGACTTGTGCGGATTACTTTTTCTAGGTGTGCATTTAGAGGAGGGTGGGTTGGTTTGCGAGGAAAGGTTGGGAGTGTGAGGGTTGGGGGAAGCAGGGGACTTGAAATTTGCCTTCCCCGTTTCCCTGTTTCTTTCTCATTTGAAATTATGCAGAATGACTCTCGTTTCCCTCCCTCTTAGGGGCGAATCTTTGGCCGCGAACCTGATCGCATGTCACAGAGGCAACTTGCCATGAAATCCGCTAATGCGCCGCGACTCGCCCACTAG
This sequence comes from Orycteropus afer afer, assembly GCF_000298275.1. Taxonomy (NCBI): domain Eukaryota; kingdom Metazoa; phylum Chordata; class Mammalia; order Tubulidentata; family Orycteropodidae; genus Orycteropus; species Orycteropus afer. The sequence continues at coordinate 4,979,682 of NW_006921613.1, forward strand.
GGTAAGCCAGTCTCACAGGCGCATGCGGGGGGGTGGGGGAGGGGGGTGGGGGGCGGTAGACCAAGGCAGACGCTTGGGGCCTGCCACGCTAGTTCCCCGCGGAGGTTGTGGCCACGCAAACGGGGAGGGAGCCGGGGGCGGGGGGGTGAGGGCAGCGGCCGCGTCACGGCCTGGGAGCCGAATGAGGGCGCCCCTTCCCAATCTGGCCGCCCATCCACCTCTGCTAACAGGTTCTCTAGGCAAGTTTAAAGTAGTAAATAAGCGCTGGGAGGGGGCCCCGCGCCGGGTGTAAATAACACAGGCATTCCCAGCGCAGGTGGCGGAAAAGAGCGCGCGGCGCGGTCTGTGGTTAGTGAGCGGTTCTCCCGCGAGGCAGAGGGCGGCTGCCGAACCTCACCTGATGTGTACGCATTACAGACATGAAGCCAGCGAGATTCGCTCACAGGGAAAAAAATCCTCAAATGGAAGTTGTCTACACTTCCCTAGGCTGGTTCCGGTTTCTGAATCTCCCAAGGTTCCCCGGCTGTCTCCACTTTCTGCCCAAACCTGCCAAAAAATGATCACAGGCCACTGACCTTGCAGCACTCGATGCTGCAAAGCCAGCTTCTCTGGTCACAGGGCATTACAACGGCGGCTAAATTCGTCGTCGTCGTCCTCTTTTCTTTTACTTTCTTTCTTTTTTAAATGGTGAGCAAGTACAAGTTTCTTAAACCCGCAGAAGCAGCCAAACATACATTACCAATTGCTCTTCGCTTATATCGGTTCGGGTGCTAGAAGATGTCTGGCTGTGAGCTTTTTCCGTTGCACCTGTTTTATGCAGAACACCCGGGATGTTTTGCTCATGTTTCAAGTTTTGATGTCCTTTAAAAAAGAAAGAAGAAAAAAAGAAAAAGAATGTTTCTCTCATCGTTTCACAGTAGATTTCTTAATGACCAGGTTTGTAGTAGTTTATTTGGGATTGAACGTTGATGAAAGCAGGTTGAAAAGTATGAGTAAATCCAACGAAAACTGAAAACAAATTGAACAGATGAAATTATTATGAAAGAAAATGGAAGTGAGCTTCAGGTCTGAACTTCTTTAATGGCCACATACAGTAAATTCAAAGGAATTAAATATATTTCTTTGCCCCTACTTGTACAAGGGAAGTGCACAGGTCTTCTTGGGCATCAAGGTCAAGTGTGAATTTTGAAGCATTTCAAAGGACAATTCAGCTCTGAGACACTTGCAAAATAGCTTACTTTTTCTGTAAGCTTCAACTAGCTAGGTGACCTTTAATTCTCATGGAAAGCAATCTAAAATTGCTTTAGAAAAAAAAATTCTTTAGAAAAATATTTTAACTGTGGTAGTTATTACTGGTTTCTAAAAGGTTAAATTGGTGTAAATGACTCACTCTCTTGTCATCACTGAGGGAGGAAGGTAGAGGCCTGGGCACCCAGATGGTGGTGACAGGTTCTCCACTTCACAAGTCTGAGTGGGTTGTTAGAAGAGTCTGAATCTAGCTTTGGGTTTGTTGCATCCCTTTCGCTCTCTTAAAACAGTAACTCAAGATGTAAGTAAAAGTGTTTTCATTTTTTATTGATCCCGCTAACATCTTTCATTATCCAGCATGTAGCCACAGCAAATTATTGCTCATTTGATACTGAGAATTCTATTGACCATCACTTTCATTGGAGAGAGAATTCTAACTACTCAGCCTCTCTATACTCAGTCAAAATCTGAGGACTTTCCTCTGCTAAAACTGAAGTAAATTGAGCCCTCTGCCTCCTGGGATTAATGGAGATATGTTCATTATGTTTGGCCACGTGGACATACATAGAAATCTTTACTCTGTGGGCTTGGGCCCCACTCACTGGTAAGGGCAATTCCTTTGGAACATATCTGCCTACTTGGAGATCTGCACAATCACTTCCCTGTCTTTTATGCCTTCTGGCAATTTTTTTTTTCCATCTCTGGCCAAGATATGAGCAATGGAAATAAAGCAGTGGGAGCCTATTCCTCAGCCCTTTGGTCAAAGCCATCCTAACTTGGAAGCTTAAAAAAATCATTAAAACCTCCTCAACAAAAAAAAAAAAAAAAAAAACTACCTAAAATACTCAGACGTGATTTTATTGTCTGAATATACTTTCCTAAATTATACTTTGACACACACCCATCCAGTCAAAACTCCATCTCTAGGGGTGGGAGGTGTTCCTGAAATCTGTGTCTGTCCTCTCTTGGGTTGGCAATGGGCCTCCAGCCCAGAATGACAAGGACTCCCGCGACTGTCCAGGGAGGAGGCCTGGGCCTACCAAAGACCTGACCTTTGACCCGCCAGCCCGCGGCTCAGGGGTGCGCCAGGCTGGAGAGGTCAGAAGAGGCTGGGGAAACGACCTGGCGAGGGGGTGGGGAGAGGCAGGGTTTATTCCCCAGGAAGCTGGTGGTTGAATGGGCTTCACGCTGAAAAGAGCTGGAGCTGCTCCAAAGCAGGAGCCACTGCCACCCCGACCCTGGGCTATTCTCCCATAGGCGTTCTCCGGAAAAGGCTCCTAGACGACAGGGTGCGCTAGCCCGCACCCCAGGGTGGACAGAGAAAAACAAGTAAAGCCCCAAACAGCCCGCGGCTGAGCTAGAGGGGCTCGGCAACTGCCAGCCCGGCGTTGGAGGCCAGAGGGGCCTGTCAGATTTCCAAATAACAAGGGATCCATGTCCGCTTCTCTCTTAAGCCTTCGAGCCCCGAGAGGAAGCCAAAACCACCTAAAATGAGCCAAGCCCCAGGGAATGCCTTGGTGGAGATTCTTTGGTTGGGTTTCATTTCCGCAATCTCCAGGAGCTAAACCCTTTTCTTCTAGGATCTAGAACAAAAGGAGGACAATTAACGACTTTAAGTAATGAGACCCCGGTTTATGCAGCAGGCTAAACTGCGCCAGCTCCAAATCCGAAGGCGCGTTTAGAGGCTCTAAGGAACCAGAGTTAGCAGTTATTTTTCTAATGGTGCTGTTAAGTGTGCATGATGCTGTTTGCATTCGGTCTCAGGCAGCTCTGCAGGACTCCTGGCGCGTTTGGGAGGCACTTTGTTCTAGAACAAGGCAGGGCACGGATTGGAGCGTGCACTATACAAGCAGGGCTCTTATCCAAAAGCAGCACCTAAAAGACACTGGTAGATTCTGATTTGGCTGGGGGTGGGGGATGCGTTGTGACATGAGATGAGCACCGTGGATTTTTTGGTTTTTCTTTTTTGTTTTTAACGTAGATAAATAACCCCCAGCGTCGGTGTAACCTGCGGGCGCCAATTACAGTTGTATTCCTCGAATGCGCGCACCGCCCGCCACGCTTGGAGAATTCGGCCCACACAGGTTTTGGAAACCCCATTTTCCGGATTCCAGCCCAGATTCTGAAACCCCGCGAACCCTCTGGGCAAAGAAATCTGGTCCCGGCCAAGCAACTGGTAGGCCCACCACATACACACCCGCAGAAGGTCCGGGCTAGTACTTCGTAGGATCGAAGGTGGTGGCAGGACCGCTGAATGGAGTGTGGGAGTCCGCGGCTGGCAAGCCTGGATGGAGTCTGGAAGTGAGAGCCAGGAAGACTCTGGGCGTCGCCGCTGGCCGAGCCCTGCAACTACTAAGGCACCGTGATCTTGAGAATTATTTGGGGTCTTAGGTTTGAGTTGAAGACGTTAGAGACAAGAGACAAATAGCTCGGAATTTCTTTAGCACCAGGTGAACTTAAGAACTACCCATCTGGACCCGCATTGCTGAAGATTGGAGAGTAGGGAATCTATTCTTGCACACACATCAGCGCACAAATCCGCCAACGGCGACGGCGTGCTCACCCCTACGCAGGGGGGCTCTGTCTCCGCCACTGCGCTCCCAACCTCCCCTTCTGCCTCCTCCGGGTTTTGCCAGGCAAATGAAAGAGCAGAACTCGATAGTAAATTATTTTGTTCAGCCTTCTGTCTTTTTATGAAAATAAAAGGCAACACTTTGTCATTTTTAATCACATAAGCAGACAATAAATCTAATTTCTATATTGATTTTTCCAGAATCAAGTGATTTTTTTTTTTTTTTCTAGTGTCTGTTGTGTTTCCTTCCCAAGGAAGGGCCGTTTGCTGGTAGTTTGGCGATAAGGCTGCGTCTACACTGGCTGGCGCGACTCTGAAACGTGTTTGTAGACTTTCAAGTCTGATAGTTGGGCAAGAGATTCTTCCTTGATGGCAGGAAGTTTGGGTTTTGCCTAATCATCTGGATAATGGTTTCAATTGGGTCCCCCTGGTGCACTAGTATAAATTTAAGGCTTGGCCGGCACATTTAAAGGTTATGACCTTCGAAATTCACTTTGTTAAAAAAAAAGAAAGAAAGAAAAGAAAACAACAACACAAAAATCTTGCTGATGTCAAGGGGGATAGGGAACGCCCCTCAGAGGATGTCTAGCCCCGAGGCTCAGGAAGGGGACCTCGCTTGCAGCGGGCCCTGGACTTGGACCATTGCAAAGGCCCAGTAGTTAAGAAGCCTCTGGAAAGGCGGTTAAAGCTAAAGACCTCCAGAGGCACGAAGTATCCCCTCCACATCTTCCTTTTCAATAACTGTGTTATTTCATGTTGATGCCAAATGGAGCTGGCATCTTTTATATGAAAGCTTCCAGGTGCAGACACAGGCCAGGCCCTACCTAGCCCTGGAAGGAGAGAACGAAGCAAGGGAGAAGGAAAGAGTAAGAAAAGAGAGGAAGGGAGGGAGGGAGGACGGAAAACGGGCCGGTGGGGACGGGGATGGAGATAAGAAGAGAAGGAACAGGTGTGGGAAGAGGAAAGGGAAGGAGAAACAAAAGGAGAGATGTAAAATAATGAATAGGAAGGAAGGAAGAAAAAAAAGGCCAGTGGGAAAAAAGACACTTTAAAAACCCTAATAACGAAAAAGTACAAATTATCGGATCCTTCGGAGCAAAACTGCGTTTACCCAAATGGACCATTTGGACCTTTTATGAACCTCCAGGCAGCCTCTACTCCCTCCTTAAACACAGAGCAAGTGACAGTCCCTAGCGTGAATTAAAAGCCCCCCAATTTATCCAATCCGGAAGACCAAACTCGTGTCTCTGGCCCACGTAGTCAGACCGGGACAGCTACTCGCTACCCCAGTATCCAGCAGCACCCTTAAGGCTGCCAAGAGTAGCTCCCCCAGGTCCCCGCCTGCGTCTGAGGACCCGGACCTCGACTGGGGGAGGCGACCTGAAGGCTCAGCGCTTGGCAGAGGATGATGGGACCTACGGGCTGCGAGTGACCCTCGGGCTCTGACCTTTCCCTCCGTCCTCTGGCTCAGAATTTAACACACACACACACCCCACCCTCCTCCCTCTTAACTGCCCTCGGGTAGGGGAAATGGGATTGTAGGTCGATATTTGGAGTGGGCCAGGGTGTGGGGGCGGTGCCTAGACTGCCTTGCCCGGGATGGGGCCTAGACCAGTGCGCTCGTTCCCCTCGCCAGAACCAGGAAAACCTTCCAGCTCTGGACGTCAAGGCCCAATTTAACCCGCTGGGGCATGAGGGAAGAGAGTGGACGTTTTTCACAATTTTCCTGCCCTGTTTTAAGCAGTTTTCTCATCATCCAAAACCGCCCACCCGTCCCTGCCCCCACCCCAGGTACCAGCCACCTCCTGAGCTTTGGGCATCCCGACAGCCCCGACCCGATGGGCGGGCGGTGACAGTGCAGAGCCAGACCTGTTCCCCTCAAGCCCGAAGCATTTGACTCCTCTCGGAAGCGGGTGCCAGGAGAACCAGTGAAGAAATCTGGTCAAAGTCCCAGGCCGCTGAGCCCGGACGAACCGGCTCCCGGTCCCCTCCTGGCCTGCCCCATTCCATCAACTTGCAAAGGCGCCCACGATTGGCGTCCCAGAGGGCTCTCCCGGCGGGGATAGGGGAAGAGGGGAGGCAAACCGGCGGCGGCCTAGGCTGGCGGAGCTTCCCCCGCCCCCAGCCCCACGCGACCTGGGGTTTTCGCGGTCTCCCCAGCTGGAGCCGGGGCCGCCAGGAGCCAAGAGCGTTAGTTTCAAATGCATCAAGGCTCTGAAGTCATTTATCCGGTTTCATAAATAATTTTCTTATTACACTTAAGCCCGATTCCTGCCCCCTTCCCGTTTTTATTGCGGGGTTTCAGCGGCTAAAAAGTTTCTAAGTCGGGTGGGCCGTTGTTTTCCTTTTTCCATCATTAACATCATTAATATAAGCTATCAATAACCCTGTCGTTTGGAGCCGAGTTTCACGGTATTGATCCACGCGGCTATTCATCTCTGCCATGCAAGACACGGAATAATTTTCGCATTACAGTAGCTTGGATTTGCTTTTAATTCATATTTAAAGCTGCAACCGGCTCGGTGGAGCGCTCTGCGAAAGACTAGAGGCGCCTAATTAATAATAAGTTAGAAACGAAGGAAGGCACCGGCGAATAAATAATTAATACAGACATCTATGTCTCTTTGAATATTGCTCCTTTAAAAATTTAGACTTACCAGGACCATACTGTAAGTCTGCGATTTATATTGTGGGGATGATTTAAGAAAGCTATTTTTTTTTCCTTGAAATACAATACTAAATTATTTACAGTGTTTTGCAAGCTTAAGTTCTTTCATTAGCCAGCCTCTCTGGTTTGTTCCTTCCAGGTGGAAAACACCAATTTTTCTTTTTCTTTTTCTTTTTTTTTTTTTTAAGTAATCATAATAAATTTCTAACAAGAATTGCCAGCTGAGATTAGCTGCTGGTGGTGAGGATGGGGGCAGCCTGGTGGGAAAGTAGGAATGTGGGGTCTCCTACTTTTGGAAGAAGGTAGGGGCTGTCACATGGGAGGTTTGTTATGGGGGGCAAACAAGAAAAACTAAACTCATTGCCCAATGACTTTGGTCATTCAGTGCTCAAAGGGTCAGGGTTTGAGGAGAATTCTGGGTCTTCAAAGGGCCTCTGGAAGGGAAGAGACTGGAATTTGGAGGGATCCCCACAGCAGGTCAGAAAAAAAAAAAAAAAAGAAAAGAGAAGAAAACCCTAGTGGGTTTTTAGAGAAGAGTTGTTGAAAACCAAGACCAGGTCAGCCAAGAGCAACCAGTGAAATAGAAGGAAACAAAATTCAAGGAGATGAAAGTGATTGAAAATCAGCTAGGTTTTTGTGAACGAGGGACTAGGATTTGTTTGCAATATTGTTAGTAATATTGATTTTTTTGTTGTTGTTGTTACTTGGATTAATGTATGTTAAACAGGAAAATACAGGCATTAGTCAAGTACATTGTAATCATCTATTGTTGAGAGCCAAGCTTCTCAAGCGGTAAAGGGAGATGTGGGCGCATGAGGTAGTTCCAGGGGCATTGTGAGGTTCCACACTCAGGTTGGGGCCACAGAACCCCTGGGGCTGGCAGTGTAGTGAGGGACTGAAGATATCACCGCCAGCCCCCTCTCCTTTCAGAATTAGGGTCTCATATTTAACCAACCCACTACACAGTGCGCCAGCCACCTACCTCGACTTCTCTGCTTAGTTAAGTCAGATTAGAAGAATTGATGGGTTGAGGTGTCTTGGCCAGTTTCTACCTGATCTTAATCCATCTTCCCTACTGCCCTGCACTGTCCCACCTCCCAGTCTCTTTTTGGCTTTGGTGACTGTCCCTCCAGCTCTCTGAGACCCTGAGCCGGGGTCCTCCACAGCTCAGTATTTGTGGCCTCCGGGTGTAGTGGAGCGCACACTGGGCACGCCTGTGCTAAAATATGCATATCATATGCACCCACACCTGTCAGGCCTGAAAAAGACAGTGTGGGAAGGAGAGAGACAGGAAACGCTATTCACTTGCGCTGGGGGACCCAGACTCCTGGACTCTGGGCGCTGGCCTAGCCTGGAGTGGTGCTCAGTGGAAACGACAGTGCCCCCTCACACACACCGGCCCCCGGGGATTCCTCCCCGCCCCGCATGCAGAGCCTGAGGGCCACGGGTCGCACTCGCAGTTTTCCTCCTCATCTCCCTTCTGCGTCTTGTGTCACGGCATTTATGGGGCGAGACCCCGGAGACGGTCACACACACCCCGCCGCGCAGAAGACCGACTTCTCTGAACTCCAGGGAAGCTAAAGGGCACGCACAGGACCTCTTTGGCCTTGGGCGGGCTCAGGAGGGTGCGATAGGTTGAGCACCAGGGTTAGAGGGCGAGAGTTCGCGTGAAAGGCTTCTGGACGCCCGGAAAATATAAATCCTGAGCCTGGACTGCGCTCGGGCCAAAGGGCAGGCGCGCTTGCCAGGAACCTGCGCGCGAAGTCTGACACTGGGAATGAGGGTGAGGCCGAGTCGCACTAAGCGGACACTCGTGGAGCGAGGGAAAAAAAAAAAAAAAAAAGGCAAAGTGTGAAGAAGGAAGGAGGCACAAAAAGGGAGAGGTGAAGGTTCAAGCTGGAGAAAACAAAAGGCCCAGAGGAAGCGGAGCAGAACGGAAAGGAAAGCGAGTGCGGAGTGCAGAACACCGGAGTTCCATTTTAAATCTTCTAGGTGTCTGTGGGTCAAATAAAGACAAAGGAGGTAACGATTATTCTGTTAAATCTATGGTACTTGACTAAGCAAACACTAATTGATTAGACACCAAAATGATCTGTTTAAGGAGTTTTCCTTCCTAAGTGCAGCTGCTCTCAGGCCGGGTCGGCTTTTCCCCGCGAGGCTGCGGGAAAGCTGTCCTAGTGGGCCTCGCGCCCGGCCACTAAACCCGCAATCTACCCGGTTGGGGCGGCTGGTCCATGCTTGGCTGGCCTGAGGCTCTGGCTGGGTCGCGACCCCGTCCTCGTCCCTCCTAAGAGGGCGGATAGTGCACCTAGAAACTTTGGCCCCGTCCGCTCTGTTTGCTCTGAGTTTTGCTCAATCTGGTCGCTTTTGTGCACTGCAGTTGCTTAATGGCCCCTTCTTCCCTTCCCTCTATGCTCCCTAGCTTGGCACCCTACACCTGCGCGCAGCTATTCCACTAATCCTTCGCAGAGCCCCAGAAAAGGAGCATTAACCATCGCCCCACGTCTGGAAAATTCGTCTCTCCTTTCCTTGACCCCGGCAGGTCTCACTTTACAAGATATTTCAACGATATAGCGATATGACCAAGAAAGAAAACATGTACATTGAAGAATTGTGGCGAAGAGGCCAATCTTCCCCTCCCGTTCGGGCTGGCTACGTCCAGCGCGGAGTCCTTCCTCCAGCCTTGGACCCCTCCCGTAGCCCCATGACAGGACTCCCTTCTCCTCTTTGCGTGCTGGGCCTGGGGCCTTGAGGAGTCTTCGCCTAAGGGGACGACCGCCAGGATGAAAATAAGCCCAGGGACAGCCCGCTCTAGCTCAGGATAGCAACTGGAAAGAAGTGGTTTTCTTCTCCTGCCCGGGTAGTAACCAGAGACGTGCGCGCGAAGAGACAACTGCCCTGGTCACCCTCATCTCCTAGAACAGGGTAAACAGCTGGGGTTGGCACGAGGTGGCGAGGGTCTTGTCCCAAAGCATCTCCTCTTTGGAATTGGGGGCGGGGAGTACATAGTTGTAGGGAGGAATCAGAAATGCAGGGTGAACAACATTGCAATAAGCAAAAAACGTAATGTAAATTGAGGGAAAAAGTTAACAAAAACAAGTGAATACAAAACATTTGGTCAGAGGATTCTGCGCTGCTGAAGAGGGGTAGGGGAGTAGACTCCTCCTATCCGTCTTCTTGTCGGCTCCTAGCAGATGGCTTCCCCACAGGACATCAATGCAAGCCTGAATAAGAATTTCTTCCACATACAACAAGCCTAAGTAGTATAGAAATACCACTTGGGGAAGCAGTCTTCAAAAGAGCCTAGATGAACTCATACAGTTGACCCCCTAAACTTGCCCTTCAAGTTCTACTTCAGTTTGATAAGGTTATAAATTCAGCATTTGCTCAAAGGGTCAGGAACAGAGTCAATTTCAGGGGTACTCTAAATAGGCACAGATTCTGCAATCGTGTGTGGACTTTTGTTTTGAATGATGTTGAATTCAGAGAGGTGACAAGAGCTTATTAAAGTGGATAAAGTGAAAATTCCAGCTGGTGATGGTAAAATTACTGGCTCTGATACTATGGAATGAATATGGAGGAAAAGGGCTTTTTAATGCTATCTTCTCTTATTATTCATCCCTTTTTGCAGAGTAGCATAGTAGTAAATCGGAGGTTGTTGTCTTCCTACAAACATTCTTTAATAAACTCATTTTGTTTAAAAATATGCTAAATAGAAGGTCAAAGATTGAAGGAGGGTTCTATAATAATTGGTTTCCATATGGCCCACAAGAATGGAGATAAGTCATTGACTAATTTTTAATAGTGAATTACCAGGCCATCCCATCTGAATTTCCTGCTGATTAATTCTAAGCCAATAACGATTTTCTGAATAAAATTTATCCAAAGACAGGAGGACTCCAGAAAGAAGTCAGGAGGAGAGCATGGCAGGAAACCTTCAAGGCCAATATCTCACCCCACCCCACAGTTATCAAGTGTTCTAATGTGGCTAGAAACCAAAGAAACAAACCCTCATCAGGAGTTTGCGTCTAGTCTTGCAACAAGCATTAGAAATGCTAATGAGTTAGGTTCTGAGGCTCTGGGCAAGGGGTCAGCCTACTCCTGGAGTCCTGGGTTAGAGGGATCTGCTCTGACACCTAGGCTTGCCCTTGTCTGAGGCCAGCAAATGGAAAATAAACACAGGATATTTCATATGGGCTAGAAACATTTCTTTGGAATGGCCCTGAAATTGGGACAAAGTTTATATGTTACTCTCTATTACTCACAAAGAAAGCTAATATGGAAACTCTGAAATGGATGGAAGGTTCTCAGTGAAACTTGTGTGGCCAACATTTGGAGGAATGGCTTTCTTTTCTTTTCCTTTCTTTCCTAAACTTGGTAGAATCATCTGGCAAGCTTCTAGCCCACCCAGCATAGGAAACATTATTACTGCTCCCCACCTCACCCCCTGCCAGTTCTTCTCCTGACATTTATAAAATAAACAGCCTGAAAATCTTGTTTCCACACAGAAAATATTGCCAGCAACAAGCATCCACTTGACAGGCTTAGTATTATATGTATATATAAAAACGAAACAAACTCACTTCCGTCGAGTCAAATCTGACTTATAGTCTTGGGTCTCCAAGGCAGTATCTCTATGGAAGTAGATTGCCCAACCTTCCTCCCAAAGAGTGGCTGGTAGGTTTGAACGCCAGCCTTCTGGTTAGCAGTCAAATGCCTTAGGCACTAGGCCACCAGAGCTCCCTACATATATAGGGTGATTAACACTATTTATTATTATTATTATTATTATTCCCTTCAGTTACTAAAAATCAAAGCAGCTGAAAATAAGCCCTTCCCTCAAACTTCTTGGCTATTATCAACAATTGAGCAGCAGTCCTATATCACACATACTGACCTACCAAACAGTATCAAGGGGTCCCTTATTGGGCTCTAATTTCTTCTATTCCTTCTTCCTCCATAATGCACCTAATGGGTACCAGGTGTTGTGCTGGGCACTGAATGGGGGGAATGGGAAAGAAGGACAAGATGACAGAAAGTGATCCCAGCCCTCCAGCTGTTGACAATCTGTCTAGTGCTCCTCCCCCTACACAAGTGACTAGACCTGAGAAGAACATCCTTCCTATCCATCACACATCCTTGTGGTTAGGTGCTTTTGAGTCATTTCCAACTCGTAAGGAACCTGTGTACAACAGAATGAAACAATACCTAGTCCTGTACCTTCCTCACAATTATTGCTATGTTTGAGCCCATTGTGGCAGCCGTGTATCAACTTGTCTCATTGAGGGTCTTCTTCTTTTTTGCTGACCATCTACCAAGTCCTTCTCCAGGGACTGGACCCTCCTGATAATATGTCCAAAGTATGGCTATCCTCCCTTCTAAGGAGAATTCTGGCTGTACTTCTTCCAAGACCAATCTGTTCATTCTTCTCTCAGTCCATGGCGTATTCAATGTTCTTCGCCAACACCATAAGTCTCCTTCTGTCTTCCTTATTCATTGTCCAGCTATTGGATGTGTATAAGGTGATTGAAAAGGCCATGGCTTGGGTCAGGCATGCCTCAGTCTTCTTTGATCTTCAACACTTTTGCAGATTTTCGCAGTGCAATACATCATTTGGTTTCTTGACTGCTGCTTCCATGAATGTTGATGTGGATCCAAGCAAAATAAAATGGTTGGAGAACTTCAATCTTTTCTCCGTTTATCACAATGTTGCTTATGAGGATTTTTGTTTTCTTTATGTTGAGGTGTAATCACTACTGAAGCCTTATTGCTTTTGATCTTTGTGAGTACTTCAAGTCCTTTTTACTTTCAGCAAGCAAGGTTGTATCATCTGCATAGTGCAGGTTGTTAAAAAGTCTTTTTTCCAATACTGATACTGTGTTCTTCTTCTTATAGTCCAGCTTCTTGGATAATTTGCTCAGCATGCAGATTGAATAAACATAGTGGAATGATACACCTCTGATATACACTTTTCCTGATTTTAAACAAGGCAGTATCCCCTTTTCTGTTAGAATGACTGCCTCTTGCTCTATGCACAGGATCCACAAAAGCACAATTAAGCATTCTGGAATTCCCATTCTTCACAATGTTATCCATAATTTGTTATGATCCACCTTTGTAAAGTCAATATAAAACAGATAAATATCTTTCAAATATCCTTAGTAACAGGCAAATTTTCCACAAGGTCAGTCAAACAAGAACAAAACGTTTATTTCTGACTCAGAAATCACTCTGACTCAGTCAACTACAGGAAAATAATGGTTAAATTCGACAGTCAAGAAAAAGTAGGTAGATTTTCAAACCTAAGCAAATCCTATGTGTGTATTTATATATATAATAGATATGTTGTTGTTGCTGTTGTTATGTGCCATCGAGTCAGACCCAACTATATATACTAGAAAAAAATACACATTAATATATATAAATATTATTAAAAATGTCAAAGGAAATGTTAAAGCAAGTCTAACACATATTTTATGTGTCCAGTTCTTTCTTTTGGCTCCTCTTTAGGGACCAAAACCAAACCAGGTCCCCTTTTCATAAAGCTCCCTGGGAGGGGAGAGACTGAGCTCACCTGATCCCAGCCCTCTTCAGGTGACCTCCAGGGACTCAGCCAGGAGCCTCACATCACACAAGGTTTCAGGATCAAGTCCCTCATCAGCTACATAAATGGAAAACCATGAACAATTTGTGCACTTAGTGGTATTTACTTTCTTTTTTTTAAACAAACTGCCTTTTGGGAAGAGAGTTGTCAAAAGGGCACATCAATCTTTGCAGGGGGGGGATTAAAATATGGGGGAGGTGGACAACACTTTACCTCAAATGCTGCCTGTTACTTAATCCATTGTTTGATTGCCTTTAAGAGAGCCTCATGCTCTATGCCATAGGAAGACAATAGAAACCAAAGAATCAAGAATGTAGCTTCCCTCCAACATATTGAGATCCACTAGGCAGAAAATGTTTTGTGTGTGTGTGTGTGTGTGTGTGTGTGAGTGAATGAGTGAATAGATCTTTTTTTTTTTTTTTTTTCTGAGTTCCTTTATGTCAGTGTATTTTTTCCAAAGGCCTTTTCCTTTGTGGAGACTCCAAATTCCTAAATGTTCATTGTGCAAGCAGACATTAAGAGGCCTATATACAGGGCCTCCATAAGAATTGTTTGGACAAGATGGGAGTGTCTCTGGTGATGAAACCAGATAGATTAGTCAATCTCAGGATATGGCAACTTTCAGAGAAGTCAGGTTGACCATTCCCACTGTCCTTGACCTACCTGGATCATGATGTTCTCCAGGTGGCTGCAAGTACCTGGGCAAAAAGAGGGGTCTCTTCATTGTTTAAGGTGCTCTGGTAGTGTAATGCCTAAGGCATTTGACTGCTAACCTGAAGGCTGGAGGTTCAAGCCCACCAGTCACTTCTCAGAAGGAAGATGGGGCAATCTACTTCCTTAGTGATACCTCCTCAGGACCCAAGGTGGTGGTTGTTACGTGCCGTGGAGTCGGACCGACTCATAGTGACCCTTCCTTGGGTTTCCGAGGTAGGATCACTACGGAACTAGATTGCCCAACCTTCCTTCCTAGGAGTGAGTGGTGGGTTTGAACCACCAGCCTCCTGGTTAGAAGTCAAGTGTCAAGTGAGCACTTTGTTTCATACCAAGACCCGGATAGTCCGAGTTCTGAAAGGCTGTTGGCCATTGTGATCACCACTTGCCTAGAGCTGAGGATCATCGCTGACCTCGCTGTAACTGCCAAAAGCTGGACAATGGGCACATCTGTTCTTTCTCTGAGGGATGAAAGCGCCTAAGCAGACAGGGCTCTGCCTTTAGTTTCTCTCTCTTTAAGTCTCCGCTGTGACAGCTGATGAACATCCCATCCCGCCTGATGCTCCCTCCCACCAGACCCAAGAATTAGGTTCGATTCTGGGTTGGAGCGCAATTGTGGGTGAGGGGCAATTGCGGCCTGAGCGAAATTGATTCAAATCTGGAGGTTCCTCTTGGGACGCCAGAAAGAGGGCGTCCCTACGGCCTAAACAGAGACAGGCGCGCCTGCATCCACCCTGCCTAAGTCAGTCCCTCCTCGGAAGCTCCGACCTCTGGGCGCTTTACCAGGCGGGCCACGAGCAACCGCAGGAAGGGTTTGAGCCTCGGCTGCCCCACCAACACCGGAAGTTAAAGTGGGAGCCCACTAGGGCATCCTTCCCCTCCCCCTGCAACACACAAGCGGAGTCATGGGCGAGACCAGCGCGCCGCCTCAATTACGAGCTCAGCGGGAGGACCCAGGCGGCAAGGGATCGCGAGGTATGGCCTGGGTCGGGACTCTCCTGAAGGAAAGCTCCTCTCCCCAGGACACGGATAAGGAAGGGTGGGTAGAAGAGCATTGGCGAGGAGAGACAGGAGGTGGAGAGTGCCTGGGCAACAGCCACCAAGCTGACGCAGGCCTAGAAGAAATTTGCGTCCCTGCACACACACACACACAAATGATAAGCACTTGAGAGTGGGGACAGCGCAAGATTCTTAGCAGCAAACAAGGAAATAAAGTTTACTGGCCAAAGGAGTAAGGGGTAAAGAGACGGCCCCCACTCCTGGGGCAGCCTGAGCCGGGAGGAAGCAAATGGAGGCTCTCCAACTAAAGCGCGCCGCCACCTGGAATGGGAACCAGGCAGAAGCGGCCCAGGACTGGGAAAAGAGATCCTACACCAGCCAGGGAGCGCTGCGGGGCGAAAGTCTCCCGGGGTCGCTCTCTCAGTCCGGCCTTCGCACTTGTTCGCGGTTCCCAGGTCTCAGGGTACCGCCGGGAAGGCTCACCCTCCCCCCCTTCATTTGTAAGGGGTTGTCACCGGACCAGCTTGCGGGGACCAGGGGGCGGGGCCTCGCCGAGCGCATGCGTTCTGCGCCTGGCGGGCTTGAGGGCGGGCCGCAGCGGCGGCAGCAGCGGCGGCTGCGGCGGCAGCACGGCGACCAAAGAGTCTGCAACAGTAACCGAGCCATGGCTCGAGCTGGCGAGCGGCGCGGGCAGGCAGCAGCCGCGACAGGCGGACAGGCCTCGTCAGGGGAGCCGGGGGCCTCACAATTCTAAGGAGAGGGGCGAGAGGGGGCTGAGGGCGGGCGGGCTGGAGGCACCGCTCTCGCCCAACTGCGCGGATCCTTTTTGGAAATTAATATTTAAAAAAAGCCGAGGAAGCCGAAGACGCAGAGGGGGAGGTGGGGGCAACAGGGAAGACAAGACACAGAGAGAGACAGAGCCCCACAGTGAAAGGAAGGAAGGAAGGCAGCAGTCGCCGGCAGCCGATGTGAAGACCGGACTCCGTGCGCCCCTCGCTGCTTCTGCCCGGCCACATCGATGTTGTGTCCGCCGCCCGCTCGCCCTGATCACGATGAACGCGCAGTTGACCATGGAGGCGATCAGCGAGCTGCATGGGGTGAGCCACGAGCCGGTGCCCGCCCCTGCCGACCTGCTGGGCGGCAGCCCCCACGCGCGTAGTTCGGTGGCGCACCGCGGCAGCCACCTGCCCCCCGCGCACCCGCGCTCCATGGGCATGGCGTCCCTCCTGGACGGCGGCGGCGGCGGCGATTACCACCACCACCACCGGGCTCCCGAGCACAGCCTAGCCGGCCCCCTGCACCCCACCATGACCATGGCCTGCGAAACTCCCCCAGGTATGAGCATGCCCACCACCTACACCACCTTAACCCCTCTGCAGCCGCTACCGCCCATCTCCACCGTCTCGGACAAGTTCCCCCACCATCACCACCACCACCATCACCACCACCACCCGCACCACCACCAACGCCTGGCGGGCAACGTGAGCGGTAGCTTCACGCTCATGAGGGACGAGCGCGGGCTGGCTTCGATGAATAATCTGTATACCCCCTACCACAAAGACGTGGCCGGCATGGGCCAAAGCCTCTCGCCCCTCTCCAGCTCCGGTCTAGGCAGCATCCATAACTCCCAGCAAGGGCTCCCTCACTACGCCCACCCAGGCGCCGCCATGCCCACCGACAAGATGCTCACCCCCAACGGCTTCGAAGCTCACCACCCGGCCATGCTCGGCCGCCACGGGGAGCAGCACCTCACGCCCACCTCAGCCGGCATGGTGCCCATCAACGGCCTTCCCCCGCACCACCCCCACGCCCACCTGAACGCCCAGGGCCACGGGCAGCTCCTGGGCACGACCCGGGAGCCCAACCCTTCGGTGACCGGCGCGCAGGTCAGCAATGGAAGTAATTCAGGGCAGATGGAAGAGATCAATACCAAAGAGGTGGCGCAGCGTATCACTACCGAGCTCAAGCGTTATAGCATCCCACAGGCCATCTTCGCGCAGAGGGTGCTCTGCCGCTCCCAGGGGACTCTCTCGGACCTGCTGCGCAACCCCAAACCCTGGAGCAAACTCAAGTCCGGCCGGGAGACCTTCCGGAGAATGTGGAAGTGGCTGCAAGAGCCGGAGTTCCAGCGCATGTCCGCGCTCCGTTTAGCAGGTGAGACCGCCAAGGAGCTGGGCGCGCGGGGAGATGGGGGACCGGGAAGTAGAGGGACTTAAGGAGAGAAGGAGAAAGGGCTTCATCCCACCACCCCTTTTCCCGAAAAAGGGAGGTGGTCTCTGGGCCCGGAATAGTTGGCACCGGGCCCCCAGGAGCAGACTTCCTCTTTCAGGATTCAGCGCGTTGGGTTGTGGGAGGCTCAGAGAGCTGAGCCGAGAGATCTCGGCAACCGCACAGAGCATTTGTGCTCAGGGACGGAGCTGGAAGCCAGCACGGGCAGAGAATGAGAGAAGTCCTCACTTGGCGGGACATGCTCTCTGGGGGATGAGCACTCCTGATGGGGGAGAGGGAGGCCACCGCGTGCGTGGAGCTGCACGTGGGTATTCCTCGCCAGTACCCCTGTCACACACCCCGGCGCAGGGCTGGAGCGAGCCAGAGGATCAGGCTGCCAGCCTGTGTTTGGCTGAACTCGCTGCAGTAACCCCTTCCAGTGCTCATTCTAATGGCACTGGGCAAGCTCGGCGGGAACTGCACTCGGCGAATGCAGTCAAAGCGTTCCGAAGCTGCCGGCAGTGGGCGCGTAGCACAACACGGTGTACAGGTTATCACACAATCTGCGCGTGGAGCTAGCTCTGGAAAGGAGAGTGGGGCAAAAGGTGCCAAGGTTGGGGTGATGACTGCCACCATCCCAGGAATAGGGGCGCTTCTAGCAGAACCCAGGGACCAGCTTGACAGTCACTCGCTTAGGATGTGTTACGTTTTATACTCTATGTGATTCCCCATGCAGGGGGCGAGTGTGTGAACGACCCCGTCGGCGAGCAGAGATTTCCCGGGTCTGAAACCCGGGTGTTCCCAGACTTAGGTTCAGACAGCACCCCTGGCCAACTCCTCCAAATTCTGTGGGCTGCGATGCGGAGGGAGTCTCTGGCTGGCGGACTGACGGAGGGGACTGCAGAGCCCAGCCAGAACCGCTGAGGGGATTTCAGGAGGATTTGTGAGGAGGGACAGGGGGTGGGGTGGGGTGGGGGCTGGGGCGAGGGCAGTCGGGGGCCGACTAGGTTTGCAGAGAACCGAGCAAAGGTTGCCAAGTTGATTGACTCCTGACTCCCGGTCCTTTCCTCCCCCCTTGCCGCTCCCTCCTCCCCAAGCCCGGCGCCCGGGCTGGAGCCCTAGCGAAAAGAAAGGTAAAGGCCGGAATGAGGGTTTGTTAATTAACTGGTCGTTCTCCATTAATTCGTCCCTGGAGAACGAAAGGCAGTCAATCCGCTCGGAGCCGGGGGCACTGAGCCGTTTCACCGTCTAAAATCAAAGCCAGAGGCCAGAGCCCCCTCCCCCACCTCGTGCCTACCAATGGGACGCTAGGGGGAGGCAGGTGTCCGCGAGCCTGCGACTCCGGCCCGGTTGCATCTGAAAGTGCGCTTAGGTGCTAGACGCTTGAGGCCTCCTAACCCGAGCGCCGCGCCGCCGGAGCCTCTGCCCTCGCGGGTTTTCCAGCCCTGCTCACGGTTGGTTCATGACAAGCCAAGTCCCGGCTCCGGCTTCTGGTGCCAGCGCCCGGGAGACAAGTGGGAGAGGTGGTACAGGTGAGGGAGGGGCGCGTACGGGGTGCCCTCGGGATCCTGGGCTCGTACGTCTCCACTCAGGAACCAAGGAAAGGCACGTCGTCTAGCCCTGTGTACAAGCATCGTATCGCCCCCCATGGAATGAGCGAGACCCACGGGCCACCGCGGTCCCAGAGACAATGCACGAAGGAGCTGCTCCTCGCCCTGACTGCTCCGCCTCTGCGGACGCCTAGGGTCGGTCGTGTCTTTTTTTAAAGGCTGGCATCCGACCTTTTAAGAGGCAATGGCTGCCGCGGCCCTCAAGCTGGGAGGGGGAGTGCAGAAATGGCGTGGGAAAGGAGAAGGATGTCCCCAGGGAAGTCCCGGACCCTCCGAAGGCGCGTGCTCCGGAACTTCAATGGCTGTCCTACCTCCACTACCTCACGTCGCCTCCTGGAAGGACAGACTGACAGGTTCTTTTCAGAGGCGACCCTCAAGCCCTGAATTCCGGCCCAGCGCCCTGCCCTGGGCGAGTGACCTCTGACCTCCGCTCGTGGAAAGCCGAGCTCAGGGGCGTCGCAGTGCTCGTGAGGGGGAGCCCGAGTCCTGGGACCAGAGTGCGGGAGGCACGGGAAGGTAGGCGGGCACAGGTGGGGTGCAGGGCCCCGGCCCAGGGGACTCCAGTGGTCATGGAGCTTGCACATCCAGGAGCCCCCAGAGCAGTTCATGACGATACATGTCCAGCTCTCAGCCCCAGGTACGGAGTCTTTCCTCGAAGAGGTGGAAAATCTAAGAATCCAGCAAAACATGTGTTTGGCGCCAAACCTCAAGCGGACTCCGCGTCTTAAGACCCAGCTGTAGAGTCATACCTTTGGTTTTCCTTTCTTTAACTTAACGGAAGGGGTGAGGTGGACTGCGACTGAGGGCGCCCTGCAGGCAGAGAAGCAGCAGTCCTTTCTCGCCAGGAAGGCGCCGCCCTATTTTTAAATCTTTAAAGAACAAAAAGACGCCTCATTACAGTTTCATTTAAAGGGGAAAAAAAAAAAAAAGGTCCTTTTCTTAACCCTCCAAATGATTTTTAGGAAGCCCTAAGCGGTGGAGCCTGAAAACTGATTGCCCAGCTCTTTGGCTGGGCGGCGGGAAGTTGCGGCTCCCCCACGTGGAGGCGCGCTTTACCGCTTGGCTCGCGTGTCCCTGGCGAAGAACCCCACCCCAGGCCCACTTCGGGTGAGGCCGTCGCTCCGGGAGGTCTGCTCCTTCGCTGCTCTGCAAGGGAATGTTTTCTCCCGGCCCCGCCCTGCCCCGCAGGCTCGGCTCGGGCTCCCAGCAGCGTGTGGTCTAGGGTCAAACCCCTGCCCCTCCCAGTATGTGGCGGCGCTTTTGAGGAGGCGCCTTTCCCTCAAGAAATTACGCAGGCTAGTGGAAGACGGAAGACAGGAGGAAATTCTCACCAAATTACCTTTACCAAAAAAAAAAAAAAAAATCAATATATGTTCCCTCAATGTGATACTTGCTGCTGCCCCATTAGAGCGCGCAGCGCGACCGGCTTGTGCCGAGGCTCGTCCCAGGAGGGGTGGGAGGGCTGGGCTGTGCAAGTGGGTGGGTGCGTCTTCTCTGACGTGGGCGCCTATCGAGGCACGAGAAGATTAGTTACCAATTAAAGATTCCAGAAGGCTGTGGTCGCGCAGCTGGAACTGCCAACGCAGGAAAAGACTGTGAAGGGCAGGGACCAGCGGGTGCAGCACTGCGGACCCAGGAAGCGATGGCGCGCAGACCAGGGGCTCGGGCGGGGGTGGAGTGGGGCCACTGTGCCAACCTTGAGACGACGATGCCTGCAAACCGCGCCGGAGAATGGGCCGCGACTCCTATGCAAGGCACGGGACCCGGTTCCTCCCCGAGATTTGCCCCAGAGCGGCCTGGGGGAGGGCTTGAATTTGGGGGGGGGGGAGTCGGCCTGGAGGCCTCCTTGAGAAAGTCTTGCCCGACTCAACCTGGGCAGTGTTTGCCGTGAGTGGCCTTGCGGCCTGGTTTATTGATAACTGGCCCCCGCGCAAGTCCATTTGCTTTTTGTTAATATTTATCCCGGCGGGTGACATTTCTGCTGTCTCCCCACTTTCCTAAACCGCGGGGCCGTACCGAAGTGGTGCGATGCTGGACCCTGGAAACCTTCACTTCGCGAACCCCCATAGGCTCCTGAGTCGGGAGAGAGGCCACGACTAGGCGTGTTGGACGCGGGAGCTGGAAGGATTTCTGGGCCTAAGTGTGGAAGGAGGAGGAGACAAGTGAACCGATTCCCATGCGTCCCGCAGTTGGGCTCCGAGGGTCTGGAGCAGCACAGCTGCTCTCCGCCGGCCGTGGCGCGAACAAAGGACCGGCGGGGCGCGGCCGGCGGAGTCCACCTCCGAGCCTTTGGAGGCAGGGGTCGGGAGGCAGGTGGCCTGCGGGAAGCCTCCTCCCGGCGCGGTCCGGGGGCCGGCCTGTTTGTCGGACAGAGACTGAGGTGTCCCGGAGCCCGGCCAGGAATAGTGGCCGAACGTCCAGAGAGTCTGCTGGGGACCCGCCCCCAACCAGTAGAGCCAAAAGGGTTCGCGCTTGGGTAGGTCACCAGAAGGCTTTGCCCATGTCCGTTCCCTCGGTAGCGTGGGGCAATAGTTCCCTCTGAGCAGTCCCCACTTGAAAGCACAAATCCCGGTGAGAAAAAGGGGCGGCCGGAAAATAAGTGTGCTTTGGTTGAGATTGGAGCCTCTAGTTTGGGGTGAGAGAGACCTGCTTCTGGGGCAAGGAGGCCTGACCACTATTGTGTGGCGACCTTGATGTCAACGTAGCGAGGACGCTGCAGTAGACAAACAGCCCACAACCTGTTCGAAGGGCAGCTGACTGTCCCGTCAGTGGTGCAGCCCCAGACCCCTTGGAAGCGACCAGAGAGCGATCGGGGTCGGCTGGAACGACCTTCCCAGCCTAGGGCGCGAGTGCCACTGAAGACCCAGTCCCACCATCTGACACTTGCCACTGACACTTGGAACAGACGGTGCCTTCAATAGCACTGTTGCGTCTTATCAGCAAAGCTACTCAAAGCCTAGACGCGTCCTCCTTTATCTTCAAGCTGCGAGCCCTCCGCGCGCTGCAGGGAGCAGAACTCCTGAGAACGCCAGTGCTCACCATTTGGGCTCACCTCCCCGGAGTAGCCCAACGGGCTGTGCTTCGGAAGTAACGCGCGCCCCCTGCGGGCCACCGGCGCCTGACGCCGAGGAAACCCCTGCGGTCCTGCCCGCTGCAGAGAGAAAAAGGATGCTTGCTGCGGGTTTTTTTTTTTTTTTTTTTTTTTTTGTTTTTTTTGTATTTTCAAAACGATAACTATTTTAGTAAAAAGAGGGTGTGGAGGATGAAGAGAACGGTATCTAGTGAATCCATTTGGGTCCCCAAGTATGTTTGGATAGTTGCCCATTAATGGGAACAAAACTCCCATCCCTCCAAATTACACCCCAACTCTGACCTTCCCAAACAGGATGTGTGTGTGGATTTTCTATCTCTATTATTCTTTTACCGGCATGTTTCTATTTGAGAAAAGCAAGGCCAGAGTAGAAAAGGTGATCCTGGCTGTCTGAAGTAGGAGGTTGGGGTTGGGGGGATGTGGTACTGGTCGGATTAGCTGTTCCTTTGTTTTGTTGTTTCCCTTTCCGGCGACCTGACCAGAGTCAGGAGGCAGTTCTGAGGCCTTGAGCTTGGAGGTCTTTGTTTCCTCTGGTGTGGGTGGGTAAAAGGGCATTCAGAGGTCGACCGGCCTGGAGCCTGGTGCTGCGTCAGGACCCTGGACAGGACCACGCCGCAGCTTCACTTAGTCAAGTTTCTCTGTGCTTGGAAGACGGCTAGGATATCTTTGAAAAGTAGTGGGTAAACGGAAACTGATGGCTAATATTCCAAAGTTTATGAGAAGGTGCGAGGCTCTGCTGGGAATATACCCTGGCGCAGTCAAGTAATCGGAAAGATCAAATCTACCTGCGTCAATCAGGTGGTTGATCTTTTCTTCCCTCCACGGCAGCTTTATGTGTGCGTCTGAGTGCACGTGCACACCTGCTTATAAAATCGGAATTCGTGTCCCTTATGTGTGACAGGGGTTGGATCATTAAGCTAAAACGTTCAATTCAGTCCCTTTGATCCGTGCTGAGGAAAATCTATAGTCATCTCTAATCTATGAGGTCTTTAAGGAGGTTGTTACATGAGCTGTTTTGATGTCATCATTTCCACATTTGTGGCAAAGTCCACTAATCAAACAGGCGCTGCTGCTCAGAGTTCTTGGAAGAAATAGTTCTTACAGGGCATATTGGTAAAACTATTCCTGATTTCCTTGTAAGAAAAAAATCCTCCCGTTAATGAAGGCGAGTAATTAAAAAGGAGGCTCTCAGGTGTTTGCTCCTCAGCCTCAGTAGTCAGAGACCTTGCACTTCAAGTGACACCGCTCAGTGCTCTTTTCAAACTCCATATATTGTAACATTTAAAAATTAACTTAGTGTTTATAAATCAGCCAAGGAGTTTTGATGAGGTTGAATAAGAAATGATGAGTTTTATTTTAGGAGCTCTGGTGGCCTAGTGTCTAAGGCATTTGACTGTTAACCGGAACACTGGTGGTTCAATCCCACCAGTGACTACTTGGAAGGAAGACTGGGGCAATCCACTTCCATAGTTTCACAGCTTTGGAAACCCAAGGAGAGGTCGCTATGATTAGGATCCGACTCTAGGCAGTGCATTTGGCTTTTTGGTTAGTTCATTTTAGTCCCCATTAAAATAGCAGGATTTCCACACTCTGGTAAAACTGAATGGCCCACAGCTTAGGGTAGCAAAAAAGGAAAGTCCTACTGAGATCATAGTTGTTAGAAGATAAATTTTTTATAATATAGCTAAGAGCCTTCACCAATCATTAAATATGATTTTCATTGTATTTCTATTTGAATATGAATAAAGTCCCTCTGAGAGAAGAAAGCCACATTACTTCCACATGAAAAATGTCAGCCTATAGAGTCCAATTCCTCGGAAGGAAGATGGAGCAATCTACTTCCGTAGTGATACTGCCTCAGAAACCCGAGGAGGGGTCGCTATGAGTCGGGTCCGACTCGACGGCAAACAACAACATAGAGTCCAATAGAGAGGTCTGGTGGTGCTGTGGTTAAAGCAGTGGACTGCTAACCAAAAGGTCAGTGGTTCAAACCCATCAGCCACTCCACAGGAGAAAGATGAGGCTTCCATAAAGATTTATGGTCTTTGAAACCCTATGGGGCAGTTCTACTCTGTCCTGTAGGGTCACTAAGAGTCAGAATTGACTCAATGGCAGCGAGTTTATAGAGTCTAGTAAAAAGAAAAGGAAAAAAAAATATTGCTAACGTGAATGAATTTAGTGCACAACTATAAATTCTTATCTTCTAGATTTTGTATGTATGTATTTTAAAACTAATGAATGCTACTTCTCTTCTAAGATGGTAGGATTAGGTGATTATGTAAGGTGACTACATCGGTCACCAGACAATCTGATTATTTTGATACAAGCATACAAAATATTTATCACAGGGTCTTGCTATAGAGTTGTCTACATGTGTCCTTCATAAAAGATATCACATTATCATGAAATTGGAACAAATTAACTTCTAGGAATTTTCTTCTCCTTTAGGTTAAGATGATTTAATAAGACAACAACTGAATAGAACTAGACCCCAAAGCACAACTGATCAGATTTGTCATAGCAATTGAGAAAAAAATAAAATGAGCTTAAAATTGTTGTGCATATAATATTTGTCAGGTACTGTACTAGACACATAGCTATTCTTATTTAATACTTCCCAAACCTTACAACACCTTGGAATCACTTGGTGATGTTCAAATATATATATATATAGATGCCTGACTGCAACCCCACATACTCTGATTTAATTTGTATGGGAAGTGACCTGGGCATGGGAATGTTTTAAAATTTCCCAAGTCATTTTAATATGTAGCAAAATTTTGGAACCACTGATCTTTGTGATAGTTAACATTATTTTCTTTATTTCTCTCCTTAGTAAGGTTAAATAATTTTCCTGTGGTAGTATAGCTGGAAGCACTGAAGCTTTGAATTCACTTTCCCGACTCACAGCCCAGAACCCTTTTACCCTCCACACCTAGTGCAGATCCTCCAGGTCAGTGGACCCACCGGAAATGCCTGCTTCATTGTCACATACACCCAATCTAGAAAGTCTCAGTGTAATAAAGGTCTTGAAATTAGACAGCGCTTGTCTATTTTCTAGGATTCTCAATTATGCAAACTTATTTCTTTTCCACTCAAGACTTATGAAAGTGACCTTTTATTGTCTTCTTTTGAAAAAGCAGCCAGAGGGAATGCAAGGCAGTATGAGCTAGACTTGGAATCCAAGTCTCCCCATGCATTTGTTCATTTAAACAATTATTGATGGGGAAGGCCCATCTCATTAGATGTGTTCCTTGTGGGTAGACTGGTCCACTGGGATCAATGCCTGTAAGAGGGCCTAAAGGCCCAAATACTCTTGTACTTCCAGGCATCAGTGTTCTGTTCTGCAGTTGGGCAGCAATTGCATTTATTGGTTTCACATCAGCACCTATCTTGCTATTTCAAAGCTTGCCTGTTACTCCTCATATTTTAGCACTCTCCAGTGAAAAACAACAAATTGACTTGAACTCTGTCTATATGTGGGCAAACATCCAGAGGGCAGCTTAAGATTTCAGTCAAACCCTGTATGTTTCCAGTTATCCATGTTTCTCATCTTCCGTTTCATATACATAATGGTAGTCAGAATTAACAGTTTCTGAAATCGCTGCTTTCATTTTTACATCTGGTGATGATCTCATAGTCCCAAAGAGAGGTTGTCGGAGAACAATAAACTATATGCTTTTCTTTTTTTTTTTCCTGTCATCTTCCAAAACAGATCAATGGGGGAAATTAAATATATAAGCGAGCAAAGCGCGCCACCTAGTGACCTCCGTGCTCACTGCAGGTTCGGCGACTGGAGTGCGTGAGAGGAGTGGCTAACGCGATTCAAGTATTGATGGAGTCACAAAAATCGTTCATTAAGGCAATTTAATCTTTGCTATTAAATGTCCTTTCAATTCATTTGGGGTAATTAAGATGCAGTTAAAGTGATTAAATTCTAATTACTTCTGCTAGACAAAGACATATTTGTCACACTAATGCGGTTAACTAAGGACTCAGAAAGAAAGTTAACATTTACTTCAAATGATGCAACTGGAAAAATCAGTTCCTCTTTTCATCATTAATCCAGTGAGCTGGGTGATTATGTAATGGCACTACAAGCTCATTAAATGGGGGAAGCACTGATTAAAATGAGTGCTAGAAGGAAAACCTGAACCAGAAGTACTTTAGTACCCTGTGGTCAGCATTCCTAGGCAAAATTACATGGTGCTTCCCCCCCTACCTCCCCCAGCTCCATCTCAAAGTAATAAACAGCTCCTGAGTTTTATCCTGACATTAAAAAGAGGGGCGCCTCCCAGAAAGCTTTTATTACCAGACTGTAGACATTGTTAAACCGAAAGATATTTTTAAATGGTAAATGGATTCTTGGGATAGAGAGGAGAAAGGCAGATGGGTAGGGATGGGAAGGAAATTCCTGAAATAAATAGCGCCAGGATAAAAATTTCCACTGCAGGCTTTAGAAGTGACTTTCCTTTGCACAAACACCTTTCCCAGTAGACAGCCCTCCTCACCCAACACAGACCCAGTTTTACTGCCTTTGATGAATGGGGATAGACTCCTCTGCCCAGAATTATGCCACATCTAGTTAAGATGCACAGGCTAAAGAGTGCTAAGTATCTCTGCTGCAAATTGGTCTGTTTTTTCCACATTCACATTGTATTATAAACCATCAGGTCACTGAAACTGTTTTGGTATAATCTCCACAAATAACAGTTCCCAGTCTCTTAGGACAGCTTAATTCTGAGTGCTCATAAAATGAGGAAGAATTAAAAACCTAATGACCCTCTACTGACCCTCTTCTTTACCAAACATAATGTTCTTCTCCAGGGACAGGTCCCTCCTGATAACATGTTGAGAGAAAATGAGACAGTCTTACCATCCTGGCTTTTAAGAAGCATTCTGGCTGTACTTCTGTATGTCTTCCAAAATGAATTTGAAGTTTGCCTTCCTAACAAAAGTAGCTTTTTAAGGCAGTGCCTGGCTCTGGCCTGGGGGGGTGGTGATCCTAGAATATGGATGGTTAATCAGAGGATTGGAGATTGTTTTCTCCAGGAAACTATCAAATTTGCATATTGAAAACCATAATCAAAATGGTTGTACTTTTCCCTCATTTATCGCACTGGATAGTATTATCCCTATCTACTTCACAAATAAGAAGCTAAAATTATCAAATTCATCAGTCACTTAAGTCAAACAACTATCTTTTTAAAAATTAATTGGCCAGTTATTTTAATATTTACAGTCATTCATTTTATAGATCATGTTATATTATTTTAAAGAATATAACCAATGTTACTAAATTGTATATGTAGAAAATGTTGAGTTGGTATAGATTTTGCTGTATATATTCTCAACAACAAATGATTTTTTAAAAAATTACTAGAAAAACATTTCCTTAACTTTTACAATAATGGACTAATACAATATTTGTCCTTTTGTGACTGACTTATTTCGCTCAGCATAATGTCCTCCAAGTTCATCCACATTATGCGGTGTTCTGCAGATTCTACATTATTCTTTAGCGTTGCATAGTATTCCATTGTGTGAATGTACCAAAGTTTGGTTATCCATTCCTCAGTTGTTGGACATCTAGGTTGTTTCCAAGTTTTGGCTATTGTAAATAGTGCTGCGATGAACATCGGCGTGCATGTATCTGTTCTTCAAGATCATATACAGGGTTGGCAGACAATGGGCCTCTCGAAGAGTATGAAGGGATGGACACTGGGAGGAGGTAACTATGGGGAGGAAGTGGGAGGGGAGCTGCTGCATTGTAAATTTTGGTCAATGACATGAGACAAAGTATATGTGAACTGCTGTATGAAAAGTGAATTTACTCTGTAAATCTTCACCCAAATCCTAATAAAAAAAAAAAAAAAAGAGAGAAAAAAAAAAATTACTAGAAAAAATCCTGAGCTAAGAATCTAGTGTCCTAGGAACAGATTCTTGTATGAATTAGCTCTGAAGCCTTGTCAGGTCATTTTACCTTACTGGGCCTCAGTCTCCTTCAATGTAAAATGAAGGATTTGGATGTAGGGTTTCTTTTAGCTCCTACATTCTATGGTTGATTGTTTTCAATGAGAACTTTGTATACATGACACAGCCCAGTTGGAAACCTAGTCTTTTATCTCATTTTGATGTTCTGTCCCCAACATCAGGATTCAACAAGGTGTCAGTCCCAGGGCAACAGTCTACTGTCCGATGGTTGGGAGGAAACAGCCCATGAGGTCAGGAGTGCTGCCTTCTGGCTCTAGTTTAAGATTGCATTGTCCATGTCCTAGTAATACAAGCACTTGGTGAGGATACCCATCATCAGGAACTCTTCATATCGCTGGTAGGAATCTGAATTGGCACCATCACTTCAAAAAATTAATTATATATGTCCAGCAATTCTACTCTTTGATAGGTACCAAAACGCACAAATGCTGCAAGAGACTTATATAAGACTGTTTGTAGCAGCATTGTTCATAAGCCTGGAAAACTAGAAACAGCTCAAATATCTGATGAGGACTCCATAAATAAACTGTGATGTATTCATATAATGCAATTTTATACAGTGATGAAAATGAATAAACCACAACTGTACACAACAGAAATGAGTCTGAGGAACACTGTTGAATTTTTTAAAAGCTATAGAAGACCACACCAGAGTAAGACCATTTTTATAAAGCTCAAAAGCATTACTAAACAATTTAGTGTTTAGAGATATAAAAATAAGTGGTAAAAACTATTTTTAAGCAACCAAATGAATTATTAACACAAAATTCAGGAGCGTGGTTACTTCTGGTAGGGGAAGGCAAGGACATAAGAGGAGAGAAAAACACCCTTGTAGCTTCAACACTTTGTTAGATGGCAATGGTGTCCTAGGGTTGTGTCATCCACTGTGGTAACTCACAGTGTCACCCTTCCCCCCACAGACCTTCTCCCATACCAGACCTTGTTGTTGTTGTTAGATGCTGTCAAATCAGTTCCAACTCATAGGCCCCCTTTGTACAACAGAACAAAACACTGCACCATCCCCACAATCATTGCTTTGTTTGAGCCCATTGTTGCAGCCACTGTTTCAATCCATCTCATTGAAGGTCTTTCTGTTTTTCACTGAGCCTCTACTTTACCAAGCACAATGTTCTTCTCCAGAGACTGATTCCTCCTGATAACATGTTCAAAGTATATGAGACAAAGTCTCACCATCCTGGCTTGTAAGGAGCATCCTGGCTGTACTCCTTCCAAGATAGATTTGTTCATTCTTCTGGCAGTTCATCATATATTTAATATTTTTCACCAACACCATAATTCAAAGGCATCAGTTCTTCTTCTGTGACCCTTATTCATTGTCCAGCCTTCATATGCATATGAGGCAATTGAAAATACTGTGGCACCTTAGTCTTCAAAGTGGCATGTTTGTTTTTTAACTCTTTAAAGAGATCTTTTGCAGCAGATGTACCCAATGCAATATGTCATTTGATTTCTTGACTGCTGCTTCCATGGGCATTGATCGTGGATCCAAGTAAAATGAAATCCTTGACAACTTCAATCTTTTCTCTGTTTATCATGATATTGCTTAATGGTCCAGTGTGAGGATTTTTCTATCTTTAGTAAAGTTTTATCAACCTCAATAGTATGTGACAAATATAGTTGTAAATTGCTTAAATGTAATATTTCTTCAACAAAACAACACAATGCTGTTGAGTCAGATCTGAATCATAGTGACTCCTCCTTGGGTTTCTGAGGCAGTATCAACTATGGAAGTAGACTGCCCAACCTTTCTTCCAAGGAGTGGCTGGTGGGTTTGAACCGCCAGTCTGCTGGTTAACAGTCAAAAGCCTTAGGTACTACGCTACCAGAGATAATAAGAATACCAAAAAAGAAAAAGAAAAACCTAAAAAACTCACTGCCGTTGAGTTGATTAAACTCATAGGGACCCCTCTTTGGGTTTCTGAGGTGGTATCACTACGGAAGTAGATTGCCCAGTCTTCTTTCTGAGGAGTAGCTAGTGGGTTTGAACCGTCAGCCTTCTGGTTAGCAGTCATAGGCCTTAGGCACTACACCACCAGAGCTTCCAGATAATAAGAATACTAACAACAAAATTGTTTTATAAAATCTTTTTATATTGAATTATAGCATCTTTAGTTATTACATGATTAGTAATGAGTGGAAGCCTTTTTTATTTTTTTCATTCTCAAAAAAGTTATTGATATAGGTTCATAAATACTAATTGCCACTAATTCATAGCCAAAACACCAGAAAAACTGACAAAGTCAGCAACTGTGAAAAAACCAGCAGCAAGGAAAACAACAGTGTTTTCTTACAGCAGGCACAGACAACCACGTGATTCAGAGCACCATTGTAATTGAGTAATTATGACAGCTCTGATCGGAGCACATTAGAAGGTTCAAAAAGTAAATCAGCATAGAATTTTAGCCTTGTAGGTATATTGATAGGAGCTCTGGTAGCATAGTGCCTAAGGCACTTGACTGCTAACCAGAAGGCTGGTGGTTCAAACCACTAGCCACTCCTCAGAAGGAAGATGGGGCAATCTACTTCCATAGTGATACTGCCTCGGAAACCCAAGGAGGGGTCACTATGAGTCGGCTCCGACTTGAGGACACATAACAAGAACAACAGGTATATTGATACACATAAACTGGGCTTACAAAAAATGTTTTCATTATTGAAACTAACTATAGGGATATTTTTAGAAAAGGTCATAAATTTATGCTGAAATAGTGCACAAAAATTTTATAGACAGTCATTTTTGTGCCACCCTCTCTGACAATGTCACCCAGTGCAGTTGGCAACCCCTATACCCAGTGATGCCATTATTGGATAGTGTGTTCACAGGTGGTCAATTTGTTATCATGCTTCCTGTCTTACATATCTGATATCTATTACTTTTGTAAATGGTATTGTTTGTTGCCATTGAGTCAGTTCCAATTCATGGTCACCCTATATGTGCAGAATAGAACTGCCTCCTAGGGTTTTCAAGGCTGTGACTTTGTGGAAGCAGATTACTAGGCCCGTCTTACAAGGCACCACTGAGTGGATTCAAACCACTGACCTTTCAGCTAGTAAAGTGCTTAACCATTTGCACTACCCATGGACACCACTTGTAAGCAATAAATAGTGTTCAATTTTAACACTGAGGGGGATAAAATACTGTTTTTGTGTGATTCACCCAAACCAAACAATTTGGACCAAACAAATTCCAAGATGTTTTCTACTGTCATTGAAGCAATTTAAAGTCCTATGCTAAACATCAGCATTGTTAGGAATTATAGGTTCCTAGAACTTGGAGTTTTGGTAGCGTAGTGCCTAAAGCACTTGACTGCTAACCAGAAGGCTGGCGGTTCAAACCCACCAGTCACTCCTCGGAAGGAAGGTTGGGCAATCTACTTCCACAGTAATACCTCCTGGGAAACCCAAGGAAGGGTTGCTATGAGTCGGGGTTGACTCGGCGGCACATAACAACAACAACAGAAGAACTTGGACCTGTTGTGCCTAAGTTAAGTGCTCAACTATAAGCTGCAAAGTTGGCAATTTGAATTCCCCCAGAAGCGCCTTGGAAGACAAGCCTGGCAACCTGGTTCTGAAAGATGACAGCCTTGAAAACCCAATGGAGCAGTTCTTCTCTGCACACATGGGCTCTTCATGAGTCTAAACTGACTTCATGGCAATTAACAGCAACAGCAGACCTTGGGCTGACTGTGGACGGGACTTAAGAAGTAAAAGAGGAAATTTCATTAGATATGGAAAGGGGTTCATTTTTCCATTGCTCTAGCAGGTACTATGCTTGGGGCTGAAGATGGAGTGAATAGTAGGTTTGGCTTCTTGCTCCTTGGGAACTCAGTCTAGTGGGAAAGGCAGAGGAATAGCTCCTCATGTACTTCTTTTTGCTTGTTTTTTTTTGTTCCAAGAAAGATAATTTTGGGAACAATTGTGTGATGACCAGTAGTACCAGTTCCCATGGGGTCAATCCAAGTCCTGGCGAGCCGGTGTGTGTCAGGGGAGGACTGTGCTTCCTAGGTTTTTCAATGGCTGACTTTTTGGAAGTTGATCACCAGACCTCTCTTCTGAGGCACGTCTGGGTGAACTCAAAGCTCCCGTCTTTGAGTTAGCAGCCAAGCATGATAACCATTTGCACCACCCAGGGTGTGATAAAGGCACATCATTGAAGGTCTAAGGGATGAAGATGACTTGAATCAGAAATAGAGGAAGAGGGAACAGTAGTCTGTGTGGTGACCCTGGCTGAAACAACTTCCCAGCTTCTTGAATCTGTATTACTGTATAGCTAGAAGCTTGTTCCTCTCCAACAGAACTGAATGACATGATACATTGCCATCAATAACAAACTCACTAACTGCCGTCGAGTTGGATTCGACTCATAGCAACCCCTCCTTGGGTTTCTGAGGTGGTGTCATCACGAAAGTAAAAGGCTGTGGTTTTCATCAGTGAGGGAGGGGCAGGAAGTGGGTTTCATATTCTACTAGCGGAGAAAATCCAATTGGTGGGAGAGAGGTAGGGGTAGAATATGTGTTGCCTAAAAAGCCTCCTAGGGGATTCTATGTAACTTCAAGTTGAGAATTATGATGCTGATATTGAAAATTTAAAAGCAAATGACTTTTCTTTTTGCCTCAGAAGGAAGATTGGGCAATCTAGTTCTGTAGTGATACCGCCTTGGAAACCCACGGAGGGTTCGCTATGAGTCAGATCCAACTCAATGGCAATGAGTTTGTTTTTTTGGTTTTCTTTTTGCCACCTTTTTTTTTTTTTACCCTTATTTCTGGAACAATCTGTAACTCCATGTAGTTCTTCTGGTCTCAGGGCAATGAAAGCTGAGGTCCCCATGGCCCACTAGTCCCTTGGACTAATCATTTCCTTGTGTCTTCATGCTTGATTGCTCAGGAGGAGAGACCAATAATTGCATCTTAGATGGCTGCTTGTAAGCTTTTAAGATCCCAGTTTCTACTCACCAAAGTAGGATGTAGAGCATTGTTTTTGTGTAGTATCTTACGCCAATTGAGCTTGATATCCCCCACCACCACGACAATTCATCCCCCCCCCCAAGGTATTTGACTGTGGCTAAGAAGTTATCGTAACTTTGCCCCCTGTTACTCTTGTTATATATATATGGACATTTGTATAGCACGTATATATATGTATGTAGAAAAATCATCTGCCAAACCAATATATCACTTTTGAGATCAAAGTTTCACCCAAGAATTCAAGATTCAACACAAAATTGGTTCAAGATTGGAACCACATGCTTTTCTATCTAAAAACATCACTGTTTTATAGGTCCTTGCTATGCAAAGTGTGTTTCACAGACCAAGAGTGTCAGCCTCACCTGGGAACTTATTAGAATGTATTCTCAGGTTTCACGCAGCCCTACTGAGTCTGACTCTGCATTTTAACAAGATCCCCAGGAGATGCACATGCACATTAAAAAGTCTGAGAAGCACCATTGTGGGTCATATTACATCATTTTAAAGATCAATTTTCCTTTATCCACAAACACTGATTGGGGGCCTCCTGTGTGCCATACAGTGAGCTAAGTGTTAGGGCTAGAAAGGTGAATGATAGTGTCGTACCTGGAGAAACTCAGAGGTGGGGAATGCATGGTAAGTACTTAACATGTATCTGATGGATGCTATGGTCTAGGGATAAATAAAATGCTGTGGGCACAGGAAAGGAAACCAGAAAGAAGACTTTGTGGGCCAAAAGGCTTGGGGCTATGACAGCAGGAACTAAAGGAAGTTGCAGTGCCGCAAAATCATCAGATTGTGCTTTCCGAAAGCAAACTGGTAGCTTGAGGGAAAGATAATAGGAGAAGAGTAGCAGGGGACTAGGTAGGAGAGATGGCAATAGATTGTGAGGGTCTATTTATGTGTCACTGCCAGAAGAGGGTGAAGAGAGAAGTGGGCAAAATTTGAGAGGTATTTCTAAAGTAAAACTGGGGGGAGATCGTGGGAGGTAAGCGTGAAAGAGGAACTGACTCCATTGTTCTGCTTTGGGAACCTGGTGCATCAACAACAACCACAGAGTGTCTATGTTGATATAAATGTAAAGAAATAACATTTCAGAAAAAACCCATTCTGTCAAGCATATTCTGAAGCTAGGTGGGTTCTCTGGCCTCTGCATAGATCACTTCATAGACGAGACAAGATATTAGCATGATGCTAATAAGGTGAAGAATGTGGGTTCAGTCCTTCTGGTTTAGTTTGTGCTTCCCAGTTTTGGTGGGCACTGATGGCCACTTTCATTCCAGTCAGCTACTGCTGGCACACAGGGGCCATGGCGAACCAGTGTAAAGGGTTAGCCCAAATCCATCCCTGCTGTTAGAGTAACAAGTAACCCCCAGTACCAGCAGGTCAGGAGGCTTCAGTCTGTAAGCAAAGACAACAGGAGAGAAAATGATCCACTTTGCTGGAGACTTGTTAGATGTGTTCTCCAAAAGAGTCCCTTTCAGATCAGCTTATGACAAGAATTAAATATTCTTTTTTTTTTTTTTTTAATTGTGATTTGGGTAAAAATTTACAGAGCAAATTCACTTTCCATACAGCAGGGGAACTAAATATTCTAAAGTCAAATTTATTCTCATAAGAGAGCAAGTTTAACTTTTCTCTAATCTAGTTATTTTCACAGTTGTCCCATGAGGCTCAAATTTTTTAAAAAATAATTAAAATAAGCAAAT
>NW_006921613.1:5014180-5016229 GCF_000298275.1 Orycteropus afer afer
ATATACAGGGAAAACCAAGTTTTCCTCCCAACCAGTCTCCCTCCCTTAGAGGAAACCCCTGCTACTAGTTTCTTGTGTATAGCTTGTTAAGTGTATGGGCATGTGTGTGTGCATGTGTGTGTGCACACATGTGTGCACATGTATTCCTCTTAAAATAATCAAGGGTCTATTCCATCTCCCAGAGGATAACTTTCGGGGAAAATAACAAATGGCTTTTGCTTCCTTTCATTCTGCTCTTTTGGCCGATGCACAAATGATTCTCAGAAATTATTTACATGCCCAGCAAAGTGCTGTCCAGTGCAATTTTCTGAGCAATGAAATTAGAGAAGTAGCAATGGGTGACAAGCTCTGGTAGTTACAGCCTTCAGCTGCTAACCAAAAGATCGACAGTTCAAACCCACAGCCCCTCCATGGGAGAAAGATAAAGTAGTCTGCTTCCTTAAAGATTTACAGCCTTGGAAACCCTGTGGGGGCAGTTCTACTCTGTCCTGTAGGGTTGCTATGAGTCAGAATGGACTCAACAGTGGGTACTTGAAAATGGTCCTTAGTACTTAAAAGGCACTCCCCTTATCCCAGCTCTTTTCTGAAAGACAATTCAACATTCAAAAATTGTCCAAAATTTACACTTGTATAATGTGTTCTAAGGAGCTCTGATGGCATAAGGCATTTGGATGCTAACCAGAAGTTGGTAGTTCAGACCCACCAGCTGCTGTATGAAAGGAAGATGGGGAGATCTACTTCCATAAAGATTTACAGCCTCTGAAATCAAGGGGGTCACTCTGAGTTGGAATCCACTTGATGGCAGTAACTCTTTTTTGACTTACAATGTATTCTATCTACTACCTAACTAAACTATTTTAAAGTAATACAAGACACAACTACTATCTCTTTTTAGAGCACTGTCTTCAACACAAAGGAGCTCTGGTGGTGTAGTGCCTAAGACATTTAACTCCTAACCAGAAGGTTGGCAGTTCAAACCCACCAGCCACTCCACGAAGGAAGATTGAGCAATCTACTTCTGTAAAGATTTACAGCCTCAGAAACCCAAAGGGGACCGCTATGAGTCAGAATCAACTTGATGGCAGTGAGTTTGGTTTGTTTGGTTTTGAGCCTTCAACACAAGAGTGGAGATTTTTGCCAACTAGTTAGTTATTGTCCTGCATAAGTATAAATTTGGATCCTGCTTTCATCATGAAATGAATAGAAAGAAACCTGCTGTCAAGTCGATTCTGATAGCATAGCATGGCATAGTGTTTTCTTGGCTGTAATCTTTACAGAAGCAGGTCACCGGATCTTTCTTCTGCAGAGCCACTGGACGCATTTAAACGGCCAGCTTTAGGTTAGTCGACAAGGACAAACCATCTGTACAACTGGCCTTCGTAAATGGTTTTGTAACATTTGTTGGATACTTACTATGCTCAAGCACCTTGTATCTAGTATTTTTATAGTTTATTCTTTAATTCCAATGCTTTTTTTAAGAAAATAAATTGTTGTGGTAAATGTAATCAAGAAGTAAAGAAGAAAAGAATCATTCATAACACACTTGCCACACAGAGATAACCACAATTTTGTGTGTTGTGTGTATGTGAATATCCTTCTAGTCTTTTCTCAATGGGATCATATGTACGGACTATTTTGTAACTTTTAAATTAAAAATATCATGTTACTAAGTTTATTATTGAGTATTCAAAAATACATAAAAGAATAATGGAGATAATAAAAATCCCTGGTAATTCCTTCATCCCTGTCCCTCCTCGGTACATTTTGTGTAGCAGTCATTTATTCATTTATTAAGCCAGTATGCATAGGACATTTACAATGAACCAGATAGCAGAAAAAGAGTCAAAAGCCATCCCTATGTTCCTGGACCACTTCATGTCAGGAAAATTCTACAAATTTTCTGTTTTATAACTATGCTATAATTTATTCAACCAATTTCCTAATTTTGGGCATCACATTAGTTCATAAATAGGTGTTTAAAAACAAAAACAAAAACCAAACTCACTGCTGTTGAGTTGTTTCCAACTCATAGTGACCCCTCCTTGGGTT
>NW_006921613.1:5022594-5023263 GCF_000298275.1 Orycteropus afer afer
GTTACAAAAATAGTACAAAGAACATCAGTATGGTCTTTACACACATTGACCAATTGTTAACATTTTTTCCCATTTACTTTCTCATTTGCAGTCTCAACCATCTGAAAGTAATTTACATACATCTTGGCTCTTTTCCCCTACCTACTTCAGAGTGTATTTTCCCAAGAATAGGGATATTCTCTTCTATAATCCCAGTTTAGTGTTGTCAATTGACGTAACAATGTCTTTTATAGCCATGTCCTCCTTTAGCACAGGATCCACTCTAAAGTTTAGTTATATCTCTTTTGCTTCCTTCAATCTGAAACATTTCTGCAGTCTGTCTTTATAACATTGACATGTTTAAAGAATACAATCCCCTCTTTTCTTTTTTGTGTATGTGTGTGGGTGTCGTGTCATAGAGCAGCAGATAACTCTTCCAGTCCACAGTCCCTGGGCTCTGTGCCTGCCCTCCTCTACTCCCAAATTCGCCTCAGCCACACTGGCCACTATCTAACTTCCCCTCTGGACAATCTCACTTATGTCTTTCAATCTCTGCACCAGCTGTGCCTTCTCCCTGGCACACTGACCCCAGACTTGTGCAGGGTCAATCCCTGTTATCATTTTGGTTGCAGCATCAATGTCACCTCAGTCCACCCCTCAGGGACACACACACACACACACACACACACA
>NW_006921613.1:5024168-5070144 GCF_000298275.1 Orycteropus afer afer
CACTCCCTGGAAGGAAGGTTGGGCAATCTACTTCTGTAGTGATATTGCCTCGGAAACCCAAGGAGGGGTCACTATGAGTCGGGTCCGACTCGATGGCACATAACAATAACAACATACCATTTTCGTAGAGGTTGCACCATTTTACAGTCCCACTGTAACAATGTATGAGGGTTCCAGTCTCTCTAAACCTTCACCAGCATTTATTGTTTTCTGTTTTTTTTTTTTTTTTTTTTTTAATTTTGGTATTAGTACTGGGCTAAGATGTTATATCACTAATGACTGCAAGCATTTCTTCATATATTTGTTGGGGGCCTGAACATCTTCTTTGGTAAAGTGTCTGTTCTTGTCCTCTGCCCATTTTTAAATTGGATTATTTGTATTTTTGTTGTTAAGGTGTTGAAATTTTCTATTCATTTTAGAGATTATCTCCTTATCCGATATATCATTGCCAATAATATTTTCCCTTTCTGTGGGTTCTCTTTTTACTCTTTTGGTGAAATCTTTTGATGCACATACATGTCTAATTTTTAGGAGGTCCCAGTCATCTATTTTGTCTCCTTGGTGTTTGTATAATTTTAGTGATATTCAATAGTGTATTTATGCCCTGAA
The DNA here is from genome assembly GCF_000298275.1 of Orycteropus afer afer. Lineage (NCBI taxonomy): Eukaryota > Metazoa > Chordata > Mammalia > Tubulidentata > Orycteropodidae > Orycteropus > Orycteropus afer. The sequence continues at coordinate 5,024,778 of NW_006921613.1, forward strand.
TTAGGACCCCTAAGTTTGTCCCTATTTTTATTTTGATGATATTTATGGTTTTAGGTTTTACCTTCAGATCTTTGATCCAATTTGAGTTTGTTTTTGCATATGGTGTGGGATGTGGGTCTTGTTTCATTTTTCTGCAAATGGATACACAGTTTTACCAGCACCATTTATTAAAGAGACTATCTCTTCCCCCCTTAATGAGTTTTGGCCCTCTGTTAAAGATGAACTGTCCATGTTGTTGTTGTTTGGTGCTGTTGAGTCATCTCCGACTCATAGCAGCCCTATGTACAACAGAACAAAACACTGCCCAGTTCTGTGCCAGCCTCACAATCCTTGCTCTACCTGAACCCATCATAGAAGCCACTGCATCAACCTATCTCATTGAGGGCCTTCCCCTTTTTTGCTGACCCTCCACTTTACCAAGTATGATACCTCTCTCCAGGAAATGGTCCTTTCTGACAACGTGACCAAAGTAAGTGAGATGAAGTCTAGCCATTCTCATTTCCAAGGAGCAATCCTAGCTGCATTTCTTCCATGACACATTTGTTCATTCTTCTGGCAGTCCATGGTATTTTCAGTATTTTTTTTGCCAGCACCACAATTCAAAAGCATCAAGTCTTTGGTCTTATTAATTCTTTGTCCAGCTTTCACATGCATATGAGGTGATTGAAAATAACATGGCTTGGATTAGGGACACCTTAGTCTTGCCTAAGGCATTTAACTGCTAACCAGAAGGCTGGCGGTTCAAACCCACCAGCCACTCCTCAGAAGGAAGATTGGGCAATCTACTTCCGTAGTGATACTGCCTCGGAAACCCAAGGAGGAGTCGCTATGAGTCGGGTCCGACTCAATGGCAAACAACAACATCAACAACAAATCCGTGATCATAGTATATTCTTCCATTTATGTAGGTCTCTTTAGGATTCTTGCAATAGTGTTTCGTAGTTTCTTTGTATAAGTCTTTTGTGTCTCTGGTTAGATTTATTTCTAAGTACTTCATCTTCCGGGTGGTTATTGTAAATGATATTACTTTCTGGATTTCCTTTTCAGAGTTCTTTTTGTTAGTGTAAAGGAATCTGATTTTTGTATGTTGATCTCGAACCCTGCCACTTTGCTGACACTTTCTATTAGTTCCAGTAATTTTCTTACTGACTTTTTGGGATTTTTTACATGTAAGATTATATCATCTGCAAATAGAGATAGTTTTATTTCTTCTTTGCCAATTCAGATGCCTTTTATTTTCCTTTCTTGTTTTATAGTTCTAGCAAGGATTTCCAATACAGTATTGAATAGGACTGATGATAAAAAGACATCTTTGTCTCATACCCGTTCATAAGGGGAATGCTTTCAGTCTCTTCCCATTGAGAACTGGTTTGGTATATATGCCCTTATTTATGTTAAGGGACACCCCTTCTATTTCTATTTTGTTCAGTGTTTTTATCAGGAATGAGTGTTAGATTTTGTCAAATGCCTTTTCTGTGTCAATTAATATGATCATGTGGTTCTTTTACTTTGTTTTATTTATGTGGTGAATCACACTGGTTGTTTTTCTAATGCTGAACCATCCTTGCATACCTGGTATGAATCCCACTTGGTCATGGATGTATCATTTTTCTTGATAAGTTGTTGGAATCTATTGGCTAGAATTTTGTTGTGAATTTCTGTATCTGTGTTCATGAGGGATACTGTCTATGGTTTTCTCTTTTAGTGGTATCTTTGCCTGGCTTTGATATCAGGCCTATGCTCACTTCATAAAATGAATTCAAAAGTATTCCCTCCTAGTGTCAGCTCTTCTCTAATATTTGGTAGAATTCACCAATAAAGCCATCAGGGCCAGGATTTTGTTTGTTGTTTGTAGGTTTTTGTTTGTTTATTTGTTTGTTTTTAATGACCTGTTCAATTTCTTCTTTTGTTATAGGTCCATTCAAATTTTCTACCTCAATCTGTGTTAGTTTAAGTGGGTACTGTGTTTCTAGAAATCTATCCATTTCTTTAGGTTTTCTAATTTGTTACAGTACAGTTCTTCATAGTATCCTGATATTATCCTTTTTATTTTCATTGGTTCTGTTGTGATGTCATCCATTTTATTTCTTATTCCTATTATTTGCATCTTCTCCTTTTCTTTTGTTAAATTTTTCAGTGGTTTGTTGATTGTATTAATCTGAACCAACTTCTAGTCTTGTTAATTCTTTCTACTGTTTCTCTGGTTTCTGTTTCATTTATTTCTGCTTGAATCTTTATTATTTCTCTTCTTTTGGACTGTAAACATTTTTTGCAGTTCTTTTTCTAATTGTTGGAGATATTGGGTTAAGGTGTTGATTTTGTCTCTTTCTTCTTTTTTGATTTGTACATTTATTACTTTAAATTGCCCTCTGAGTACTTCTTTTGCTGTGTCCCAAAGATTTCAGTATGTGTATTTTCATTCTTGTTTAATTCAAGGAAATTTTAAATATCAACTCTTGTTTATTTTTTTACTTAGTGTTTTTGAACAGGGTGTTATTCAGTTTCCATGTATTTGGTTTTTCCCCCTTGATCTTCCTATTGTTGATTTCTGATTTTATAGCATTGTGATCTGAGAAGATGCTTTGCAGTATTTCTATGTATTTTAATTTATTGAGGTTTGCTTTGTGGCCTAACACGTGTTTTATTCTGAAAAATGTTCCATGTGCACTGGAAAAAAAAAAATGTGTATTGAGTTGTTGTTGGGCAAAGTGTTCTATATATGTTTATAAGGTCAAGTTGGTTGATTGTATTGTTTAGTTCTGTGTTTTAGTTGAGTTTATTTCTAGTTGTTCCAGCCTTCATTGAAAGTGGTATATTAAAGTTCCCTATTATTATTGTGAAGAATCTCTGGTGGCATAGTGCCTAAGGCATTTGACTGTTAACCATAAGGTTGGCAGTTCAAAACCACCAGCTACTCTGTGGAAGGAAGACTGGGCAATCTACTTCCGTAAAGATTTACTGCCTCAGAAACCCAAAGGGGTTACTAAGAGTTGAAATTGACTTGATGGCAATGAGTTTGGGTTTTTTGGTTTTTATTATTATTGTGGAGTTGTCTATTTCTCTTTTTAATTCTGTTTAGGTTTGATTTATGTTTCTTGGGGCTCTTTCACTAGATAATGTAGATATTTATTATGGTAATGTCCCTTTGTTCAATTGATTCTTTAATCATTATATAATGTCCTTCTTTGTCTCTTTTGGTGGTTTTTGTCTTAAAGTCTATTTTATCAGAAATTAATATTGCCACTCTTGCTCTTTTTTGATTGCCTTTTGCTTGATTTTTTTTTTCCCAACCTTTGATTTTTAGTTTATTTTTGTCTTTGTACCTAAGGTATGCTTCTGTAACAGCATATGGATGGGTCTTGTTTTCTTATCCATTCTGCAACTCTCTGTCTCTTGATTGGTGCATTTAATACGTTTACATTCAGTATAATTACACACAAGCATGAATTTATTATTGTTATTTTATTACCTTTGTGTGTGTGTGGTATTGCTGAGTTCTTTGATCCATATAATTTTCTGTGCTGAGCTCATTTGTTTATTTTTTATCATTTACTTCATTGCTATTATTTTAGTATTTGCAAAATATTTATGGTTTTCCTCTTTTTTACTTTCTGTTGTTGTTGTTGTTGTTGTTATTTGCCGTCGAGTCAGCCCTGACTCATAGCGACCCCTCCTTGGGTTTCCGAGGCAGTATCACTATGGAAGTAGGATTGCCCAACCTTCCTTCCGAGGAGTGGCTGGTGGGTTTGATAGTTAAGTTAATTTAAGAAGTTCTATTAATTTTGTTTGAGGTTACCCTGTGATTTATTATTTTTTCCCAAATTTAAAACAGTCTTTTCTATCTCAAAGTTGTCTTGACCTCCTCTCCATTTGGAAATTCTGTAACTACACTATATATTCTCTGTTTTTGCTTTGTAGTTTGTCCTTATTTACAAACTGATGTCCCTGGTTCCCTGCTTTCGGTCTTGTAAGTTTATTTTACTTTGCATACTTCTGAATCTGGGTTGGTTTCTAGGTGACATTGTCATGTGTGTTAATCATATGCTGTTGTCTGCTGTTGTTGGTTCTTTGTCTGAAGGACTCCCTTTAGCACCTCTTGTAAGATTGGTCTGGTTTTTACAAATTCCCTTAATTTCTATTTATCTGAAAATGACCTAATTTCACCACTATATTTGAACAGTCCCTTCTTTTTAAATAAAATAGCTCTTATTTTGTGTTTATTTTATGTTTCCTCATGATTAGATTGAGGCTATACTTTTCTCACTGAGAAAACTGCATGGTTGATGATATGTACTTCACAGGGGAATATATCTGGAGGCCCTTGATGTTTATTCTTCCCTCACTGGTGAATTAATTTTAATTTAATTAACACAGGAAAAAAAATGGCACCAAGTCTTTTATAGAACCAGAGAAGAAACCTTTTCTTCCATGGTACCATTGGGGGGGTTTGAACTGCCAGCCTTTAGGTTAGCACTGAATATAAAGTACTTGTGCCACCCAGGGACTTTTAACATAACAAAGGTGTTGTTTAATTTCATCACTGTAAAATTACTGTTTTTTTTTCTTCTCCCTTATAACTAATAAACAGTCTGTGAACAAGCACTTTAAGACCATCCAAATATCCCATTCGTCATCAAAATTTCTTCATTGATTTAGCATCTGTTGATTCTTGCCTGATTTAATCATTATCACAATGGTTGCAAAATAGTCATTCTCTATATTCAGCACTCTGGCCATATTTAACAGTCTGCCCTCAGCTTTTTACCAAAAGCAAGAGCCCTCCTTTCTGTCTCATCTATTTATCCATTTATTATTGGTATGGACTCATAAATTCTTTTTCCCAATATTTTACAACTCATTAATGTACTTAACTATTTTGGTCCTCTCATTGTCCCAGATTTGTCCAGTGGGAGTTCCTTCAATCTGGCTATTTGTCCTTGTAACATACTCCCATCTTTTTCATTTTCTTTTTAGCACTTTCTAGCATAATAACATGTTCCAAGCTTATTTTATACCAACTCTATCCCAGCCCTGAAATTTGAAATTTCTCCATTGAGCCCTGGTTTATTCTAGTGGGGAATGGTATTGGAAACCAAGATCTGAACACTAGGTGTGCTCTTGGCTACTAGGGTGACTTTGCTTTTAGGCCTTCTCAACAGATAAAGCTAGGAAACATGTACATGTATACTTACATATACATACATATACTTACAAATATATATACACATATTCATACATACATGCTACATATGTGCACATAAATATGCTTCCCAAACCCACTGTTGTCTAGTTGATTCTGACTCAGTGATTCTGTAGAATAGAACTGTTCTTCAGGTTTCCAAGGCATTTATAGAAGCAGACTGCCACATCTTTCTCCCATGAAGTAGCAGGTGGTTTCAAACCACCAACCTTTCATTTAGCAGCCAAGTTCTATAACAACTACACCACCAAAGCTCCTTTAAACATACTTACACACATGCTAATGTATATATTGTGAGTCCCTGAGTGGCAAAAATGGTTAAGCACTCAGCTACTAACTGAAAGGCTGGCAGTTCAAATCCAGCTAAAGGCACCATGGGAAAAAAATAAAATGATCAGCTTCCAAAAGGTTACAGCCATTGAAGAGCCTATTGAGTGTAGTTCTATTCTGAAGCACTGGGGGTCTCCATGAGTTTAAATGACTCATCATCAATGGTCTGGTTTGGTTTTATGTAAATATTTTAGAAATCATGAGTTCATGAGTACCTCCAATTCCAATCTACCTCACAGAATTCTTTATTACCTTCTCTCATTCCATATCTGTATGTCTCTTTGTCCACAGTGAAACCCTGTCCCAGCCACATCAATTTCTCTCTCTCTCTCTGTCTTTCTCTCCCCTTCTCACACACACACCACACACACATTTATTCATTTGTTCAATCCTATAATACATCTAAAATAGTTACAAAATCTATTTGCCCTGTTACAGAAACTGTTAGGAGTAAAAACAAAAAGAGTTTTATTGAGCAATAGACAGTTCAAACTGAGCCACATACAGCAAAAGTACAATAGTCTCCAAAGCCACATGGAGTAAGGGTCTTTTATACATGCAAATCAGCTTACTCACCGTGACCAAAAAGATTTCAAAGTAACTTGTTCTTTCACATACTTTCCACTGATCAGCTCTAATCTATTTTCCATCTAAGAACAGTCTGAATTATTGTTTTATGGTTCATTTCCTTATCAGATGGTTCCTAGGGATTACATGCTTCCAGGAACAAAACTGATATCACATCTCTTTCTACCTTCCCCCCCCCCCTTGGTTTCTCAGAAGCATTCTGGATCAGCCCTTATTGGAAACCTGCCCCCAAATACCTCTGGATTATAGTGCCTGCTACTGCATTCCCCAATTCTGATCAAGCCCTACTAGTGGGTGCTGATCACCACAATTGAGTACCACTTCTTCTGAAAGGACTTTACCTGAGGAGTTTCAACAATGTCAGTTGTTATTGAGGAAAATGTATCTCTTTTTTCACCATGCCAAGGTCCTGTCTTGAGGGTGAGTTGATTGGGATTATGACAGTGGGTCAGGCTGAATGGAAGGAACAATTTGGGAGCAAGTGCCAACAAAAAGCCAACCCAAAGACATCCAAAGAGAGCAAAGGAGGGTTCTTGAACTAAAACTTTCAAGAAAATATGAAAGGAGAAATAATATATGATAAAAGATTAATAGGTATTATTTCAATTTTCATTCTAAGGACTCAGGTTCTTTGAAGTACATGATTCCATGCATGACTAAAGCAGTTTCCATCTTATTAAAAGCATTGGACAGACATTTCATGTTTACATGCGACTTGTTGTTGTTGTTGTTGTTGTTGTTATGTGTGATCGAGTCAGTCCCAACTCATAGCAGCCCCTCTTGGGGCTTCCGAGGCAGAATCACTATGGAAGTAGATTGCCCAACCTTCCTTCCGAAGAGTGGCTGGTAGGTTTGAACCACCAGCCTTCTGGTTAGCAGTCAAGTGCCTTAGCCACTATGCTACCAGAGCTCCCTTTTTATTATAATCAATAAGGAGCTCTGGCAGTGCAGTGCCTAAGGCATTTGACTGCCAACCAGAAGGTTGGCAGTTCAAACCCACCAGCCACTCCATGGAAAGAAGATGGGGCATCCTACTTCCATAAAGATTTAATGCTTTGGAAACCTAATGGGGGTAGCTGTGAGTTGGAATCCACTTGATAGCAGTGGGTTTTGTTTTGTTTGGTTGGTTTATTATAACAAGTAGGACTATTAGCAGGGTTAATCCAGTCTACAGAACAGAAAGTAACTAAGAGTCAATACCATTAGGTAACTAACTAAAACTGTCTAAAAAGGGAGAATCAAGGATAGAGGATATTGAATGTAACTGAGGTGCTTTTTGACAAATCTTCTCAATAACTTCTACTTTGCTCTGAGATATTCACCCAACTATAAGAGATATGAGCAAGGACAAAGACTCTCCCTTGTTGAGCTACAATAAAATTGAGAGGCATTCTATACATTTTTACTAAGAGACTTGAATGATTTTTATTGAGCCACCATAGCCATAATAGCAGATTAATTACAATTGGGTTTTCCAAGTTGAGGGACACCGTATCAGGGTAGAAAGGCTTAGAGAAATACCCACCCTAATTTGAAATAGGGTTCTGGTATTTCATTTGATCTGCCTGTTTCAAAGAGTCTGGGACCTCTTTTATGGTGAGTAAAGATATTCACATCAGTGTTCTAGTGCATGCTTTCATTGTACGAATGGCTTTTCTTTTGGCAATTGGCATCAGAAAGGTCCAATCAGCTTCAGAGCGGTTTATTGTTCTGGTTAGGGTTAGATTAAAACAGTACCTGAGGCTGAGCCAATAATCCAGAGGATACCATAATCTAATATGTGTGAGCCATTTGGAATTAACGTTGGGTAGGGAGGAGTCAGATCCAGCATTCAGTTAGGTTGCTAGCAGTGGCTAGCAGTTGGTCAATTTAATGAATGCATTTTCTCTCCAAGAATTAGAAAAAGGTACTGGAAAAAAGAAATACAAAGCCTAAACAAAACTTCATTATGAATAGAATTATGAAGCAAAAGGACTACAAGTATGGAGCAAAGCTAATAGCATATGAATAGCCAAAATTATAAGGCAAAGGCCACAAAATTCAGCAAGACTCATGGAGTCTTGTTCCATGATCTTGGGATTAGCTGTCCACCTCAAATGTCTGCTTCTAGCCACAGGGGCTTTTGAAAGTGATCTTTAAATCTCCAGAGAACTGACTAGTCCAAAGAGGATATTTGGCACTCAAATTGTGACAGGTGGATCCAAAGTTTAACTCCCTCAAGTTTGACTTTACAGGAATTCATGAGAAGAGCTAGCTATAGTCCCTTCCAATGAAGTTCAAGTGAATCCTTTAAGTGATATCTCTTCTAATATACATATTCTTCCAAAGTTATGTTAGGCAGGCTTAGAGAGTCCAATTTTTGTTCATTAAAGGCTCCTTTCACCTGTGAAAAATACTCTTTAGAATGTTGTATTAAAAATTGATAATACTACTCTTTTGAAGTTAAGTAAGACAGTTTTCTTATTAGGTCTAGTCCATAATTTGGTACAGGATCTTGATAACATCCTGCCTTTTTCCATGTCTCAATGTCATTGATCTGGGCCAATTGTTGATAATTTAGAAGCTTTGCTTAAATTCAGTTCTTGAAGGTTGGAATTATCAGTAAATTTGGGGATTTCTGTCTTTATCATAAGTGTAGAAATAATTTGAGAGGCGCTCATTTGGCTGCCATATCAGCAAGTTATCTCCTCTCATTTTCTCAGTCTGAGGTACTCTCTTCTTCTGCTGCTCCAGATGAACAGAGACAAACTGCTGCACCTTGGATGGCTGCTTGCAAGCTTTTATGTCCCCAGATGCTACATTAAGAACTAGAAGACAGAGCAATATTAGGCTAATTGACTGAAATGACCCACAATACCATAGCTCTAGGTCTTTGAACCAACGTAACAAGTCCCATAACGTATTTCTTTATACATAAGCAGCATCATTTTCTGCTTTTCATGTGCCTCAACAGTAGCTACATTCCACAGAATCTCAGATTGTGTGTTATTAATATAAGCACAGCAACATTCATTTATTAAGGTACAAACTACACTTTGGAAGACTGGCAGGAAATCTCATGGTATTCTATTTGTAAAATCATAGCTTGAACTTCTTGTTTTGGAACTACCAGTTTTATTTTAAGGGGAAAAAAACCTTTTCTCTTCAGTAAAATGCATTTCATATAATATCTAGCTTAAATTACTTAGAAAAGTTTTGCTTTTAAGATTGACATAGTACAGAACATAAAAGTCTTTGTCAGAACAAATTCTACTTTCATTAATTCCTGGGAATATTAGGACTATTTAATTTATATGAGCACTTGTGTGTAATGAAACTGATCAAAGAAAGTTCTCTAAAGGAATATTATAATCTAAAAATCCATTTCAGAGATAGAAAATTACTACATTTTCATAGCTGTCTTTTGCATGCTTTATAGGATTCTTCAAGGAAGAAATTTAGAATGACTTGGCCCTGTTTAATGTTTTGTTACAGCAATTAAAATAAACAATCTATCCTTTTTAGCATACCTTGCAAATAGACCAATTTGTACCAAACTGTTCTCAATGATATGAGCTACTATGCAGGGAATGACAAATTGAAGAGGAATGGCACTACATTCATCACCAAAAAGAATATTTTAAGATCTACCCTCAAGTATAGTGCTTTCAGTGATAGGATAATATCCATATGGCTACAAGAAGACTAGATAATATGACCATTATTCAAATTTGTACACCAACTACTAATGCCAAAGACGAAGAGACTGAAGATTTTTTAATCAATTTCTGCAGTTTAAAATTAATCAGACATGCAATCAAGATATATTGATAATTACTGATGATTGGAACATGAAAGCTGGATGCAAAGGAGGATTACCAGTAGTTGGAAAATATGGCCTTGCTGACAGAAACAATGCTAGAGGTCATATGATGGAATTTTGCAAGACCAAGGGTTTATTCATTGCAACTACCTTTTTTTAACAACATTAACAGTGACTATAAACATAGACCTCACCAAGTGGAATATACAGGAATCATATTGACTATATCTGTGGAAAGAGACAATGGAAAAGCTCAATATCACCAATCACAACAAGGGTAGGGGCTGACTGTGGAACAAACCATCAATTGCTCACATGCAAGTTCAAGTTGAAACTGGAAAAATTGAAACAAATCCTCAGGAGCCGAAGTCCAATCTTAAGTATATCCCACCTGAATTTAGAGACCATCTCAAGAACAGATTTGGTGCATTGAACACCAGTGACCAAAGACAAGACACGTTATGGGATGACATCAAGGACATTATACATGAAGGAAAAAGCAAAAGGTCATTAAAAAGACACAAAAGGAAGAAAAGACCAAAATTGGTATCAGAAGAGACTCTGAAACTTGCTCCTAAATGTGGAGTAGCTAAAATGAATGGAAGAATTTAAGACAAAAAAGAGCTGAATAGAAGATTTCAAAGGGTGGCTCGAGAAGACAAAATAAAGTATTATAATGAAATGTGCAAAGACCTGCAATTAGAAAACCAAAGGGAAGAATACACTTGGCATTTTTCAAGCTAAAGAATTGAAGAGAAAGCTCAAGCCTCAAGTTGCAATGTTAAAGGATTCTGTAGGCAAAATATTGAATGACACAGGAAGCATCAAAGAAGATGAAAAGAATATACACAGTAACTGCTCCCAAAGAATTGGTCAATGGTCAAACATTTCAGGAGACAGTACATGACCAAGAACCAATGACCTTGAAGGAAGAAGTCCAAGCTGCACTAAAGGCATTGATGAAAAACAAGGTTCCAGGAATTGACAGAATACCAATTGAGATGTTTCAAAAAAATGGATGCAATGCTGTAAGCACTCACTTGTCTTTGCCAAGAAATTTGGAAGACTGTTGCCTGACCAAGCAACTGGAATAAACCCATATTCATGTCCCTTCCAAAGAAAGATGACCAAACAGAATGCAACAATTATCAAACTATATCATTAATATCACAAGAAATAAAATTTTGCTGAAGATACAGAAATTCAAGCTGTATTCGAAAGAGGATATGATACAAGGGATATCATTGCTGTTGTCAGATGGATCTTTGCTGAAGGCAGAAAATACCAGAAAGATGTTTACCTGTGTTTCATTGACTATGCAAAGGCATTTGACTGTGTGGATCATAAAAATTTACAGATAGCATTGTGAATAATGAGAATTACAGACCATGTAATTGTGCTCATGTGGAACCTGTACATAGACCAAGAGGCAGTTGTTTGAACAGAATGAGGGGACACTGCATGGTTTAAAATCAGGAAAGGTGTGCATCAGGATTTCACCATGTTCAATCTGTATACTGAACAAATAATCTGAGAAGCTAGACTATATGAAGAAGATGGCAGCATTCGGATTGGAGAAAGACCATTAATAACCTTCAATATGCAGAGATACAACTTTGCTTGCTGAGAGCAAAGAGGACTTGAAACACTGATGAAGATCAAAGTCTACAGCCTTTAGTATGGATTACATCTCAACATAAAGAAAACAAAAATCCTAACAACTGGACCAATAAGCAACATCATAATAAACAGATAAAATATTGAAGTTGCCAAGGATTACATTTTATTTGGGTCCACAATCAATGCCAGTGGAAGCAGCTGTCAAGAAATCAAACAACGTATTACATTGGGAAATCTGCTGCAAAAGGCCTCTTTAAAGTGTTAAAAAGCAAAAATGCTACTTTGAGGACTAAGGTGCACCTGACCCATGCCATGGTATTTTCAATAGCCTCCTATACAAGCAAAAGCTGGACAATGAATAAGGAAGACCAAAGAAGAATTTATTTGAATTACAGTGTTGGTGAAGAATATTGGATATACCATGTGCTGCCAGAAGAAAAAATAAATAAATATGTCTTGGCAGAAGTACAGCCAGAATGCTCCTTAGAAGTGAGAGTGGTAACACTTTGTCTAACGTACTTTGGACATATTATCAGGAGGGTCCAGTCCCTGGAAAAGAGCATCATGCTTAGTAAAGTAGAGGGTCAGAGAAAAAGAGGAAGACCCTCAACAAGATGGATCGACACAGTAGCTGCAACAATAGGCTCAAACACGGCAACAATTGTGAAGATGGTGTAGGACCAGGCAGGGTTTCCCTTTGTTGTACATAGTTGCTATGATCAGAACCAACTCCAGGGCACCTAATAACAACAACTGCAGCCCATACCTATAAAATAAACAAACCTGCTTTTAAAAAAAAGAAAAAGAAAGAAAGAAAAAAAAAAATAGGTAGGATTATTTGCAGTTCTTCCCCCTACACAAATATCCCAGCAGTCACTGAAGAACTTGTTAGAAATCCTACTGATTTAGAATCTCTGGAGTAGGGCCCAATAATCTGCATTTTAACAAGCCCTGAAAGTGATTCTGATACAAACTAAAGTTTGAGAAGCACTACTCAAAATACACAGCATGGGTTTAGTGTATTTGTGTGTGTCTAAGACTCATGCATGAGTTATTATGTAAAACAATGATTTAAACATATTCTAAACATAATTCTAAACAAAACAGGCCTGATACAGAGTATAGGGTGCCCTTCAGTCACCGCATGAGTGGAGATGTAAAAGAAAATAAATATCTGGCCTTTGTTTCACCTTCTGGAGCCAGCCTGGATAGATAACCAGATGGAAGTCATAGCACCAAAACCCTTCTCTCTCTAAAGGAATGAAATGCCCTCATCTGCTGCAAGGGGTGCTCTGCAAGCCCACAGCTCCCTCTTTCTGCTTTAGATATGGGGCAGTAAAGACAAGAAACATCAAAATGGCAGAGGTCCTGTCAGTGCTAAAAAGTTTACAGCCATAAATTGGATAGTTTCCTGCTGTTCTACCCAAGTTCTTCTTAACTCAAAATTACTGAACAAAACCCTCCTCCTCCTGTCTCCAGCACTGAATGACTAGACACTACCATCTCTGGGCCTGCCCCAGCACACACACACACACACACACACACACACACACACACCTACTTCTTTTCTTTTGCCAGACAATCTATGACAATCAATGCAATGAATTTTACAGGGACAAATTCATGGTGGGGAGAGAGAAAAAGGGTTATTTGCACTTCCCCCATCCCCACTAAAACATCCCACAAAAGCAGGTTACCCTAGATCTGAAATCATAGGAGTCACTTAGTGTTCTTCTTAAAATATAGATTCCCAGACCATTTGCCTAAAATTCTGATTCATTCAGTCTGGGATAAGGTTCGAGAATTTGTGTTTTTGGTAATTGTATAGGGTAGTTCTTCTCTTGGCAAGTTTTGAAATACCACCCTAGGAGTAATGGCTCTCCAACTTTATTGGACTTCTCAATTACCTAGGAAGCTTGCTTAAAATGAAGGAGCTCTGGTGGCACTATGGTTAAGTGATTGGGCTGCTAACCAAAGGTCAGCTCTTTGAACCGATCAGATGCTCCATGGAAGAAAGATGAGGCAGTCTGCTCCTGTAATGATTTATAGCCTTGGAAACTCTATGGGGATTCTTAATAAGTCAGAATCAACTCAATGGCAGTGGGGTTTTTTGTTGTTGTTTAAAATCTTCTTTGTTGGATCCCACCCTTAGAGGCTTCAATTCAGGTGGTGAGTGGGCCTCTGGAAGGTGCATTTTGAACAAGCCCTTTCCTGCTCCCAGACAATGCTAATATATTTGGACCACACTTAGATTCAGTGCTCTGGACTCTAAACTTCACTATTCAGTGTGGTCCTGGGCCACATCACCTGGTGACTGCATCACCTGGGAGCTTACTAGAAACGCAGAATCTCCGTCTCCACCCAGACTTCCTGAATCACAATCTGCATTGTAAAAATATGTCTGAGTGGTTCATACTTAGATTCAAATTTAAGAAGCACTGCTTACTCTGGTAGCATAGTGGCTAAGGCACTTGACTGCTAACCAGAAGGCTGGCGGTTCAAACCCACCAACCACTCCTCAGAAGGAAGATGGGGCAATCTACTTCCATAGTGATACTGCCTCGGAAACCCAAGGAGGGGTCACTATGAGTCTGGTCGGACTCAAAGGCACATAACAACAACAGCTTTAGAACGGTGGCTCTTAACCTTGGCTACATTTTAGAATTGCCTGGGGAGCTTTCAACAATCCCAGTGCTTAGACTGCATGCTAGACTGAATAAATCAGTTTTTCTGGGATGTGGGACACAAGTACCAATGTTTTTAAAAATTCTGGGGTGATTCCAGTGTATAGCTAAGATCAAGAACTTCTGAGGGTTCTTCCAGCCTCTCTCAGTGCAGAATCCATGCCAGCTCCAGAGCCCAGGGAGGAAGGATGACACCCCTCACCCATGGATCCAGTTTACTGATGGCCAGGGGTCCCACTCAAAAAAGCCCAGTGACATGGCAGTAGCCAAAAGGAGGGGGAAAGTGTTTCATTTCACCTTATTTTATAAAGCTTTCTTCATCTGAGTCCATCCTTTGAATTTGAATTCCTCCAAGAATATTCCCCTGGGAGCATCTCATTAATTTATTATTATGGTTTCCATCATATAGTCTCTGTTGACATCCATAAATTTTATCCTTCTCTCCTCTGTATTTGACTAAGGCATACATGGACCAATCACCACCCAGACTTAGCAAGGATAGGCACAGAACATCAGTGTACTAGAGGCTACCTCTGCTTTCTGTTACTCAGTGCTCCCACCTGGATATCTCTTCTGGGCAAGGCTGATGACCCAATCTTACAGATAATTTCATTGTCTCAGCTCAAATGCATCCATTCAGCATCTTCTGCTCCTCCAACTCTGTTACCCCAGACTCCTCCCTATCTGGACCTGACCACCTTCTGTCTCAATCAGAAGAGTGGTAGCAATACCAGCTTCCTTGGCCTGATCTCTCAAAGCCAGTCCAGAGATATCCTCATGTGCCATTAAATTTAAAACACAAAAACAAAACAAACCCACTGCCATCAAGCTGAATCCAACTCCATTAAAGTACTTCCAAATAATTGTTTAGTAGAGGGCTTAAGGATATCTCATGCACCTTTATTCTATGTACACATATTCAATAATTAAAGACTTGTGTCTGGGGTAAATAACTAATGTTGCAGGCAGGTATAGGAGACAGAAAACCTCTCTGGATGGGCGAGAGACTTAGAAGAAAATGAGGTGCTTTAGCTGGGCCTTGATTACATACAGAACTTTTTATATGAGAAAGAGGGAGAAGAAAGGACATTCTGAGTGGAGGGAACAACATGAGCAAGGGAATAGGAGTGTGAGAGTTCATAGCGTATTTAGGAATGAGTAATGAGCAATGTAGCTGAAGTAATGGGTAGAGTGTGGGCAACGGTGGGAAGAGAGATGGCAAAGGTCTTTGGAGTCTGCCCTACTATGACTTCAAGGCTTTTGAGAGAACCCTGCGAGGCTGATTGTATAATACATGTCACTGGAAGAACAGCATTTACAACTTAATCCACACACAACTTTCCAGGAACACAAACAAGGAAAACTTCACTAATTTGAAATTAATTGTAGAAAATGCCTGATGATTAGTGAAGTCAGAATTCTAAATTAAGGAGTTCATCTTATAAATTTCAGTTACATATTTTAATGAGTATTGTAAAGTAATATATACAGCTGTTAATTAAAGAAATAGGATCAATGAACTAATACTAATAATTCATAATAGACCTATATGAGATCATAATGCATAGTAAGTCATTTTAGTCTTAAAATGCATAGTAAGTCATTAGTCAGATTTGCTATTTGTTTTGAATATTTTATGGAATAACCATTATAACAAGGGCATCAATATCATGTATTTCCAATTATTTGGGTCTAAACTATTGAGGGTTTTTTATTTTTGTTTTATTGTGGTAAAAATATACGTAACAAAACATCTGCCAATTTAACGTTTTTCACACTGTAATTCAGTGACATTGATTACATCCATTGTGTTGTACAACTCTTACCACTGTCTCCAAGTTATTCCATCATTCTTAACAGAACTCAGTGCCCCCGAAGTGATGACCTCACCTTCCTTCCTTCCTTACTTCCTTCCTTCCTTCCTTCCTCCCACCCCTGGTAACCACTGATAAACTTTGGTGTTTAAATAATTTACCCATTCTAGATATTTCATACAAGTGGGACCATATAATATTTATCCTTGTGACTGACTTATTTTACTTAGTACAGTTTTCAAAGTTCAACCACTTCATAGCATGTGTCAGGACTTCTTTTCTTTCTATGGTTGAGGAATATTCCATTGTATGTGTACACCACATTTTGTTTATCCATTCATCTGTTGATGGACATATAGGTTGTTCTACCTTTTAACTGTTGTGAATAGTGCTGCAATGAACATTGGTAGCCAGGTTTTTATTTGTGTTTCTGCTTTCAGATCTTTTGAGTATATACCTAGGATTGAGATTGCTGGGGCATATGGTGTTCTATGTTTAGCTTTTTGACAAAGTACCAAACTGTTTTCCACTGCAGCTGTATCATTTTACATTCCCATCAGCAACAGATGGGAATTTCTTCACATCCTCAACAATGCCTGATATTTTCCTTTTTTTTTAATTTTATTTTTAAATCATTGCAGTTTTAGTGATGGTAAAGTAGTATTTCATTGTGGTTTTGATTTACATATCCCTTTGACTTGCAGGTGCCATTGAGTCATCTCCAACTCATAGCAACCTCATGTACAGCAGAACAAAACACTGCCCAGTCCTGTGCCAGCCCCACGATCTTTGCTATACCCAAGCCAATCAATTGCTACCACTGTGTCAATCCATCTCATTGAGGGCCTTCCCCTTTTTTGTTGTCCCTCCACTTTGGCAAGCATGAAATCCATCTCCAGGGAATGGTTCCTTCTTACAAGATGGCCAAAGTAAGTGAGACGAAGTCTGGACATTCTCATTTCCAAGGAGCATCCTGGCTACACTTCTTCCAGGATAGATTTATTAGTTCTTTTAGCAGTCTTTGCCAACACCACAACTCAAAAGAATCGACTCTTCCTCAGTCTCCATTTTTCATTGTCCAGCTCTCACATGCATATGAGGCAATTGAAAATACCATGGCTTGTGTCAAGCGCATCTTTGTCTTCAAGAAAACATCCTTGCTCCTCAGCACAGAAAGAGGTCCTTTGATTGGACCCACACCTGTGGCTTCCAGCCAAACAAAAGACAGGCATAGGAGTTGAACATTTACCTGAGATAGATACACTCCTTGGAGAGAACAATCATGGGAGAAGGAAGGGCTGTTTATGCACAGGGAGACAGCTCAGGGGCAGGGGTACATAGAGGGATGGACACAGGGAAGAGGTGACTGTCAGGAAGAAATGCGAGGGGAGCTGTTGCATTGTGCTAAATTGTGGTCAATGTCATGAGACAAAGTATATGTGAACTGCTGTATGGAAAGTGAATTTGGTCTGTCAATTTTCACCCAAATCACAATTAAAAAAAAAAAAAGAAAGAAAGAAAGAGGTCCTTTGCAGCAGATTTGCCCAATGCTACACGCCATCTGATATCTTGACTGCTACTTCCATTGGTGTTGATTGTAGAACCAAGTAATATGAAGTCTTTGACAACCTCAATCTCTTCTCCATTTATCATGATGCTGCTTATTGGTTCTGTTGTGAGGATTTTTGTTTTCTTTATATAGAGGTGTAATCCATACTGCAGAGTGTAGTCTTTAATCTTCATCAGTAAGTGTTTCAAGTCATCCTCACTTTCAGTGAGTAAAGTTGTGTTGTCTGCATCACGCAAGTTGTTAATGAGTCTTCCTCCAGTCCTGATGCCATGCTCTTCTTCATATAGTCCAGTTTCTCAGATTATTTGTTCAACATACAGATTGAATAAGTATGATGAAAGGATACAACCCTGATTTTAAACCATGCAGTGCCCCCTTGTTCTGTTCAAATGACAGCCTTCTGGTCTATGTAGAAGTTCCTCATGAGCACAATTAAGTGTTCTGGAATTACCATTCTTCTCAATGTTAATCACTTCACTCTGCATCCCATCAGACACACAGAGAGACTTCTCTTCTCCCTGCTCCTTTAAAGCTGCATTGCAGAGAGAGCGCTCCATAGAGGGACAAGTTAGGTTAGTGAGTATCTCTTCTGTACATATTAACAAAGCTTGAGCCTATGCTCAGGAAAGCATGTGCAAATTAAATGTGAAGGGCTGGGCCAGCAAGAAGACAACACATACATCATGGTGATGTTATGTGCCGTCGAGTAGTCAGACCATAAACCAAACTCACTGCCGTCAGGTCAGATCCAACTCATTGCGACCCCTCCTTGGGTTGCCGAGATGGTATCACTATGGAAGTAGATTGCCCAATCTTCCTTCCAAGGAGTGGCTGATGGGTTTAAACCACCAGACTTCTGGTTAGCAGTCAAATGCCTTAGGCACTATGCCACCAGAGCTCCTATATCATACTCAGGGGTAGGAACTGTACTTATTCACCCTGGACACCCAGCTCATTTGTCTATCGTGGGCTCAGAGGGAAACAGAACAAATCAGGGAAGACAAAATTTGTGGTGAGAAGAACTAAGATATTATAGAATCACACACAAAGGGCTGTTTGAGGGGCCATGGAAAGTGAAAGCTAGTAAGAGTCTCTGATTTCCCCCATCTGTGCCTGAGGAATAGTTGGAGCCACCTCCTGGTTTCATCTAGTACTAGATCCTGCACTACCTCTGGAGTCAAACTTGCTGTTGTTGCTTTTAGTTGCCATTGTGTCAGCTCCAATTCATGGTGACCCCATGTACAAACAGAATGAAACGTTGTCTGGTCCTGAACCATCTCTATGATTGTTGTTTACTGTTCATACTACTGTGTAGGGCCTTTCAATCTAGGGGGCTCGTCTTCCACCACTATATCAGGCAATATTCTTCTGTGAGACATAGGGTTTTCACTAACTAATTTTTGGAAGTAGATGCCAGGCCTTTCTTTCTAGTCTCAGTCTGAGGGCTCCACTGAAACCTGTCCACCATGGGTGACCCTGGTGGTATTTGAAATACTGGTGGCATAGCTTCCAGCATCATAGCAAACATGCAATCCACAACAGTATAACAAAATTACAGATAGGTGGTGAGGAGTCAGATTATGGAGGGTCAAATCCCACCTCCACCATTTACTGTTGTGTTGACCATAGGCTGGGCCTATAACCTCACTAAGCCTCAGATTCCTCATTTGTAAACTAGAGATGATACTGGTGCCTACCCTACATTATTATGAGGCTGTGTAAGATTATGCAGGTGTGGGACTCAGCACAGGGGAAGCCTCCATCTATTTCAGATGATTCTGTCCTACCCCTCCCAGGCCTGGGCGACGACTACTCTCCTTTTATCACAAAATCCAGCTACCCCATCTCTCGTGGGCTACAGTTATAGGACCTTTTTTTTTCTCTCTCTTCAGTGGTGAGTCCCTTATAGGACTTTACCTAGAGAAGAAACATTGACCAAAATATTTTATGCACTGAGACTCCTGAAGGACTGCAGGCAGCACATGGAAGGGAATGCTAGTCTTTGTTCTTTGAGCGACTTTTCCAACCTGAATCCAGTGGAGCAGACAGACCACCCCCACATTAGCCAAAGCACCCTGATTCTCATCTTTCCTTTCCCCTTGGGTCAGCTCAGTTTCCCTCAGTTCCCTCTCAAATTTGCTGTCCACATAGAATCAGCTGCTACATGTCCCTTGCATCCCTGCTGACACCAGACTCACTTGGCCCCCGCCCAGGCCAGTGTGGTGTGCGTCCATGACACTCCCCAAACTCCCTCCACCTCAACTTGCCAACCAGCCCACTTCCCTGAATGGAACAAAAATGCCAGTCCTTTCAGCTACATGGAGACAGGGCTGACTGAAAAATTGCCTGCTGTCCAGCTGGGCAACAGCTCCTGTACTGCTCACTGTGACCATGGGTCTCTGACTCCCCTTCATGTGTTGATTCAATCCTGTTCCTATTTCACCATCCTGGGGAAAGTCTTCCTGATATGTCCACCATGCTCACATCTGCTTCAGTGCCACAGTGGGAAGACCTAAGTCACACGATGAAGTTGGGAGCCTAGGTCCACTACTTACCACCTGTGTGTCCATAGACAAGTCTCTAACCTTTCAAATGTTCAGCTTCTTTTTCTATGAAAAAAGAAAGAAAGAAAAGAAATGATATCAATTTCTACCTTGCCTAGGTTTTGTGGGGATCTCATGGGAAGGTTTTATGGAGGTGTTTTAAGCATTGCAGAATTCCTAGCTGATGCAAAAGGTTAACATGCTCAGCTGCTAACCAAAACCTTGGAAGATTGAGTCCACTCTGGGGGTTCTTGGATGAAAGGCCTGATGATCTACTTCAAAAAATAAATAAATAAATTAGTCATTGAAAACCCTATAGAGTACAGTTCTGCTCTAACATACTCGGGTTGCTATGAGTCAGAATTGACTTGACAGCACCTGCTTTGGTTTACATAAGCACTGCAAAGCAAGACACAGATGTAACTTACAGTGCTTATTCCTGACTGGGAATTTCTACTCTTAGTGTATTTTTACTAGTCTGTTCTTGTGCATCCCCCAAAGCCTTGCTCTGACGACCCATAAGTCCACGGACACACAGCAAAGATAACTTAAGTCCAGCTCCAGGTCTCTCTGCTGGGACTCAGTTTCCAGACAATTCCTGCAGGACTTCACTTCCCATGCACAGGCTGTCCTTGTCCCTGTCGGTTAGAACTCACTAACATCACTTTTCAAATTGTACAGATCCTGCTGAAGAGCTGCCTCATTTGTGGCCTGGCTTATAAAAATACAAACAGTGCAGCAAAATAAATTGAGGCAAAGCAGATAACATTATGAACCAGGGCTCCTGCAATCTGAGTTCCAATGCTGAAGCTGTCACACTCAATCCACTGGCTCTTTAATCTCCACATTTTGAATACTGGCCTAGAAAATGGGCTCAGTAACAGACCTGCCATGTTTACTTCCAGAGTGCTCTCTTTACTCATCTCTCCCTATCCCTTTCTTGTAAAGATCAAAAGAAAAAAAAATGTGTTTTATTTGCATGCTCACTCCCCCACATCTCTCATCTTGTGGGGTTTACCTTGAAAAGCAGCTTCAGCTGTCAAGGGAGGGTCTTTGGGGGCTTGGTGAACATGAAAACTGGCCAGCCCAGAAGAGGTGCCCCTTAATGGCAGTTGGAGTGAGAACAGAGGCTCACTCTATGTGCTTGTCCAACTACTTAAAAAAAAAAAAAAATTTATTGAGATATAATTCACAAACCAAAGAATGCACTCATTTAAAATATACAATTCAGAGGTTTTAGTGCATTCACAGAGTTATGCAACCATCACCACAATCAATTTGAGAACATTCCTATCACTACAAAAAGGAACCTCTTACTCTAACAGTCACTTCCACTTCCCTCCTCCCCTCTAGTCTTAGGTAACCACCAATGCACTTTTTGTCTCTGTGGATTTGCCTATTCTGGGCCAACTGCTTTTTGATCCCTGAGTTGAGTGTGCAGGATTTCCCTGCCAAGACTGCCAGGAATCCACATAACTGCCCTAGGGATCATAAGAATTTAAAGATATACCTTTGCCTGGGACCAGGTTTGCTGGTCTGAAAGAGCCTGATGGAACCATTGAGACTATGGCCCCTAGCTGCCCTTCAGGTCTGGAATTGAACCCACACCTGTGGCTTCCAGCCAAACAAAAGACAGGCATATGAGATGAACATTTATAGTAGGTGGATACACTCCTTGGAGAGAACAATCATGGGAGAAGGAAGGGCTGCCTATGCACAGGGAGACAGCTCGGGACAGGAGTGCATGGAGGGAAGGATACAGGGAACAGGTAACTATGGGGAGGAAGTAAGAGAGGAAGAGGGGAGCTGTTGCATTGTGGTAAATTGTAGTCCATGTCATGAGACAAAGTATATGTGAACTGCTGTATGGAAAGTGAATTTGCTCTGTAAACTTTCACCCAAATCACAATTTAAAAAAAAGAAGAAGATACACCTTTGCCTTACCAGCGTACCTCTACCTATACCTGGAGGCCCTAGAGTCATGAGGGACCTATGGGCCTCAACAGCTGCCTGGGCCCTCCTCCCCAATATTTGGGCCAAACCTTCCTTGAGTGACTCAGGGCATCAAAGGCTTACCTGCTCAAGAATACTTGGCCCTACAGGCTGCAAGGGGCTGCAGTTTTCTGTACTGGTGCTGGCCTTTAGGTTGAAGACACTAGGTTTTGAATCAGTTGCTGCTAAGTCAATTACAGCTAATCATGACCCCATATGTGTCAGAGTAAAACTGTGCTATAGAGGTTTTTTTTTTTTTTTTTCTTGTTTGCATTCTTAACAGTTTTTTTCTTTTTATTTACTTATTTTCTGTTGTTGTTGTTGAATGTTCACCAATTCAACAATTGCTACATATACAATTCAGTGATATTGATTGCATTCTTCAGGTTGTACAACCATTCTCACCCTCCCTTTCCTAACTGTTCCTCCTCCATTAACATAAACTCACTGCGCTCTAAATTTCCTATCTAATCTTACGAGTTGCTGTTGTCAATTTGATCCCATATAGACTGTCTTTTTCTTTTATGTTTTAAAATGTATCTAATGTTTGTTTTTAAAGATGTTGAACAAGCAGCAGTTGTTATCTCTCTGGTGTCCACTATCTCAATGTTTTTGACTAGAAATAAGGTTGGAATATACTGCTATTTCTTTACTTTAGAGCTTGAAGACAAATCTGGATACAATTTTTAAAGGCTACAAATTGAAGTTACAATTCTCTTTACTGATTGATTTGTTGTCATTATTATTCATATTGTTGTGTGCTTTCAAGTCAATTTCAACTCACAGCGCTCCCATGTGACAGAGAAGAACTGCCCCACAGGGTTTTCTAGGCTGTAATCTTTTTAGGAACAGATTGCCAGGTCTTTCTTCCACGGTCTAGATAGTTCTTAAAAGAGGATAATGCTGAAGGCAGATATTCTTTACTAATTAAGTTAAACTGATATTTGGTTTAAGAAAGACTTCAGCAATAGTTTTGGTTTAAGGTTTAAAGATTATCTCAGGGCAGTAGTTTCGAGGTTCATCCAACTTTCAGGACTCCAGGAAGTCCATGAGAATTTGAAATTCTGTTCTGCATGTCACCCCTTTTGATCAGGAATCTTCTATAGAATTTTTTTATCTGAATGTTCAATAATAGTAGCCAGGCACCATCCAGAGCTTCTAGCCTAATGGCAAAAGAGGCAGTTGTTCATAGAGGCAGTTAGCCACACATTCCATATCATCCTCCTATTCCTGACCCTCCTTTTTCCTCTGTTGTTCCAGGAAATAAATAACAATTTTTGTACCTTGGACAGCTTCTTGTAAGCTTTGAAAACCTTAGGCATGCCTGAAGTCTTCTTTAAACAATAATTTGGTTTAACTAGTAAAAAATATCAACCTTGAGCAGTATGCTCTTTTAAGAACTATCTATATGGGATCAAATTGACAACAGCTACTTAAAAACTTAGATAGGAAACTCAGAGAGTGGTAAATTTATGTTATTAGAGGAGGAACAACTCAGAAAGGAGGGGTGAGAATGGTCACACAACTCAAAGAATGTAATTAATGTCACTAAGTGATACGTGTAAAAACTGTTAAGTTGGTATGTGTTTTGCTGTATATATTCTCAACAAAACAAAACAAAAAAAAAATAAAATAAAAAGCCCAGGCACTACACAATGGACTATGAGGTAGATCAGGAGCACTGAACATGTTATTAGGCTCTATAGGGTTTTCAATGGCTACTTTTCCAGAAATAGATTGTCAGGCCTTTCTTCTAAGGTGACTTCAACCTCAAATTTTTCCATTTGTAGCTGAGCACATAACTGTTTGTACCACCCAGGGACTCCACTAGGTTTCTAGAAGGTCCCTATTAAAATAATTCCAACCTGTCTTTAGATGGCAAAGCAGTTTCATAGTGCCCTGGGATCACCACAGCCTTTCCTTAACTTCCCTCTGACACTCCTCCCCTGCAATGACATTAAGACAACATATACCTGGGCAGTTATTTGAAGAGAAAAAATGCTTGGCTATAGTGTAAGAACTCATAGGGTATAAACCACATATGGGTGGCTAAGCTGTCACCAGCCAGTGTCCTTCCTCAATTCATTAGGTTCAGACTAACAAATAAATCTGATTTGAAATCACCCAAGCCTGGTTCTTCCCTTGACCCTCTTATTCCTCTCGCCCTGCCTTTCTGGGACCTCCACCCAGACTTCAAGGCTGAAACTGTCCTCTCCTCAATTCTATTTCTGTCCTTCTGGGAGAAAATATATCACTTTTGAGCCACTGTTGTGTCCCAGAGACTGTGTCAGGTGCCACCATACGGGCCTTACTCAGTTTTCAGTGAAGCCTTCAAGTTAGGTATCATCCCCA
This sequence comes from Orycteropus afer afer, assembly GCF_000298275.1. NCBI lineage: Eukaryota > Metazoa > Chordata > Mammalia > Tubulidentata > Orycteropodidae > Orycteropus > Orycteropus afer. The sequence goes on from NW_006921613.1 coordinate 5,049,273, forward strand.
TTTTGCTCATGAGGAAACTGAAGCTCAGAGATAGTTAAGCAAGACCTCACAGGCAGTAAAAGTCAATACCTCCTATTTCACCACTTCCTGCTCTGTCAACCCACTATCCCAATGGAGGAAACATGGTCATTTCTCTTTGTCTCTTCAGGTCTTGAACTCAAGAACAATGAATGTACACAGCTTTCCCTCACATCCTAAATAGTAATGTCCCTTTACTATCTTATTTGCATTGACTTCCTAGACTAGTCATCCTTTCACCTGAGCTGAAAGCTCTGTCCACTCCTCAGCCTTGTTGCCCATTCCCAAGCACTTCATTGTGCCTTATTTGGTCATAGAGTTTTCTGTCCCTCCCCAGTTTTCTGTAAGGAACCCTGGTGCAGCAGTGGTTAAGTACTCAACTGCTAACCAAAAGATTGGAGGCTCAAACTCACCCAGCAACTCCACAGGGGTAAAGATCTGGCAATCTGCTCCGACAGCCCTGTGGGGCAGTTCTACACCTGGGGTCACTGTGAATCACAATCAACTTGACAGCACCTAAGTTACAAGTTTCTGTAAAAGACCTCCACCTGCTTTCCTGTCCCTGCCTTTCTGAGTGTGTTCATAGTTTTAACAGGTCCTCTTCTCTTTTTATCTCTGCCTCTACTTATACACCCATTGGGCAGGAACCATCCTCACTCAGTGTATCTATGCCACACATCTACCTTCTTTTATAACTTAGACTATACTATGACCCACAGTAAACATTTGCAAAATGGAGTCTATCTCATAGATGCACCACTCATAACACATCTCAAAAAGCTTTCTCTGATAGTAGCATTCTGTAAGAACGTTGCCTGCAAAAAGGAAAGGAAAGATGTTAGGTCACATTGCACTTCAGTGAATTTTGACCGTAATGGCTCTCCATTGAGCAAATGACACTGTTTGGAAATAAATGGGGTTAGGGATATTGAAAGTTAATAAAGTTGCAAGAGGGATGTCCAAAAACTCATTGTTTTACTGTCCCCACCCTGACCCCACATATATCCTATTTTGAATGAAAATACTTGGGAAAGAGACAACTTACATTAGTAAATGAAGCATATTATCTATGTCATCATCCTATTTAAAAAGCTGACAGAACTGTCTGCAGTGCACCCTTGCAGGAGGTAGCCATGTGGACATCTTTAGGAAGAATATTCCAGGTGAAGAGCCAGTGCAAAGACCCTAAAGAGGGCACCTGCCTGGCCTGTGGGAGGAGTATCTACGAGGCCAGATTGGCCAGAGTAGAGTGAACAGGAGGCTAAATGAAAGAGATGAGGTGGGAAGGGGCTGGAGGGAAGGGCCTCAAGGCTCTTATATGACGCTGACTTTTATTCTGAAACTCATGGACAACCATTGGAAGGTTCTGAGCAAGGAATGCTATGATACGGCTTATATTTTAAAAGGATCACTCTAGTCTACTCTTTATTTTAGAAGGATGACTCTGAGTCCCGTGTGCTTTCCCTCACACCTGTGCTTCCTGAAATGTGCATATGTGCCCCCTGATGATGTGCAAGCTGATTTTAGGTAGCACACAGACCCAGCAAGGTGACTTTAGGTGGTTTACAGGCTCAGCAAACCAACATTTGGGGCTTCGAGTTATATAGCATTGGTTCTCATCATGAGAAAGTCATTCCCTCTTTAGTTACCTTTCGATCCTGGTTTTGTCAAAGAAAACCTCAGATTAGTTCTTGTAGGTATTTAACACCTCTCTATTCTCTTTGAAAGGAGCTCTGGTAGCATAGTGTCTAAGGCACTTGACTGCTAACCAGAAGGCTGGCGGTTCAAACCTGGATCCAGATTGGTTAAGAAGGAAGTTTGGGCAATCTTACTTCTGTAGTGATACTGCCTCGGAAACCCAAGGAGGGGTTGCTATGAGTCAGGGCCGACTCGACGGCACACAATAACAATATTCTCTTTGAAAATGAGTTGACCTGAAGCCCAGAGCAATTGCCAGGCAATAATATTCAGCTACGATTACATGGTGATGTGGTAATCATAATTTTTATTTTTGTGCTTAATTTCTATTTATGGCAAATAACAATGGCTTTCCATTTAGTAGATGACAGTCCGCTCAAGCATGGCAATCAATGTGGGGATGGCACAGGACCAGACCATGTTTTGTTTTGTTGTACATAGGTTTTCTACGAGTCAGAACCAACTCATTGACCCAACAACACCCTAACAGTGATATGAAGCTTATTGTTAATAATTACTCAAAACCAAACTCACTGCCATAGAGTTGGATCCCCCTCCTAGCGACACCTCCTGGGGTTTCTGAGGCAGTATCTCCATGGAAGTAGATTGCCCAATCTTCCTTCAGAGGAGTGGCTAGTGAGTTTGAACTGCCAGCCTTCTGGTTAGCAGTAAAATGCCTTAGGCACTACACCACCAGATACAATTATATATGAGTAAAAGAATAGAGCCACTCTAAAGAAAGATTTTAAGCCATTTATCATAGGAATGGTCAGTGAACCTTACGGGACTGGTACAGGTGATGCATTTATGACTAGTGTACAGGGCTACTGCTCTGCACCAAGCTGCCTCTGCATGTCAAAGGGGTGTGAATTGTCTTTTCATGAATACATGCAAATTTAACAAGACTGAGCTGGAAAGAGACCCCTGGGAAACTCTGGCTTAAGGAAGTGGTTCTCATGATCCCTGACTTTCTCCTTCTGTGCCAATGCCTCTCTCTGGGGGCTCTTGGCATGAGCCTTTCTGTGAACTCTGGAAAGTGTGGGGGTGGAGTTGGACAGGAGTGGTGTGATCCCAGGTCTATCATCTACTGGCAGAACAACGTTGGTGAAGTTACTAACCTTTCCTCAGCCAATGAAATTTGATACTTACCAACAGAACTGTTGTTAGAATTAAACCATATCTATAAAGTCATAGACACATAGTTATCATTCCATTGGCATCTTATTCCATCAGATACCACAGCTCCCTACAAGTGTCATGATACCTGATTTCCACTGGTCTGTAGCTGGACCTGCCCCACACACCAACACACACACAGACACACACACACACTTCTTTGTATTTCTCCTTAAGTTTATCCTAAGATAAGCTAGAATTTTCAAAAGGACCTTTACAAATTATATATAAGGATAATTCCATTTAGTAAGCACAGATCTTGTTCCCTTTCTCTGCCTGCCATGAGTAAGGTTGAGGCAGTGGTAGATGAATAACAAAAGACACTAGAGAGTTTTTGCCCAATTGAACTCACTCTTCTCCAGGTGCCCATTTACTGTGAAACTATTTAGTTCTGGACAGGGTCCACATTGCCTGCTGTGTCCCCCTGGAATGATGCTGAAGGCTGTTTACACACATCAGCTCCAAGAGCTGCACCTGGATGGGGCAGTACATCACTTACTCCAATCCAAGTACTTTCTTTACTTTACAGTTAAGGAACCTGGATACAGATTGGTTAAGAGATTTAACCCAATCATTCAACTAGTTAATAACAGCACCAGAACTAGAATCTAAAACGTCTGACAACCAGTTCAAATACTTTTTCCTTATACCACCTCCCTTACAAACTAGAGTAAAAATCAAACTCATTGCCATCAAGTCGAATCTGACTCCTGGCAACCCCATGTGTTACAGAGTGGAACTGCTCCATGGGGTTTTTTCTTGGCTGTAATCTTAGTGGAAGCGGATCATCAGGGCTTTCTTCTGTGGTGCTGCCGGACAGGTTTGAACTGCCAACTTTATGATTAGTAGTTGAGCATAAATCATTTGCATCATTCATACACCATGATTATACACAGACCCTCAGTGTACTTCCAATCAGTAAATGAATATGAGTATGGAAATAATATTGAAATAATTCAATTATGAAATAGGTGTACTGCACCCTAGAAAGGAACCTTGTTCTAATCTACAGTTCCATCCTGTGTGAAGCGACCAATTCTCTGGGACCAATATACCAAGAACATCAGGAAGCACATTAATTGAACTGTTCTGTAATTTTCATGAGAAAGAAGAAACTCAGGAAAAAATATAGAGAGAGTATCTATGGTTTAATGGCTCAGAGTCCCTGGGTGATGCAAATGGTTAATGTGCTCTGTTACTAACTGAAAAGTTGGAGGTCTGAGTCTACCCAGAGGTGGTTCAGCAGAAATGCCTGGTGATCTACTTCTAACAAACTAGCCATTCAAAACCCTATGGAGTACAGTTCTACTCGGACACACATAGGTTTGCCATGAGTCAGAGTCCACTCGGCAGCAACAGGTTGGTTTTGATTTAATGGTTCGGTGTCCATTAAATGCTTAACTACTCACAGGATCTGTGGTGTTATTACTGTTGTTGTTTAAATCTCTTAAGATGACAAAGTCGAAGCAGCTGTGAGGAGCGTGAGTTTGTGTTTTCCTACTTTCATTCAGATGAACATGGAGCTGGATTCTATGCAGGACTGGCTGATGTTCCTGCAGAACCATTGCCTGTTCTTTTTGAGAAGTCATACAGGATGGAGAAGATGCAATGGAAAAGTCAACATAACGGCTATGTATTTAAAGAGAGAAAGGTTACCCTGGAAATTTGTTAACTGAGGTGATAACCAACTTTTGAAACCAGCAGGGACCCTGGGGCTGTGCATTCATGGACTCAAATGGGTTTACAGCCCACAGGGACCTTAGAATGGAATTTGATCTTCTAAGGGATGCAGGAAAAGAGATTAAGTTCATACTGCAAGTTACAGACAGAGCAAAGATTCAAGCCTGGTATGTACATTCAATGTTTATGCTTGCATCTTGACAAAAGAAAAGAGGAAGGATCATAAAATTAATTTGCAAACATACAAACTCCATAGGTTTATAGTTTTCCCAGTCAGTTTGACATATGTTATCTTATTTAATGCTTATTCCAATTCTATGTGGTAAGAAGGCCATCGTTCTTTATTTTGCAGCTGGGGGTGGGGAATAAACAAACCTGTTGCCATCAAGTCAATTCTGACTTATAATGACCCTATAGGACAGAGTAGAGCTGCCCCATATGGCTTCCAAGCCTGAACTTTTTGGAAGTGGACTATCACATCTTTCTCTTACAGAGTAGGTGGTGGGTTCAAACCACCAACATTTCAAGTTAGCCCTTTCCTTCACTACTGTGCAACCAGGGCACCAGCTGGGAAAACTAGGGTCAATGAAGGCAAAGGACTTATGTGAGATCTCCCATCTATCAGTGGCCACAGGGCTGGGATTTGGGATTTGAGCTCATGTCTTCTGAGTCCAGCATCAGTATAAGAAGTTATGTCATAAATCCATCTGGCTTCAATAATTTCTCCCAGGCCCATAAGTCTGTGCCCACACATTGCCAGACAAATTCCTGGCAGATGTTTGCATAATTCAATTAGCACTTTTGATGTTGAAAAGTCTTGTGTAATTAAATCAGGAAAATGGCTATAAGTTGACATGAATGCTTGGCTGACAACTGATCCTAGAATGTTAGTGTATACCAGTGTTTGATAAAGTGTGTTTTAAGACAGGGCTTCTACACTCTAATGAAGGACTATTTGTTTATTTTTCACTTTCAATTTGTCCTGGATCGTACTTTTGAAAATACAATAAAAACAAATGATAAGAAATCACACATTTTAATGTTGCAGCAATGTCAGATGGCCTAAGCATTTCTAGTTGCTTATTATCAGTTTTCTGTGCTAATCTTATCTCAGGCCAGTAACACTTCTCATACTAGCATTGGTTTGGCAGTCACACTTTGAAAAAAACTGTTCTAAGAAATGCCATTCCTGACAGACATTCCCTGAATAAAGAGATTCTTGAACAAATAAATTGGGGTAACCCCACGAACTAGAAAGCTATCAGTGCATGTTAGCATATTAAAGGCTCTGAGGAGTCCTGCAGTAAAGAAGCTTGTTTAATCATTTATTAACTCAGCTTTTCCCAACTTAACTTAATTGCAATACTTGTTGTCCATCTATAATATGGATGGAGCTGAAAGACATTATGCCAAGTAAAATAAGTTAATCACAAAAGAACAAATATTGTGTGACTTCATTTATATAGAAAGATAAATGTACAGAGAATAATGCTTATTAGTGGTTATCAGGGGCAGCAGGGGGCATAAGGGGAGCATTCATGGTGATGGAAATAGCACATTGTTTAAGGTAGGGTTGCACAGCTGATTATTATAATTGTTTTAATAAGTTGTACACTTGCTAAAAGTTGAAAAGTTGAGTTGGCAAAAGTTGCATGATAGCTATATTTACAAAAAATGACAAAAAAAAAAAAAGTAGCTGCTGAGGTTGATTATGTACAACCAAAAATCTCAGGTTTCTTGGTTTCTTAGTTTGGAGGTTTAGGGTCATTGTTTCATGGGACATCCTAGTTAATTGACCTAATAATATGTTTAATGCCTCTGTTCTGCCTCCTACTTCAATGAGTACCTGGGGTCTGAAAGGCTTACAGTCAGCCATCCAAGGCACAATAATTGATGTCTGTTTGCCTGGAACAATAGACAAAGAAGGAGAGTCAGGAATAGGAGGAGGATATGGAATGTGTGGCTAATTGCCTCTATGAACAACTACCTCCCTTGCTATGAGACCAGAAGAACTGGATGATGTCCGACTTCTATAACTTAACATTTTGATCAAAGATTCCATAGATTAATCCTTATCAAAAGAGGGAAAATGCAGAACAGAATTTCAAATTCTCATGAACTCCAGACTTCCTGGAGCCATGAATGTTGCATAAACCCCTGAAACTATTACCCTGAGATAGTCTTTAAACCTTAAATCAAAACCATCCCCTGAAGTCTTCTTAAAAGCAAACAATAATTTAGATTAACTAGTAAAGAATGTCTGCCTTGAGCATTATGCATTATGTTCTTTTAAGATCTGTCTATGAGATCAAATTGGAACTTACTCAACAGCAACTTGGAAGATTAGATAGGAAACTTAGCGGGCAATGAGTTTATGTTAATGAGGGAGAAGCAACTCAGAAAAGGAGGGTGAGAATGGCTGCACAACTCAAAGCATGTAATCAATGTCACTAAATTGTACATGTAGAAACTGTTGAAATGGTATATGTGTTGCTGTGTATATTCTCAACAGAGCAAAATGAAAAAAAAAAAAAAGTATATATGAAAAACCTATTGTCCACGGAATACCTTTCAACATCCTATAGAATTCATAACTCTGGAAGCTCACTTAGCTCTGCCTTGCCTGCTGTGGGCAAAAGGCAGCCCCAGACATGCTGGAAATGGGAGCCTCCATCCTTCCACACCCTCCTCATGCTCTACCATTTACCGTGTTCCACGGCTACTTCTACTTCCTGGGTAGTGCTCACCATGGATGACCTCAGCCATGTTGTTACTGTTGTTAAGTGTGTCAAGTTGGTTCTGACTCATAGAGAACTTACATACAACAGAACAAAACAAATCCATGCTATGCTTGAGTTACTGTGTCAGTCCATCTCATTGAGGTCTTCCTGTTTTTCACAGACCCTCTACTTTACCAAGTATAATGTCTTTCTCCAGTAATGGGACGGTCTCAGGTAACTTTGATCTTCTATATGGCTAAGGTAGTTGATGGGCAACCTCAGCCACATTGTTGTTGTTGTTGTTGTTAGGTGCCATCAAGTTGGCTTCAACTCATGGCCACCCTATGTACAATAGAACAAAACACTGCCATCTTCACAATCCTTGCTATACTTGAGCCCATCATTGCAGCCATTGTGTCAATCCATCTTGTTGAGGGTCTCCCCCTTTTCCACTGACCCTCCACTTTACCAAGCATGACATTCTTCTCCAAGGAATTGTCCTTTCCGACATCATGACCAACGTAGGTGAGACGAAGTCTGGCCTCTCTCCCTTTTAAGGAGCATTCTGACTGTACTTTTTCCAGGACAGATTTGTTCATTTTTCCGGCAGTCCATGGTATTTTCAGTATTCTTCACCAACCTCACAATTCAAAAGCATCAACTCTTCTTTGGTCTTCTTTATTCATTGGCTAGCTTTCACATGCATATGAGTCAATTGAAAATAACATGGCTTGGATTAGGCGCACCTTAGTCTGCAGAGTGACATCTTTGCTCTTCAACACTTTAAAGAGGACTTTTGATTTGCCCAGTGCAATACATCGTCGGATATCTTGACTACTGCTTCCATTGGCGTTGATTGTGGAACCAAGTAATATGAAATCCTTGACAACTTTAATCTTTTCTCAATTTATCATGATGTTGCTTATTGGCTGAGTTGTGAGGATTTTCGTTTTCTTTATGGTGAGGTGTAATCCATACTGCAGACTGTTTTAATCTTCATCAGTAAGTGCTTTAAGTCATTTTCACTTTCAGCAAGCAAGTCTGTTCATGAGTCTTCTTCCAATCCTGATGCCATGTTCTTCTTCATATAGTCCAGCTTCTCGAATTATTTGCTCAGCATACAGATTGAATAAATGTGGCGAAAGGATACAACCCTGATGCACACCCTTCCTGATTTTAAACCATGCAGTATCCCCTTGTTCTGTTTGAATGAAAGTCTCCTGGTCTATGTACAGTTTCCTATGAGCACAATTAAGTGTTCTGGAATTCCCATTCTCCTCGATCTTATCCATAATTTGTTATGATCCATGCAGTCAAATGCTTTTGCATAGTCAATAAAATACAAGTAAACATAAAGAAGATCAAAATCACCTATTTGAAACAGCCACACTGCACTTTTCTTTTATGTACTACAAATAAACCTGCTTGCCAGACTTCTTGGAGGTGACTCATCACAAATCTTCTTCCTGTTCAGTACTATCTTTCACAAGCAATAGGAATCCCACTTCCCTTAGTCCAGCTCTATGATAAATATTTCTCCATTATTAAATGAAAGTGTACACTCACACAAAGTTCAGCTTCCACATAATACATATACATGCTGTTCCCTGAGCAACAGTACCTCTTGTCATGCCCCTCTACCCTGCCTTGTGTGGACTTTCATGACCTCCAATTGGCAGTTTTCTATCTTATGACAGGCAATCTCTACCCTGGAATTAATTCCATGGAAATTCCAAAGAACTGCTCTCATTCTAACAACTGTAGTCGAATGCTTCTAGAAGTATGACTTTATTTTTGTGGATTGCTCCTTCTTGCCTCCACTGGTCACCCAGAAACCCTCAACAAACTTTAATCCACTATCATTGTATTACTATCTCTCTTTTCTTATTAAGCAACTCCAACTTTTGCACAGAGTTCTTCCCAGATATAGCCACATCCATTTATTCACAGACCACCTCCTTCAGTACCAACAGGGCTGCAGACACCACACACACATTTAAAGCCAGGCCCTATGCCAGGAGGCCTTGGAGAAATAGAGCCAACCAGGATTCCTGCTCCAAGAGAATCTCACTTCCCAGGTTCTGAAATTGTAATATCACTGGTGCTTGGGGGCTTGGGGCCATGAGTTCCAAAATGCATTAGTATTGTGTGAGACATTAATAGATAGTCACTCATAGAAAGGTTCTGGAGTTAAATAAATTTGGAGAATAGAATTGCTTGTGTTAACACATACTATAAATTTCAAGGAGGAGGCTATAGATAATGGATTTTTCTAAATGTACTTGACTGGCAAACCTCCTTTTCAAGGAACTCCTGTTTGAAACAGTGTCATTCCTTTGAAGCCATTAGGAAAATACCAGCTCAGGGGTAGTCTCAGTCCACTTAGTCCTGACAGCTGCTGAGGACCATATTTAAGTCATTCAAACATATGTCCTGGTTAGCTGGACAATGTTTCTCCCTTTGTAATTTCCCTTAGGTCTGACTTTTGAATGATAAATAATTTCAGTCTTCACTCGACGCTCAGTTATTTACTTTTCCAGAGATATATGTTCTATGTCATTTACCATCCAGACCCCTAATGACTTCCAAATCTATATTCCTAGCCCAGCCCTTTCCCCTGAGCTCCAGACCTCATCCATCCTGCTGCTTCTGAACAGCAGCCTATTGGAGATCTTTAACAGAATGTCCAACAAGCACTTCAAGTGCAGTTTGTTTCTCATAGAAATGATTACTGCCCTCATAAAACATTACTTCTCCATCCACATTCCTTAATGGCCCCATTACTACCAGCCAACCAGAAACCTAGGAGATGTTCTGACTCCACCCTCCCAGCCAAGTTGTTAGCAAAGCAAGTCCTCTTGATTCTACCTTCCAAATATCTCTTGAACCTCTTCCCTCTTCTCTATCCTCAACTGCTGTTATGTAATTTTGGGTCCTCATTACAGTGGTTTTCTAATTGGCTTCCAGCTTTGGTCAAGTCTCCTGGGAAATGGACTCTTAAGTTTCTGAGATTTATGTGCAAGAAAGTTATTGGAGAATAACCCCTGTGAGAGAGTGGAGGAAGTAAGGTTGAGCAGGAGACATTGAATTGCAATGTAGTTGCAAGCACAGCCTCAACCAATCCCACAAGAGCTCTGGAACTAGATGGCCCTTCAGAATTGCCCCAACTTGATGCAAGGGATCAAGGTGGTAGTAGCCTTAAAGCAACATACTCCTATTCCCCTTAACTTCTACCTTCATCTTCCCATCTCCTATTGCCCTACACACACTTGCATTGGCTGTGGGCAACCCAACCACCCACAGGTGGTATAACTTTTGACCAAAGGCAAATCTCAGAATGGGTCTCAGCCGAGAACCACCAGGCACCAAGTGCCCAGCAGCTAGAGGAATGACTACCTCAGTCCTGAGGGGAAATCAAGGTGGCACACCACAGTATCCTGTATAGCATCCTTGTCCCTAATCTTCCTGTTTTCCAGTTCATCCCCCACAATACCAGCAGAGGAGTTTTTCTAAACCCAAATTTAATCACATGGTGCCCTTACTCAAGCCTTTCAACAATTCCTCCTTATATAATTAAAGGAAAATTCTTTAACGAGTCCTGCCGCCATCTGGTCCCTGTCTACCGATGAAGGCTTGTGTCTTCCACAGCTTTCCTCATTGCAAACACTCTTGCTCCAATAAACCAAGTTTTCAAACCTTTCACGAATGTTGCTTTCTCCACCAGGAATGAATTTTTGCCACTTTCCTAGCTGGATAACTCCTCTCATTTTTTTAGGGCCTAGCCCCTTCTCCTCTCCTACAGTTTTTCCTTAATATCCTCAAGCAGAGGTGATATTCTGCATGCCCTTTTTATACTCTTGCAGTATTTGCTTACATGATTACTAGACTGAGCTCCTTAAAAGCAAAGCCCATGTTGTGTTCATTTTTGAACAGGAGTGACTGAATCAACCAGCCATGTGCATCAGTCTTATATAAGGCTGCATGCATATGAACTGAGTCAAACTATTGGAGCAGACTTCACTTTAGTCAGCCATTCTTTGAGGACTTAATCTAATTGCCCAGTGAAGGCTCTAGGGCCCAGCAGAGAAGGACTCTATTCTGGGGGAATCTGACCTACTCTGAGGGAATTGGACTCTTAATAAACATTTCCCATTATGTTGATGCTGTCTTACATGGTGGGTGAGAGGCATAGCCAGTGACTTATGGGCTATGTTATACAAGATACCATAAAGCCTGACTTGCCTAAAAATCTCTCTTTTATAACTGAGGTCTCCTTCATGTCCATTAGGAAATTCCTACCTTTATATTCACTAGTAGTTGAATTTGTGGTCTCTTAAGTGGGGTGAATGCACTCCAGCATCTGAGCAAAATGGTGCATCTGTACAAGAAAGTTTATTTCTATTTTTAGTTTACTCCTTTAAAATGTTCTGTATTTTGTGTATATTTCATAATTTGCATAATGTATTAGCACAATAACGTGTATAATTTATAAATAAATAAGAGAGTTTACACTCAAAATTTGTTTTACTATACTGTACATCATCAGAAATATTTGAATACCCTTAGATTGGACCACAAAGCCAAGAGTCTTCTCCAGCCATTAGCTCTTCAGTTGGTCTGATTGCTAAACTAATTTGTAATAAAGACCTGAGGTCTTAAGACTAAAAAGAAAAAAACCAAACTCACTGTTGTCGAGTCAGATCCATCTCATAGTGGCCCCTCCTTGGGTTTCCAAGGTGGTATCACTACGGAAGTAGATTACCCAGTCTTCCTTCTGAGAAGCAACTGGTGAGTTTGAAACACCAGCCTTCTGGTTAGCAGTCAAATGCTCTGAAATCTAGGGTCTGGAGCAGCTAGGAATGAAAGGTAGGAGTAGGCAGAGGATCAGGGCTACCTGGAGGCTGAATCTAGCCCAAGGTAATGAAACTTCTAGTAAGCAGTTGAGAACCCAGAATACACAGAGGCTTGAGGTAAACAAGAGGCACAACAGGCAGAGCAGCCAACCGCACATGTGAGCAGGTATGACAGAAGGACTGCCCCTACCTCCACCAGGAAGCATGCCCCATCACCTCTTACTATGGTTGGAGCTCATGTCAGAGTGTAGCCAACCAGATATGAAGGTGGCAAGGTGGCAGTAACTACTCCAAAATGCCTACTAGGGGGGCAAGGGATAGCAGTCTGATTGGACTTGGGGCCCAGAAGACCTGTATTAAAGCTACATTAGCGAAACCAGAGCACTGCTTTACTTGGATTGTATGGTTATTTAGGGATGGCTACAGAGATTGGTTGATGATATAAATTTGGTCAGAGGTTGTTACCAACACAATCCTTAGTGCTACTTTGGCAGATGGAAGCTAGATAGCCACATTAGGCTGGAGAGAGGAGAATAGAATCTGAGATGAGGAGAGACTGTGATCCAGTGCCAAGTCCTGGGATGTCCGAGAACCACGTTGCAATGGCACATCACAATGGCTTTAGCAAACCAAGAAGCTTCATGGTACAGAACCAGAATGGCATGAACAGGGAAGGGTCTCAGTGAGGATGGGATAAGAGCAAGATTTCCATTAAGAGTGAAGAGAAGGCACAGAGATCTCCTAACGGTGAGCATGGCTAACTTGACAGGTTTAGCCTTGATGAGGAGGAAGAGGAGTTCACACCTCTGCAATTCCTAGTTCCACTAAAGATTCAGTGGAAGGATATATTGATGAGCATGGTAGAACACTATGTACAGAATTTCCTGGAAATTAAAGAAGGTCAGAGAGGAAACAAGTGTAATTCCTTTTTATTTTGCTTTTAGATGCTCAATTAAACTCTTAATATTGTGCTACCATTAGATTGTAAACCCTTTCAGGGCTACAGCTACTTTTAACTGGTAATACCTAGTATTTCTAAAACATTTCAGTTTACATAAACTTTTACATATATTATTTCACAGTTTTTACCACAACCCAGCCTAAGTAAGTGTTCTTTGTGTCCATTTTGCAGCTGGAGAAATAGAAGTTCAAAGTGATAAATTCATTTAGCTAGACCCTTCCTTCTACAGATGAGGAATCTGAGGCCCAGGTGGGGTTAACTGACTTACCAAGGACAAAGAGCAGATAGTTATCAAAGCCAAGGTCCATGCCCAGGTCTCACAGAACTCCAATTGTCTCCTTGTTCTTCCCTCCCAGACCACAATGGTGTTTAAACCAGAGCTTAGAAGGCAGAAAGCAGGCCATAAGGAATGGCTAACAAATTTTATTATCCCTACCTTTTTACTCTTGGTTCTTTCAGATAGTTTGTTTTTTTAACACTCTCTGTGTTTCTTTGCAGCTTGCAAAAGAAAAGAGCAAGAACATGGGAAGGATAGAGGCAACACACCCAAAAAGCCCAGGTTGGTCTTCACAGATGTCCAGCGTCGAACTCTACATGCAATATTCAAGGAAAATAAGCGTCCATCCAAAGAACTGCAAATCACCATTTCCCAGCAGCTGGGGTTGGAGCTGAGCACCGTCAGCAACTTCTTCATGAATGCTAGGAGGAGGAGTCTGGATAAGTGGCAAGACGAGGGCAGCTCCAATTCAGGCAACTCATCTTCTTCATCAAGCACTTGTACCAAAGCATGAAAGGATAACCACGAACTGAAACCTCGGTGGAAAAGCTTTAAATAAATAAAAAAAGATTTTAAAAACCAGGACCTCGAGATAGCAGGTTTATACTTAGAAATATTTGAAGAAAAAAAAGTGTTATTTATAGTCCAAAGAAACCAAAGACTTAGCTCACCTGCATTCTGACTTAGTTCGGAGACACACACTTCTCAGCGGGGCGACGACTTGGCAAGGAAATTAGGAGCGGGAAAACACCACTGGGTCTCACCCCTTCAATCCATGATCATTCTCGCTGTGCTTGCCTGTTTAATGGTTTGGAGCCATTGAGTGAACATCTTTTAAGATCAGACTTTTTCATCTCTTCCACCACGCCATGAAGGTGTACGATGTCTCAGTACTGTGCACATGCGTGGGCACACGTGTGCACACACACACACACACACACTACCACCACCACCAGTGGTTAGGGACTTAGGCAGGGCTGGTCTTCAGGAAGGGTTGTGCTTTAAGAGTACAACCAACATAGTGTAGGGTTGTCTGAGTTAATTGGATCAGGAGTATGATTTAGCTCGTCCAGCCTAACGTTTGAACCTGCCAGGCCCGCAACCGACATAAACGCAGATTCAAACCCAGCAAAGAAAATTTGAATGACACCTAAACCAGTGCATTCTCTTTGTTTGTTAAGGAATGTTCAGATATTTTTTAAGAAATGAATCAAGAGTCCATCCATTTAAAAAAAAAAAAATCACCTAGGTACCAAAGAACACACTTAATATTATAGTGCAGGTATTTTATTGCAATGATTTTAATAACCAAAGCTATTTTTACACAAAATACTATGTAAAGTTATACATAGAACTGATCTAGCTGTAATACACATGACACATAGAATCATGACTATTATTTATGACTCTTGAAGCATTTGAAATATTAGTTTTCAGAACTGGCAAGAAAGAATGTAGCTTCAGGGAAGCAGTTAATGTCATGGAGAGAGGTCAGTGTTGTATACACATATATCTAGATGGCACACTCTCTTAAGGGCCCATAAATGTCACTTAAGTAGAGGAATAGACATGATTCCACGATCTGTTCATTGCTGAGAAAACCTGGAGATCCTTCCAACCAGGATTCTATTTATAAACTAGAAAACTAAATTTAACAGGGCAGATAACTAAATTAGAAATTTTGTTCAAAGTAGTGCTTTTTAGTAAAAAGCTACTAAAATAAAAATTAAAGACTCCATACTTAGATTAATTTGACTTGAATTTGTTTTATGCATTTGGTACCAAATAGCTTTTCAAAATACCTTAAAAACACCCAAATAAAGTGAACTGACCAACATTACTATTAAAATAAACTATCTAATATGTGTAACCAAACTGATTTTATTGCCAATCCAAGCTATTTTATGGCTTGGACATCAATAATACAACAGGTACAACATAGAAGTGGTGAAATTGGTGGAACTACATAGAAAAAGCCAGAGTTCTAGTGAAAGACAAGACTTTTGGTACAACAGACATTAAGCTAATTATTTCACTGAGCATAGCCTACACTCCTCGGCAGGAAGGTTGGGCAATCCTACTTCCGTAGTGATACTGCCTCGGAAACCCAAGGAGGGGTCGCTATGAGTCGGTGCCGACTCGACGGCACATAACAACAACAACAACAGCCTACAAAGTACTACATTCTTTCTTGCTACTGCATTAAGCTGAAATGTTATGACATAGATTCCACTTTCTAACAGGGACAGATAAAAAAACTAGACCTGAACTTCCAAATACAAAAGCTTAAATTTCTATTTTTCCCAAATCATTTGACTAGGGCTGTAGAAATCAAGGCAAATTAAAACAAAAATATGATAACAGAGTTGTACTAATGATATCCCAGTGAATCACTTGATTCCCAGAAAAATTCTCCCTAAATTCAGTTGAAGTGTAACTCATATAGATGGATGCCTTTTTATTAGGTAAAGAATTGGATACTCTTAGTTAGTGACAGCATCTAACTAGAAATATAAAATTAAGTGTTATCTCAACAATAACTTGATTATTAAGGTTAAATAAAACGCTAAATAATAATAATTAAAAACCATCTTGACAAGAAACCTAGCTCCTTAGGTCCATCTCAGCATCTTGTCTGGGTCTAGAAAAGACATGTACCTAGGGAGGTAAAGGTAAACCAACAAGCCATCCCTGTCTCCTTCATGTCTACTGTAGTATGAGAACAGGAAACCAACATATACTTCTCCTTTGATGAAATAGCCCATGCGTTTGCCTGGACACATTTTGTCTTAGTATTTTTTTTTTATTTCACCCTAAATTCCAGCTTAAATATTCCCCTTATAAATATGGCACAATTGTAGTTCAGTTGTTAAAAGAGACCATTTAAATGACCACCTGTCAAGATTTGCTAAAAATATGATCTTATTGATGACATAAGCAAAAAAGGAAAAAGTGATTAATGCTTTCTCTCTCTCCAGAAATGTAGGGGCAGGAGAGAGAGAACATCTGTATGGTATATTTATAATTTAGGAGGGAGGAAAGCCTTATTAATTTAAAGCATCAGAATTTAAAATGCAGGGATTTCCAATGCTATTTCCAAGTTGTGTCTCCACGCAATCTCACCAAATTCAGTACCCCAGGAAAAACAAAAGTTGAATTCTGACAGCCATATTTTTTGCTTGGTTTCTACAATATAATCCAAATTAAATCAACTGCATTTCACATTTTCAATCAATTATTTTGGAACTATGTGGACATGGTCTTAAAGAAGATTACTACATTTTTAGTAATTCCCACCATAATGGTTTTTTGAAAGATAACTAATAACCCTTCTTGCTAACACCAAAGATAATTTTCATACCAGCATTGAATTTGCACCCATTATGCAATTTCAGGGCCCAGATATATATTTTCTCATAAACAGATGCACAAGTCAGAGCCTGAAAAGCAATTTTTTTACTTGACTGTTTAAGCATACTCACAATCTCTGCTTTTTTTAGAAATTATAAAGGACAAACTCAGCTTCTCACAAGCAATATGCTTACTATATCATGTATGACTGATTCTTTACTTGCTCCCGAACTGTCATGTAGGAAAAAATGCTTCCATCTTCATTTAGCGTGGCATTAACTGCTGGCTAATGGCTCGGGTTTTTTACCCTACCACATTCAATGGAACAGATCACATGCCATTTGTTCACCCATCATTTCTCAATCCTTTAGCAAAATTCACCTAAAAAGATAACCCTACACTTTTGTTTGTATGTTTGTTATTCCAAAACTGCACAAATAGTACTTTTGTTGTTGTTAATGGAAGTTAATCTGTTTTGAACCATAAATCATTCAAGTCTTCTCATGACTGGAAGCTTTCCTGAAAGGCAGCAAGTAAGAGAGTGGGAGGTGTGATGTGTGGACACACCAAGAACCCAGACTTCAGTAAAAATTCAGGTATGAGAATTCTGGATGTCAGGAACTGGGTCTTTCAGTCCCTGGCTATAGCTGGAATAGCCCATAAAGACCAAAGACAGTGTGTGGGGAAATCCAGAAGTTCTAACTAAACATGTTACTCAGTGCCCAAAAGAAACATAATTAATTTTCCAGAAAAAAAAAAAAAATAATAAAAAGCACTGTGCTACTTTTGGACTCTTCCCACTCCCATTGCTACCCCAGGTGAATGACCCATCTTTGCAGGTTAAATGCAAACTTTGCTATACCAAAGAGTCCTAGGACATTTTCACACTGAGCTATAAAGGCATTTTCCCTAAGAAAGGTCCTCCCTTCTTTGTACATAAAGGATGAAAACTATGCATTTAGCAAACAAAGAGAAAGCACTTCTCCCTTTTCTATCTAGTTGTTTAGTGTGCATTCAAAAGCCAGAGGCTGTTTTGAGACTTGTTTGGCCTTCTGGATTATTGTGGTGTGGATAGCTTTACAGTACATTTGGTAACTATTTCCTAAATAGTAAGGACAAAGAAGCAGAAAGTAAGAAATAGCTACTTCCAAGTGTAAAAAAAAAAAAAAAAAAAGTAAAGATCTACTATTTATAGTGTGAACCAAAGACGCTACCTCACTCAATTTCCATTGGTGATTTTAATCACATTGATGATACCAAAGAATACCAAAGATATTTTCGTGCACGGCCTTGGTCTGCAGAGGGAACTCCGCCCCTTTCCTTTCCCCCACCTCTTTTCCCCTCCTCACTCTTCACTCAGTGCGTAAACTTGTCTTCATTCTTAATACTATTGATACAATAATGATAACAACATTAGGAAACACTACACTTATTACTGCTAGTTCTACTTGTAAATCTCTAGGCAAACATGTTGCTAACTTTGTAAACTCCTAGGATGAGTGCCTTGCTTCAACCAAAGTGTTAAACCGCTGTTGACCTCTCTCACCTTATACTCTTTGAATACCTCAGCCTCTTAGAAAGGCCACTAATGAAGAAAAAAAAAAAAAAAAAGGAATAATTATTCACCGTGGTGCTTTTTCCGTGCAACCATGCAATGAAACTTTCTTTGATACCAAAGGATGACTTTTTTTCCCCCAATTTCTTGCTGATAAACCAAAGCTCCTCCTCCTCCTCCTCCTCCTCCTCCTCCTCCTCCTCGTTCCCTCTCAAGGTTCTTCCCACTTCGCCAGTCCCAAGTCCCTTCACAGGCAGGCCGTGCATCTCTTTTACCAATTCCTCCAAATACCTCATAGTAATAAAGTTTTAGGGTTATGTTGTATAGAGAGTCTATGTGATAAGGCAGAACTTACTAGTTTGATAATTGTTAAGGTTACTTTTCAAAGAAAACTTTATAATTCTTATTTATTTTGTAGTTTGTATGTTTGGGATCTCCCCCACCCCCTTTGGTTTAGGGTTTGTTTTCCTGGCAGAACTGCTCTGTTGCTCAAGGAAGACTTAATTTCTGGAAATGTTCCCCCAGATGGGTTATGGGTTGTGTAAAAAAGGAAAAAAAAAAAAAAAAAAAGAATGGAATAGGAAATGATTTTCATTTTGATGGTTCCTTATGAAGTTTTTGTGTTTTGTAGTAAATTTTTTTCCACAGGGTAAATATATATATATATATATATATATATATGATCTCTTTTTTTGTGAAACTGGTTCCTATTTTTCTCTATAATGTGCTGTGATTTTTTTTAATTTAATTACATTTTATATGAGCTTATTTAATCACTGCTTTAATTTATGACTGTGTAGTTTTTAAAATGTATATAGTAGAATTGAAATGGCCAAAGCTTTATGTTACAATCTTTTAGTTCTTGATGCTAAGATAAGCTGAAGGCAAGATCTTCTCGTAACTGCAGGGTGTATCTTTAGCTTTTTCTTAGCAGGCACATCAATGTGTGTTGTGAACACTGCCAGGTTCCCCCCTCAAAAAACTTGTACATGCCAAAATGAGCGTTTCAAGGTAATTTTTTTTTTTTTTTTTTTGTCACTTAGAAAGAAGAAAGTCATTATTCATGTTTTTCCTTTAATTTATTAATTTTTTTTTTCAAAGAAAAGATTACTTTGCAGGTAAGACCTGAAATTCCAAAGAATTTAAGACTTACTTTATCTTTCAAAGCACTGGCATTTGTGAGATAGTTTGCTTTTTTTTTTTTTTTAACCATTCACACGGGTATGAGAAGTTGAGTGTAAAAACTCAGAGACAAGCTAACTTGAATTTGGAAAATCCTCTAAATTTTACCAAGTTTCTTAATTACTTCAAGGCAGGGGACAGGGCATGGAGACCCAGTTCCTTTTACAGAACTGAGAGGAAGTACACATAACAGCGTCATGCCCTAAAAGAGAAAATCAAAGCTAGTGCCCGCTGATCCCACCACTGCCCAGTCTGACTCGATCATGGAAGAAACAAAACATGATTGTTGATCTAATTTACAGAAAATGTTTTAAATGTACATGTTCTTCTCCACATCTGCCCCTTGGTATCTGCTATCCCTGATGATGGCCTCCCCTCACGTCCCTTACTCAGACTGGAAAAATGACCCTCAAAAGTTAGCCCCCTTCCTGCCCCATACCCAGACCTATTTGAGTTTGTCTCTTCTCACTTTTCATCTTCCCATCAGTTTTCTTTTCCACACGAGAAATGCTCCCTGCCCCAACCCCCTAAACTGAGGCCAGTCAGATTCTTGGCCCTGCTTTAGATAAGCACCCATACAGAACTCTAAGCTGACAAGGGGCTTCCTCAGAAGAGCCAGTGCCCACCACTTTGTTTTGCTGAATAAGTTGCTTCAACTACATGGCATAAATCCATAGATGTAAATACTTTTGCTCTCAACACTGGTGTTTTACGTTATTTTCCTTTGCAGGGGTATTTGGGGTGGGGAAGGAAGGGAGGGCTTACACTTTGGGTCAAATGTTACATTTTCTTAGGAACATTTTTATATTCATTATGTATCTTAATAGGGCAATAAATCTGCTCTGAGTCGCAGGATCATTCAGTGGTCTGTTGGTAAGCATTGACTGATTATTTGTTAATACAAATGCTGTCTGTGCAGTGAGTTATAGAAAGCCCAGGAAAATGGTTGAGGAAGTAGACGTTTATTATTGGCAATGAAATACTGAACAGAGTTGTATTCACAAGGTCACATTTTCTGTTTCTGTGTTGATCTTGATTTTTTGTGGTATGTTCTGCATTTATTACATAATCACTGTGGGCTCATTTTAGATTTGCTGTCTGAAACAAGCAACAGTATTTTTTAAGAAAAAAATAAACTTTAAAACATTGTCTTCCACTTGCTTTGGTAGTTGTCTTCATATCTCCCTGTGTTTATTGTCCCGTCTGAAGTCCACCCATCTGTCATTCATTTTAGAACTGTCCCTCCCCCTTTTCTATTTTCAGTATGCCTTTGAACTTAGCGATTGTTTGAGTGTGACTCAGTTTCCATGTTCAAGTTAGCTTGATGGTTTATTATGTAAGGAGGGTGCCTAAGACAATCATCAGGTAAAAAAAATAATAATAAAAGTAAAATTAAAAAAA
>NW_006921613.1:5070244-5075379 GCF_000298275.1 Orycteropus afer afer
AAAAAAAAAAAAAAGTAAATACATAATTAAATAATTAATTAATTAAAAATCTAACCATGAAGGATTTAGAAGATATTTGATAAAAGACAAATGTTGCTGTCATTTTCTTTGTCAATTAGAAAGCAGTGGTAGTTTCTACGTTGCATCTACATTTCAGACTAAATGATTATTGTACCCAATTACGGTTGTTTGCTAATATTTTGTCTCTCTCTCTGTCCAATGCTTCTTCTGTACTTTTGTGCGTAGCAACAAAGAGTGTAATGCATTAGGCATTATTCTGGTTTGTTTATGAGTATCTCCTGTACTGCATTAAGATTTCTTTCTTTCTTTTTTTTTAAGCTTCGCTACTGTTCTCACTTTATGCCGTGCAATATCATCTGCTGTGTTTGCTAAGCAAAAAAAAGAAAAAAAGAAAAAAAAAAAAAAAGCAAGTGATGATGCCATCATGCTTTCCAGTGTTAAAATGTTTCAACATTTATGTAGTCACCAAAATGTAGTAAATAAAATGTTGGATTTTCCAGCACTTTAAATTTAGAAAATGCTTGTCTTCTTTTGTTTTTCTTCTACCTGCAATCCTAAGCAAGTAGCTCATGGATTTTCCTTGGAGGAAGATTGAAGCTGAGAGGACAACCTACTTGAAAACCAAAGCCAGTGCTGTGAACTAAAGAAAGATCAATCAAAAGAGAGAGAGAGAGAGAGAGAGAAAGGAAGTGTTCTCTAGTGGAGCAGGAAGGTGTTTTTAAAATGGAAGTAGGTCATTCTGTTTTTAGAGGTTAGTTATTCATACTATCTTGATTGACTCTTAAAAGAAATAAATGTTATGAGAGAAGATGGCCCTTAAAAGTCCTCTCCAGAAAAATAATGTGTGATAGCGTGTGTATGTGTGTGTGAGAGAGAGACTAGGGGAGAACTGGGAAATTGGGATCCTCTTTTATTTAATCAAGAACAGTGATTGATCAAAGGAGTTCTGGTGGTGTAGTGACTAAGGCATTTGACTGCTAACCAGAAGGTTGGTGATTCAAACCCACCAGCCACTTCACTAAAGGATGACTGGGCAATTTACTTCCATAAAAATTTCCAGCCTCAGAAACCCAATGGGAGTTGCTATGAGTCAGAATCGACTCCATGGTAGTGAGTTTGGTTTTGTTTTAGAGTGATTGATCAAGAGGCCTTGTTTAGGGAAAGGCAAGCTAGGTTTGACATTCCTGCTGTGGTGATGATTAGCTGTGTGACCTTGGGCAAATTATTTAACTTTCTAAAAATCAGTTTCCTCATCTGTAACATGGGGATAAATACTAACAAGGGTGTTGTGAGGGTTAAAATTTAGAAACAGTAAAGCTTCTAAATGGTGCCTGGCATATACATTCTCAATAAATATGAGCTACTTTCATTATTATCAGTAAATATCTCAAAATGCAGATTTTTCACATAAAAATTTAATTTCCATGTCAATTTTTCATTTTTTAAATAAAAGAGCTGGACTGCTTTCTCAACACAATTCCAGTAGCTTTATTCCCCAAAGGATACCACTACTATAGAATGAAATATGAGTGGAACCCACTCAAGTGGTTCAGTGGGGTGGCCCAGTAGGAGTCCCCAGTTTAATGTCTAAGTATTAGGACACCAGAAAGGAAAAAGCAATGATTTATATAGAAGAAGATTTTGAGGGGCAGGCAAGTTGACTTTGAACTTTACATTGGGGAAAGAAACTCCTGGAGGCATCCTGAACACTATTTCCAAGTCTTGGGTAGACTTGGAAAGCTTCCCAGGGAAAACCTCAGGGTGCAAAGAGTACCTGGGAAGGACATTATAAATTAAACTCAGAAGCAGATAAACCAAAAGAAAACAAACAAACAACAACAACAACAAAAAAAAAACCACCTCCATTGAGTCAACTCCAATTCATAGCACCCTATAGGACAAAGAACTGCCCCCATAGGGTTTTCAAGGCTGTAAACCTTTAGGAAAGTAGACTGCCTCATCATTCTCCCTATCTGTTGGCTAGTAGCTAGAATGCTTTAACCACTGCACCACTGAGACAGGTAGGGCTAGCAGAATCAAGCAGCCTCTGACTCAGTATTCTTGCTGCCGGTGATTAATGAACCAGGTCTTTAGTTAAAATAAGTTACATTTCAAAAGCCTCACAAGCTTGACCATTGTAAAATGCTGATAAACCTCCTGAGTAAAATTCAACTTGACCAACAAAGTGACTTTCCACTAGAGGCAGTCAAGAACAGGAATCCCTTGTCGGGACTCAAACCAGAATTCAGAGACATTACACATATGCAACATCCCAGAATAAGTCAGAGCAACATCCCAGCAGCCTTCATGATGGGCTCCATCTTTGTTCTGACAGCCTTTATGATAGAATCCATCTTGGCTACTTCCTGTGCTCACACCTCCTCCCTCCCCCAACTCCCACCTATTGTATGAATATTGAAGCCTCCCCTGCCCCCCTACTTAAAACCCAGGCTAGTATAGGCAGAAGCCCTTCTCTATCTCTCCTTCGTGAGCCCCTCCTCTCTCCTTTCTCTTTAATAAACCTTAGTTCTTACAGACATTTCGCCTCTCCTGTGCAATTTTTTATCAGTAAAAAGCAAAGACCCCTACTCAGGGTCCCAGGAACCCCACCCCCACCCCCGTAACACCAAAGCTCCTTAGAGCTAGAGAAGCCAGAAGAAAAATGATAGCCTTCCAGATGGAGTCAGTATTTCTCTTCTATTTCTTTAAATGAATGAAAATAGTATTTATAGTACTGACTGCCAAACCAAAAACCAAACTCACTGCTGTCAAGTTGGATCCCACTCATAGCCAGCCCTCCCTGGGTTTCCCAGGCAGTGTCACTACGGAAGTTCATCACCCAATCTTCCTTCCAAGGAGTAGCTGATGGGTTTGAACCACCAGCCTTTTGGTTAGTAGTCAAAGGCAGATGTAAATAAATATTGCAAAAACTTCATTGGTTTCAATTCCCTCCTAAGCAGTTTATCTCTACCAGGCAAGCTCGTAGCATCCAGGGAATACATTTACTGTTGTTAGGTGCCTTCAAGTAGATTTTCAACCCATAGTGACTCTGTGTGACAGAGTAGAACTTCCTCTATGGGGTTTCCTATGCCATAATCTTTATAGAAGCAGATTGCCAGGTCTTTCTCTCTTGGAGCCACTGGGTGGGTTTGAACTGCCAACCTTTTAGGTTAGCAGCTGAGAACTTAACTGTTGTGCCACCAAGGCTCATTCTACATTCATTAAGAACATCAATAGTACTTGTGAGCATGAAGGAGGCAATGGGAAAGAATTCCTCCTGTTCTCTTTCCCCACTTGCAAGCTTTCATTAAAAGTTTGTATGAAAAAAATAAATAAATAAATAAAAATTTAAAAAAAAAAAAAGTTTGTATGAACACCCCAATTCAAACATTGACCTCCACTTGAATTTCAGTCAAGTGGCCTGGTCAGGACCACAAGTATTTATTACATCAACCCATTACTTAGAGAACTCTAAGCTGGAGTATTATTCATTTGGCTTCATCTTCAAGGTTTTTTATTTTTGTTTTGGGGTAAGGGAATTGGGTCTTGAAAGCCATCTCTCCAAAACAAAGAATTTCAGTCATAGGATATAGCGTCATTTCTTAACCAGCAGTCTGAGAAAACAGCTGACATCCTGACAAAAGTTGACAGAAAATAGACATCCACAGATTATCATCGGCATGTGGACTTTAATCTCCATTCTTCTATCAGCAAACCATACATGCTCCTTGACTTGCTTGCAGTTTGTTTTCTGCTCTCTCTCTCCCTGTCTCCAATAAAGATAGTCTGACCTTTGTTGTGGGCAACATGTAGTAGGAGGAAAACAGCCTGAAAACCTTATGTGATTTCCATGAGGTATGTCTTTTGAGACAGATGCACGAAGAGACAAAGTACTGGATTCCTGGATTCCTAAAAGGTAAAAGGAAGCAAATCACGGTTAGGTGAGGAGGGACTCTAGAAAGAGCTGATGACTTCTTGAGGGCAACAAAGGTGAGGAGTAAGGAAGGTGCAATACCACCTAATGGTGAAGGTCACTGATTTGTGACCTTAAGCATATCACTTAATCTCTCTCAGGCTTGTTTCTTCTTCTGTGAAAAAGGGCATAATAATTATACTTGTTTCATAAAATTGTTGTGAGAATATGAAGTGTTTATGTAGAACCTCACACACAAAGTAAAACCAAAAAAAACAAAGTAAGCACATAATAAATTGCTATTATTAATAATGTATTATTAATAAGGCCCAGGGCTTGGAGGCTGCTTTTTGTATGGGTGTGGTTCTATTTTAAGGCCATTGATGGAGGTAGGCAGGTGTAGAGGGTTTAAGAACAACTAAGGGAGATGGACTTGTCTGTCAGCTTGTCATCCTGTGGAGGCGTATGTGTTGCTGTGAGTCTGGAGGCTATGCCACTGTGTTGCACAATGCCAGCATGGTTAGACATGGTGAACAGGTTTCAGCAGAGCTTCTGGGCTAAGACTTGGAAGAAGAAAGAGGCCATCCACTTCTCAAAGAATTGGCCAGTGAAAACCTTATGAATAGCAGTGACACACTGTCTGATATATTAATGGAAAACTTTATGAATACCCCTGAAACATTGTCCAATGTAATGGCAGAAGATGCCCCATCAGGTCAGAAGGCACTCGAAATTTGACTGGGGAAGAGCTAACTCCTCAGAGCAGAGATGACCTTAACGACATGGATAGAGTAAAGATTTCGGGATGTACATTGGCTGATGTGGCATGACTCAAAATGAGTAGAAACAGATGCAAACATCCATTAATTATTGGAACATGGAATGCACAAAGTATGAATCTAGGAAAATTGGAAGTTGTCAAAAATGAAATGGAACACATAAAGATCAATATTCTAGGCATTAGTGAGCTGAAATGGACCGATTTTGGTCATTTTGAATCAGACAACCATATGATCTACTGTGCCGGGAATGATAAGTTGAAGAGAAATGGTGTGGCATTCATCATCACAAAGAATGTTTCAGGATCTGTCCTGAAGTACAATGCTGTCAGTGATAGGATAATATCCATACACCTACAAGGAAGACGGGGAGCTCTGGTAACATAGTGCCTAAGGCACTTGACTGCTAACCAGAAGGCTGG
>NW_006921613.1:5077234-5086708 GCF_000298275.1 Orycteropus afer afer
AAAAAAAAAAAACCAACTTACTGCCATCAAGTCCATTCGACTCATAGCGACCCTTCCTTGTGTTTCTGAGGTGGTATCTCTACAGAAGTGGATTGCCCAATACTCCTTCCGAGGCTGGTGGGTTTGAACCACCTTCTGGTTAGCAGTCAAATGCCTTAGGCACTACGCCACCAGACCTTCCACTCATCCATTTCAGGAGGTGGCATATAATCAAGACTCAATGGTATTGAAGGAAGAAGTCAAACTTGCACTGAGGAAACTGGCGAAGAACAAGGCTCCAGGAATTGACAGAACACCCATTGAGATGTTTCAAAAAATACATTCCACAGTGGAGGTTCTTACTCATCTACACCAAGAAATTTGGAAGACAACTACCTGGCCAACTGACTGGAAGAGATCCATATTTGTAGCCATTCCAAAGAAAGGTGATCCCACAGAATGTGGAAATTATCATAATATCACATGCAAATAAAATCTTACTGAAAATAATTCAAAGACGGTTGCAGCAGTGTATTGACAGAGAGCTTCCAGAAATGCAAATTGGATGCAGAAGAGGACATGGAATGAGGGACATCATTGCTGATGTCAGATGGATCTTAGCTGAAAGCAAAGAATACCAGAAAGATGTTTACTTATGTTTTATTGACTATGCAAAGGCATTTGATTGTATGGATCATAACAAATTATGGATAACATTGAGAAGAATGGGAATTCCAGAACACTTGATTGTACTCATGACAAACCTGTATGTAGATCAGGAAGCTGTCATTCGAACAGAACAAGGGGATACTGCATGCATGGTTCAAAATCAAGAAAGGAGTGCATCAAGGTTGTATCCTTTCACCATACTTATTCAACTTGTATGGTGAGCAAATAATCCAGAAGCTGGACTATATGAAGAAGAACATGACATCAGGATTGGAGGAAGACTCATTAACAATCTGCAATATGCAGATGACACAATTTTGCTTGCTGAAAGTGAGGATGACTTGAAGCACTGATGAAGATTGAAGACTTCAGTCTGCAGTATGGATTACACCTCAATATAAAGGAAACAAAAATCTTCACAATTGACCCAATAAACAGCTTCACAATAAATGGAGAAAAGATTGAAGTTGTCAAGGATTTCATACTACTTGGCTCTACAATCAACACCAATGGAAGCAGCAGTCAAGACATTAGATGACGTATTGCATAAGGCAAATCAAAACCAAACCAAACTTACTGCCATGGAGTCGGATCCTACTCATAACAACCCCTCCTTAGGTTTCCAAAGTGGTATCACTACAGAAGTAGATTGCCCAATCTTCCTTCCAAGTAGTGGCTGATGGGTTTGAACCACCAGCTGCAAAAGACCTCTTTCAAGTGATGAAGAGCAAAGATGTCTCCTTGAAGACTAAGGTGCGCCTAACCCAAGCCATGGTATTTTCAATCTCCTTTTATGCATGTGAGAACTGGACAATGAATAAGGAAGACCAAAGAGAAGTTGATGCTTTTGAGTTGGGGTGTTGGAGAAGAATGCTCAGAATACCATCATCTGCTAAAAGGACTAAAAAATCTGTCCTGGAAGAAGTGCAGCTGGAATGCTCCTTATAAGCGAGAATGGCCAGACTTCATCTCACCTACTTTGGTCAAGTTGTCAGAAGGAACCATTCCCTGGAGAAGGATATCATGCTTGGTAAGATGGAGGGTCAGCGAAGAAGGAGGAGGCCCTCAGTGAGATGCATAGACAGAGTGGCTGCAACAATGGGCTCAGGTATAGCAAGGATGTGAGGCTGGCACAGGACTGGACAGTGTTTTGTTCTCTTATGCATAGAGTCACTCTGAGTTGGAGACAACTCAACGGCACCTAACAACAACAACATTTATTAATCTAAAACAAACAAACAAAAAAAATCATATTAAGCCAAAAATATAAATTAACTTAAAGTTTATTTAATATACAATTGCAAATCAGGCAACACTTCTGACAAGAGAGTCAAAGTGTTCCAAAGATGAGAGAACTTCCAAAGATTCTTATACTCCATCTTACTGATATTGCCATAGAAACGGCCAGAACAGTGTTTTCATAGTAACAATTTAGATAAATCACAGCTTCCAGTTCCACCCTGGAGTTTCTATTTCTCTAAACTGACTGCACATAGATAATTCTTCTAAAGAGCACAATGCCTAAGGCCAAATAGTGTTCACTAAGCTACTTGCTAGGCTATAGTTAAGAGGTGGCAAAGCAAATTTAGTCCTTTGAGCCATTTTCCTGTTTTGCTACTGAATATGTAATCCTCTAACTAGTAGCACTGGCCTCACATTGGGACTAATTAGAAATGTAGAGTCTCAGGCCCCATCCTAGACACTGAATCAGAATCTGCATTTTAATAAAATCTCCAGGTGATTCATGCACGTTTAAGTTCTAGAAGCACATGCCAGCATGGTCAGAAAATGTAAACCAACTACTAGCTGTTTATTGCACATAAGGAGACATGCCTGAATGTCAAGCGCTCCAGCAATTAATTCCCATATGCTTGACTGTAGATACACTTCATCAGAATCACCTGGGGAAACTCTAATGATACAGACACCATTGATCTGGAGTAAGGCATGTGAATCTTCCTTATGTGATTCTACTGGATCAGAATTCAAGCTCAAAGTGGCCAATGCCATGAACTCCATAAAACAATCTGGGTGAGATCTAGTTCATTAAAAACATCCCCCACTTTCTGTCCTAATCACTCAAGGTCTTTCTCCTCCACCCAAACCCATGACTCTCTGTGGCACTTAGGATAAAGTTCATATTCCTTACATTTATATTCCTCACCATATCCTATAAATAGGTGACTGTTGACTATATCATCTAAACCATATGCTGGGTAAAACAGAACACATGATCATTTAAGGCTTTGCATGAGTTGGTCCCTTAATGACCTCCTCAATGCCATGTCACTTTTGCTCATATTACTGTCCAGATTCCAGTCTGCCTTAGCCTTTGAAGGTTGTTCCTTCTGCTTGAAATGCTATCCGCTCTTCACCTGCAATCTGCCCACAGATCTTCACACACTTGGTTCCTCAGTGTTCCAGCCTCTTAAATGTTTTCTCCTCATCCTTGACCATCTTAAATAGTTGACCCTCTCCGTGTGATTCTCTGTCACAGCCTTCTGCCCTTACCTCCACAACACTTTAAAATTTGTAATTATTTTTTTATTTGTCTGTTTTTGTCCAATATACATGATGTAACCCAACAGCCTAGCAGTCACAGAGAGGGCAGAATAGGTCTGGAGTTCTCCCAAAATATCATTCTCTGAAAATTGAACCTGTTTGGAAATAGAGGTTTTCTTGTTAATGCAGTCGTACCAGAGTAGGGTGGATCCTAAACCTAATCATTTCTGAGTGGTGTTTTATAAAAAGAGCAGAACAGACATGAACATGCACACACACACAGAAGGCAGATGCCATGTGAGGACATGTCTACAAACAAAAGAACACCAAGGATTGCTAGCAGATACCAGAAACTAGGAATGAAGTTCAAAGAAGGAATTGACACAGCCAAGACCCTCATTTTGACTTTGAGCCTCCAGAACTGCGAGAAAATTAATTCCTATTTTTTAAAGCAATCTACCTGTGGTATTTTTTTTGGTGGTGGTACAGTAGCACTAGGTAACTAAGATGGAGCTCAACAGCAGATTTGAGATGGGAGAAGAAAGAATTCATGAGTTTAAATATCAGTCAATTGAAATTATTTAGTCTGAGGAAAAGAAAGGGAAAAAATGATTAAAGATGAACAGAGCCTCAGAGACCTGTGGGACTCCATCAAGTTTGCCAACATACACATAATGTCAGTTCCAGAAGGTGAAGAGAGAAATAGAAAGAATATATGAAGAAATTATCAGGCCCACCTAGATTATTTAGGATAATCTTCTTTACTTAAAGGAGCTCTGGTAGTGTAGTGCTTAAGGCACATGACTACTAAATGGAAGGCTGGCGGTTCAAACCCACCAGCCACTCCTTGGAAGGAAGATTGGACAATCTACTTCCATAGTGATACTTCCTCGGAAACCCAAGGTGGGGTCACTATGAGTCGGGTCCGACTCAACAGCACGTAACATAATAACCATCTTGATAGGGGTCCTGGTAGCCCAGTGATTAAAGCACTCATTTGTTAACCAATGGGTCAGCAGTTGGAACCCACCTCCTGCTCCGTGGCAAAAAGATGTGGCAGTCTGCTTCGATAAAAATTTGTAGCCTTGGAAACCCCATGGGACAATTCTACTCTGTCCTATAAGTCGCTAAGTGTTGCTATGAGTTGGAATTGACTCGGCAGCAAGGAGTTTGGTTTTTTGTTTTTTATAATATTGATAATAATATTAAGTTTAAGTTTTTATTGATACATCTGTTTCTCCCACAAGTCTGTGAGACAAAAGGATCTTTTTCATCAGCACCAACTATCTGGCACATGGTAGCATTTCAATACACTTCTTTGGGCTTTTAATTAAATTCACAAATGGCTACTATCTTAGATATCTAGTGCTGCTATAACAGAAATAGCACAAGTGAGTAGCTTTAACAATCAGAAATAGATTTCCTCACAGTTTAGGAGGCTAGAAGTTCAAATTTCAGGCATCAGCTCTAGTGGAAGGCTTTCTCACTCTCTTTTGAAAGAAGGTCCTTGTACTTTGATTCCTTGGCAGTCTCCATGTGGTGGCATCTACTTTCCCCCATCTCTGCTTCTTTGATGCCTTGCTTAATCTGCTCCTTTTATATCTCAAAAGAGATTGACTTAAGACAGACCTTAAACTAATATTTTCTCATTAATGTAACAAAGAAGACCCATTCTCAAATGGGATTATAATCACAGGTTTGGGGTTAAGATTTACAACACATATTGCTAGGGGACACAGCTGAATCTGTAACAGTCACCCACAAGCAATACACACACACACACAAGAGGTAGGAGTCAGGAGATGTGGGTCCCAGGTCTGGCTGTGCTGTCTGTGTGATCCTCAACAAGTCTCTTAACCCATGCTTCTCAGCTTTCATGTGCACACAGATTACCTGGGGATCTTGTTAAAGGAAATATCCATATTCAGTTTGTCTGGGTTGGGGCCTGACATTCTGCATTTCTAACAAGCTTCTAGATGATGTTATATTTCTGGTCCACGGACCACCCTTTGAATAGTAAGGTCTTAATCTCTCTGAGCCTCAGCTCCATTTTCTGTAAAACCAGAAAATCAGATTTGAATTTCCTTCCCACTACCCATTTGATGCTCACAGTTACAGAGCAGGTATTTTATTATCCTCATTGGATCAATGAAGAAACTGAAGCTCAGAGAAGTTAACTTGCCCAGTGTCACACAGTAAACTGCAGAGCCAGAATTGAACTTAAAAGTAACAACTCCACAAAGGTATGATAACTTCTTAGGTACAGCCAACAACCCTGAAGGAGCAAGTAATTGGACCTGTGGACTCAAGACCATGGTGTCAGGGGACGTCAAGCTCAATTGGCATAACATACTACACACAAACATTGTTCTACATCGTACTTTGGTGAGTAGCAACTGGTGTCTGAAAAGCTTGCAAGCAACCATCTAGTTGCAGTAATGGGTCTCTTCTCATCCAGAGCAAAGAAGAATGAAGAAAACCAAAGACTCATGGAAACAAGTAGTCCAACAGACTAGTTGACCATGTGAATCTCAGCCTATATGACTACGAGACCATGGTCAGTAACTGTAACCCCCCAAAATGGCTCCCAGACTCTATCTTGTTTGGTCAAGCCTACAAGAACTAGAAGCCATTTCCCTTACCTCCGCTTATCACATATGCCCCTGCTGCCCACCCGTCTATATTAACCACCTTCCCTGTAACATATTAACCCATTCTTAGAATAGTTTCAAGCCATTAAGCTTGCTAGCAGCAGCATCTTATCAGAACATACACAGGTGGTAGTTACAGGGCATTGCCCAGGGCCCCCTCCCTCAGAACCTGGCACCACCCAGCCTAAAACCAGTCACATAGTCCCCCATTCCCAGTCACTTAGCTCCTATCCCCAATTCCTCAAACTCAGGTATAAGTATCCCTGTAAAGTGGGAGGGGGTTAGCGGTCATCTTGGATCCATTCTGGCCCTCCACCGCTGGATGTTGAATCGCTAGCAACATTTGTAAGCCTGCTATTTTTGTCTTTGTATTCCTCTGTCTGTGTTTTCTCTTCTGAATAAATATTCTTGTCTCTGACTACCTCCTGGGAAGTTTTTTGGACACTACCTACTCAGGAGGAAGTTTTAACCTCCTTGGAAAATTCCCGTAACAGACCAGAAGAACTAGATGGTGCCCAGATACCAACCACTCAGAAGGGGATCCATGCAGGAGATCCTGGATAGAGTGAGAGAAATTGTGGAATGAAACTCAAAATCTTAAAATGACCAGGTTTACTGGTCTGACAGAACCTGCTGAGACCTCTGAGACTATGGTCCCTAGTTACCTTTCAGGTCTGGAATCGAATTCACTCCCATGGCTTCCCACCAAACAATAGACAGGCATATAGGGTGAACATTTACATCAGGTAGATACACTTCTTAGTATTTGCAAAGAGAGATAGCTCAGGGAGCAAGAATGCATAGGAAAGAAGGACACAGGGAAGAAGTAACTATAGGTAGGAAATGGGAAGAGAGCTGTTGCATCACGGGGAATTGCAGTCAATGTCATGAAACAAAATATATATGAGCTGATGTATGGAAAATGAATTTGCTCTGTAAACTTACACCCAAATCACAACAAAATTTTTTTTAAAAAAAGAGTACAGCTCCATTAATATTTTAATAGATGGATGAATTGATAGATGACAATGTGTATGAATGGATTGGTACATCAGGAAGAATCTGGATTGGAATGTAGAAGTGTCCATGAGTAACCAGCAAGATGCCTATGGAATGATAACACAACCCAACATGCTGGGCCCAGGAGATGTTGCAACTGCTTTTCAAAGGTCATCAACATAGATCCAGCTCTTTGCCAAGGGGTACTCCAGGAAACTGCAAGTGTTGATGAAGATGTGGAAAAATTGGAAATCTCATCTATTGTTGGCAGGATTATAAAATGGTTCAGCCACTGTAGAAAACAGTTTGGTGATTCTTTAAAAAGTTAAACACAGAATTGCCATATGGTCCAGTAGTTCCACTCTTAGGTTTATATCCAAAAGACATGAAAGTAGGGGCTAACAGCTAAATGTACACCAATATTCGTTGTAATACTATTCACAATAGCTAAAAGATGGAGACAACCTACATGTCCATTAACAGATGAATGGGTACAAGTGTGCTGCAATATACAATAGAATATTACTCAGCCATAAAGAGAAATGAATTTTGAATACTATGACATAGATGAACCTTGAAAACATTATGCTGAGTGAAATCAGTCAGTCACGGAAGCATAAACATCGTAAGATCCATTTATATGACATATCTGGAATAGGCAGCTGTATAAAGACCAAAGTTTATCAGTTGTTCAGGGGTGGTATGAAGGGGAAAAGGAGGAGTTATTGCTTAAGGAGTACTGAGTTTCTGTTAAGAATGATGGAGAAATTTGAAAAAGGATAATGGTGATGGTTGCACAACATAATGCACATAATTAATGTCACTGAATTGTACATGTTAAAAAATGTTGAAATGATAATTGTTTTGTTATATATATTTACCATGATTTATTAAAAAGCAAGAGTTAAAAAAAGAAGAAAATATAGAGTAATATAACACATATCCATCCATGCAGTCAACAAATATTTGTCATGTGCCAATGACATGCCAGTCACAGCCCTGGGCCCTGGGATATTGCAGTGACTGAAATGGCAGCTACATTTCAGGAGAGGGGTGAAGGACAATTGACAATACATATAATAAATAAGTAAATGATATAGTATATTAGAAGGTAATGAGTGCTATGAGAGAAAATCATAGAGCAGAGTAAAAAGATCAGGGATGGAGAAGGAGAGTGTTGAAAAAGAGTGATTAGATTGCCCTTATTCAGAAGGAGAGGGGAGGCTGTCCTGATCAAAAAATTGTATCCTGAGTGTACTCCTGAACCTGAGTGGTAGCCTGTTACTTCCCTAATAAACTCTATAATCATGAGTATTGTCTGTGAGTTCTGTGCAGCCATTGCAATGAATTATTGAACCCAGCAGGGAAGTAGTGAGTGCCCTGGGAGGGATGGTTAGTGTCAAAATTGGTAAAAATGCTGGAGGGTTGCGGCATGTCTGGGCTCATAGGAATAAGCCTTGGGCTGTTGATGGAGGTTCTGTCTCCCTCTTGTGAAATGAGAGGAGGTCAGAAAATGATGCCTCCATGCCCTTTGAACAGTTGGCGTCAGAAGTGGGATTCATTGCAATGGCTACAGACTCATGGAAGCATGGAACTTTGTAAGAGAAAGAAGAAAAGGGTCTGAGAAGTGAAACTTTTGATTCTTGAGATGGCTACTTTGGTTTTTACTGGCAATGGCAGGAAGGAATATAAGAGATATTATGCTGCAGTTTGGAACAGGTAAGGGAGATGAACTAGTCTGTCAGTTTGTTGTCCTGTGGTGGCTTGTGTTTTGCTATGAGGCTGGAGGCTGTGCCACCAGTGTTTCAAGTGCCAATAGCCATCGTGGACAGCTTTCAGTGGAGCTTCCAGCCTAAGACAGAAGGAAGAGGCCATCCGTTTCTCAAAGACTTGGCCAGTGAAAACCTTACAAATACAGGTGAAACACTGTCTGATATATACTAAAAAAATAGCCCTGAAACATTGTCTGATGTAGTGCCAGAGGATGAGCCCCTCAGGTCAGAAGGCACTCAAAATATGACTAGGAAAGAGCTGCCTCCTCAGAATAGAGATGACCTTAATGATGCAGATGGAGTAAAACTTCCAGGACCTCCTTTTGCTGATGTGGCACAACTCAAGATAAGAAGAAACAGTTGCAGATATCCATTAGTAATTGGAACATGGAGTGTATGAATTATGAATCTAGGAAAATTGGAAGTTGTTAGAAATGAAATAGAATGCATAAAGATTGATATCATAGATATTAGTGACCTGAAATGGACAGCTTTGGGCCATTTTGAATTGGACAACCACATGATCTACTATGCTGGGAATGACAAATTGAAGAGGAATGGCGTGCCATTCATCATCACAAAGAATGTTTCAAGATCTATCCTGAAGCACAATGCTGTCAGTGACAGGATAATATCCACATGGCCATGAGAAAGACCAGTTAATACTATTATTATTCAAATTTATGCACCAACCACCAAAGCCAAAGATGAAGAAATTGAAGATTTTTACCAACTTACACAGTCTGAAGTCAACCAAACATGCAATCAAGATGTGTTAATCAGAGTTCTGGTAAGATGGTGGAATAAGCAGAAAGACTACACAGACCCTCTTCAACAAAGAAAA
The DNA here is from genome assembly GCF_000298275.1 of Orycteropus afer afer. Taxonomy (NCBI): domain Eukaryota; kingdom Metazoa; phylum Chordata; class Mammalia; order Tubulidentata; family Orycteropodidae; genus Orycteropus; species Orycteropus afer. The sequence continues at coordinate 5,086,651 of NW_006921613.1, forward strand.
GGGGAACCAATTAACATAGATACAGAAGATAATCCTGGACCCCTGAGCCTTGAAGGGA
>NW_006921613.1:5086808-5088016 GCF_000298275.1 Orycteropus afer afer
CCACTCCTCAGAAGGAAGATGGGGCAATCTACTTCTGTAGTGATACTGCCTCGGAAACCCAAGGAGGGGTCGCTATGAGTTGGGTCTGACTCGATGGCACATAACAACAACAGCAACAGCAACAACAAGGAAGACCAGTTAATACTACTATTATTCAAATTTATGCAACCACCAAAGCCAAAGATGAAGAAATTGAAGATTTTTTACCAAGTTCTGTTGTCTGAAATTGACCAAGCATGCAATCAAGATGTGTTGATTATCACTGGTGAATGGAATGCAAAAGTTGGAAAAAAAGAAGAGTTACCAGTAATTGGAAAACATGGTTTTGGTGATAGAAATAAAGCTGGAGAACGCATGATAGAATTTTGCAAGACCAATGACTTATTCATTACAAATACTTTTTTTCAACAACATAAGCAATGGTTATACACATTGACTTCACCACATGGAATACACAGGAATTAGATTGACTGCGTCTGTGGCAACAGACGATGGAGAAGTTCAATATCTTTGGCCAAAACAAGACCAGGAGCTAATTGTGGAACAGGCCATGAATTGTTCATATGCATGTTCAAGTTGAAGTTAAAGACAATTAAAACAAGTCCACAAGAGCCAAAATATGACCTTGATAATATCCCTCCTGAATTTAGAGACCATTTAAAGAACAGATTTGATGCATTGTACACCAATGACTGAAAACCAGAGGAATTGTGGAATAACATCAAGAACATCATCCATGAAGAAAGCAAGAGGTCATTAAAAAGAAAAGAAAGGAAGGGTGTCAGAAGAGACTCTGAAACTTGCCCTTGAGCAGAGAGTAGCTAATGGAAGAATGGAAGAATCAACAAGATAAAAGAGCTGAGCAGAAGATTTCAAAGAGCAGCTCAACAGAAAAAGACAATTACTATAATGAGATGTGCAAAGACCTGGAGTTAGAAAACCAAAAGGGAAGAACACATTCAGCATTTCTCAAGCTGAAACAACTGAGGAAAAAATTTTAGCCTCAAGTTGCAATATTGAAAGATTCTACAAGCAAAATATTGAATGATGCAGGAAGCATCAAAAGAAGATGGAAGGGGACATCAAGCTCAATTGGCATAACATACTATATAAAACATTGTTCCACCTCCTACTTTGGCGAGTAGCCACTGGGATCTTAAAAGCTAGCAAGCTGCCATCTAGATGCAACAATGGGTCTCTCCTCGTCC
>NW_006921613.1:5092915-5094455 GCF_000298275.1 Orycteropus afer afer
CAATCATGGGAGAAAGAGAGGCTGCTTATGCACAGGGAGACAGCTCAGGGGGCAGGAGTGCATGGAGGGATGGACACTGGGAAGAGGTAACTATGGGAAGGAAGTGGGAGGGGAGCTATTGCATTGCTGTAAATTGTTGTCAATGTCATGAGACAAAGTGTATGTGAACTGCTGTATGGAAAGTGAATTTGTTCTGTAAATCTTCACCCAAATCACAATAAATAAATAAATAAATAAATTCTTAGAAACAAATGAGAATGAATATACATCATACTAAACCTATGGAACACAGCAAAATCAGTACTCAGAGGACAGTTTATAGCAATGAATGCATATATCATAAAAGAGGAAAGAATCAAAATCAACACTCTAATTCATCAACTCCAACAACTAGAAATAGAACAACAAAAGAATCCTACAGTATCTAGAAGCAAGGAAATAACAAAGACCAGAGCAGAAATAAATGAAACAAAACAAAACAAAAAAAACAACAGAGAGAAAATCAACAAAACAAAAAACTGGTTCTTCGAAAAGATTAATAAAATCGATAAACCATTGTCAGGTCTAACAAAAAACAAGAAACAGAAGATCCAAATCACAAGAATTGTAAATGAAAAGGGTCTTATCACAAAAGAACCAACTGAAATAAAAAAGATGCTGACAGAATATTAAGAAAAATTGTACTCCAACAGATTTGAGAACTAGAAGAGACGGAGAAGTTTCTAGAATCACAAAACCTACCTAAACTATCCCACTCAGAGATAAAAAACTTGAACAGACCTATAACAAAAGAAGAAATCAAACAGGTCATAAAAAAACTTTACACAAAGAGAAGTCCTGGCCCTGATGGCTTCACTGGAGAATTTAATGAAATACTCAGAGAAGAGTTGACCCCTATGCTACTCAAGCTATTCCAGTGCATAGAAGAAGATGAAATACTCCCAAAATCATTTTATGAAGCAAGCGTAACACTAATACCAAAACCAGGGAAAGATACCACTAGAAAGGAAAACTACAGATCAACATGAACATAGAGGCAAAAATCTTTAACAAAATCCTAGCCAACAGAACCCAACAAAATATAAAAAAAATTAATACACCCGAAAGAAGTGGGATTCATACCAGGTTTACAAGGGTGGTTCAACATCAGGAAAAGTATCAATGTAATCCACCACATAAACAAAAGAAAAGAAAAGAACCATACAATTATATCAATTGATGCATAAAAGGCATTTGATAAAATCCAACATCCATTCCTGTTCAGAACTCTCAGCAAAATGGGAATAGAAGGGAAATTCCTCAACATAATAAAGGGTATATATGCAAAGCCAACGCCAACATCATTATTAATGGAGAAAGACTCAAGGCATTCCCCTTCCTAACAGGAACCAGACAGGGATGCCCTCTATCACCACTTCTATTTAACATTGTATTGGAAGTCCTAGCCAGGGCAATAAGGCAAGAAAGAGAAATAAAAGGCATAAAAAGTGGCAAAGAGGAACTAAAATTATCTCTATTTCTGGATGATATGATCCTATAC
>NW_006921613.1:5094912-5104851 GCF_000298275.1 Orycteropus afer afer
GCAATCCCGATCCAGATTCCAACAAAATTTTTTAACGACATGGAAAAACCAATTACTAATTTCATGTGGAAAGGAAAGAGACCTTAAATAGGCAGAGCACTTCTCAAGAAGAAAAACAAAGTAGGAGGTCTCACATTCCCAGATCTTAAGAACTACTATGCAGTCACAGTAGTCAAAACAGCATGGTATTGGTACAATGACAGACAAATAGACTAATGGAACAGAACTATAAGTCCAGATATAGACCCATCCATCTATGGACAACTGATCTTTGACAAAGGCCCAAAACCCATTAAATGGGGAAGAACAGGCTCTTTAACAAATGATGCTGGCAAAACTGGATAGCCACCTGCAGAAAAATGAAACAAGACCCATACCTCACCCCACACACAAAAACAAGCTTAAGCTAGATCAAAGACTTAAATGTAAAACCCAAAACTATAAAATTCATCAAAGATAAAATAGGGGCAAATCTGGGAGCCCTAATTTATGGCATAAATAGTCTATCAAGCATAACCCAGAATGTGCAGGAGATAGAAGAGAAGCTAGATGGCTGGGACCTTTTAAAATTAAATTATTGTGTGCATCAAAAGACTTCATCAAAAGGGTAAAAAGAGAATCTATAGTTTGGGGGAAAATATTTGCCTATGACATATCTGATAAAGGACTTATCTCCAAAATATATAGAAAACTTCAACACCTCAACACCAAAAAGACAAAAAACCCAGTTCACAAATGGGCAAAAGACTTGAACAGACACTTCACCAAAGAAGATATACAGGCAGCCAACACACACATGAGAAATTGCTCATGATCATTAATCATTAGAGAGATGCAAATCAAAACAACAATGAGATATCATCTCACCCCAGCAATAATAGCAAAGTTCAACAGGTCAGAAAATAATAAATGCTGGCGAGGTTGCAGAGAGATTGGAACTCTTGTGCACTGCTGGTGGGGATTGTAAAATGGTACAACCATTGGGGCAAACCATATGACATTTCCTTAAAAAACTGAAAATAGAAGTACCATTTGACCTAGCAATTCCATTACTAGGAATATATCCTAAAGAGATGAGAGATAGCACACGGACAGACTTATGTACACCTATGTTAATCACAGCACAATTCACTATAGCAAAGAGATGGAAACAACCTAAATGCCCATCAATGGATGAGTGGGTAACCAAATTATGGTGTATGCACATAATGGAATATTATACTACATATACTACATTAAAGAACAATGAGTGATACGCAAATCACCTCACAACGTGGATGAACCTGGAGGACATTATGCTGAGTGAAATAAGTCAATCAGAGAAAGACAAGTCTGCATGAGCCCATTATTGTAAAAAGACAAGGAAGGGTTTACTTGGGAAAGGGAACTCACTTTGTAGGTTACCAGGATGGGGAGGGTAGGGGTGGGATTAATTTTGGACTAGTTGGGGCCCACACACTGACGTGGGTAAGGGGAGGGATATACGGAAAGGATCTGTGACCACCATGATAACATTAGGAAATGGGAGGACACCAAATTGTGCACATAAGAGATAGATGACAGATGGTAATACCAACCAATGTGTCCACAATACAGCATTGCCATTAATGCCAAACACCAGGCTACAGATAAACACATAAACACCTGAAATAATCAGATGGGGGTCAGTGAACGGAAGTACACTATAGACCAAAGACAGATTCAGCTAAGGTTAATCTTGTACAGACACCAGTGATACAAAATACCTACCATCCTTACAAAAACAATAGAAAATAAACTGAGTAATCCCTCACAGACACCCAGACACTATGGGAGAGAGATCCAATAGATCTACTGACTCAGGACCATAGTGCTGGGCGACACCAGAGTCAATTGGCACAACAAAATACGTAGAAGCCTTGGTCTGCATCCTACATTGGTGAGTAGCAACTGGGGTCTTAAAAGCTTTCAAGCAGCCATCTAAGATGCAGCTAACGGTCTCCTAGCATCAGAAGTGAAGAAGACTACAAAAAACCAAGGGCATTTGGAAGCAATCAGGCCTAGGACAAGATGGCCCTCGAGACCAGAACTAGATGGTGCCTGGCTACTAATGCCAACCACTCAGGAAAGGATCAAACCTGGAGATCCTGGATAGAATGGGAGGGAAAACATGGAACAAAATCCAAAAACTCATTAATGACCAGAATTACTGGTCAGATGAAATCTGGTGAGACGCCCAATACTATGGCCCTGGAATACATTCTGTGCCTGGAATAAAACGTACCCCCAGGGGCTGTCTCTCAACTCAATAGTTAACAAGATGCACACACAGATCACTCAACCCAAAATGATGCACCTACATACTCTATAGTAATACATCCCTTAGAGCAATAGCCCACCGGGTATCAGAGGACCAACACACAAATTGAGGAAATGCAGGACAAATGAGAGTGCACAAATATGAGGGCACAGGGGGAGGGTTACAGGGGAGAGAGGGGAGGAGACTGGGTTAGGGTTGGACGTGGTAAATGGGGAGTGAAACTCAGTGTACACGTATTGTTGAATGTAAAACAAGCTCTTAAAATAAATAAATAAAAGAACTGAAGGGAAAAAAATTGCAACAGTGGCTTAAAAATAACAAAGATAACATAAAACCAAAAAAAAAACACGCCAAACTCACTGCCTTGGAATTGATTCTCATAGCAACTCCTCCTTGGGTTTCCAAGGCAGTGTCTCTACGGAAGTAGATTGCCCAATCTTCCTTCTCAGGAGTGGCTGGTGTGTTTGAACTGCCAGCCTTCTGGTTAGCGGTCAAATGTTTTAAGCACAATGCCACCAGAACTCAACAGAGCATAAGCTAATATATATATATATATATTTTTTTTTAAAGCATTAAAAAAAATGAAGATTTTTCCAGAAAAAAAGATGTTAGCGAGAAAACTGACAAAATTCAAGGTTGTTCAGTAGTTAGTAGTAGTATATCGATGTTAATTTCCTAGTTTCCATAATTACTCTTGGGTTATGTAAAATGCTCACATGAGGGGAAGCTGTGTGAAGAGTAAACAGAACTCAGTACTTACTATTTGTGCAACTTTTCTGTAAGTCTAAAATTATTTCATCATAAAAGTGTTAAAATATGCCCATATTATGGGGTTTGATTTAAACATCTATGTCCAGATTAGGAGCTCTGGTGGTGTAGTGCTTAAGGCATTTGACTGCTAAACAGAAGGCTAGCAGTTCAAACCCACCAGCCACTCCTCTGAAGGAAGATTGGGCAATCTACTTCCATAGTGATAACTGCCTCCGAAACCATAGGAGGGGTCACTGTTAGTTGGATCCAACTCCACGGCAGTGAGTTTGGCTTTTTTTTGGCTTATGTCCAGATTAATTTTTCTCTGAAAATGAAGAGAAATGTATTGTTTCTTTGTTTTATAATGAATTGCTAACAAAATTACGTGAAAAGCAGAAACCCAGTAACTAACTTTATTTCTGTTAAGGAGCTCTGGTGGCATAGTGCCTAAGGCATTTGACTGCTAACCAGGTTGGTGGTTAAAACCCACCAGCCACTCCCTGGAAGAAAGACTGGGCAATCTACCTCCCTGAAGATTTACTGCCTCAGGGGAAACCTAGAGAGGGTCACTTACGACTCACGGAGATCTTATTTTATAACATCACAGCGCCTTAGTTATATACACTTTACACTTTGGCCAGAAGGTGGCAGCACGTGCTTAGTTTCTGTTCGTCAACCCTAGAAGAAAAGAACCTGAGGCTGAAAACAGGGAGGTGAAACCTTGAGATCGCCTGCACACAGGAGCTTCAGGTGACAAAGTCATAATATATAAACACTATAGGGAGATGCCATTTGTGTGTGTGTGTGTGTGTGTGTGTGTGTGTGTGTGAGATTTGGGTGAAAGTTTACAGAGCAAATTCATTTTCCATACAGCAGTTCATACACACTTCGTCTCATAACATTGACTGCAATTCCTCAGTGTAACAGTTCTCTTCCCATTTCCTCCCTGTAGTTACCTCTTCCCTGTGTCCTTCTCTCTCATGCACTCCGGCCCCCTGAACTGTCTCCCTATGCATACACTGTCCTTCTGTTCTCCCATGATTGATCACTCCAAGGAGTGTGTCTACCTGATGTAAATGTTTACCTCATGTGGTAGTTATGCTTGTGGTCAACTTGGCTGGGCCTGGTTGAGTGGCTGGGCAGCTGGTGGTAGTTATTCCCCATGATGAGACTGGCTATCAACTCCATGGTGGGATCTACCACAAGCAGCTGAGTAGCTGCCTTTGGGATGTGGTCTGCTTCCTGTATATAAGTAGAAGCATTGGGAATGGTCTCTAGCCTATGGCATGCCTGGATCCTGCATGGAGCCATGTCACTGCTCAGCAGCCTGCTATGCTCTGCCGACCTTGGGGCTTACAATGGACTTAAGTTAATGGCCTGCCGCGTGGTTTGGTAACATCGGGACTGTGCGTTTTTCCTTGTCAGCCTTGGGGTTTCTCAGCCTCAGCAGCCAGCAGCTGTCTGAGTGAAGAAACGCTGCTAGCTTCAGTGGGCCGGGAGCAGGAGGCAAAGCTGGACCCCAAGGTTGAGGGGCTTTCACCCAGCCCCTAGAGCCTGGCTCTTTGAACTTGGACTTAAAGCCTCCAAATTGTGAGAATAAACTCCTGTTTGTTAAGAATAAGCTCCTGTTTGTTATATCCCATTTGTGGTATATTCTTGTCAGAGCAGCACTAGGTAACCAGAACACCCCATATGCCTGTCTATTGTTTGGCTGTAAGCCACAGGAGTGAGTTTGGTTCCAGACCTGAAGGGTAACTAGGGGTCATACTCTCAGGTGTCTCACCAGGCTCTATCAGACCAGCAAATCTGGTCCTTTTTTATTATTTTAAATTTTGTTCCACATTGTTCTCCCACTCTATCCAGGATATCCTATACCAAATCCCTTGGAGTGGTTGACAGTGGTAGCTGGGCACCATCTAGTTTTTCTGGTCTCAAGGTCACATAGGCCGAGGATCGCATGGTCTTACCAGTCCCTTGGACTAGTTATTTCCATGCATCTTTGGTTTTCTTCATTATTCTTTGCCCTGGACAAGGAGAGATCCATCGATGCATCTAAATGGCCACTTGCAAGCTTTTAAGATCCCAGTCACTACACACCAAAGTAAGATGTAGAACGATGTTTTTGTGTAGTATGTTATGTCAATTGAGCTTGATGTTGCCTGAGACCATGGTCCTGAGCCTATAAGTCCAACTACTCACTCCCTCTGGGTACCTGGCTGTGGCCAAGAAGTAACCACAAGCTTGTCCCTTGTCAGCTCTACTATATACCTGGACATTTTTACGGCACATACAAATACTCTTGTAAAAACATCATCTGCCAACCCTACACATGGTCATGGGCACAGTACCCCTTACCTGGACATGCCTGATTGTTCAGCCTGTCCATCCATCTATCCATTATAGATCAATGCTTGCCATCACTGACAACGCAGTACTGTACATGCAAGAGGGTTCATCTTTGTTGTCTGTACCTCCCATGTACCTCTCTCTGTCTTCCTCTTCCTCAGTGCCACTGTGTTGATCACTCACATTTGGTACATTGCCCTTCCCTTCACCAAAATCAATGCTTATCTCTACCTATCCAGCAGTGCTCCCTCCCCACCTCTCCCACCTCTGGTAACCAACAAAAAAAGTTTTCTTCCATAGATAAACCTTTCCTTGACTTTTCACAATAATGAGCTAATACAATACTTGCCCTTCTGTGGTTGACTTATTTTTTCACTCAGCATAATGTCCTCCAAGTTCATACACATTATGTGGTGTTTTGTAGATTCTACATTATTCTTTATGTAGAGTATTCCACGTGTGTATGTACCACAGTTTGTTTATCAATTCCTCAGGGGATGAGCACTTAGGTTGTTTCCATCTCTTTGCTATTGTGAATGGTACTGTGATGAACATGGGTGTGCATATATCTATTCATGTCCTGCTTCTTACTTCTTTAGGGTATATACCACTAATAGGATTGCTGGATCAAATGGTGTTCCTATTTCTAACTTTTTAAGAAATTGCCATACTGATTTCCACAGCGGTTGTATCATTTTATAGTCCCATCAGCAAAGTCTGAGAGTCCCGATCTCTCCACATCCTTGCCAGAATTTGTTATTTTCTGTCCTGTTGAAGTTTGTTATTAGTGCTGGGACGAGACGGTATCTCATTGTTGTTTTGATTTTCATTTGTTTAATGGCTAAAGATTGTGAGCATTTCTTTATCTGTTTGTTGGCTGTCTGAATATCCTCTTTGGTAAAGTGTCTATTCAAGTATTCTGCCCATTTTTTAATTAGATTGTTTGTCTTTTTGTTGTTGAGGTGTTGGAGTTTTAGATATAAATCCCTTGTCAGATATGTCACTGCTGAATATTTTTTTCCCAATCTGTAGGTTCTCTTTTACTCTTTTGGAGAAGTATTTTGAAGCACATAAAAATTTACTTTTTAGAAGATCCCATTCATCTAGTTTATCTTCTTTTGTTTGTGCATTTTGGGTTATGCTTGATAGTCTATTTATGCCATGTATTACTCACTGCCATTGAGTCGAACCCAACTCATAGCGACCCCTCTTTGGGTTTCTGAGGCAGTATCACTCTGGAAGTAGATTGCCCAACCTTCCTCCCGAGGAGTGGCTGGTGGGTTTGAACCACCAGCCTTCTGGTTAGCAGTCCAATGCCTTATGCACTATGCCATGTATTAGGGCCCCTAAATTTGCCTCATTTTTTTCCTTGAGGAACTTTATAGTTTTAGATTTCACATTTAAGTCTTTGATCCATCTGGAGTTAGTTTTTGTGTATGGTATGAGGTATGGATCTTGTTTCATTTTTCTGCAAATGGATATCCAGATTTGCCAGCACCATTTTTTAAAGAGACAATCTATTCCCCATTTAATGGATTTCAGATATTTGTCAAAAGTCAGCTGATCTGACTATTGACTAAATACTGGATCTATTTCTGGGTTCTCAATTCTATTCCACTGGTCTATGTCACTGTACCAATGCCAGGCTGTTTGGACTACTGTGGCTGTATAGTAGGTTTTGAGATCCAGGAGTGTGAAACCTCCTACTTTGTTCTTCTTCAATAGTGCTTTGCTTATCCGAGGTCTCTTTCCTTTCCATATGAAGTTAGTGATTGGTTTTTCCATATCCTTAAAGAATATTGATGGAATCTGGATTGGGATTGCACTGAATATATAGATTGCTTTGGGTAGATGAACATTTTCATAATGTTCAATCTTCCTATCCACAAGCATGGGATGTTCTTCCATTTATGTAGATCTCTTATGGTTTCTTGAAGTAGTGTTTTGTAGTTTTCTTTGTATGGATCTTTTGTGTCCCTGGTAAGATTTATTCTCAAGTATTTTATTTTTGTGGTGGCTTTTGTAAATGGTATTCATTTCCTTATTTCCTTTTCAGCAATCTCTTTGCTGGTGTAGAGGAATCCAACTGATTTTTGTATTTGATATTGTATTCTGCCACTATGCTAAATCTTTCAGTAAGTTCCTGTAGTTTTCTTTGTATAGGATCATATAGTCTGCAAATAGGGATAATTTTACTTCTTCTTACCAATTTGGATGCCTTTGGTTTCCCTTTCTTGCCTTATTGCCCTGGCTAGGTCTTCCAATACAGTGTTGAATAGAAGTGGAGATAGAGGACATCCTTGTCTGGTTCCTGTTCACAAAGGGAGATGCCATTTTTATGGGCATGTAACGAATGACACACTGAGGAATGAACTTGTAAATAGTGATGTAAGGCTTGGAGGCAAAATTATGCATCCCCACCCCATCCCCACCCCAGTCTGGAGCATAGGAAGGAGCCCCAGGAACTGCCTCCACTGGATGCTGAGTGCCACACTGCTTAAGGAATAACAAAGGGTGAATGGAAATTTTTTAGCCTTTCCAATAATGAATTAACAAAGAAACTATGAATCATACAATAGTGCAGGAAATGGAATCATTTTTAATTTTTTTGTTATTGTTATTGTTATGTGCCATGGAGTCAGACCCGACTCATAGTGACCCCTCCTTGGGTTTCCTAGGCAGTGTCACTACGGAAGTAGATTGCCCAACCTTCCTTCCGAGGAGTGGCTTGCTTGGGTTTGAACTGCCAGCCTTCTGGTTAGCAGTCAAATACCTTAGGCACTGCACTACCAGAGCGCCTTCATTTTTAAATAGACTATAAATAAATTTGGGTCCCTGGGTAGTACAAACAGTTAAGTGCTTGACTGCTAACTGAAAAGGTGGCAGTTCTAATCTACTCAAAAGAACTTCAGAACAGAGACCTGGCAATCGGCCTCCAAAAGATCACAACCTTGAAAACCCTGTGGCACATTGCTAGTCTTCACACATTCAGTCACTGTGAGTTGGAATCAACTTAAGGGCACTAAAAACAACAGAGCCAAATGTAGACATTTTAGTTGTCTTTTTCTTAGAATTGCAGGAAGGAATGACACTCAATCCTATTTCTCGTCTCTCTTTTTCCTTTCAAACTCCAGAACTACTCACATCATTTAACAGCCCCCAAATCTAGTACTTGACTATAGTCATTTCAGCTATCTTTGTTAGTCATTGAGCCTCAGGGAGGTCAAGAGACTTGATTAAAATACAACTAGGAAGTGCCACACAGTTGAATGCCTTTGCATAGTCAGTAAAACACCTGTAAACAGGTTTCTCATATTCTGTTTCAGTCAAGATCCATGATCCAAGGTGCTTACCAGTGTTTTATTGACTATGCAAAAGCATTAAACTGTGTGTATTATTACAAATAATGGATAACATTGCAAAGATGGACACTTAATTGTGCTCATGAAGAACCTGTACATAGATAAAGAGAGTCATTGGAACAGAAGAAGGGGATAATACATGGTTTAAAATCAGGAAAGGTGTGCATCAGGGTTCTATCCTTTCACCATACTTATTCAATCTGTATGCTGAGTAAACAATCCAAGAAGCTGGACTGTATGAAGAAGAATGCAGCATCAGGATTGGAGAAAGACTTATTAACAACCTGCGATATGCAGATGACACAATCTTGCATGCTGAAAGTAAAGAGGACTTAAAGCACTTACTGATGAAGATCAACGTGGGTCAATGTATGGATTACAGCTCAACATAAAGAAAACAAAACTCCTCTCAACTAGACCAATAAGCACCATCATGATAAACAGACAAAATATTGAAATTGTCAAGGATTTCACTTTACTTGGATCCACAATCAACACCTGTGGGAACAGCAGTCAAGAAATGAAATGATGTATTTGCAAAAAGGGCAAGGAGGCCACATGTTCTGACCTCCTCTAATCCCAGAAGAGGAAGACAGGATTACCAGCAGTAACCCAAGGCCTATTACTACAAGGCCAGACATGCTGCCTCCCTCCAACCCTTTCACCAACCGTTCCTCCCAAAGCACCCACCACCTCTCTCCTGGGTTCGATAATTCGCTGCAGTGGCCACACAGAGCTCACAGATTATGGGGTTTATTACGGAAGCACCACAGGCTACAATTCAAGTTCAGGAAAAATGCTTAGTCTCTCTCCCAGCCCACCGTCCCTCAGCCAACAGTCTCTTTCCCAGCAGTGCTGGTCCCTCGGTGTCTCACTCAACAATGCGTGTCTCTTGCGTCTCTTTCCCAGCAACGCGTGTCTCGTTGAGAAGCGCGTGTCTCTTTCGGCAGCACTTCTTCCTCAACCAGCAGTCAGAGAGAGAGTTCTGCCTCCAGGAGGCCTCCTTTTGAGCCTAGCAGAGTGGTCAAACTAGCCAATCACAGCATCAGAACTCTAAGCACATGGGAGAGAGTGGGAATCTCCCAGAACATTGTATTGTGCCACGCCCAACAGAAATACTCCACGTGGATAACATTTACAATCAGGAGCTCCTCAGCTGCTCATTCCACCACTGAGTTTACA
>NW_006921613.1:5105553-5119291 GCF_000298275.1 Orycteropus afer afer
GGGAGGGGAGCTGTTGCATTGTAAATTTTGGTCAATGACATGAGACAAAGTATATTATGTGAACTGCTGTATGAAAAGTGAATTTACTCTGTAAATCTTCACCCAAATCAAAATAAAATTTAAAAAAAGATCTCTTTAAAATGTTAAAAATCAAAGACATCACTTTGAGGACTAGGTGCACCTCATCCAAGCCATGGTCTTTTCAATTACCTCATATGCATGCAAAACCTAGACAATGAGTAAGGAAGACCAAAGAAGAACTGATGCCTTTGAATTATAGTTTTGATAAAGAATATGAAACATACCATGGACTGCCAGAAGAACCAACCAAGCTATCTTGGAAGCAGTATAGCCAGAACGCTTCTTAGAAGGAAGGATGGTGAGACTTCGTCTCATGTACTTTGACATGTTATCAGGAGGGACTGGTCCCTGGAGAAACATCTTAGTAAACTAGAGTGTCGGCGAAAAAGAGTTAGACCCTCAAGGAGATGGCTACAACAATGGGCTCAAATATAGCAGTGATTGTGAGGATGGCAAAGGACCAGGCAGTGTTTCATTCTGTTGTACATGGGGTCACTATGGATTGGAACTGACTCAATGGCACCTAACAACAACAATGAAGGGGTTGTGGCCTCCGTCTCCACACCCCTATAGGTAAGGGCATGCTTCCTACTAGAAGTTTCTTCCTAATCTACCTTAGGGAGCTCTGGTAGCATAGTGGCTAAGACACCTGACTGCTAACCAGAAGGCTGGTGGTTCAAACCCACCAGCCACTCCTTGGAAGGAAGATGGGGCAATTTACTTCCGTCTGCCTCGGAAACCCAAGGAGGGGTCGCTATGGGTCAGGTCCGACTAAACGGCACTTAACAACAACAATAATCTACCTTAGGTTTAAAGCCAATTTATTTGTTTGTTTTACGTGCACTTTAAAAACCCAAACTCAACATGAATCTGTCATTTGACTTTAGGAAAAATGAAAGTGAGTTTTGGATTTGGCTCTTAGGTAGCTGGCAGGCAACTGTGTCACTGTCAAGGAGGGAATGAGATAGGACTGAATGAGCAATGACATTCTCCATCTCCTCCCATTGGGCCTGTTGGTGGTAGAGCCAACTAAGAGCATTCCTGGGAGAGATGGGCATTGCCTTGGGGTTGTGCCTCCTTTATTGACAATCCATCAGCAAGAACTTGCTGAACAGCATGTAAAAGCCAGACACTGCTGTGTGCTGCAATTCTCTCCAGGTTTCTTTCATTTGTTGAATTTAAAGCCATACCACTTGTCAGCTCAGATGAGGAGTGCTAGGAGCAGAATAGTAGTACAGGGGAAGGTGAGCCTGGGGAACTCCCAGGCTTTGGATGACTGAATTAAGTGTTATATATCTAGAAAATCAACAGCCCCAACAAAAACAGAACTAGCCAACAGGAATGTGATGACTTTTATGCCATGGACCACTATCAAATGACTACCCTGAAGGTTTTTTAAATCTACAGATTGGAATAAGGTGTTAAGGTAGGAAGGAAGGAAGAGAAGGCTCTGACTTTTCCTCTGATGGCCTTGACCCACACACCTACTCCTCTCCTGCAGGTGCTTCTGTGTTCTAGGAAATGAGCTTCTTCTAGAATCTGGGGACAAAGGAGAAGTGGCTCTGTAAGAGTGTTACAAGTAAAAACAGTCAAGCAACAAAACAAAAACCACAAACACACCATCTGAGGTAACCCACTGTAGTCATCCGTGTTCATTCAAGATGACCAAAGTGTATTCTGAAGCCAGGGGGCTCAGGAAAGCTGAACTAAATTGTTGTATTGCAGGAAAGGTAACAGAAGGGGCAGGATGCTTTCCTGCACACCTGGCTGATGGCCTTCTTGGCAAGTATACAGTTATCCTGGAGACAGTTCATCAAAATTTCATCACAGCCTCTTCTGGGGTCATTCAATCAATTCCTCTTGCTCTGAGTTCAGACCCACAAAGTAGACTTTTGATAATGATCTGACCGCCTGTGTAACTTTCCTGCAGGGAAATAAACTTCTGATTTGTTACTTCTCACTGTTGGTATTTTGATTTAGACTCTTAAGAATCTGTTTGGTGTGATTTGTTTTCCTTGAGTCTGCTCACCTCTGGGTGCCCTAACAAAATGGAGTTTCTAGATTAGCAAAGCTGAGAGCTACAGACCCTAGCCTGCCATGACTTCACCAAGACCCTGCTGTCCTGGAACACCCACCCTGAGTAGCCAGTCAGCACATCTTGTACGGATACACACACCCTTTCCTCCACCCTGGTCTCTTTCTTTTAAAACCAGCACTTACCTTCTGTGATTTCTGATTCTGGAAATGTGGACCTTCCCCAGCCTCATCCCCACTCGAGTCCAAGCTATTCTCTAGGCCTCAACACCAGGAAGGACGCAGCCTGTGTAACAACGCTGCTCACACATTCCAGCACCAGCTGTGCTCATCGTGGTGGGATCTGTTCGTTCCTGCAGATTTTTAGTCTCCCCTCTAAGTCATTTTGACTTCTTTTTTCCCTTCCTTCCTTTTTCACTTACTCTGAGGAAAATAGCTGACACCCTTCCTCTAGGCTAGCACTAACTCTAATTAATCACTAAGTATAGCTTAGTGGTTAAGCATGTAGCATGTAGAACTAGGCTCCATAGGGTTTGAATCCCAACGCTTCCACTTACTAGCTGGGTGACTTTGGGCAAGCAACATAATGTCTCTGTGTCTCATTTTCTCAGTTTTAAAATAGGAATGAAAGCATCTTGTTCTGAGGATTAAAGAAGCTGATATTTGTAAAGCAAGAGTGCCTGGCACTTAAACACTATTCAAGTTGTACTTAAATTGTAGGTAGGAATATGACATATGAAACAACCCTTTAAAATTGAGCACAGAGGAGCTTAAGCATTAAATTAGGATGTGTTTCTCCAATCAGCTGCCAAAAGTATTTTTGGAACTCTTGTTCAGAGATTACTTTCAGGGCTAATTTATACCCATACAAGTAAACGTGTTTCAATGGTTACAATCCAATTCTATTTTGAAATGATCTTTGACTGCTTTTAAATTCATCTTCAAAGAAAAAAAGATGTCAATGCTGAGTCTTTTAATATGCAACAAGCTTCAAAGACCATTTTAAAAATGTTTTAATCAACATTCCAGCAAAAGTGTATAAGTGTATAGACTTTTAAGGGGCAAACCACGAAAAGGTCTGATAGTCATTTGGATGAATAAACTTGGGAGTGTTTGCTTAAATACTCTGGTCACACATAGCTTGTCTGGGAGCTGCTACAGCTGCAGGTCACCGAGGGGTACGGTACAGACTGGAGCAGCCGCATCAGTATCAGCTAGGACCACGTTTGAAATTCAGAATCGTAGGCTACACTCCAAAAGTACTGCATCGGAATCTTTATGTTAGCAAGATCCTCCCCCAGGTAATTCCTCTGCATATGAAAGTCAGAGAAGTGCTACTCTAGTGTAGAGGGACTACCTGGCTCTAATTGCATCCTTTTTTGTTTACCTTTTGAAAATTTGGACTTTTTCAAGTCTACTCATCAGTAGGGGGTGAGACTAAGGTTTGAGGGGTGAGAGGGCTTGAGGAGTGAGCGGATAGAAAGAGGGAAGGGAATCAAGGGGCTCATATTTGAAGGTATTGAGGTAGGAAGCAGAAACATGTATTTCCACTGGGAGGCGCTGCATCTCAAGAAGTGGGCATAGAAAGCTGCGGTTGGATGAAGCATTAAGTCTAGAAGGCAATTCTTCTAACTTCATCCACCCTTTATAACACTGAGCACATTTCACAGGGATTCTCTGGGTGTTCCGGATTCAAGTCCCAAACATTCATTCATGTATTTATTTATTCAACAAACTAGCATCTTTTAGCTCTTAAAGTGCTGTACACTTTAAGGTACCTCTTGCCCAAAATAATTTATTTTCTAGCTGGAAGAAAATACTAGCTCACAGGCAATAATCAGAAAACAACACGAGCCAGAGTAGTGTTCACAAGAGTCCTGCAGAAGGCAGAGGCATCTCTTTTCGCGGAGGGAGGAAACTCTCCAAGGAAGAGCTGACATAACCTTCCAGAAGGGAAGGGATTGAAGTTACAACACTTCTAGCCCCCTCATTCTGACACCACCTCTTTGTGTTTTCCTTATCTCATCCATTCAATCAGTGAATATTTATTAAGGGCCTAAAGGAGTGGGGGCCGACTCGACTCGACGGCACATAACAACAACAACAACAAAGGAGCTCTGGTGGCACAGTGCTTAAGACCTGGGACTGCTAGCCAGAAGGTTGGCGGTTCAAACCCACCAGCCGCTCCATGGAAGGAAGATGGGCAATCTATTTCCATAAAGATTTACCACCTCAGAAACCCAATGAGGGTCGCTGTGAGTCAAAATCAACTGGATAGCAGTGGGTCTGGTTTGGTTTGGGAAGATGTGCCTGGCATTGTTCTAGGTTCTGGGATATCATAACGAATAAGACAGATACCCTGCACTCATGAACCTTGTATCCTAGTGCAGGACTCGGAAATTAAACAGTTAAACAAAAAATTAATAAAAATTTGAGTAAATGAAAAATGATGTGGTAGAGTGTCTTCCTGTTTTCTGCCTATTGCCCACCCGGCAATATCCTCAGCAACCTTGTTTACATAAAGGTATGATGACCAATAATATAGTTGCTTTTAAATAGGGAGCAAAGCTTTACACTCAAGAGATAAACTCTACCTAGAGTGACCCAGATGTGGCATAGAGCCTGCTGATCTGAAAGGGTCTCCTGTGGGCAGGAAGAGAACTCTGTGCCCGAAGGTGGATGCTGAGGGCTGATGAGTAGGGCCAGGCAACCCCACAGGTAGACCAAGAATTTCCCAAAGACACTAGGAAAATAAGGCACTCACTGCCATAGAGTCGATTTCGACTCATCGCGACCCCTCTTTGAGTTTCCAAGACAGTATCACTACAGAAGCAGATTGCCCAGTCTTCCTTCTGGGGAGTAGCTGGTGAGTTTGAACTGCCAGCCTTCTAGTTAGCAGTCAAATGCCTTAGGCACTCTATAGCATCCACCCCTAAAGATAAATAGGAAAAAAATTTTTTTGAAGGAATGAAAAACACCTGAGTGGTAATTTTCAGAAACAAAAAACAAACCCAGAACTTTGTTGGAAATTTGTTGTTGTTGTTGTTTGCCGTCGAGTCGACTAATAGTAAATGATAAAATAAATATTAAAAAAAAAAAATTTCAATTACAAAATGGAGCATAATTTTTCAGGGCCTTGGGAGGTTTAATCCCATCCTGGCAAGGTACTAAATAAATTCACTGGATTGAAGATGGGAGCTCTGGTGGCATAGTGCCCAAGGCATTTAACTGCTAACCAGAAGGCTGGTGGGTTTGAACCACCAGCCACTCCTTGGAAAGAAGGTTGGGCAATCTACTTCCATAGTGATACCACCTCGGAAACCCAAGGAGGGGTCATTATGAGTCAGATTTGACTTGAGGGCAGTGAGTTTGGTTTTTTGGTTTTGGATCCAAGATGCAATCTCTAGAAGAATGTGGGAGATCCTGAAATCTCCTCAGTGAGTAAGAAGTCTGCAGAGAACTACTTAGAGGGAGAAGTGTTCCTGTTCTGTCTGATAATGGTGCAGGCTACTATTTGTTGAACGGAAACCATTCAACAAATAGTAGCCTCTAGCATGATCTGTGCTAGGCCCTAGAGATTAAAATTTTGAATAAAACTTGTTCTTACTCAGGTAATCTCAGTCCAGATAAGTGAAGAAATAACCACAATTATTCTAGAAATATAGGTAAGGTATACCGGAGCTTAGATCATTCATTTCACCAGGATGTGACGTCTGAGCTGGGTACCAAGCCATGCATAGTAATTTTCCTGGCAGAGAAGGGGAAAGGGTATTCTAGGAAGGGAGAATGGCAGAAGCAAAGGTAAGGAAGCATGAACGTACAGATAGTACGGGAAAAGGCAAGTCAGGGCTATGGTATAACATAGGGAGGGAGTGTGGGTGGGGAGAGAGGTGGGAGTCAATTTGTAATGAATCTCTTGCTTCTTGTTCAGTCAGGACTTTTTCTTGGAGGCTAGTGGTTCTTGACATTTTACAGCAACTAACTGCTTTGGAGGTTTGTTGAAAGTTATAGGCTTGGTCACCAACATAACACACGTAGGAATTCTTCTGCATAAAATTTCAGTAATACACAGGGTTCCTGAAGGCCTGCACCATGATCAGACAGAACAGGAACACTTCTCCCTCTAAGCAGTTCTCTGCAGACTTCTTACGCACTGAGGAGATTTCAGGATCTCCCACATTCTTCTAGAGATTGCATCTTGGATCCAAAACCAAAAAACCAAACTCACTGCCCTCAAGTCAAATCTGACTGTCTATTCATGGGTTCTGTTACATGCATAGGGGACCATGTAAATCTCTTATGTTTAAGCAGTGGAGGAACACAATCAGATCTGTGTTTTAAGAAGGTGAAGTATAAATTAGATAATTATGTATAAATTACACTGTGTACATTGTTGTTGTTGCTGTTAGTTGTTGTCCAATGCAATTATGTACATAATATGTATAAATCCCCCATGTGTTGAAAAATCTTTTAGGATCTTTATTCAAAAGAGATAAAAGAGAATTGTAAGCCATTAGTCTGCTTGTTAAAGTCAGAGGTGAAGGATTAATCTGGGGGTAGAGGGAGGAAATCTTTCCTCACATCAAACCCATAGCATTTCACCTTTATCTCAATGGTAAAAGGAGGTGTGAACATGTTTGATGACGGAAATGGATGTGACGCCTGAGAAGAAGCTCTAATATCAAGGGTGTAACATAGTCTAGAGTCACGGTAGTCAGAAAAGCATGAAAATAGGGGTATCCATTTATGTTATCCTGATATCACCTTTAGGATTAAGAATCTGACAGGACAACAGAATACGCAAACTTCGAACTAATTTTAAGTTAACAGGGAAAGACAAATGCAAAGAATGCAACTAACTTGGCTTTTTTAGTTTTCCCAAATTCCAAAGTGATATTATGTCTGTTTCTACTCCAAACTACTCATCTCAGAAATGACCCACCATCACTTCCACCTTATTCTATTCATTAGAAGGAGTCACTAGGGCATCCAAGGAGGGGCATTAAGATCTACGTCTTAAAGGGAGGAGTATCAAAGTTTCACTGGTCTCACCCTTGGTCTCGATGACTTCCTATGTTACCTCATCATCAAAACTCCTAAGAATCCCTTCTGCCCTCAGTTTTCTTTAGGTCAAATGCCCTAGAAGAGTTTGTGGTTTTAATTTTAGGAAAATACTTTTAAATGATTGCAGAAATAATACAGACCTCCTTTTTACCCTTAACCTGTTTTGCCCAAGGTAACATCTTGAAAGCTCTAGTATATACTTCACCAGGATACTGGTATTGATACATTCAAGATACAGAACATTAACTTGACCACAAAAATCTCTCATTTTGCCCTTTTATCATCAAATCCACTTCCCTTCTGCTCAACTCCCCTCCTTAATTCCTGGCAACCACTAATCTGTATACCATTTCTATAATTTTGTCATTTCAACAATGTTATATAGAGAATGATACAGTATGTATTCTTTTGGGGTTGG
Source organism: Orycteropus afer afer (assembly GCF_000298275.1). Lineage (NCBI taxonomy): Eukaryota > Metazoa > Chordata > Mammalia > Tubulidentata > Orycteropodidae > Orycteropus > Orycteropus afer. The sequence goes on from NW_006921613.1 coordinate 5,113,151, forward strand.
CTTTTTTTCACTCTGCACAATATCCCTGAGATCCATCCAAGCTGGTGCATGTATCAATAGTTTACTGCTTTTTATTGTTGTCGTTGTTGATAAGTGCCATCGAGTTGACTCAAACGCATAGCAATCCGGTGTACAGCAGAATGAAACACTGCTCAGTCGGGTGCCGTCCTCCTGCGCCATCATCACAATCCTTGCTACACTTGAGCCCATCGTTACAACCACCGTGTCAATCCATCTTGTTAAGGGTCTTCCCCTTTTCTGCTGACCCTCTACTTTTTATTGCTATTATTCCATGGTATGGATGTACCAAAGTTGGTTTAACCATTCACCACTTGAAGGTTTGTTTCTAGCTTTTTGCTGTCATGAATAAACCTGCTATAAATTTCTGTCTACAGTTTTTGTTTTCTTTTGTGAACATAGTCTTTATTTCTCTGGGATAAATAAATGCTCAGGAGGGCAATTACTAAGTCATATGGTAGTTCCATGTTAGAATTGTGGTGGTTTTAAAATAGGTCCACAAATTCGTTCATACTCCTCCTTTCAAGAGGTAGAGGTTAATTTCCCTCTCTAGACTCCCTAGTGACTCCTTCTAATGAATGGAGTAAGGGGGAAGGGACAGTGGATCACGTTTGAGACAAAGTCATAAAAGGCATTGCAGCTTTCTCTTTTTTCTTTCTCTTGGATCATTGCATCTGGAGGAAGCCAGCTGCCAGTCACAAAGACACTTAAGCAACCCCATGGAAAGACCCATTGTCCAAGGAACCAAGGCCTCCTGCCAATGACCAACAAGGAAATGAGGTCTCCAGCCAACAGCTATGTGAATGAGCCATCTTGGAAGCAGATTATCCATCTCTAGTCAAGCTAGCATCTTGACCAGAATTTCATGAACCAGAATTACCCAGCTAAGCTGCTTCTGAGATCCTGACCTACAGAAACTGTGAAACAATAAATGTTTGCTGTTTAAAACTTAATTTTTAAAATAACTTTTAATTTTTTAAATAATTTTAATTTCAGTAAAATAATAATAATGTTTTATGCAGCAATAGATGGCAAATACAGAGTCAAATCTAAAGATCAAATATTATTCTTCCCTCTTGACCTAATAGGAGAAATAGCTGGCAGCATATAGAAGCTATTATCTCCTTTAAAAAAAAAAATTAATATGGGAAAGGCAAGTTATATCTACAATATAAGACTTGGGAAGAGTCGCTGGAGAGAGAGGCTGGAGCTGAATTGGGAACTTCCTCTTTTTCTATCTCTTTTCATCCTTCCCCCAGGAACCTGGAAATAGGAAGAGAAGGTTGTTACTAGGGAATTAAACACGGAAATAAAAACAGACTGGACAGAATGTTCTATACAAAGTCATCAGAGAGAGACAGAGTGTATTTCAGGCTACACTTAGGCAGAAACCAAACTAAATGCCTTAAGGGATGGGTCAATCACAAAGGAAAAGGGGAGTCACTCAGAAATGAAAACATAGAAAAGGCGCAGTCAGAGCAGATAACTCTGGCACCAAGTCTCTATTATTGTCTTGAGGTGAGTTACAGCATTTATTAATTCCATAAATAATCATTATTTTTTACATCTTTATTGAGATATAATTGATGGACATTAAATGTAAATATTTAAAATATAAGTTAGATTAATTTTGGCATACACACACATATATCTCCCAATGAAACAGTCACTATAATCAAAATAATAATGAACCAAAAGTTCTCTGTGCCTCTTGTAATCCATCCTTTTTTCCACTACTGTTATTTTCTTCACAATGTCTTTTAAAGAATGAAAGTTCTTAGTTTTGTGAAATCTAACTTATAATTTTTTCTTTTATACACTATGTTTTTATGTCCTATTTAAAAAAATCTTTTCCTAACCAAAAGCAAAAGCCAAACTCACTGCCACTGAGTCGATTCCTACTCATAGCAACCCCCTTTGGGTTTCCGAGGCAGTAAATCCTTATGGAAGTTGATTACACCATCTTCCTTCCAAAGAGTGGCTAGTGGGTGTGAACCACCAAACTTCTGGTTAGCAGTCAAATGCCTTAGGCACCGTGCCACCAGAGCTCCTTTTTCCTACCCAAAGGTCACTAATATTTTCTCCTGTTTTTTTCCCCTGGAAGTTTGTTATGGTTTTATAGTTTGCATTTAAGTCTATGATCCATTTTAAGTTAGTTTTTTTTTTTATATGGTATGAGGTACTTATTTTTTTTTGTTTTTGCATATACTATCCAATTGTTCATTTGTTGACAAGATTATTCATTCTTTTTATTGTCTTGGCACCTTTTGAAAAAGCAATTGGCTGTATATGTATGGTCTATTTCTGGATTCTGTACTCTATTCCATTGATTTAAATGTCTATTTTTATACCAATACCAACAGTGATTGGTAACTGTAGATTTATAATAACTATTGAAATTAGGTAGTGTAACTCTACTAACTTTATTCTTTACTTTAAAAATTTTTATATTTGTGTTAAAGAATATTTATCCTCTTTACATATTTATATTTCTATGAAAAATTTTTCTTGGCTTTTTACAATAGTGGTCTCAACAGCATTTGTACTTTTGGGATTGACCATTTCACTAAGCATAATGTCCTAGGTTCATCCATGTTATGAGATGTTTCACAGATTCATCATTGGTCTTTAACAGTGCATAATATTCTATTGTATGTATTTACCACAGTGTGTTTATTCATTCATCCATTGACGGGCATTTAGATTGTTTCCATTCTTTTGCTACTGTGAATAGTGCTGTGATGAATATAGGTGTGCATATGTCATGGCTCTTATTCCTGTACAATATATACTCAGTAGTGGAATTGTTGGATTATATGCTATTTCTATTTCCAATTTTTTAGGAAGCACTGTACCATTTTCCACAGGAATTGCACCATTTTACAGTCCCACTAGCAGTACATGATGGTTTCAGTCTCTCCACACCCTCACTAGGATTTGCTGTTTTCTGCATTTTTGAACTTTGGTATCAATGCTGGGGTGAGATGATATCTCATCGTTTTGATTTGCATCTGTCCAATGGCTAATGATCACAAGCATTTCTTTGTGCGTTGATCTTTACCTGGATTGGCTGTGGAGCCCTGTGTAACAGACCTTTACTCAGATTGTCTGCCATAATAAATTACCACAAATTTGGTGGCTTAAAACAACATAAATTTATTCTTTCACAATTCTGGAGGCCTGAAGTTCAAAATCAAGGTGTCAGTAGAGCCATGCTACCTCCAAATGCTCTGGGAGAAGATCCTTTGTTCCCTCTTCCAGTTTCTGCTAGTTCCAGGCATTCGTTGGCTAATGGCAGCATAATCTGAATCTCTGCCTGTCTTCACATTGCTTTCTTTTCTGTGTCTCTGTATCTTCAATCTCTTTCTGACTTTCTCTTATAAGGACAAGTGTCATTGGATTTAGAGCCTGCACTAATTCTAGGATACCTCATCCCAAGATCATTAGCTTAGTTATATCTCTAAGTAGCTTTTCCTCAAACAAGGTAACATTCACAGCTTCCAATGGTTAGGACTTGAGTATATGTTTTGGGGAACCACTATTCAACTCACTACAGGCACATCAAGTCATATCCTTCCTAGGCCAAAGTTTCTTTTCTTTTTTTTTTTTTATTGTTTAAGTAAATCATACTTTTATTTATTTATTTATTTTAAGAACTTGTTTTACATTCCATGTTACATATACATTTAGTTTCATTCCCCATTTACCATGTCCAACTCTAATCCAGTCTCCTCTGCTCCCTACCCTGTAACCTTCCCCCTGTGCCCCTCATATTTATGCACTCCTCTTTGTCCTGCATTTCCTCAATTTGAATGTTGGTCCTCTACTATCCCGTGGTCTATTGCTCTATTACCATAGAGTATGTAGGTGCGTCATCCTGGGTTGAGTGGTCCGCATGTACATCTTGTTAACTATTAGGCTGAGAGCCAGCCCCTGGGAGTGCATTTTATTCCAGGCACAGAATGTATTCCAGGTCCATAGTATTGGGGGTCTCACCAGATTTCATCTGACCAGTAATTCTGGTTATAATTGAGTTTTTGGATTTTGTTCCACGTTTTTCCTCCCACTCTATCCAGGATCTCCAGATTTGATCCTTTCCTGAGTGGTTGGCATTGGTAGCCAGGCACCATCTATTTCTTCTGGTCTCGAGGGCCATCCTGTCCTAGGACTTCTTGCCCATTTGTGAATTGGGTTATTTGTCTTTTTGGTGTTGAGGTGTTGAAGTTTTCTATATATTTTGGAAATAAATCCTTTATCAGATATGTCATAGGCAAATATATTCTCCCAATCTGTGGGTTCTTTTTTTACCCTTTTGATGAAGTCCTTCAATACACATAAGAATTTAATTTTTAAAAGGTCCCAGTCATCTAGCTTCTCTTCTATCTCCTGCACATTCTGGGTTATGTTTGACAGTCTATTTATGCCACAAATTAGGGCTCCCAGATTTGCCCCTAGTTTGTCTTTGATGAATTTTATAGTTTTGGGTTTTCATTTAAGTCTTTGATCCAGATTGAGTTTGTTTTTGTGTGTGGGGTGAGGTATAGGTCTTGCTTCATTTTTCTACAGGTGGATATCCAGTTTTGCCAGCACCATTTGTTTAAAAGGCTACTCTTCCCCATTTAATAGGTTTTGGACCTTTGTCAAAGATCAGCTGTCCATAGATGGATGGGTCTATATCTGGACTTTTGGTTCTGTTCCATTGGTCTGTCTGTCTATCTTTGTACCAATACCGTGCTGGTATGACTACTGTGGCTGTACAGTAGTTCTTAAGATCAAAGAAAAATGATAAACCTTCGTATCACAATTTAAAAAGAGGATAAGCACAAATATTCAGCAAATACTAAAACAACAGCAACAAAGGAAATGATAACATGATTCATAAACATAAAAAGCTCAGCACAGAAAATAATATGGAACAAAGAAACGAGGGACACCATGAAAAAACACATAACAAACTGACAGCAACAAATTCATACTTGTCAATAATTGCACTGAATGTTAATGGATTAAATGCACCACACAAGAGATGGAGAGTTGCAGATTGGATAAGAAAACAAAACCCATCAATATGCTTTCTATAAGAGACACACCTTAGAGACAAAGACAAAAACAGACTAAAAATCAAAGGTTGGAAAAAAATGTATCAAGCAAATGACAACTGTAAGAGAGCAGGAGTGGCAATATTAATTTCTGATCAAATTGACTTTAAGACAAAAGCCACTATACGAGACAAGGAAGGTGTTCTGGTTACCTAGTGCACTCTGAAAAGAATATACCACAAAAGGGATGAGCTTAACAAACAGGAGTTTATTGTTACAATTTGGAGGCTTTAAGTCCAAGTTCAGAGTGCCAGGCTCTAGGGGCTGGGTGAAAGGCCCTTAACCTTGGGGTCCAGCTCTGCCATCTGCTCCTGGGCCACTGGAGATAGAGGCATTTCTTCAATCAGACAGCTGCTGGCTGTTGAGGCTGAGAAGCCCCAAGGTTGACAAGTAAAAAGGCACAGTCCCAATGTCACCAAACCACATGACAGGCCATTGACTTAAGTCCATTGTAAGTCCCAAGGTCAGCAGAGCTTAGCAGGCTGCTGAGCAATGACATGGCTACATGCAGGGTCCAAGCATGCCACATGCTAGAGACCATTCCCAAGGGTTCTCCTTAAATACAGGAAGCAGACCACATTCCCAAAGGCTGCTTGTGGTAGATCCAACCATGGAGCTGATTGCCAGTCTCATCATAGGAAATAAATACCACAAGCTGCCCAGCCACTCAACCAGGTCCAGCCAAGTTGACACACAAACATAACTACCATAGAAGGACTTTATATAATGATTAAAGGATCAATTGAACATGAAGATATAACCATAATAAATATCTATGGACCCAATGAAAGAGGCCTAAAATACATCAGACTTTGAAAATCCAAGTAGATGACTCCACAGTCATAATGGGAGACTTTAATACACCACTTTCATGGAAAGATAGAAGAACTGGAAAGAAACACAACAAAGATGCAGAAGAGCTCAACAATACAATCTATGAACTTGACCTTATGAACATCTACAGAACACTTCACCCAATAGTAGCACAATCTGCATTCTTTTCCAGTGCACATGGAACATTTTC
>NW_006921613.1:5123024-5126059 GCF_000298275.1 Orycteropus afer afer
GTTTGCTGGTCTGATAGAGCCTGGTGGGACCACTAAGACTATGGCCCCTAGCTGCCTTTCCAGTCTGGAATTGAACCCACACCTGTGGCTTCCAGACAAACAAAAGACAGGTATATGAGTTGAACATCTACCTGAGGTAGATACACTCATTGGAGACAACAATCATTGGAGAAAAAAGGGCTGCTTATGCACAGGGAGACAGCTCAGGGGGCAGGAGTGCATGGAAGGATGGACACAGGGAAGAGGTAACTATCAGGAGGAAGTGGGAGTAGAGCTGTTGCATTGTGGTAAATTGTGGTCAATGTCATGAGACAAAGTGTATGTGAACTGCTGCATGGGAAAAAAAAAAAAAAGAAAAAGAAAAGAAAAGATCTGGAGTGTGAGACCTCCCACTTTATTTTTCTTCTTGAGAAGAGCTCTGCTTATCCCAGGTCTCTTTCCTTTCTATATGAAATTAGTAATTAGTTTTTCCATGTCCTTAAAAAATTTTGTTGAAATCTGGATCGGGATTGCATTAAACGTATAGATTGCTTTAGGTAGTATTGACATTTTCACAATATTTAGTCTACCTGTACATGAACAAGGTAGGTTCTTCCATTTTTGTAGTGCCCTTGTTGTCTCTTGTAGCAGTGTTTTATAGTTTTCTTTGTATAGGTCTTTGTGTCTCTGGTGAGGTTCATTCCTAGATATTTTATCTTTTTAGTAGTGTAGTAAATGGTATTGTTTCTCTTATTTCCTTATCAGAGGACTCTTTGTTGGTGTAGAGGAATCCAACTGATTTTTGTATGTTGACCTTGTATCCTGCCACTTTGCTGAACCAGTGGTTTTTTTATTGAGTACCTTGGGTTTTCTATGTATAGGATCATATCATCCACCAATATTTTTCCATCCCTTAACTCTTAATTTGTTTTTATCTTTGTGTCTAAGGTGGGTCTCTTGTAGGCAATAGAGATAGTTTTGGTTCCTCTTTGCCAATTTGTATGCCTTTTATTTCTCTTTCTTGCCTTATTGCTCTGGCCAGGATTTCCAATACAATGTTAAATAGAAGTGCTGATAAAGTGCATCCCTGTCTGGTTCCGGTTCATAAGGGGAATGCCTTGAGTTTTTCTTCATTAATAATGATATTGGCCACTGGATTTGCATATATACCTGTTATTATGTTGAGGAATTTCCCTTCTATCCCTATTTTGCTGAGAGTTCTGAACAGGAATGGACATTGGATTTTATCAAATGCCTTTTCTGCATCGATTGATATAATCATATGGTTCTTTTCTTTTCTTTTGTTTATGTGGTAGATTACTTTGATTGATTTTCTGATGTTGAACCACCCTTATAAACCTGGTATGAATCCCACTTGGTCTGGGTATATTAATTTTTTGATATGTTGTTGGATTCTGTTGGCTAGGATTTTGTTAAAGAGTTTTGCATCTATGTTCATGAGGGATGTTGGTCTGTAGTTTTCCTTTCTAGTGGTGTCTTTCCCTGGTTTTGGTATTAGTGTTATGCTTGCTTCATTAAATGAGTTTGGGAGTATTCCATCTTTTTCTATGTTCTGGAATATCTTGAATAGCATAGATGTCAACTCTTCTCTGAATATTTGATAGAATTCCCCAATGAAGCCATCAGGTCCAGGACTTTTCTTTGTGGGAAGTTTTTTTATGACCTGTTCAATTTCTTCTTTTGTTATAGGTCTGTTCAAGTTTTCTGTCTCTGAGTGGGATAGTTCAGGTAGGCCTCATGATTCTAGAAACTTGTCTATCTTTTCTAGGTTCTCAAATCTATTAGAGTACAGATTTTCATAATATTCTGTCAGTATCTTTTTTATTTCAGTTGGTTCTGTTGTGATGACACCATTTTTGTTTATAATTCTTATGATTTGGATCTTCTCTGTCTTTTCTTTTGTTAGATCTGCCAATGGTTTATCGATCTTATTAATCTTTTCAAAGGACCAGTTTTTTGTTTTGTTGATTTTCTTTATGGTTTTTTGTTCTCTGTTTCATTTATTTCTGCTCTGATCTTTATTATTTCCTTGCATCTACATACTGTAGGATTCTTTTGTTGTTCTATTTGTAGTTGTTAGAGTTGATGAGTTATAGTGTTGATTTTGTTTCTTTCTTCTTTTTTGATGTATGTATTTATTGCTATAAACTGTCCCCTGTTTACTGCCTTCTCTGTGTCTCATAGATTTTGGTATGATGTATCTTCATTTTCATTTGTTTCTAAGAATTTTTTTATTTCAGTTTTTATCTGTTCTGTTACCCGGTTGTTTTTGAGCAGTGAGTTGTTGAGCTTCCATATGTTTAATGCTTTTTCCTTGTTCTTCCTATTATTAATTTCTAATTTTATAGCATTGTGGTTTGAGAAGATGCTTTGTAGTATTTCAATGCTTTTGTATTTATTGAGGTTTGTTTTATGTCCTGTTGTTGTTGTTGTTGTTGTTGTTGTTGTTATGTGCCGTCGAGTCAAACCCAACTCATAGGCGACCCCTCCTTGGGTTTCCGAGGCAGTATCACTATGGAAGTAGGATTGCCCAACCTTCCTTCCTAGCATACGGTATATTCTGGTGAAGGATCCATGGGCACCGGAAAAGAATGTGAATTGTGCTTTTGTTGGGTGAAATGCTGTGTATATAGCTATGAGGTCAAGTTGGTTGATTGTATTGTTGAGTTCTGTATCTTTGTTTTTTCTAGTTGACCTGTCCCTCTTTGAAAGTGATGTGTTAAAGTCTCCTACTACTATTGTAGAGTTGTCTACTATCCCTTTTAATTCAGTTAATATTTCCTTCTTGTATTTTGGAGCACTTTCACTGGGTACGTATTTATTGTTGTAACATCTTCTTTGTCAATAGACCCTTTCAGCACCATATAATGTCCTTCTTTGTCTCCTGTGATGTTTTTCACCTTAATGTCTATTTTATCAGAAATTAATATTGCCACTCCTGCTCTTTTTTGGTTTCCATTGGCTTGGTTTATTTTTTTCCATCCCTTAACTCTTAATTTGTTTTTATCTTTGTGTCTAAGGTGGGTCTCTTGTAG
>NW_006921613.1:5126203-5145605 GCF_000298275.1 Orycteropus afer afer
TGTCATGTTGTTGGTGTTTCCTTGGTCCATATACTTTTCTGTGCTGAGTTCAGTTTGTTGGCTAATGCTTTCTCCCTTTTCTTCTTTATTGTTGGTTTTGTGCTTATTAAATCCAAATGTTTTCCTTCCTTCTGGATTTGCTTAGGGGGATTGTTAATTTTCTTGGTGATTACCTTGGAATATATTCTTATCTCTACATTTTTAGAACAGTGCATACTGTGAAGACATTGTCCTGTTTTTCTCTCCATTTGGAAGTTTGTACCTAGAAGTTTTATTCCCTCTGATAGGTTAGTTGCTGTTGTTGTGTGCTGATTGACTTCCTTGATTTTTAATGTACAATGTTTTATGGTCTTATTTTGAGTTTCTATTTCTGATTTTGTTTTAGTGTTAATGCCACATATCCTGATTTTGTTGATCTCTGTTGTGGGTTCTCTATCGGAAGGAATTCCTTAAGCATTTCTTGTAGGGTTGGTCTGGTTTTCACAAAATCCCTTAATTTCTGTTTGTCTGAGAATGCCTTGATTTCACCCTCATATTTGATGGATAATTTGACTCTATATAGAATTCTTGGTTGGAAGTTCTTTTCCTTCAGTGTTTTATATATGCTGTCCCATTGCCTTCTTGCCTGCATGGTTTCTGCTGAGTAATCGGAGCTCAGCCTTTTTGATTATTACAAGTAATATCTCTTTTGTCCCGGGCAGCTCTCAAACTTTTTCTTTGTCTTTGGTCTTGGAGAGTTTGATTGTAATATATCTTGGTGTTTTTCTCTTGGGATCTATCTTGTATGAGGTTCTATGAGCTTCTTGGACAGATATCTTTTCTTCTTTCATGATATGGGGCAAGTTTACTGTTAGCAGGTCTTCCACAATTTTCTCAGTGTTTTTCTTTTTTCACCTCTTCTTGTTCTGGAATTCCAATGAGTCTTATGTGGTTTCTTTTCATGTCATCCCATATAATTCTTAGATTCTCTTTATTTCTCTTAAATCTTTGTTCTGATTTTTCTTTATGCAGGCTGGTGTCCAGGGATTTGTCTTCTAGTTGGGATATGTGTTCTTCAGCCAGTTCTAACCTACTCTTTTGTGCTTCTACTGTGTTGTGTAATTCTGTAATTTTTATATTCTTCTTCTGGATTTCTAAGTGCTGTTTTTGTATGAGTTCTAATTGTGCATTAATCTTATTATTTTGTTCTTGAATGATATTCCTGAGTTCTTCCAGGGAACTGTCTGTGTTCTCCTTGCTTCTTTTTGGGGTTTTCTTAGGCTCCTGTAAAGCTCTATAAACATATCTTCTTAATTCCTTCTCAGATAATTCTATTGCCTCCTCTTCCTTCATGTATAATGAGAACTTTGTTTGTGGTTTCCCTTCTAATGCCTTGTCCTGCTTTTTTTGTTTGATTTGAGGTTGCCTGTTGTTTCCTAGACATTTTGAGGTAGTCTTTAACTATTGGTTATGTATTGATTTGTTTTGCCTTGGTTTTATGGTTTAATATTTTTAAAAGCTGGTGTATTTTATTTTATTATTATTATTATTATTATTTTAGTTATTAATTCAGGTATGCTGGGTTGCTCTGCAGTTTTCTTTGTGATGGTGGAATCACTGTGAGGAACATAGACATGGGTTTCTGTTTGTCATAAAAAGAGTTTAGAGTTTGAACCAGGAGGTTTTATGGTGGCTGAATGTCGTTTCTTCTATTGGATGAGTGAAGTTATTGGCAGAGAAGGTGGGAGAGGAAGAAGAAAACCTTACTGTTGCTAGGGGCAGTTTCTAGGGCTTTGAGAGGGCTGCTACTGATGACATCATACTGTTATTTACAGGCCCACAGCTCAATTTCAGCAAAGACTCCATTTGTTAGGGGTCACCACTTTCCATCAGGCTCAGACACATGCAAAAACCCTGCTCCTGAGTAGGCCTTAGTTTCTTGATCTATAAAATGATGGCATTAGACGCAAATCTCAATGTTATAATTTTCTTAATTGTAGCTTCACCTAATCAAAGTTACATAAATTAATGGCACCCTTAACAAAGTGGTTATAGGAGCTAGCCAACAACTCACCACTGCATAATCCTCCACAGCATAGCATCATAACATATGCAAGAGGCTCTCCTACTGATTTTTGTGCTATATTTGTTACAGTTACAGACTCGGCTCATTGCTGAGGAAGCTGAAGCTAAAATCTCATTTCTATTTAGATGGCTCACAACCACATACCCAAAAAGAGGTAAGGATTTCTGATTCTTTAACAATGACTGATAAAGAGAGAAAGTCCTTTTTCACTCAGCCTTCTCCTCAATGACTTAATTAAAAGTTGTGTAGAATAATATACCCATTCTTCACTATTAACATGGTTAGGTTCCAAAGGCCAGGTCATTATGAGAAAATTGGTATTATACTAAAATGGAGGATGACTGCATCATCACATAACTGCCAAACCACTGAGAATTATGGCCAAGCCAAGCTGACACATAACCTTAACCATCACAGCCACTGTTACTCTTGCCTCACACCTCAGCATTCATTACTGCCACACATAAATCATTAATGCACAAAATACGATAGTAGATTTTTTACTATTATTGTAAATGTAAAATTTGGATTAAAAGATAGTTGAAAAGTGAGAAATAAGTTTTTGTTTTTCTCTCACGACTACATTTTGCAAATGTCTGTCCTTGCATAAGGTACCGACAGTGTCATTCTATTCCTTTAACTTGTTTGGGTCTCCACAGTGCAGATTCCATGGCTCTTGAAAATTTATTAGCATTTTTTACCTACATATAAGCCATATTAATAAATTATTTAAAAACATATGAATGGCTATCTTGGCAGGGATACCCCAGCAATTTTCAATAGGTTCTAAAGACAAAGTTGTTGAGTCTATCCTGAGTGATCCAGGAGACTGCTTTCCTGGAAGCCAGCAAGGTAATGAAGGTTCAGCCACTAGAAATAGCCATCATAAAATTCTACAGAACACTTGGTGACCAGCCCTAAAACATTTCCAATGTGATAAAAATGCCCAACATTTTAATGAGGCAGAAAATTAGGATTGAACAGTACATGGAATATAAATCTAGTAACACTTCAGAGCAGCTTCCTGGAAAAAAAAAAAAAAAAAAAAAAAAACTCTTATATTTCCAATGTTCTTTTTCTAGCCTCCTCTCCCAAGCAGTTGGTCATGTGCTGGCTTTAATAGTCTTTATGATTAATATCCAGCACCATGACCATGAAATGAGTATAGTTGTCCATCAACAGAGTTCTCCAGCCTCATGTCCCTGGCCACTCAATGCCCTGCCCCATAACCAATTTCAACATGGTACCCTTCTGCTACTCCCTCTTCAAGCAACTGTCCCCACCCTGGCCCCACCTTACAAATACATAATTTATCTAGCCAAGCCCTATAACCCTGGAGCCCTGTCTAATTTCCAAGATAATCAGTTATTCATTTAAGATCTTATCTTAAATGCTTTTTAATTGCTTATTAACCTTTGCTAAAAGTTGTGCTGTGCCAGCCTTGAGTGCTTTATTGTAGCTTTCTATCTTCTGGAGATATGTGTTTGCTTACTTCAGCTTTGTACTTTAGTAGACACCTATTAGTAGTGCCAGAAGAACAAACAAACCTGTTCTGGAAGAAGTGCAGACAGAATGCTCCTTAGAAGCAAGAATGGTCAGACTCCATCTCAACTACTTTGGTCATGTTGTCAGAAGTGAACACTCCCTGGAGAAGGATATCGTGCTTGGTGAAGTAAAGAGTCAATGAAAAAAGGGAAGATGCTCGATGGATTGACACACTGGCTACAATGAAGGGCTCAAGCATAGCAAGAATTGTGAGGTTAGCACAGGACCAGGCCCTGTTTTGTTCTGTTGTATACAGGGTCGTTGTGAGTCTGAGTTGACTTGATGGAACCTAATAATAACAACAAGACATCAATTCTAATTCCTAAGATTGCCCACTCAGGGATCTTAAACCTTCTTTCTCCCCATCAAATATAAATCTTTATCCAATTCCCCTCTAAGGAAGACAGACAATCTGCTAATTTGTTAAAGGGTGTTAAAATATCCTCCCATCCCAAAGTAACACAGTCATTTTAATAGGAGATGCCTCAAGTCAGCCTCTTTTATGATAAAGATCCTCAGGCAATAACAGATCAAGAAAGAAAATTCTATCATACAACCGGAGCAATATGGTACATGTTAATCTTCCAAGCTGTCTTATCCCACATTTGTGTGTGGAACAAAAGATATATAACAGAAAGAAATTTGTCTTGGATAAAAGTGATCCTAGAAGGTGTGACTGCTCATTTGAATCTCTCTGAATATAAATCTTGAAGGGTTAGAGAGAAGTCAGAGACTTAATCTAGACCCCCAGTCTGTAGCCTAGAAAGGTGGAGACATGTCCTCCCATGATAGAGCCACCATGTTACTATTCTGGAGCCAGGGGTTGAGGCTATAAGCCACTCCTAGGACTGTGGAGGCACCCCTGGGAACATGTAGTGATGTAGTGTTCAGGCTTGGCAAAACACACCCTGCTGATGAGAGCCTATGCAAGCGTGAACATTTTCAGCATAAGAAGTTCTTAACTCAGAAGCTCTGTCCTACATTTTGTGGCCCATTGGTCCATAGCCTGGGCCAATAGGGGGTACAATTTTTGGGTTCTGAGAAAGATCATTTCCTGGCTTCCAAAATTCATTTATTCAAGAAATTTTAAGGAGCTGAGCACTTGTCTAGGCACTGGGGAAACAGACCCCACCAAGACAGATGAAGTCTACTTCCCATACTTACTCACGGATTCCTAAAACTTCTTTGACCTACCATAAAAAGCACCTGGGCTACTTTCTGCCTTTGGTTCCTAGTGAGGCAGCCTATCTCAGATCCTTTCCTGAGGACAGGTGTGGATCAGGTGGGCATGAGGGATGAGGAGTGAGAAGACACAGGATTGGGGAAAAGGGAAAAGAGAGAGAGGGTGTTAGCTCTGAAGATTCTCTTTGCTGGCTTCCCATCTATCAGTGATGTTCTTCCTCAGTATAGATCCTGCCTTGACTCCTCTTCTCTACACCGCTATCTTACCCAGATTTGATCCTATTTCCTTTTCCCACTCTCAAAGAGATGGCATGGACAGTGATTACCCTTGGAAAGGACAGGATTAGGATTACTTGATGAAGCAGAGAGGAGGAGAGTGAAGCAACGAATGCTTCCAGTCTTGTATGCCACAAAAAGTCAGCAGGTCCTGGAAAAATTCTTGAGAACTCAGCAAGTGGATTGCATCACAGGCAGAGTGTGCAGACTTCAAAGCCGGTGCCAACCTGGCGGTCCTCCCTGATATTAGAGTTATCTTAATTCATTTCAGGAGATCGCCGAATTACACTTATCTTCCTTGTAAAGCTGCTTACGGAAAACTTTGTCAAGGACTGGAACAGCTTCCTGAGAAAACATGAAGAGAGGGGTTGAATGAGTCCCCAGTTGCATAACCCCCATCAGTGCCCTCTACAGTTTTATGGGTGCAAGGGGTCAAGTTTGGAAACCTATCACATTGAATTTTTGGCTATAACTGAGAAAATACCAACTGCCCAGATTCAAATCTAAGATATCTACTTAACAGCAGCTGGGCAAGTTGCTCAACTTCTCTAAACCTTGGTTTTTATAAAATAGAGATTTTTAAAAAGCAATATAACTGTTATTAATAATTATAGATTTTTTCTGTTTAAATTTTTATTGTGATTTGGGTGAAAAGTTTACAGAGCAAATTCATTTTCCATATAGCAATTCATATACATTTTGTTTCATAACATTGACTGCAATTCCCCACAATGTAACAGCTCTCTTCCCACTTCCTCCCTGTAGTTACCTCTTTCTGTGCCCTTCCCTCCCATGCACTCCCATACCTCCCAGCCCCAGTTCTTTCCCTGTACAAACATTGCCCTTCTGTTCTCCCACAACTGATTGATCACTCCAAGGAGTATATCTACCTGATGTAAATGTTCACCCCATATGCTTGTCTATTGTTTGGCTGGAAGCCAAAAGACTAAGTTTGGTTTCAGACCTGAAGGGTAACTAAGGGCCATGGTCTCAAGGGTCTCACCAGGCTCTGTCAGATGAACAAATCTGGTCTTTTTTTTTTTTTTTTTTTATGACTTTGAGTTTTATTCCACATTGTTCTCCCACTCTATCCAGGATCTCCTGCACCGATCCCCCTCCAAGTGGTTGACAGTAGTTGGGCACCATCTAGTTCTTCTGGTCTCATGGTCATATAGGCTGAGGATCACATGGTCTATTAGTCCCAGAGACTAATTGTTTCCATGTTTCTTTGGTTTCCGTCATTCTTCTTTGCTCTGGATGAAGAGAGACCCATTCTTGCATCTAGATGGCCGCTTGCAAATTTTAAGACCCCAGTCACTACTCACTAAAGTAGGATGTATAACAATGCTTTTGTGTAGCATGTTATGCTAGTTGAGCTTGATGTCCCCTGAGACCATGGCTCCAAGCCCACAGTTCTAACTACTCGCTCCCTCAGGGTACCTGGCTGTGGGCAGTTGGTATTTTCTCAGTTATAGCCAAAAATTCAATCTGATAGGTTTCCAAACTTGACCCCTTGCACCCATAAAACTGTAGAGGGCACTGATGGGGGTTATGCAGCTGGGGACTCATTCAACCCCTCTCTTCACGTTTTCTCAGGAAGCTGTTCCAGTCCTTGACAAAGTTTTCCGTAAGCAGCTTTACAAGGAAGATAAGTGTAATTCGGCGATCTCCTGAAATGAATTAAGATAATTAAGAAGTCGCCACACCCTTGCTCCCTTGGAGGCAACCCTATACATGGTCATGGGTACCCTCCTCCCTGCCTAGACATACGATCATTGATTTTTTAAGTGATCATGTGAGGACATGGTTTCTGAGAGTGTTTTCTCCCTCCATCTCTTAGGCACATGCCTTTTCAACAAATAATTTTTGCACAACTTTTATGTGCTAGGTTCTGGAGTCTCTGCTTTCAAGTTTCATAGCCAACGAGTCATTCAAGCTAATTTGCTAAATAAAAGACAATTCTCTATAAGAATTATAGTGCTGAACTTACACAAACTATTTTTTTTTCCCTCCAGGTTACCATTTAAGGTAACATCATGACAAAAGCAGTATTAGAGAAAAAGACAGAAAGGTGCCACATCATTGATACATGAGTCACTCAGGCAATAAAAGAGGACACTGAGTTCATTGGGGGCTGAAAACTGTCCAAAAGCTTTCCAGAAGAGGAAACTTTGAGTAGATTTTAAAGGATGAATAGCATGGTAACACAAAGAGGAGAGGAAGGAGGAAAGACTGGGGTGGGATGAGCAGTGAAGAATAGTGGTGAAGAGCAAGGACTGTGCTCAAACCTCAGCTCAGTCATTTACTAACTTTGTGATTTTAGGCAAATTGTTTAATCCCTCTAAGCCTTAGTTTCCTCAACTGGAAAACTAGGATTACAATATTACTTACCATCCTCAAAGTTTGTAGTTAAAATTAAATGAAAAAATGTTGTAAAACTCCTGAAGCAATGCCAGAAACATAATGTACAATTTGGCTTAAAAGAGAGAGAGAGAGAGAGAGAGAGAGATCTACATCAAGATATTTATACCATATCTAGCTATTAAAATAATATTTGAACACTTTACTATTTAATTTATACAAATGGTCTTTTCCTTTCACTTTTGTTGTAATTTCATCTTTCCACCAATCTTGTAGGCAATCTTGATGAGTATCATCACCTCCTTTTTGCAGAAGTGAAATCAAGGCTCAAGGAAGTTAAATACTTTCCCATCATAATGTCAGTTTGCCCACAAAGCCTCTGACTCCACATCTTTCCACTCCTGCCTTAAAAGTAAAGAACACCAAGAGAGAGCCCTAAATGCTTAATAACAAACAGTTTAGCCAAAGATTACTTTCTTGTAACTTGTTTTCCAAGTAAGAGCAGACTTTCACCAATGGAAGACAGATCATCTAGGGGGAGGATTAGGAATGGAAGATGAACACCAATTTTCTTAGATTTTGTCCATCTCACAACTGAGCCATGGAAAATAATTAACCAACCAACTAGTAAATTAAAGAGTTCTAGTGGTGTAGTGGTTAAGGTATTTGGCTGCTAACTAAAAGGTCAATGGTTTGAACCTGCCAGCTGCTCCACAGAAGAAAGATGAGGCAGTCTGCTTCTGCAAAGATTTACAGCCTTGAGGGTTACTATGAGTCAGAATCCACTCGATGGCAGTGAGTTTGGTTTATACATCAATAAGGAGTACTTGAGAGAAGGCTTTTCTAATTACAAGCCAAAGCAAAATTCTCTCAAGAAGTTTAACAAATAGACAATAAAGATTCTAATGCACAGTAGTGTAAAGCGATAATTGTGGGTGGTTGTTGTTGACACTGAATCTCTATAATTGTGAGTATATGTGTGTTCTCCACAGCCTCATTTATTGCCATCACAAAGCCATGACTGGCCACCTACCCATCCCCTAACCATACAACCGATGCTCTCTGCCCTTAGTACTATCTGCCTTGGTCACCAGCTGAGTTCTATGAGGCCTGAGATGGCCCCACAGATACTCCCAGAGCTCTGTCTATCACAGCTTTCTCAAGTAGATCCTGCAAAGGCTAAGAAAGAGAGACAGGAAATGGAAAGAAAGGGGTTTGAGGGAGAGACAGAGAGAAGAGAGGGAACAAGGTAGGAAAAGGAAGATAGAGTTGAAGAAATAAAAATATTCGAAGCACAATATAAATGCAGAGGACAAGAAAGAAGACAGAAAGCCAAAATACCACCTACTTCCCTTCCTGAGTCAGAGTCGACTCGATGGCAGAGATTTTGGGTTCCCTCTCAGAACCACCCAAGGGGAATTCATCTCTGACATCTTGCTTGTGTTGTGCCCTTTGATTCATCCAGTTTCACTGGACATCTCCTGCGTATTGGGCAAAGGGCATGCCTTGTTAGAGAATCTAAGATGAATGAGATTTGGCCCCAGACCTTGAGGTGCTCGTGACTTGCTGGTTCACTGGTTATCACACAGTGAGACTGTTCAGAGCAGAGAGGTTACAGCTCTTTATTGTTATCATGTGACTTTGAGTCAATTCCAACTCATCATGACCCTGTAGGACCAAGTAAAACTGCCCCATAGGATTTCCTAGGCTATGATCTTTATGGGAGCAGATTGCCAGGGCTTTGCTCCCATAGACCAGCTGGTGGGTTTGAACAGCTGTCCTTTGGTTAGCAGCTGAGTGCTTAAACATGGCATCACCAGAGCTCCTTTACAGTTCCTCAGGACTTATGTATTCTCGCTCTGGTTTTTGTGTTCAGATAGTATTTGGTTGACCTTTCAATGAGGTATTTTCAGAAACACTGTTTATTTAAGCAGGTTATCCAGCACTCAATCATCCAATTGGCCAAGACCGGTGCTGTAGTATGGAGGGGTATTCATAGTCTCCCTGTTCTACTGCCACACCCTGCATGCACTCAATACCTCACCACTCTGAAAGGAACCTGCCAAGAAGGACAAAGCTAGAGAGAAAAAGACCTTAAACTTCCTGCAGGCAAAATTCAACACAAAATGGGGTGGGAAGCCTATTCCTACTGATCACTCTACACATTGGGAGTCACCCCCTTTCCCAGCTCTCTCTTCCTGCCAGCCATCTTCTAGGTCCATTGCTCTCTCATCCTTCTCTGTTGCCCCTGAGCCCTGAAGCCTCCCCGCTCCTGCTCTGCTCATGCCCACTCTAGGAGTCTCATCCAGTCTTCAAGCTCTGAAGAACCACCTAACTCCGACCTGGCTCTCAGCTCCAGATGCACCACCTACCTGTCCCAGGTCTCCAAAGCTCTGCCTGCAAAACTGGTTTTCACACGGTGAGACTATTCAGAGCAGAGTACAAATCTTACTGGTTGCTCAGTCCAGAGCATCAGAATTCCATGAGACATGGCAAACATTTTTTTTTAATTAATTACAATTGAATAGATAAGACATTATAAGTCTGTGTAGATCTTGTAATGTCATGATAAAAACAAAAATAATTGGGAACTTGGAAAACATTTATCAACACAACCTTTTTAAAGCTGTCATTTTAATTGTTCCCAGTAATTCAAACTGGCCCAATATTCAGGGTCATCCCTATTGAAAATTATGAAGCTGAAGAAATGTATCTTTAAATGCTTCCATTTTTTCATTTCTCTTTTTCTCCTTCACAAGCCCTTCCCTCAGAAATTCCCTCTCTAGTGGTAGGTCTGAAAGTCCAAAAATTAACCCTAGTAGAAAGCTAAACTAAAACCAAAAAACAAATTCATTGCCATGGAATCCATTCCATGCATCCTTTAAGACACAGTAATAGAATAGGGTTTCCAGGGCTGTAATCTTTACCGAAACGGACTGCCACATCTTTCTCCCATGACTGGTAGCTTTGAACCACAGAACTTGTGGTTAACAGCTGAGCACTTAACTACTTCACCACCAAGGCACCTTAAAGCTAAACTAAGGAAGTGCTAAGGTAGGGACAAAACCAGAGAAGCAAGTGTAAAGAATGCTTTACTCTACCTGAGGCTAAAGGAGGAAGTTTGGGAGGAGTAGGCTATGAGATCTACTAACCCACTGCCATCAAGTCAATTTCATCTCATAACAACCCTGTAGGACAGAGTAGAACTGCCTCATAGCATTCCCAAGGCTGTAAATCTTTATGGAAGCAGACCACCCCATCTCTCTCCTGAGGAGCGACTGGTGGGTTCGAACCTCCAACATTTGATTATCAGCTGAATGCTTTAACCACTGCACCACCAGAGCTCTTTAGGCTATGAGAAAATAATAGTAAATTCTGTCTAGAATGAGTCAACTCCAAATCATCAACGGGTCACCTAAAGGGAAATGACCTACAGATTTTTGGAAAGACAAGTGTGAGTGAGAGGTCAGGATTAGAGAGAAGGTCCATTGTTTCCATGAAGTGGGAGGTGTGTGATAAACTGTCAGTTTCACTGAGGGCCTAAGTGCAAGGACAGCAGAGCAGAGGGTCCTTATAGACATATCCAACAAGCAAACTACCTGCAGGCTTGATGGCCTGCCTTACCCAGTCAAGGGCAGGTGTAGTTAGCAGGAAGATCTTACAAGACCATTTTGCTCTAAAAATCTATAGACTCTGAGATAATCTGCTCCACACCCACAGATAATAGCTATTTTATGACACTGGCTGGCGCCAATGGCAGATGGAATTGAGCAAGGGAGGATTAGGCAGGTATTTCAGTACCTTGGTGCTTTGATTTCTTCAGTCATCCTCATACAACCAGGATCATTTCTAAATCTGCTCTCTTCCTTAGCTTCAAACAAGATAATATATTATGTACACTTACCATTAGCTCAGTCGTTGATTAGAAAGTTGGAATTTTCAGTTTGTTGATTTTCAACTTTTTCTCTAAATATAATTTTCTGCATTTTTTTTCCACAAAGCTTGCTAAAAGACATTGTTGTTGTTATGTACTGTCAAGTCATCTCCAACTCATAGCGACCTTATGTACAGCAGAACGAAACACTGCCCGGTCCTGTGCCAGCCTCACGATCCCCACTATATCTGAGCCCATCGCTGCAGCCACATTGTCAATCCATCTTGTTGAGGGCCTTCACTTTTTTGTTGACCTTCTACTTTACCAAGCATGACATCCTTCTCCAGAGAATGGTCCCTTCTGACAACATGACCCAAGTAAGTGAGATGAAGTCTGGCCATTCTCACCTCCAAGGAGCATTCTGGCTACACTTCTTCCAAAACAGATTTGTTAGTTCTTTTAGTAGTCCTCAGTACTTTTGGCATTCTTCACCAACACCACAACTCAAAAGCATCAACTCTTCTTTGGTCTTGTTAACATTAATTAAGTTAAGCGATAATTAAGGTTCACCTAAGGGGTCTGTGTTTTTGATGCTTTTATAAATGGCACTTTTATTAATGTTTGTTTTAGTTTGATTAGGCTTATTATCTCTGCTTTCACTTTCTCCTGGGGCATAGCATTTACACCTGGAATATAATACTTATTCCTAGGTTATGACCCTTATTGGCTCTCAGATTAGGAAGTCCTTATGTTCTCTCTGGGAGCTCTGGTGGCATAGTGCCTAAGGCACTTGACTGCTAACCAGAAGGCTGGCAGTTCAAACCCACCAAACACTCCTTGGAAGGAAGATTGGGCAATCTACTTCTGTAATGATACCACCTTGGAAAACCAAGGAGGGGTCACTGTGAGTCAGATCTGACTAGATGGCAGGGAATTTGGTTTTCTGTTTTTTGTTCTCTCTAGCCCTGCCTGCTTTTACCAGTAATCACCAATTATTGGTTGCTGATGAGTCAACTCTGACTCATGTTGCCTCATGTGTGCTAGAGTAGAACTGAGTTCCTAGAGTTTTCAGTGATTGACAGGTCTTTCTTCTGAGGTCCTCTGGGTGGACTTGAACTTCTAACCTTTTAAGTAGCACCAAGTGCCTTACCCATTTGTACTGCTTAGGGACTCCATCACTAATCAAGGGAAGGGTAAAAGCAGGAAAAATAAAAGAATATATTTTTAATATACACTATTTATTTCTCAGAAGTGTTTATGGCAGGCCACATAGTTTTCCAGGAATAATTCCTAAGCTGTGGAACAGTTATAAGGCCCAGATTCCACTGAAATGATCAGAGGTCGCATCTAATCCTGTCTCCTGCCCCTAACTAGCTCTATGACTTCAGAAAAATTGCTTATCCTCTTTGAGCCTATTACCTCTGTACCTAAAATAGGATTAGTAATGGACTGGACTATCTTACAGAATGTTGTAAGGATGAGCAGTGAAAGTATAGGAACATCTTTGGAAAGACTGTATAATGCTATAGAAACACAAGTATCTTGCACTTAACCTAGAACCCCATGGCTCAATAGAAAAAGCACAGAATTGGAAATGAGGACTCAGGATATAGCCTTGGCTGATTCACCAACTAGTTGTTGACTCTGGGTAAATCACTTCTTTCTTCCTGATCTGTAATTTGAGAGAGTTTGCTAATCAAATTACATGTGATAAGACAAAAAGAAAACAATGAAATAATGAATGCCCAAATTTGTTCCTGAGCCAACTAATTGAGGGGAGATACCTGCGAGTTAATTTTCTTCCTCTTGGCAGTTGGGTTATGTCAATACTTGTTTTTAAAGGGACTCCTTGGAAAAGTGAGCTGAGGCTGTAGGCTGCACTTAGAAGATGAAGACATGGTTTTTAGTTCTTTTACAGGAAAAGAAAGAGGAAAGGAGGGAGAATGGGAGAAGAGAGAGATGTGATCACTGGCAACATTTCACCAGGACTGAACACTAGGATCTGTGCCTATCATTACACCTGGACCTGGCATCAGAACCAGCAATTACCTAAGGTAAAAAACACAGAGTGAGAAGGATGAGATAAAGAGACTTCACAGTCACATTGAGATGGTAATCAGACACCAGCTGGAAAATGTCTGTGAGCAGGTTTACTTAGTGTCTTTCTTTTCCCCAATTACTGTAAGACTTTAGCATAGTAACCTACTATTCACTGGAAGTTCTTTACTGTTTTCCAAATTCTTCTATATTCAATGATATGTTTGTTGTTATGTGCTGTCGAGTTGGCCCCGACTCATGGCGACCCCTCCTTGGGTTTCCAAGGTGATATCACTACAGAAGTAGATTGCCCAACCTTCCTTCTGAGGAGTGGTTAGTGGGTTTGAACCACCAGCCTTCTGGTTAGCAGTCAAGTGCCTTAGGCACTATGCTACCAGAGCTTCTAATGATATGTTTAGTGCCATGATAATCTTATGACACTAGAGAAGTAAGTAGAGCAAGAATGAATGTGGGATCTAGAGAGGTGAAGTGCTTTACTCTAGGCCACATTACAATACACATTTTACTCTTCTAGATATGTGTGTGTGTGTGTGTCCATGTGTGCATGTATGTAGTTGGGGAAATATAAATGTGGTTTTTTTTTCTTGGTGATCTAAACCAGAACCTAAACAAGAATCTAAACCAGAACCTGTTTTTTTTTTTTTTTTCTCCTAATTAAACCACATTTACTAATTTGTAATTTGCCTAATTTCTGGCAGGTCTTGAGTGTGGGGTTACCGTGGTGAAAAAGATAAAAAGCCTCTGCATGAGGAATGGGGAGACAAGTAATATTTAGAGAACAATGTGTTCTGTAGAGGTCTGTAACAACACGGTGCAGTAGGATCCCAGGAAAACAGGTCTTAAGTCTTGTCTGGAGGGAGTTGTAGACAGCTTCACTGAAGAGGGTGGCTTTGACACAGAGACTTGAAGGAAGTATAGTTTGCTAGATAAGTAAGCAGAAGTAGGGAGGCAGAAGGAACAGCATTCACAAAGTCACATAGGAACGAGACAACATTTAGGGAGCATTGTGTGTTTAAGGGGAGCTCTGGTGGCTCTCGTGGCATAGTGCCTAAGGCATTTGACTGCTACTCAGAAGGCTGACAGTTCAAACTCACCACGTTCCTTCCTTGGAAGGAAGATTGGGCAATCTACTTCCTAGAGATAATGCCTCACAAACCCTCGATGGCAGTGAGTTTGGGTTGTGTGTGTGTGTGCGTATTTAATGGCAGGAACCAGCTCACTTTGAATAATTTGAAGGACTATCGTCTCCCCTTTCACTCTTCTTCTCCATGTTCAGTCAACAAGTCCTACAGGTTTGTTTCCGTCTATCCATTCTCTTCTACTGCTTGGTTAGAGCCTCCCCATTCCCAACATTGGCTATTGCTTTTGTCTCCTGGCTGGTCTCCCCGTCTCTAGTGCTCATTCTTCTACTCCACCTTCATCCCTGTGGATTGGGGTGACTGACCAATATCATTTCTGAAATGGAGAACTGACCAATATAACTTCACCTTTTTTGGCTTATCCTGAGTAAAATGCCTCCCCAGTGTTCAGGATAATCCCTAAATTTTTATCCTGATTTGCCGAGTCCACTTGTGCATGTGATGGCATCTGGCAGACAACCCCACCCAACTCACATTTTTTCCCTCCATTCTTTAATTTCTTACTATTTTGTTCCATACCTTAATTAATTTCTCTTTCTTCCGCTCCATTCTTTGACTACATGCAGGGAGGGTCACACTTTTCTGCCTTTCTTCAAATTTCTCTCCTTGCTGGTTATATCTTCATCCAATGATTGATTGTACATTGGTGAAGCAAGCCAATCAAATGTAGTCACCACCCTCCTCCCTAGCTGCCAAGAGTCAGAGTCTCTTGGAGTTGAGTTTTTCTTTCTTTCTTCACTGAGGAATCCAAAAGAATCCCACTTGCTGGGGTAAGCAAGGGTCATGGGGAGGGCAGGAGCCTGGTTTGCCAAATATCTTGATTAATCATGTCTAGACTAAATTCAGTTAGATTAAATTCAGGTGCCTACACAAGATGGCCCTAATATACACATTAAAAGCTGTCTATTTAATAAAATTATATTTTAAATGCTTGAAGAGGCAGCATTCTTTTCAAATAATTCCAAACAGAAGGAAATTTTCTGCAGAATAAAGAAATATCTCAGAATAAAATTATATTACAAATTTGAAAGTTCATTTATTATGGTTGCTTATAGTGAGGCAACAAATGTTAGTTTCTTCTTAGTGCTCAAATGTTTGTTTGCTTTTTTTTTTAATTTCAAATTTGATGTTTATTGTATAAAACTAGAGGTTTTATTAGTTTCAATAGTAGAAAGGTATCTTTGGCTTACAGCTTATTTTTCTCTCCTAATGAGTATATAAATATATCTATTTAAAATCTTGATTTTCTTCTTTAGAAATATTTTAAATCATTGACAGATAACCTAGAAGAGTTTCAGTAAGGTAGGGCTATTATTGTAAAATTAAGTACACTCTGTCAACACCCACTTACTTGAAGGAAGGGTTATTATTATAGGAAGTTATTTTTATAAAGAAAATTAATTAGGGAAAAACATGTGGTGGTCTCTCAAATCATAGAATCATAGTTTTTAGAGAAGGTATGTCTGAAATGACAGTAAAAATATATTTTAGGGATTGCTGTAAACATTAGACTGTCACATAAATACTTATGGATAAGGTTCAAGGCAGAGTGATATTAAAAATTCTACTGGTAAGGTCAGACAAAATACTTGTCAAGGGACTATGCATTAGTTCAGCCATCAGAAAAGATCTTTGCAGTTACGTTTCTAAATAGTTTTCCTTTACGTATTTTCCTTGGAATTTTGGTACTTTAAGTCTCTTTTTCCTAACTTTTCATTTTCTGTTGTTGTTGTTATATGCCAGCAATCTACTATAGAAGTAAATGCCTCATAATTTTATCCTTGCCTTTTATGTATTTGTTATTTAAAAACATGAAGGACAAAACATTTAGAGTTATCAAGCATGAATACCTTATTACTTACCTTTATGCTTTTTCATGCATTTCCTTTTAGTAGGGATCTTTCTTTTTATGTATAACTGAATTACTTTCTAGTGACTTTTCCCTTACATCTACAGAACACCAGGCACTAAGCAACAAATTAGAAGACATAACAGAAGCACTAAGCACATTTTAAGACCAATTAGCTGGGATGTCCTATGAAACCATGACCCTAAATCTCCATACCAAAGAACCAGGCTTTGGGTTGTATATAAGCAGTCTAAGCAGCTACTCTTTTTTTCCTTTTTTTTTTTTTTTTTTTTTTTTTTTTTTTTTTTTTTTTCCAAAATTGCCCCTTTCCCCTTTTTTTTGTTTTTTTCCAGTTTATTTGTTTTTGTCTGTTTAAAGCTATTACCATTCTTCTTCTTCTTCTTCTTCTTTTTGTTCATCCTTTTATTATTAGTCTTTATTTTTCCCTTCCCAGGTCCTTGTTTTCAGCTTTTTCTCTCTTCCTTGTGCCTGGTTCCCATTTCTTTTCTTTCTCATGGTTAACCCCATTCTTTGTTTTTATTTTTGCATTTTTCCCATTTTTTCCTCCCTAGTCTTCTACTCTTTTCTCTTATTTCCCCTTCCCCAGACAGTGCAGGTTTCTTTTTTTCCTTTCTTTCTTTCTTTTTTTTTTTTTTTGTCATTGTTCCTATCTTATTGCCCTGGGTGGTGCAAACGGCCAACTTGCTCCAGACCGTTAACCAAAATTTGGAAGTTCAAGTCCAGCCAGAGGTGCCTTGGAAGAGCAATCTGGTGATCTGCTTCCAAAAGATCAATCATTGAAAACCGTGAGGAGCAAAGTTTTACTCTGACACATCTGAGATCACCATGAGTTAGAGTCAGCTTAAAGGCAACTTTTTTCTTTTAAATCTTATTGGCCTTTCCTTAGCTATTCACAGTAGGAACTAGAATTCTATATTTCATTATTTAATATATTAAAATTATAGCCCAATCTTATCTATTCTCTGTTCTTAAAGAGATCAATTATACCTTTAAGGATTTTGGTTTTAGTTTTCCCTAGCTGGCCCTGAAAATTCTCCTCAGTCCCACAGCACAGAATACCAATTTTTCAGCCTTTGGCCCTGGATTTGTTTTTCAGTTGACGTGAACAGGAGATGGAGAAAACAAACGGAAGAGAGTTCCTGTCTACAGTGGACACTAGCAGAGACAACCTGAGGCTGGAGCTCACGGTAACTCACCATCTTAATTTCTGTACAGCTGTGTGCGCTGCCACAAGGCCTCAGGCAGGCCCATTGGCAGTGCTTAACCCCCATCACCTGGGCAGAGCTCTCTGAGATCAACTCTACCTTACTTACAGGAAGAAGGGCTCAATCCTGAGGGAACCAAGAGGACTGAGGAGCAAGGACACAGCTTGGGGAATGGGCTGGGGCTTCCCACTCACCACAGGTACAGGTGCTTGGAATCCCACTTATTTAGGACCTGAGGGCCTAGGACTGGCTCAGTGTGGTCAGGGACTCAGAAGAGGTCAAATCTGTTCTATTGTCAGGGAGCTTCCGATCCCATTGTGCAGATAAGGCTTATAATCACCCGATATTACCATTTGCACACATTTAACTTTATATAAATAATTGTTACATAAACCTGTACATAAACAGTGGGAGTTCAGGGATTCAAGGACTATCAGTGTTGGTTAGAATCGCAGCAAAAATAACCATGATAATAAGAATAGTGGCTAATGTTTATTGAGTACTTACTATTGTGCAAGTGCTTTATGCAAATCATTTATTTAGTTTTCACAATAGGTAGATACAATTTTTAATTCCTCTCTTCAGGCTTAGAAATAAATTTACTTATCTCATTTTTAAAAATAAATAAATAAAGTTCTTCCAGGATTCTAGATTTGGGGATGGGACGACAGGAAAACCAGGAATAAAAAGACAGAGAAGAAACTCACGATGAGAGATAATAAGGATAGTCAAAAAGTACAGTGTCTTGGAAATAAAAAGAAAACAAAGCCTCAACAATGTACAGTACAGTGTGTTATGTGCCCGGGATCAAGGGTAGAGGAGTGAGAAAAATGTTTGAACTTGATTATTAATATAGTCTCAGAAATAATGTCTTAGAAAGTTGTGTGGGTAAAATCGTTTAGAAGGAAGCCATTTTCCATAGTATGGAAAAAGGTCCGTGTATTTATGAAAGATTGCAGAAGTCATGCATTGACAAGATGAGAAAAGAATTATGGATAGTTTCTAAAAAGGATATGAAACATTGCAGATCTGAAACAAAAATTATTTTTGTTTTATTTTTCTCTGTATTTTTAAGAATTAACTCAGTGACTTCTTAGAGAGAGCAAGTCTAAAAATTTTAATTCTGTTTTCTTTTTTTTTTGCTGTTTTTATCTTTTTATATTATTATTATTGTGATTTGGGTGAAGGTTTACAGAGCAAATTCACTTTACATACAGCGGTTCACATATGTTTTGTCTCATGACATTGACCACAGTTTACCACAATGCAACAGCTCCCCTCCCACTTTAATTCTGTTTTCTTTATCAAAACACAGCAGAACATAAACCAATTCAACAATTTCTGTAGATGCAATTCACTAACATTCCTCCAAGTTGTGTAACCATTCTTACCTTGTTGTTATTGTTATTGTTACGTGCCGTCAAGTTGGACCCGACTCATAGCAACCCCTCCTTGGATTTCTGAGGCAGTATCACTACGGAAGTAGATTGTCCCATCTTCCTTCCGAGGAGTGGCTGGTTGGTTTGAACTGCCACCCTTGTGGTTAGCAGCAGTCAAGTGCCTTAGGCACTACGCTACCAGAGCTCGCATTTTTACCCTATTTTCTCATCTATTAACATAAATTCACTGCCCAACTCTATTTTCCTCTCTACAAATTTATTTCTAAGTATAAATTTATATTGTTCTAGGAATAAATTTATATTACATTGTATTACATATATATACACATATGTATATACATATATATATATATATACATGTTGTTGTTGTTGTTATGTGCCATCGAGTCGGCCCCAACTCATAGCGACCCCTCCTTGGGTTTCTGAG
>NW_006921613.1:5146250-5160498 GCF_000298275.1 Orycteropus afer afer
GGAAGGAAGGTTGGGCAATCCTACTTCCGTAGTGATACTGCCTTGGAAACCCAAGGAGGGGTCGCTATGAGTCGGGTTTGACTCGATGGCACATAACAACAACAACAACATGTGTATATATATACACACATGTTGTATATAACCATTACCCTGGTATAATGGTTAAGATCTCAATTGCTAACCAAAAGGTCAGCAGTTGAAACCTATCAGCTGCTCCACAAGACAAAAGACCTGGCAATATGCTTCTGTAAAGATTATAGCCTAGGAAAGCATATAGAGCAGTTCTGTCCCATAGGGTTACTATGAGTCAGAATTGACTCAATGGCACACAACATATACATACATATGTTAGCATGCTTATAATCAATGTGCACATCATTATTTTATATTTTTGTTTTTCTACTTTATCATTTTATATATCATGGTTCTATGAATTGACAACAAAATTTTAGTAATTTTTCCATGCTTACATAATATTTTATACTTGTATAGCCACATAGTGCTTAATATAAGCATAGCAAAGATTGTGACAATGGCATAGGACCATGCAATATTTAGTTCTGTTGTACATAAAAGAGGTCCCTAAAGAGCTCTGGTATGTAGTGCCTAGGGCATTTGACTGCCAATTGGAAGGCTGGTGGTTCAAACCCACCAGCTACTCCTTAGGAGGAAGATTGGATGATCTACTTCTGTAGTGATACTGCCTCAGAAACCCAAGGAGGAGTCACTATGAGTGATCTGACTCAACGTCAGTGACCACCACCACCACTGTGCATTGGTACCAACTCAATGTAACACCATAGTGCTTAATAGCATGCCTTCTAGAGTCACACTGCTTGGGTCTTTATCTGAACTCTACCCAGTGGTGTGTGCTGGTAAATGGTTAAAGAATTGGCCCTCCAAGTGTAGTTTTGCCATGAACTCATAGCATCATGAGAAATATCATAGATTGATATTTTTGCTTAACTTAATGAATAAGACTAGGGGTTGACAGACTTTGTCTGTAAATCTAGTAAATATTTTAGGCTTTGTGGTCCATATTGTCTCTTTGCACTGGCTCATCTCTGCCATTTTAGCAGGAAAGCAGCTCTGGATGATACCAAACAAGTGGGCATGGCCGTGTTTCCAATAAAACTTTATTTATAATAGGATGCAATGTACTTGGCCCTTGAACCATTGTTTGCCAATCCTTATTCTAGACAAAACAATAAGTCAAGTCCTGATTTGTAGTATTTGCTTGTAGTGTAAATACTCCCAATATGGCTGATTTCAAGTTACCAGTGAAATGTCCTTGAACAAGGAGTTGGGAAGAAATGTGTAATATCACATTATTATACAAGATTTCCACTCTATACATACAAAAGATATCAATCACCAGAGTTCTCCAGCCTCTTGTCCTGGCCACTCACTGCTCCATCCCCCAACAGATTTCTACATGGTGCCCTCTTCTACTCCCTCTTTCTGCAAATCTGCCTACTCTGGCCCCACCTTACACAAATACAATTTATCTAACCAGGCCCTATAATCTTGAGGCCCTTTCTAAGATAATCAGTTATTCTTTTAAGATATTATATTAAATTCTTTTTAATTGTTTATTAACCTTTGCTAAGGTTTGTGCTGTGCCAGCCTTGAGTGTTTTGTTGTGGTTTATTTTACTATCTTCTGGGAGATATGGGAAAAACTGACAAGTCAGTAAATCTAGTTTCTAAGCTTATGCACCTAGGTTTCTTGAACCTTCTTTCTGGTCATTAAATACCTCTTTATCCAATTCCCCTCTGAGGAAGACAGGTGATCTGCTAATTTATTGAAATATTATTAGTAAAATAATATTCTCCCACCCCAAGGTAACATGGTCATTTTAACAGGAGATGCTTCAAGCTAATCTCTTTTATGGTGAGATGCTGAGGCAAAGATAGACCAAGAAAGAAGATTCTCTTGTACCACCAGGACCTTATGGTGTACCTTAATCTTCCAAGCTGTCCTGTCCCACAGAGTCTGTCTCATTAAAGATACAATATCTGAAAGGTAGAAAAGGACAAATGGAGTGTGGGGCGGGGGGAACTACTGTTATGTCCATTTGTGTAGAATAAAAGATACAGAACAGGAGAAATTTGTCTTGGTAAGAGTGGTTCTTGAAGGTGTGTCATTTGTACTACCGTGTGTGTAAATATTGAAGTGTTAGAAAGGAAGCATGTCCTCCAAAGGTAAAGCCAATATCCTACTGTTCTGGAACCAGGGGTTGGAGACTGTGATAAGACTTAAATCATGGCTAGGAGCTGGGAGGACACCCCTGCGAGGGCACACAGTCTTGTATGCCATGAAAAAAGTCAGCAGACTGTCCACCCATACTGATGCAATGTTTGGTGTTGGCTTCACACACTGTGCTCCCCAGGGCCTCCACAGGCCTTAACTCTTTCAGAACATGAAGTATTTTTGCTCAGAAACTCTGTTTAACACCTTGTGACCCACTAGTCCACAATCTGGGCCAACAGGGCTGATGTCAAGTTACCAGTGGGATGCCATTGAGCAAGGAGTTGAGAAGCAATGATTTCTCCAGTATATATACCAAAATCCAAGCCCACTGCCATCAAGTCGATTCTAACTCATAGTGACCCCCATAGGGTTTCCAAGACTAAATCATTACGAAACAGACTCCCTCATGTTTCTCCCACAGAGCAGCTAGTGGATTCAAACTGCTGACCTTTCGGTTAGCAGCCCGATGCCTTAACCATATAGTGCCACCAGTAGTAAAATAATTAGAAAGTTTTGAGCACTTACTATTTTTGTTTTTAATGTAATTTATTTAATTATAAGTTTGTATAACTTTGTAATGACTCTCACAATTTCTGAAAATTTAACATTCGGCTCTTACAAGCTGGTACAAACTGGCTTCAGAGCACCAATGACTCTACCACTTACCAGTTATTGAACAAGTTAATTCTGTAAGCCTCAGTTGTCTGTAAAACAGAGAAAATTTAGTACTTATCTGAAAGGATCTTTGTATATTTTGCCAAATTATTGTCAGCACCTTGAACAACTCTGATATATAATTATGTCCAATTCTGAAAAATCTCACCAGCAACATTTTCCCATATGGAAAAAATGAACTGGTTACATAGATACAAACTCACACCTTAAAGTTATAATTCATATTTCTTTAAAGTCTAGTAAAGTCACATATTTCTCCCTATTTGATTTATGTTCTGCATTTGTGTGTACTTTTCTTTTTTGTCAACTATACTAGAACCTGGATTTTGAAACTCATTTCCTTTATTCTGAATTACTAAAATAGTACCTATATAGATTTCTTTTCTTTCATGTTCTCTACCTCCTGCTAATCTATACTATATAATTTTACCAAATAGCCTAAAGTCTAAATTCCCTTGTTTGAAAACTTCAATGGGTCCCCACTGACTCCTGAATAAAACTCTACTCTACACCCTTGCATTTAAATGTCCCCCACCTTGCTCTCCTTCTCCCCATCCCCTGTCATAATTTGTACCCAACTTGACTTAGTAACAGTAACCCTTACAATTCCCTTTCTAATGCCACCATATGCTCTAGTCAGAGTCCACTGCTAACTGTTCCTTATACATAACTTTTGTTTGTTTGTTTGTTTGGACATTTTTTCTCTAAATTTTTATTTGGAAAAGTTTCATATCTGCAGAAATGCTGTAAGAACAGTTACTGAAGAGCTGTTATTAAATAATTGTTTAACATTTTGCCACATTTGTTTTATCTAGCGACACATTTCTTTTTTAGGCCAGACCATTTGAAAGTAAGTGGCAGCCATAATGACACTTCACATCTACATACTTAGTTTCCATATTCTGAGAACAAGAAAAATTTCCTTAAATAACTACAATGTCATTATCATGTTATGGGTTCCGATTAAAATAATAGCCACTATAATGTCCATGTTTTTAAAGAAAGGTTTTATTCAGGCTAGCCGACTGCAGGGAGCTGAACCTGTTCCTAGGCTACAGTGCCTTATTCTCCCAAGGGGCCAAGTTATATAGGTTAGGATTACTTCCTGACACATGGAAATTGGTTTTTTAAATTCTCTTTGTTTCAGAGACTCAGGACATGTGTTTTCCTCAGGTGCATCCTGTTTATCAGGGGGTGAGGGGTGTTTTTCTCAGGTGCATCCTGTTTATCTCAGGTGCATCCTGTTTCAAGGGGTGAGGGGTGTTTTCTTATGTTTTTCTCTGGTGCAGCTACCACAATCACACCCAAGATAATTAATAATAATTCTATATAATCATCTAATACATACCAAGAAAACCAAACTCAGTACCATAGAGTCAATTCCAACTCATAACAACCCCCATTGGGTTTCCAAGGCTGTAAATCTTTACAGAAGCAGACTGCCCCATCTTTCTTCCACAGAACAGCTGGTGGGTTTGAACCACTGACCTTTTGCTTAGCAGCCAAATGCCTTAACCACTATACCACCAGATTTCTTTTATCTAATATATAGGATTTCTTATTTATATTTATTTTGTTATTGTTCTTGCGAATATATACAGCAAAACATACACCCATTCAACAGCTTCTGTGTATACAATTCAGTGACAGTGATTCTTCGAGTTGTGCAATAAGTTCATCCCTACTTTTCTGAATTATTCTTCCCCATTAACATAA
Source organism: Orycteropus afer afer (assembly GCF_000298275.1). Classification (NCBI taxonomy): domain Eukaryota; kingdom Metazoa; phylum Chordata; class Mammalia; order Tubulidentata; family Orycteropodidae; genus Orycteropus; species Orycteropus afer. Next base: position 5,150,895 of record NW_006921613.1, read on the forward strand.
ACTCTCTGCCACCTAAAGTTTCTATCTAATCTTTTGAGTAACAGTTATTAGTTTGATCCCAGAGAGATCTTAAAAGAGCATAATCCTCAAGGCAGACATTCTTTACTAGTTAAGCTAAACTATGGTTTTAAGAAGACTTTCAGGGGATATTTTCAGTTTAAGGTTTAAAGATTCTCTCAGGGCAGTAGTTTCAGAGGTTCATCCACTCTCCATGGTTCCATGATAATTTGAAATTCTATTCTGCATTTTTCCCCTTTTAATCAAGATTCTTCCATATAATCTTTGAACAAAATGTTCTGTTATGGTAGCCAGACACCATCCAATTCTTTTGGTCTCATGGCAAAGGTGGCCATTGTGAATGGAGGCAATGAGCCACATATTCCATTTCCTCCTCCTGTTCCTCACTCTACTTTTTCCTCTGTTACTCCAGGCAAATAGAGACCAAATTCTGTACCTTGAATGGCCACTTGCAAACTTTTAAGATCCCAAGCTCTATGCAATGAACTTGCAAGTGGAAGAGAAGCACTAATTAACTGAGATGTCCCGTGAAACCATGACCCTAAACTTCCAAACCAAAGAAGCAAATCCCATGAGGTGTTTATTACACATAAGCACCCTCAGTAGCTACTCCTTTTTTTTTTTTTTTTTGTCACTGTGCTTATATATCACTCTTAATTTCCTGCCCCCATGTCTTAGTTTACAATGTTCCTTATGAGTGAAGTGTCTTTTCACTTCCTGTATTTCTGCTGAAATCCAATATATATTTTAAGTTCCAACTCTAGAGCAATAATGTCCACAATACCATTCCCAGTGCTCCTTCTCCCCAACATCACTAGCCCCAGTCCTAAGAGTTCTCATTTTCTAAACTTCTGTAACATTTTATGTCACTTTAAATTTTGCTATTATGTTATAGACTCTTACATACAACATATCCTCTATATTGGACTGTAAACACACTGAGGGAGTCCATGTTTATTTTATCTTTTTTAATCATAGTGTGTACTCAAAAATTCTATTAATACTTAAAAGTCAACAAATATTATAGGAAGAAAAGATATTCATCCAAGAAGCTCAACAAACCCCATATAGGATAGATCCCAAGAGAAAGCCACCAAGACACACCATAATCAAACTTTCCAAAACCAAAGACAAAGAAAGTATCTTTGGAGGAGCTCAGGAAAAATGAAATGCCATCTACAATGGACAGCCATTAAGACTAACCTCTGATTTCTCAGCAGAAACCATGCAGACAAGAAGGCAGTGGAATGGCATATATAAAACCTTGAAGGACAAGAACTTCAACCAAGAATTTTATATCCAGCCAAATTGTCCCTCAAATATGACGGTGAAATCAAGACATTCTCAGACAAACAGAAATTAAGGGAGTTGGTGAAAACCAGACCAGCCCTAAAGAAATGCTAAAGGGAGTCCTTCCAATAGAGAACCTACAACAGAAAACAACAAATTAAAATCAAGATATTCAACAACACCTTGAAACCAAACCAGAAAAAGATTTCTCAAACTAAGCTCTTAAGAAATGTATGTAGCGAAATAAAGGAGCCTATCTGCTGGAGCTCTGGTAGCATAGTGCCTAAGGCACTTGACTGCTAACCAGAAGGCTGGCGGTTCAAACCCACCAGCCACTCCTCGGAAGGAAGGTTGGGCAATCCTACTTCCGTAGTGATACTGCCTCGGAAACCCAAGGAGGGGTCGCTATGAGTCGGGGCCGACTCGACGGCAAACAACAACAACAACAACAACATCTGCTGACAACACTAGCAACAAAGCAAATAGGGGAAATAAAAGTTTTAATTACAAAACTTCCAAATGGAGAGGAAGACAAGACTATGTCTTTATAGAACAAACTGTTCCGAACTTAGGGAGATAAGAATTTACTTCAGGGTAGCCACAAAGATAAGTAAGAATCTGTCTAAGCCGATTCAGAAAAAAGAAAAACATAAGGACTTGGTAAGCACAAAATGAATAATAATGAAGAAAAGAGATAAAATGCTTGATAACAAAAGGAACTCAGCCTAGAAAAATATTTGGAACAAGGAATTCACCAACAACACTACAAAAAACACAGTAGAATGATGGCAATAAATTCATACCAATCACTAATTATACTCAATGTGAACAGATGAAATGCACCAGTCAAGAGAAAGAGACTGGCAGATTGGATAAGAAAAAACGACCCATCGATATGCTGCCTACAAGAGACCCACTTTAGACACAAAGATAAAAATAAATTAAAAATTAAAGAGTGGGAAAAAAAATATCAAGCTAATGGCAACCAAAAAAGAACAGGAGTGACAATATTAATTTCCAATAAAATAGACTTCAAGGTGAAAAACACCATAAAGGACAAAGGACACTATATGATGTTAAAAGTGTCAACTGACCAAGAGGACATAACTATAATAAATATCTATGCACCTAATGAAAAAGCTCCAAAATACATAAAGCAAATATTACTGAATTGAAAGGAAAAAAAACAACAACTCTACAATAGTACTAGGAGACTTTAACACACCACTTTCAAGGAGGGACAGAACAACTATTAAAAAAAAAAATTCAACTGAGTTCTGGTAAGATGGTGGAATAGGCAGAAAGACTGCACAGACCCTCTTCAACAAAGAAAAGGGGAACCAAATAACACAGATGCAAAAGATAATCCTGGACCCCTGAACCTTGAAGATAAGGATATAGAAGTGGACAAAACTCCAACTAGCAGAAGAATTTGCATGAATATACCAAAAAAGGAGACATATAGAGCTGTGGTCTGGCAGCGATCCTGATGGCACAGACAGCTTGGATATTGCTGAGTGATGGTAGGACCTAAGAATTAAACTAAAATCAGCCCTGCTAGCCAGAGACTGCACAGAGGACTGCTCTGGTGGCTGAGGAATAAAAGGCGAAGCAGCAGCAAAGAGGAAGGCAGGCTGAGCTGTGGATGTTTGCCTGTCCTGAGGGCACCACCATTTTGAATGTTTGCAAGTGGCTTGACCATTTTGGATACTTAAAGTGACAGTGTTCTCCCAGATTCCAGGGACTTAAAAACAGGCTCTGCTTGCTGGGAACCACAAAGATATCCTGGACTCTCGGACTACTGCAAAGATGCAACATTCCCCTTGTTACTCTTATATCTCACACCTTCTTGGTGGACGGAGGAGGGGAGGCCATCCCTCACTCCCACCCACCTTCTAGGCTGACAGGAATTTCATCCCAGTCCGTGTGCACCGAGGGAGCCTGGGTGCCCTGCCCTGTCCAGATTTTTCTTTTTTTATTTTCTTTTTCTCTATTTCAAAACCACTACTATTATCATTAATTTTGTCCTTCTTATTATCATTCTTTATTATTCCCTACCCAGGGTTCTAGTTTTCAGCTTTTTGTCTTTGCCCTGTTCCTGGATCCTTTTTTTTTTTTTTTTTTCCCTTCCTTTCTTGTGGGTTACCTTGTTCCATGTTTTTCTTTTTGCATTTTTCCCATTTTTGTCTTCATTATTTTCCTTCTCTACCTTTTACTCTTATTGTCCTCTCCCCAGATATTGCGTTATTATTATTATTATTATTTTGGTTTGTTTTTGTTTTTTCCCCTTTTCTCTTTATTGGTTACTGTTCCTGTGTGATTACAGGGTGTGCGTTTTGTCCACTTGCTTTTACTTTTTTGATGGTTATTCATTTGTTATTTTTGTCTAACTGAGTGGGAGACAGCAACAGTCCCCATACAACACAACTACACCCACACCACCTGCAGCTTCACTTACTCTGTGGGAGTCACCACCTCACTTTCCACCAACAAGCCTGTGATAAATAACCACCAAAAAGAACCTGACTCACCCTAGGTACTCATCACAAACAGTTAACAGAGATCTAAATACAACAACGTCACAATGTCTCAGAGACAACAGATCATCACAGTCCACACAAAGAAGCAAAATAAAGTGGTAGAAATGAGGGAGCAGGATACAGACCCAGAACACATCCCTGAGGAAGAAACAGCACTGGAACTCCCTGATAAGAAATTCAAAATAATTATATTTAGGTATCTTCAAAGTACTGAGAGACAGATCAAGGAAAATACAGACAAATCCCTAGAAGAATTTTGGAAGAAAATGCAAGAACAAAATGACAAAATAAATGAAAAATTAGAAGTGATTCAAAATCTACACGTAGAAATCCAGAAGATTAATACTAAATTGTCAGAAATAGATAACACATTAGAAGGGCAAAGGAGTATAATTGATGTGATGGAAGACAGAATTAATGAATTGAAAACAAATACCTGAATACTTTTTTGGAAAAGGATCAATTGGAAAAAAGACCAAAACAAAATGAAGAAAGCCTAAGGATCATGTGGGATGCCATCAAAAGGAATAACCTATGGGTCATTGGAACTCCAGAACAGGAAGATAAAAAAACACTGACAAAATTGTCCAAGATTTGTTGGAAGAGAACTTCCCTGATATGATGAAAGATGAGAATATATCCATTTAAGAATTCCAATGAACCCCAAACAGGATAGACCCCAAAAGAAAATCACCAAGGCATATTATCATCAAACTCATCAAAACTGAAGACAAAGACAGAATCCTGAGATCAGCACAGGAAAAACAAAAAGTTACTTACAAAGGACAACCAGTGAGAATGTGCTCTGATTTCTCAGTAGAAACCATGCAAGTGAGAAGGCAATGGTATGGTGTATACAAAACCCTGAAAGAGAAAAATTTTCAACCAAGAATTACATACCCAGCAAAACTGTCCCTCAAATATGATGGTGAAATTAGATTTCCAGATAAGCAGAAACTAAGGTAATTTCTTAAAACCAGACCAACCTTACCAAAGATACTAAAGGGACTCCTTTGAACAGAGAACCAAAAATAGCAAACAACAATCGACAATTAATACACAAGATGACATAACCCAGAAACCACAGCTATGGACATATTCAAAAGCATACAAGATTCTAAACAGGGAACCAGAGACTTCAAATGGCAAATGAGGACAACTACAAACCAAAAAGAGGGAAAATACAGTATAGTAAAAGAACTTCTAAATGGTGAGGAAGTCAAGAGAGTTGCAAGATAGAATGGACTATTCCAAACTCAGGGAGAAAATTATAAATCACAGGGTAACCTCAAAGAAAAATGATAAACCTTCACATCACAATAAAAAAGAGGACAAACACAAATATTCAGCAAATACTAAAACAACAGCAACAAAGGAAATGATAACATGATTCCTAAACATAATGAGCTCAGCAGAGAAAATAATATGGAACAAAGAAACAAGGAACACCATGAAAAAACACATAACAAAATGACAGCAACCAATTCATACTTGTCAATAATTACACTGAATGTTAATGGATTAAGTACACTACTTGAGATGGAGAGGTGTATGTTGGATAAGAAAACAAAACCCATCAATATGCTGTCTACAAGAGACACACCTTAGAGACAAAGACAAAAATAGACTAAAAATCAAAGGATGGAAAAAGATATATCAAGCAAATGGCAACCATAAAAGAGTAGGAGTGGCAATATTAATTTCTGATCAAATTGACTTTAAGACAAAAACCACCATACAAGACAAGGAAGGACATTATATAATGATTAAAGGATCAATTGAACAAGAAGATATAACCATAATAAATATCTATAGACCCAATTAAAGAGCCCCAAAATACATAAATCAAACTATAAAAGAGTGGAAAAGGCAAATAGATGACTACACAGTCATAGTAGGAGAAATTAATACACCACTTTCAATGAAAGATAGAATAACTGGAAATAAACTCCACAAAGATGCAGAAGAACTAAACAATATAATTCAATACTTCAAGAAACCATAAGAGATCTACATAAATGGAAGAAAATCCCATGCTCATGGATAGGAAGATTGAACATTGTGAAAAAGTCAGTTCTGCCCAAAGCATTCTATACATTCAATGCAATCCCAATCCTGAGTCCATCAAAATTTTTTAAGAATATGGAAAAACAAATCACTAACTTTATATGGAAAAGAAAGAGACCCCAGATAAGCAAAGCACTATTGAAGAAGAACAAAGTAGGAGGTATCACACTGCCAGATCTCAAAATCTACTATACAGCCACAGTATTGGTACAATGACAGACACATAGACCAATGGAATAAAATTGAGAACCTAGAAGCAGATCCAACGACCTATGGTCAGTTGATCTTTGACAAAGATCTGAAATCCATTACATGGGGAAGAGAATGTTTGTTTAATAAATGGTGCTGGCAAAACTGGATATCCACTTGCAGAAAAATGAAACAAGATTTGTACCTCACACCATACACAAAACTAACTCCAGATGAATCAAAGACTTAAATGTGAAACCTAAAACTATACAATTCCTCAAGGAAAAACTAGGGGCATATTTAGGGGTCCTAATATATGGCATAAATAGACTATCAAGCATAACCCAAAATACACAAACAGAAGAAGAGACACTGGATGAATAGGATCTTCTAAAAATTAAGTCTTTATGTGCTTCCAAAGACTTCTCCAAAAGAGTCAAAAGAGAACCTACAGATTGGGAAAGAATGTTAGGCAATGATGTATCTGACAAGGGACTTATCGCTAGAACTTATAGAAAACTCCAACACCTCAATAACAAAAAGACAAATAATCCAAGTAAAAAATGGGCAGAAGACACGAATAGACACTTCACCAAGGTGGCCAACAAACATATGAAGAAATGCTCACAATCATTAGCCATTAGAGAGATGCAAATCAAAACAACAATAAGATACCATCTTGCCCCAGCACTAACAGCAAAGCTAGACAAGACAGAAAATGACAAATCCTGGTGAGGAGGTGGAGAAATTGGGACTCTCATACACTGCTGGTGGGACTGTAAAATGGTACAACCACTGTGGAAAGCAGTATGGCAATTCCTTCAAAAGTTGGAACTTGAAATACCATTTGATCCAGCCATTCCATTACTAGGTATGTGTCCTAAAGAAGTGAGAACCATGACAAGAACAGACATATGCACACCCATGTTCATCATAGCACTATTTACAATAGCAAAAAGCTGGAAACAATCTAGGTGCCCATCAACTGAGGAATGGATAAACAAACTGTGGTACATACACACAATGGAATACTATTCAACCCTAAAGAATAATGAAGAATCTGCAAACCATCGCATAATGTGGATGAACTTGGAGGACATTATGCTAAGTAAAATAAGTCAATCACAGAAAGACAAATATTATATTAGTCCATTATTGTAAAAGTCAAGGAACAGTTTAACTATGGAAGGAAATTTTCTTTGTTGGTTACCAGGGGTGGGAGGGTATGGTAGTGAACACTGTTAGATAGGTAGAGATAAGTATTGATTTGGGTGAAGAGAAGGGCAATGTACCAAATGTGAGTGATCAATATGGTGGCATTGAGGAAAAAGGAAGACATAATGAGGAACATGAGAGGTGCAGACAAGGATGAGCCCTTTTGCACATAGAATCCTATGTTATCAGTGAAGGCAAACACGGGTATATGGGTGGATAAATGGGTGGACAGGCTGAACTATTAGGTATGTCTATGCTGCAGGGAGTGTACCCAAGACCATGTATAGGGTTGGTGGACAATGGTTCTACAAGTATATGTGTATCTTCTGTAAGAACTCCCAGGGGTATAGTAGAACTGACAAGGGACAAGGTTGTAGTCACTTCTTGGTCACAGCCAGCTACCCCAAGGGACCGAGTACTTGAACCTGTGGGCTTGGGACCATAGTCACAATGGATTTCAAGCTCAATTGGCATAACATACTAAACAAAACATTGTTCCACCTCCTACTTTGGCAAGTAGCGACTGGGATATTAAAAGCTTGCAAGCTAACATCTAGATGTAATGATGGGTCTCTCTTTGTCCAGAGCAAAGAAGAATGAAGAAAACCAAAGATTCATGAGTCCTCACCACTGGTACACCATGCAATCCTCAGCCTATATGACTATGAGACCAGAAGAACTAGATGGTGCCTGGCTTCCACTCTCAACCACTCAGAGAGGGATCTATGTAGGAGATACTGGATAGAGAGGGAGAACAACGTGGAACAAAACTCAAAATCCTTTTTGGGGAAAAAAAAAAAGGAGACCAGGTTTGCTGGTCTGATAGAGGCTGGTGGAACCACTGAGACTATGGTCTTTAGGTGTCCTTCAGGTCTGGAGTTGAACCCATACCTGTGTCTTCCAGCCAAATAAAAGACAGGCGTAAGAGTTGAACATGTACCTGAGGTAGATACATCCCTTGGAGAGAACAATCATGGGAGAAAGAAGGGCTGTTTATGCACATGGAAACAGTTCATGGGGCAGGAGTGCTTGGAGGGATGGATACAGGGAAGAGGTAACTATCAGGAGGAAGTGGAAGGGGAGGTGTTGCATTGGGGTAAACTGTCAATGGCATCAGACAATATGTATGTGAATTGCTGTATGGAAAGTGAATTTGCTCTGTAAACTTTCACCCAAATCACAATTAAAAAAAAAAAAAGTTAATGAAAGAAAATAAGTTATTACATAGGGACATTAACTTCTTTTAAGGGTGATGGAAAAATTCAGGAATGATGGTAGATGAACAACATGATGAACAAATTTATTATCACTGAACTGTACATTTGAAGAATGTTCAAATGGCAAATGCTTTGTTACCTATATATCACTAAAATAAAAATAAACTGATTAAAATAATAATTTTAAAAAAACTCAACCAACTTGACGTCATAGACATATACAGAGCACTCCACCCAACAAAAACACAAGACATATTCTTCTCCAGTGCACATGCATCATTCTCCAGAATAGATCATGTGTTAGGATGCAAAACAAGCCTCTATAAATTAAAAAACATTGAAATACTACAAAGCATCTTCTCAGATCACAATGCTATAAAATTAGAAATCAATAATAGGAATACCAAGGGAAAAAAAATCAAATATGTGGAAACTGAATAATACACTGCTCAAAAACTACTGGGTAACAGAAGAAATAAAAGATGAAATTTAAAAAAAAAAAATTCCTGGAAACAAATGAGAATGAAGATACAACTTACCAAAACCTATGAGACACAGTGAAAGCAGTACTCAGAGAGCAATTTAAACCAAAAAATGCACACATCAAAAAAAGAGGAAGGAATCAAAATCAACAGTTTAACTCAACAACTCCAACAATTAGTAAAAGAGCAACTAAAGAAACCTACAGTGTCCAGAAGTAAGGAAATAATAAAGATCAGAGCAGAAATAAATGAAGCAGAAAACAAACAAACCAAAAAGAATAGAGAAAAACAACAAACAAGAAGCTGGTTCTTCAAAAAGATTAAGAAAATCGACAAACTACTGGAAAATTTAACAAAGGAGAAGAAAGAGAAGATGCAAATAACATAAATGAAAATGGCAACATCACAACAGAACCAACTGAAATGAAAAAGATAATAACAGAATATTACGAAGACCTGTATTCCAACAGATTTGAGAACCTAGAAGAGATAGACAAGTTTTTAGAAACACAGACCTATCTAAATCATGCCAGTTGGAGATAGAATACTTGAACAAAAGAAATTGAACAGGTCATAAAAAAAAAAC
>NW_006921613.1:5160598-5191906 GCF_000298275.1 Orycteropus afer afer
TTTCCTTAACATGTAAAAAAAAAAAAAAAAAAAACAAAGGAAGAAAAAAAACAGGTCATAAAAAAAAAACTCCCCCCCCCCAAAAAAAAAGTCCTGGCCCAGATGGCTTCACTGGAGAATTTTACCAAACATTCAGGGAAGAGTTGACACCTATACTACTCAAACTATCCCAGAGCATACAGAAAGATGGAATACTCCCAAATTCATTCTATGAAGCAAGCATGACACTGATACCAAAACCAGGGGAAGACACCACTAAAAAGGAAAACTACAGACCTATAACCCTCGTGAATATAGATGCAAAAATCTTCAACAAAATCCTGGCCAAGAGAATCCAACAACATATCAAAAAAATAATACATCATGACTAAGTAGGATTCATACTAGGTATGCAAGGATGGTTCAACACCAGAAAAACAATCAATGCAATCTACCACATAAACAAAAGAACCATATGATTGTATCAACAAATTCAGAAGAGGCATTTGACAAAATCTAACACTCATTACTGTTCAAAACTCTCAGCAAAATGGGATACAAAGGAAAATCCTTTCTATCATAGAAACATAATAAAGGCCATATACACAAAACCAACAGCCAACATTATTGTTAATGGAGAAAGACTCAAAGCATTCCCCTTGCAAATGGGAACCAGACAAGGATGCCCTCTATCACCATTTCTATTCAACATTGTATTGGAATTCCTAGCCAGGGCAATACAATAAGAAAGAGAAATAAAAGGTGTCCAAATTGGCAAAAAAGAAGTAAAGCTATCTCTGTTTACAGGTGGCATGATCCTATACAAAGAAAACCCAAGAGATTTAGCAAAAATATTACTAGAACTAATAGAAAGATTCAGCAAAGTGGAAGGATACAAGGTCAACATACAAAAATCAGTTGGATTCCTCTACATCAACAAAGAAGCCTCTGTAAAGGAAATAAGGAAAACACTACCATTTACAGTAGCTACTAAAAGATAAAATACTTAGAAATAAATCTTACCAGAGACACAAAAACCTGTACAAAGATAACAACAAAACACTACTGCAAGAAACTACATAAATGGAAGAGCATGCCTTGTTCATGTATTGCCTCAAAAACCCAAGGAGGCATCACTATGAGTCGGAGTCAACTTGACAGCAGTGGGTTTTGAGTTTTTATGCCTTGTTCATGGATAGGAAGACTGAATATTGTGAAAATGTCAATACTACCCAAAGCATTCTACACATTCAATGTAATCCCAATACAGATTCCATCAACATTCTTCAAGGATATGGAAAAAAACAATCACTAATTTCACATGGAAAGGAAAGAGGCCTTGAATAAGCAAAGCAGTGCTGAAGAAGAAAAACAAAGTAGGAGGTCTCACACTTCCCAACCTCAAAACCTGCTATACACCCACAGTAGTCAGAACAGTGTGCTATTGGTACAATGATAAATAGACCAATGGAACAGATTTGAAAACTCAGAAATAGACCCATCCATCTAGTGACAGCTGATCTTTGACAAAGGCCCAAAACCCATTAAATGGGAGAGAGATAGCCTCTTTAAAAATGGTGCTGGCAAAATTGGATATCCACTTGTAGAAAAATGAAACAAGACCCATATCTCACCCCATGCACAAAAACAAACTCACATTGGATCAAAGACTTAAATGTAAAACCCCAAACTATAAACTCATTAAAGATAAAATAGGGGCAAATCTTGGGCCCCTGATTTATGCCATAAATAGACTATCAAGTTTAACCCAAAATGCACAGGCACTGGAAGAGAAACCTTCTAAAAATTAAATTCTTATGTGCAGCTAAAGACTTCTCCAAAAGAGTAAAAAGAGAACCTACAGACTGAGAAAAAATTTTTGGCTATGACATATCTTACAAAGGTCTTATCTCCAAAATTTATAGAAAAGTTCAGCACCTCAACACCAAAAAGACAAACAACCCAATTCAAAAATGGTCAAAGAATATGAACAGACACTTCACTGGAGAGGATATACAGGCAGCCAACAAACACATGAAGAAATGCTCATAATCTTTAGCCATTAGAGAGATGCAAATCAAAACAACAATGAGATATCATCTCACCCCCGCAATAATAACAACATTCAATAAGACAGAAAATAACAAGTGCTGGCAAAGCTGCGGAGAGATTGGAACTCTCATAAACTGCTGATGGGACTACAGAATGGTACAACCATTGTAGAAAATGGTATGGCATGTCCTTGAAAGGCTGAAAACAGAAATACCATTTGATCCAGCAATTCCATAACTAGGAATATATCCTAAAGAGGTGACAGACAGGACACAAACAGACATATGCACACCAGTGTTCACTGCAGCACAATTCACTATAGCAAAGAAATAGAAACAACCTAAATGCCCATCAACTGATGGATGGATAACCAGACTATATATGGTACATTCACACAGTGAAATACTATGCAACATTAAAGAATAATGAAGAATACATGAATCTTCTTGCAACGCAGATGAATTTAGAGGACATTATGCTGAGTGAAATAAGTCAATCACAGAAGGACAAATATTGTATGAGCCCATTATTGTAAAAAGTCACAGAACATTTTTTCAAGGAAGGAAACTCACTTTTTTGGTTACTGAGGATGGGAAGGAAGGGAAGGGAAAATCTCAGACTATTTGGGGGTCACATGTTGATTTGGGTGAGGGGAGGAACTGTGCAGAGTCTGTGACCAGCATGGTGTCACTGGAGAAAGGAAAGACACTGAAATGTATACAAAAGGTATAGACGACAGAGGCAAATACTATTACATGTACAACACTGCAGTTATCACTAGCACCAAATACCAGACTATGGATTAATGCATGGACAGGTGAGGCAAGCAGGTGGGGGTAGGTGAACAGGAATACACCCTCGACCAAGGATAGATTTGGCTGAAGATAGTCTTACATATGCACTTGTTCTGCAAAATTAGCCACATACATTATAGAAGCAACAGAAGACAGGATGGGAGTAACTTCACAGAGACAACCAAACATCTTGTGAGAAAAAATCACGAGACCTGGGAGCTTGGGACTATAGTCTCAGGGGACATCATGCTCAATTGGCACACATAGTTCATAAAAACTTTGTTCTACAACCTACTTTTAGCAACTGGGTACAGAACCTACCCAGGATGATGCACCCACCTACCCAAGGAAGATGCACCCCTTGGATCAAGCAGCCATGAGACACCAGAGGGGTAGCACTCACACAGAGAGAAGGCTGGATGGACAGGAATGCATGGATTAGAGGGGCACAGAGAGGGGGTGGTCATAGGCAGCAAAGAGGAGGAGAGTATGGTTGAGGACGGTAATCAGGGCCGTGAAATCAGATGTGCATGAACTGTTGAATGTAAAACAAGTTTGCTATGTAAATTTGTACCCAAAGCACATAAAAAAAGTGAACAAATATTTGTTAATAAATTCATATATAATTTAGACAATATATTTGATCAATTATTTTTTCATGTAAAAATTTTTAGCTCTGTTTTATTTCTGTATTGATTCTTAAATAATGCTATTTCTTTTTCTTCTAGTTCTTTTTCATCAGATTAACTCTGATGATCTGGTATTCTTTGTAGATACAATATGAAAGGTGGCTCTAATCTGATGCTCTTCCACACTCACATTCAGTTCCCCAGCAAAACATATTAAATTGTGAGTGCTTTCTGCCGGGTCATATTGCTTTAAGTTTGGCATTCACTACGTTAATGTGATAGTTTTAATCTATTTTTGAATCTTTTATTTCAGTGACGCAATTCGGTGTACCATATTTTTCCACAAATAATGCGTTGTTTGTTTGTTTGTTTGTTTTGCCAACCATGCTAATTCACCCTTCTATGAGTAATCATGCTATGAAAAATTTTTTCACATGTTTCTGACTTCAATTTCTATTTCTGATCACATAAAAACTTCATGTAAGGTAGGTATCAATTTTACTTTACTTGTAATTTAAGCCAAGTATTTATCAATAACTCAAAAGTGATATACAAATTTTGATTTTTGTAATTGCCTGATAAAATATGATTGTCATTCTTGTGAATGGAGCAGGGGATGTCATGTCAAACCAGAGTATGAATGTGTGAAGAACTACAAAAGTAACATTTTCAGACTATCTAACACACATAAGCAGGAGATTAAAGAAAATGAACAGAATGACAGAAATTGAACAGAAGAGTATGGGAGAACAGGTAAATGAAGCCAAAATTCAAATCTGAAAATGTTACAATACATGTGTGATATACACATGGGGATACTACAATAGAACTGTTTTAGTCAATTTTATCATTTTTGTGTGTTGGTGTGGGTGCATTATTTGCAAAAAAAATATGTGGTATTTAGCACAAATATAGTTGTTTATAATGTATTTAAAAATTTGGTAAGCCAAGTATTTGCATTCATTTTCTTTTTTTAAACAAAAAATATTCTTTGGCATTGGTGTTAGTTTATTCTTCAAATAAAATGTCTTATTAACTTACCAAAAGTCCTGTGGAGACTGAAGTTGCTATTGAATTCAGAGTATGTATTAATTTGCAGCATATTGTCATCTTTAGTCTTTTTGGTCTTTCCAATCAGAAGAATGCAGTAACTCTCCATTCATTCATGTCCTCTTTATATCTAAGGAGCTCTGGTGATATAGTGCCTAAGGCATTTGACTGCTAACCAAAAGGTTGACAGTTCAAACCACCAGCCACTCCACAGAGGGAAGATTGGGCAATCTACTTCCATAAAGATTTACCATCTCGGAAAGCAAATGGGGGTCACTATAAGTCAGAATCAACTCAATGGCAGTGAGTTTGGTTTGCTTTGGTTTTCTTTATATCTGCAATTAGAATTATACAATTTCATAAAATAATTTATTTGTCTTGACTTATATTTCATTGATTCTAATATGCAATTTTTTTTTCTCATGTTTAGGCTGGTGAAATTGGGATATGTCTGTAAAATGATTGCACATCCTAATTAATGGACACCATTTTTTGTCTTATTAGTGTAATTTTTAAATGAAGCATAGCATACATACAAAAATATAAACATATCATAAGTGTGCCTCTGAAAGAATTTTCATGAAGTAAACACACCCATATGCCCATCACCCAGACTAAGGACCAGAACATTACCAGTATCTAAGAACTGTTTTATATCCCTTTTCTGTCACAGCCTCGTTAAGTAATCACTATCCTGACTTTTAGCATCATAGATTAATTCCGCCTAATTTTGAATGTTCTATAAATGGAAATATACCATATATGTTCTTTTGTGTCCGGCTTAGTCTGTTTAACATTATGTTTGTGAGACTCTTCCATATTGTTGCATATATTGTAGTTTTTTAATTCTTAAATGCTGTATAATCTTTCATTGTAAGAATTTACCAGACTTTCCTTGTCTATTCTATTAGAATTGGAAATTTGAGTAATTTCTACTTGTTGTCCATTAGTGCTGCGATGAATGTCGTGGCACATGTCTTTTAGTAAACATAAGTACACTTTTCTAATGGGAATATCCCTTGGAGAAGAACTCCTGTATTATAGTGTCATAGAGTATGCAAAGGTTTACATAGCTTTAATAGATTCTGCCAAACATTTTTCCAACATGGTTGATTTTCTTATACTGGACCACCCTTGCATTGCTGGGATAAGTCACACTTGGTTATGTTGTATAATGCATTTAATACATTGCTGGGATTGGTCTGTTGGAATTGTTTTGAGCATTTTTGCATCTGTATTCATAAGTTACTGGTCTGTAGTTTTCTTGAAGTCTCTATCTAGCTTTGTTGTTGTTGTTATGTGCCGTCAAGTCAGACTCGACTCATAGCGACCCCTCCTTGGGTTTCCAAGGCAGTATCACTACGGAAGTAGATAACCTTTCTTCCAAAGGAGTGGCTGGTGGGTTTGAACTGCCAGCCTTCTGATTCTCAGTTAAGTGCCTTAGGCACTACGTTACCACAGAAATACAGGTCTCATAAAATGAATTAGGCAGTGTTCCATCCACCTCTATTTTTTTATAGAGTTTGAGAATAAAAAGCGTTCTGTAGAATTCTTCCTAAATTCACCACTGAAGCTATTTGGCCCTGGACTTTTCATTGTTGGAAGTCTTTTGATTACTGTTTCAATGTCTTTCTTTGTTATAGGTCTGTTAAGACTTTCTGTTTCTTTTTTAGCCAATTTAGGTAGTTTGTATGTTTCTAGAATTTACCCATTTCTTCTAGGTTGTTTAGTTTGTTGAAATACAATCATTCGTGGTATTATCATATAATCCTTTTAATTTCTGCAAAGTCTATAGTAATGTTATTGCTTTTATTTCTGATTTTAGTTACTGACATCTATCTTTTTTCCTTTGTCAGTGTAGGTAGTTGTTTGTCAATTTTGTTGCTGTTCTGAAAAAAACAACATTTGTTTTTGTTGATTCTTCTCTACTTTGCTTATTTCTGCTATATCTTAATTATTTACTTCCTCTAATTGCTTTTGGCTTTGTTTGCTCTTCCTTTTCTAGTTTCTCAGGTGTAAAATTAGGTTATTGAGTTGGGTTATTCTTTTAATGTAGACATTTATAGCTATGAATTTCCCTTTGAAGACTGCTTTTGCTGCATTCCATAGGTTTTGGTATGTTGTGCTTTCATTTTAATTTGTCTTTAGTATTTTCTGATTTCCCTTATGATTTCTTCCTTGACTTGTTGGTTCCTTAAAGTACATTGTTTAATTTCCACATTTTAGTGGAATTTCCAGTTTTCCCTCTATTATTTTGTGACTTAACACATGGTCTGTCCTAGAGAATGATTCATATGTATTGGAAGATGTGTTAGACTGGGTACTCTAGAGAAACAAAACTAATAAAGCTTATAGAGAGAGAAAGAAAGAGAAAGAGAAATTCATCTTAGGAAAATGGCTCACACACTTATAGAAGTTGGCAAGTCCAAAGTTCTTAGATCAAACGTCAAGCTAGAGGCTTATCCTGACTCTCGCAGCTGCAGGGGCTGAGGAGCTCAAGGTTGGCAGGCAGTATACTATCCATTTCTAAAAATGGTGCATTGAAGTCTCCAACTATAATTGTAGAACTATTTCTCCCTTCAGTTCTGTCAGTGTTTGCTTCACATATTTTGGGACTTTGGTATTACGTGCATGTATATTTATACTTGTTATCTCTTCTTGATGAGTTGGTCTTTTGACCATTATATAGTGTCCTTCTTTGTCTTTTATATCAGTTTCTTTTTTACGTAAAGCCTTTTTTTTTTTTTTTTTTTATCTGATATCAATACAGCCACCTCAACACTCTTTTGGTTTCTGTTTGCATGGAATATTTTTTCCAACCACTTATTCTTAACTTTGTCTTAGTTTGCTAATGTTACTATAACAAAAAGTACCACAAGTGGCTGGACTTAGAAGAGAAATGTATTGTCTCACAGTTTTGGAGACTAGAAGTTCAAATCAGGGCCTTGGCTCAAGGGGCAGATCTTTCCTTCTTGGTAGCCCAAGGTATTCCTTGGCTTGTAGAGGGATCTTTACATGGTTTCTGTGCTCCCCCATGTGTGTCTGTGTCTATTCTGCTCTTTATATAGACACCAATCAGAAGGGAATAAATTTAGGACTCACCCTACTCTACTATGACCTGATTAAAAAACAAAAGAAATTTCCCAAATAAGATCATATTTACAGGTACAAGTGTTAGGACTTCAACATAACTTTTCAGGAGATATAACTCAATGTATTACAAACCTAATTTTTATCTTTTGATTTAAAACAGATCTACTGTAGCAACATATAGTTGAGCCGTGTTTTCTTATTTATTCTGCCAATCTGTGCCTTTTAATTGGAGAGTTTAATCCATTCACATTTGTAATAATTATTCATAAAGATGACTTAGTTCTGCCATTTTGCTTTTCTTCTGTCTTATACTTTCTTTGTTCCTAAGTTCCTCAAGTTCTCCCTTCTTCATGTTTAATTAATTTTTTGTGGTGAAACATTTTTATTTCCTTCTCATTTCCTGTTGTGTGCATTTTAAAATAATATTTTTTTTTTAGTGTTTACCATGGATATCACCTTTACCGTGCTAAATTTATAACAAACTCGCTTACATTTGTGCTGGTATGGATCTGTTTTATATGGCTTTTCTCATCATGTTCTTGTGATTCTCACCAAATGACTGGATGAGACTATGCAAATGAGGTATTTATGGCCCACAAAGGGTATTGGAGAGCTTGCTAACAACGAAAATAAGATGCATATCACCTTTGTGGGAATGAGCCCATGAAAATATGGTGTAGCAGTTTCACTATCTTGCTAGGCTTAAAATGAGCCATCCCAGAGACAGATGGGAGGACTTCACTACCACCAAGAAGAAGCATCAGGAGTGGAGTGCTTCCTTTGGTCCTGAAGTCACTACATTGAAAACCTCTTAGGCCCAGGAGACACAGAGAGAGCTAGAACACTGAAGATGGCATGAGACAGTGAAAAGCAGGGGTACAGAAACAGTAGTGGCAGGACCAGTAGATGGGTGAGAGACAGCACAGTGGCCTTCCTAGTCTACACAGTTAGATGGCAACAGTAGTTGTGCCAGCCCACAGAGTAGGATAGCTGGGCACCCTAGGGCAGGAGCTTACTGGCAGAGTGGAATGCCTCCAGGCTTTTAGTAGAGCTAGGTTCATTGACCCAAGGAGCAAGAGACAGCTGAGTACCTTCAGGCCAAGGCTTACTGGTGGATTGTGATGTCTTTAGGAACTTATTGAGAGAGCTAAAGAGCTTTATAACACTTGCCCGAGCAGAGCAGAGATGAGGCTGAGGAGCCAAGAGGCCAAAGACCAGAGAGAAACCTGCTTATGGGCATAACACTTATATTATTTATTATTATTGTTATTGTTTACTATTATTATTATATCCCATAACACTTACATTCTTTCATTCAATGATGTCTGCAGTTCTCTTATGCTTTGTTTATATTTCTTTAATCTTTTTCTTTCTTTTCTTCAAAATGGATTATTTCAATTTTTCCCATCTTCAATTTCATTAATTCTTTCTTTTGCCAGCTCAAATCTGCTGTTGAACCCCTCTAGTAGATTTTTTATTTAATTTTTCTTTATACATTCTAGCTATCTGCCACAAGTATATAGGCAATTTTTTTATGGATTTATTATATCTATTTCTCCCTCCATTCCTTCATTCAGCAAACATCTATTGAACATCCATTATAGGCCATGCACTTATTAGCTACTTAAAACAATAATGTGTACTAGGTCCTAAGTTAGGCAACAAGAACACCAAGATAAAAAGAGAAGTGTGCCTTTCCCTGGTATGCTCAGAACCTAAGACAGGCAAACAGATAAATGACAATATTATGCCAAAGATGTGTAATGCCATAAGACCACAGAAAAATAAATAATTGATTCTGACTGGAAGGAGCCAAGGAAGACGTCAACTAGAAGGTCACATTTAGTTGGATATTGAAGGAAGAATAAAAGTTTAGCAGATAGAGAATAGTAATAGAGTATTCTAGGCATGGGGTTATGAAAAGGTTGTACCTTAGTTTTCCAATGCTGCTATGACAGAAATACCACAAATCGTGGCTTTAACAAACAGAAATTTATTTTCTCACAGTTTAGGAGGATAGAAATATGAATTCAGGGCACTGGCTCTAAGTAAAGGCTTTCTCTGTTGCCTCTAGAGGAAGGTCATTGTCTCTTTTGAGCTTCTGCTCTTGGGCAGTCTTCTTGTGCTTGGCATCTCTCTTCCTCCATCTCTCAATTGCTTGCTTAATCCCTTATATATCTAAAAAGATATTTACTCTATGGAAGGAAACTTTCTTTGTTGGTTACCAAGGGGGAAGGGGAAGGGGAGGGAAACTGTAAAAAAAAAAAATTTTAATTAAAAATAAAATAAAAAGATATTTACTCAAGATATACCCTACATTAATCCAGCCTTAGGAGGAGCTCTGGTGGCCTAGTGCCTAAGACATTTGACTGCTAACCAGAAGACTGGCAGTTCAAACCCACTAGCCACTCCTTAGAAGGAAGACTGGGCAATCTACTTCCATAGAGATACCACCTAGGAAACCCAAGGTGGGGTCACTATGATTCGGAACTGACTGGGCAACAGTGAGTTTGGTTTTTTGAGTAATCCTGCCTTATTAACATGACAAAGACAGCCCATTCTCAAATGGAATCATAATCACAGACATTGAGTTTAGAATTTACAACATATTTTTTGAAAACATAATTCAATCCATAACATTCCACCCTTTGGTACCCCAAAATTCATGTCCTTCCCACAAGCAAAACTCAATCACCCCATCACATCATCCTAAAAGTCTTAAATCAACTCAAAGTTCAAAATCTCATCTTTTGACTCATCTAAATCAAATATGGATGCAACTTTTGGCATATTCCATCCTGGGGCAAAATTCATCTTAACCTGTGAACCTGTGAAATCTAGAATACATGTTACCTACTTCTAAAATAGAATGGTGGAACAAGCACGAAGTAGACATTCCCATTGTAAATAGGAAAAATTGGAGAGAAAGAAGGAATAATGATCACTGAGCAAGTCCAAAACCCAGCAGAACAATTTACAACAGTTATCAAGGCTTGAAAGTTATCTTCTGTTCTTCGGGATCATCTGGGCAATGGTCCCACCCTCCAGAAGCTGCATATTGACCATGTTCTCTGGATTCTGAATAGAGAATCTTCCACTCTGGCTTCAGCTCCACCTTCCAGTCCCATTGAGATGGCAACCACGCTCCCTAGGATTTGGGCAGTCTTATTCTCCTAGTCCATCTGAATGGTAATCCCCCTCCTTTGGATCCAGCAGGCCCTGTTCTTTTGACTCTTAGGCATGGCAGCCCTACACCTCAGTTTTAGCTTGTTTCCAAAGCTGTGACAATGGAAACCAACTGCCTTATCTTTCACCTACAGAGCAGCTAATGGGTTTGAACTGCCAACCTTTCAGTTAGCAGCCCAGTTCTTTAACCACTGCACCACCAGAGCTTCTTAATGTAAAAGAGATTAAATAAGCATTTGAACTAGCAGAGATGGAGGAAGAGAGATGCCAAGCCACATGATGATCCCCAGGAGCAGAAGGTCGAAGAGACAAAGACCTTCCTCCACAGCCTACAGAGATAGAAAGCCTTCCCCTAGAGCTGGAATCCTGAATTTAGATTTCTAGCCTCCTAAACTGTGAGAAAATATATTTCTGCTTGTTAAAGTCACTCATTTGTGGTATTTCTGTTATAGCAGCACTAGATAATTAAAACCATACTTAGACAGACATCATGCTTTGTAAAGTAGACGGTCAGCAAAAAAGAGGAAGACCCTCAATGAGATGGACTGACACAGTGGCTACAACAATGGGGCTGAAACGTGTCTACTATTGTGCTATGACATAGGACCAGGCAGCATTTTATTGTGTTATACATGGGGTCACTATGTTTTGGAACTGACTTGACTAACCACAGGACAAACATTCCTTAGCTACAAGCTTGGATCTGTATACAGATTAACAGCCTATCAGCAAGAAGCCAAAGTTAAGAAGGGTAACAGATTTGACTCTGGATCAGTCATTTTACTTTGGTCAGGTGTCCCATAACTTGGACTCCACAGCACCTCTCATGCTCCCATTTCTACTTACTCTACCAATTTTACGATCCCATCTACACTGCTAATTCATATATTATCCAATATCATTCCTTAAGTATTTTTGTTATTAACTCCCTTTTCCATCATGGCAGTATCACTTATAATATTACCTTATAATTTGCTTTGTCTTTATCCTCTTTTATTTTTTTCCTTTCTCTCTCTCACATGAAGGGCAGTCTCCCCCTTGCTTTTTAAGTCAATCTGCGCATCTTTTTTGTTTGTTCCATATAGGTTGGTTCATTAAATTTTTTTATTGTGATTGGGTGAAAGTTTACAAAGCAAATTCATTTTCCATACAACAGTTTATACACATTTTGTTCCATGACATTGACTGCAATGCCCCGCAATGTATCAGCTTTCTTCCTACTTCCTCCCCATAGTGACCTCTTCCCTGTGTCCTTCCTTCCCATCAGTGCTATCTAATTTTCACTACCCCTACTCCACTGAAATGCTTTTACTAGAGTGACCAATGAAATTTAATTATCAAATCCAATATAAAAACTCTTTCCATTTGTATCTCATCTGGCATCTCTGATGCATGAGGTTTTAACAATTCTTTCTTTTTTGAAATTCATCTATTGCTTTTCATGACACGACACCTTCCTCATTCTTCCACTTCTCTGAACGCTCTTCCTATTCTTGTCTGTTAGTTTCCAGGGTTCTGTTCTTGGCCTTCTCTTCTCATTCCTATACATATGTCTTGATTCATAAGGATACATTGGAAACTGGCATCTTTCTTCCAAGCTTCAGACCACATATCCAATAATTTACCAAATATCTGAATCTAGATGCCACATACATACTTCAAATTAAACGTGTCTAAAATGAAACTCGGCATAAGTGTGATGATTTCCTGTTACACAAAGATGAACAACTCACATTTCTTTCCCAGAAATGGCTGTTCCTCCTCCTGTATTCTCTATTTTGGTGAATATTATCACCCTTCTACTTCCTGTCAATCCTCTCTCCTAAACACCTACTCCATTCACCCCTCATATTAGTCTCCCTTGCAACAACTTTGCACTTGCTTCCTAATTAGCCTCCAGCCCATCTCCCACTCCATTGACACCAGGGTGATTTTTCTAAATGCATATCTGCTCATGTTATTACTGTATTTCAACTCATGAATGCCTCCCCACTTCCTACAAGAGAATGTCTAAATTCCTAAGCACAGTATATAACCTACATGCCCCAGGTTCTGCTCTTCTTTCCAGGCTTTCTTCTCACCATCCACACACATGCTTTCTGCTTTCTAGTGACAGCAAATCATAAAGTTCCTTCAAAGTGCTAGGCTCACTCAAGTGAGCGTTTCCTTCTTTTAGAGTTCCCTGACCCTGTCTCTTCTAGCTCCCTGCAATGACAATTTAGCTAACTTCTTTCCCTTACCTTTCAGAATCAGTTCATCTGTCCTCTCCTTTGTGAAAGCTTCTTTGACATTCGTAGGCATAGGTACCTGCTCCTTCTTCTCTACTCTCTTAGCAATCATATCTTTGGAATTCTGGAATGACCTCTCTGGAATTCTGGTCTCACATCTCTAACTGGATGCAACATGGAGTAATAGACTTTAGCCTGACAACTCTGTGTTTTAAGTCCTAACTCTGCCACCTGTTGGCAGTCTGTTTCCTTACTTACAAACTTGTAATAATATTAACCTTGCAGTATTTTGGGAAGATGACTGATGAGGTCTGTGCAGTACCGGGTAGAAGGTGCCTAATAAACCATATCTTGATTTCTTTTCTTCACAGGCAAACTGTTTAAAAAGTAATCCACATGTGTTCACACTCACTCCCCAATCCACTGCAGTTCAGCCTTCACCAGATCACTCTCCTGTAAACAGCTCTCTCTCAAACAATACCAGGCACCTTATCATTGCCCAATCTAGCATCTTCTTATTCATCATGCTACTTGATTTTCTCCACCATTAAATATCACAGACCTTTCCTCCTTCTTGAACATCATTTCTCTTTTTGGCTTCTCCTCCTAGCTCTCCAAATGCTCCTACCAAGACTACTGTCTCTTCTGCCTACTTTTTAAGAGTAACTGTTCTGACTTGCAAAGAGGTTGGTAGTGGAGTATAGAAGCTTGGCAGGGAAAGGTGGAGAGGGCAAGATAGGTCAGTGGGTATAAGCCACACAAATTACCAAGAAGGAGGTCCGGAAGTGTGCTCAGGCCTGGCTATGTTGTGTACAAATGCAAGTTCCAAATGAAGGATTTTAGACAGCCCATCCCTGCAGAAAATGGAGATAAAACAGAGAAAGCAGAAGTGAAAGAAGGCTTTGATGAGGAACAAGGAGCATGTTAGGTAGGAGAGACATCAATGGAGAAAGAACCTCTGAAATCTGGTGGCCAAAGCTCCAGGGCATTTGGAGTTAGTAACTGGTCCTCAGCCATGGTTGAGCCATACGGGGACCTTTTTCGCTGGGCTCACTTTCTTTAGTACTGCCAAGAATTTGGAAATTAGAACTTTTTTTCTCATATGACTGCCACGTGCTCAAGATACTTTAGGAATGGCAGAGAAAAATGAACCTGGGATACAGCATGGGGTGGTTCTGGAGCCAGACTAATTGAGTTTACATTCTGACTTTGCTCCTTACACTCTCTGTCACCTTGGGAAAGTTATTTAACTTCTTTGTCAGTTTCCACATCTATAAAATAGACACCCTTAGGAGGAGTCAATGAGTTAATATTTGTAAAGTTGCTAGATAGAGTCTAGTTCATTATTGTTGTTAGCTTTCATCAAGTTAATTCCAACTCATGGCAACCCCATATATACAGAGTACAACGGCTGCATGGGGTTGTCAAGGCTGTGACCTTTCAGAAGTACGTCACCAGGCTTGTCTTCCAAGATGCCTCTGTGTCTGAACCACCAACATTTCTTCTAGTTGGCACTTAGCCATTTGTGCTACCCAGGGACTCCCTCCAGCACGTAGAAAACATTATATAAATATTTGTTAAAACAATCTTGAGGATGGACACTGGGAGGAGGTAACTATGGGGAGGAAGTGGGAGGGGAGCTGCTGCATTGTAAATTTTGGTCAATGACATGAGACAAAGTATATGTGAACTGCTGTATGAAAAGTGAATTTACTCTGTAAATCTTCACCCAAATCCTAAAAAAAAAAAAAAAAAAAAAACAATCTTGAATAGCCCCACTTTCTGGATACCTACTCTTAGGCTTGCCCACCAAGGGATTCCTGAGTACAGTGGTGTTTTTCTTCCTATCAATGCACATCTGACTGACTATTCAAGGCTATAGGTTCTGTAGTTTTTAGGGGAAAATGCTCAAAGCTGATTCTCAGAAGAATAGACTCCTTTAGGTATTTGGGAACTGAGCAACCCACTGTCCCTTTGAAACAGAGGACAGACTAAGGCTCAGGAATCTCTCCCTTATATGACCAGCATCCACTTCTGCAGTGGAAGGATACCAAAGATACCACTAATCCAGGCTAGATGAAGGTTATTCAGACCTTCTGTCCATTGGCAAGGTTTGGTCTGACCTTTTGGCATTGCCAGAACACCACCTAACTCTCCCCTGGATGAATAGCTTTTCTTTTTGATTAAGGGCAAATTCTGCCTTAGGTCACGTAGTCTAAGGCCTGGGAATAGATACAAATGGTATGGAGTAATTTTTGTATCTCGTCTTTTGGTTTCTCATCAGGAGGTACCAACAACCTTTCATCAAAGCAAGACAATTCTGCAAAACACACACCAGCTTATTCAAGAAAATCCTGTTGGGCCTATTGTGTTTAGGTGAGATATTGAGAATGAAGGGAAGTGAGAAACACAATCATTTTAGAATATTGCCTCTTGTCAAGATAATTACCATGTGGAAAACAATTTTCTTCACAAACTGACCCAAAGGGCTATTTGCTGTGTGCATCTTAATTACTCGAAAGTGAAACTTTCAAGTAATTCACTAACAATTTCAGAAATAAGTAATATCTGAGAATAAACTATTTTTCAAAACTGTACAATTTGATAGACTTAATTATTTCAGAGAATATAAGCTTATCTCTTTTTTTACTGTCTTCATACAGAGCATGGTTCTTGTATGCTTTACAAGGGAAGCTCCTGTTATACATTACTTACTTGCTAGTTTTCTAGTAAGATCAACAATATAAAATATTTTTAAAAGATAGCAAAAATCCATTTAAAGCATACTATTAATGATTTATGGAACCTCACTGTCAACAGCGGAGGCAGCTTGGATAGTGAGAATAAAAGTGATATTTTTGTGGGGAGTCAAGGAGCCATGGGAGAGGACCTTGTCGTTGTGCTTCCTTAGTGGTAGCCTTGTTTACCACTATTATTTTTTCTAATCACACAGATTATCTCAACAGGAAAGGTTAAATGATTAGTTACAAAGTTTTAGAGAAAAGTGAATGATTTTTGCACTATTTTTCTAAGAGTGAATGCTGATCAAATCTACTCCAAGGGCCAGAAAGAAGATATCAGCTAAAATAGAAGGGGGTGAGATTTCATTTGGGACAAGTGAAAATAAGTGGGACTCTCCTTAGGAATCCTCAAGAGAACAATTAGACATTTTTCCTGGCCTTGAAAACTGCAGCTCAGTCTGATATTTAGGGCTGGCTGGCCAGCTCTCTGGATGGTTCTTCTTGGCTTAAGTCCCTAATATTCATGACTGGAGCTTCCTTCACCCCTTGGAAGCTCCTCCTTGCTTATCCTTACACTGCATCATCTCTTTTTAGCATATGCTGCCTATTTCCTGGCAGCTTGTATCTTGAATTTCCAGAGGGCACTGGCCTTATTCGTCCTCACGTGTTTGGTGGTCTTTATCCTGGTTCAACGCTTACTGAAGAAGCACTTGGGTGAAAAGTTAATACAATGTCTGAAGCCCTTTGAAAACTCCCGCCTGAAGCTTTGGGCAAGATGGTGAGTAAGATAAGATAAGTTTCTGAGCTCTCTCTCAGGCCCTCATCCATGCTTTTAAGCCCTCACTTCTACTTTCTAGAACCAAAAGCACCATCACACCAGCAGTTGTTGTAGAGTCAACTTCAACTCATGGTGACCCTATAGGTCAATAGTAGCTAGGGAGCTGACAGATGAACAATTCTCAAAATATATTTGTATCTCATCTACAATAAACTATTGAGTTATTTCAGTTACCTCTGGGTGAACTTCTATTTTTTAAAGGTAAGCTTAATTATTTGTCCTTCATTCACTAAGTCAATTACATAATCTTTGGCATTCCCTCTTTAGGGTGTTTGCAGGACTCTCCTTGATTGGTCTTATCCTATGGCTGGCTCTAGACACAGCTCAAAGGCCAGAGCAGCTGATGTCCTTCGCAGGAATCTGCATGTTCATCATCATACTCTTTGCCTGCTCCAAACACCACAGTGCAGTGAGTTTTGGGTATGCAGGTTGGGCATAGTAATACATAGCTAAGGGTCATATACTAATTGCAAAGCACATGCACACAGTATTAATTACAAAGTGGGTGGTTTTAAAGAACAGGGATTTTCTTTCCTCACAGTTTTGGAGGGTAGAAGTCCAATCAGCGCATTGTCTCTAGAGACAGTTTCCTCTTTGTTGGTGTCCCTGGGCATTCTTTGATGTGTGGGTGGTCTCTCACCCCTGCATGTTTCTCTGTATCTATTCTACACTTTTTATAAGACACAATTCAGAAGAGATGAGATTTAGGACCCACTCCACTCCTCGGAAGGAAGGTTGGTCAATCTTACTTCTGTAGTGATACTACGTAGGCAGTAAATCTTTACGGAAGTAGATTGTCCAGTCTTCTTTCCATGGACTGGCTGGTGGGTTTGAACTGCCAACCTTCCAGTTAGCAGTCAAATGCCTTAGACCCTACACCACCAGAGCTCCCTGTGTATTGTGTATAGTAATGTTAAAATATTGGTTTATGAAAATTTTATTTGTATGTATATATATTTGTATAATTGTTATCCAACCTCTAGACATATTTTTTAAAAATCATATGGACATACTTGGCTTT
Organism: Orycteropus afer afer; assembly: GCF_000298275.1. Lineage (NCBI taxonomy): Eukaryota > Metazoa > Chordata > Mammalia > Tubulidentata > Orycteropodidae > Orycteropus > Orycteropus afer. The sequence continues at coordinate 5,178,210 of NW_006921613.1, forward strand.
TTACATATTGCTGCCCTATTCCCCTTTGCTATGTTCCCTGTTCCTTACTCCATTTTGCCTCAGATTTACTGTTAACATCTTACATTTGTTCTAACCAGAGTATACGTGAACAGATAATGAAGTACCCAAATTTAAAATCCCAATCAGGTAATAGGCATGTAGGGTTTAGAACTAACATTGGAATAATTTTCTTATTAATCTCAGGTGTCCTGGAGGACAGTGCTTTGGGGCCTGGGTCTTCAATTTGTCTTTGGAATCTTGGTCATCAGAACTGATCCTGGATTTATTGCATTCCAGTGGCTGGGAAACCAGGTTCAGGTATGAGAGAGTCAATGTGAGGGCTCTGCTCTTTTAGAACCATAGGGAAAGAAGTTTGTGGGACAGCATTAGGAGTTGGAGCTGTCTTGTTAATGATGCTGGTGGGAAAGGAGTATACTGGGGTATAACTAAAAATATGAGTAAAGAGAATTGAGCTACTAAGTCCTGCCTCCATACTATCAAATGGAGGTCAACCTCAATAGCACTAGTAGGCCCTAATCATGAATGAAGCTGATCTAGTTTTCTCCAATATCCTTTCCTGGATTCAATCTTGTTCTCTTTCTTTCCCTCAGATATTCCTGAACTACACCGTGGCTGGATCCAGTTTTGTCTTTGGGGATACGCTTGTCAAGGATGTCTTTGCTTTTCAGGTTATATCTGCTTTATGAACAGGAATAAGGGTCAGTGAGGGGTATAGCAGAGGATGAATAAGTGCATTTAAGAGATCAGCCATCCTCTATACTGAATTGGCCAGAAGGAGATCATTTAGTCCCATCAGTAGAGGAAACAGCATCAATCACTTACCCTTTGATCATTACCATCCTGAACTTGGATGAAATATGGATCAGGCTAAGAAGGCTCACTTCTTGGAAGGAAGGTTGGGCAATCTACTTCCGTAGTGATACTGCCTCGGAAACCCAAGGAAGGGTCGCTATGAGTCATGTCTGACTCCACGGCACATAACAACAACAACAACAAGGCTCAGTTAAGATCTCTTTGTGGCTTAGTATGGATGCAATAATAGATTCCCAGTGCATTTTAAATTTATTCCTAGACTAGTTTGCATTTAGGAGCTCTGGTAGCATAGTGCCTAAGGCACTTGACTGCTAACCAGAAGGCTGGCGGTTCAAACCCACCAGCCACTCCTTGGAAGGAAGGTTGGGCATTTCTACTTCCATAGTGATACTGCCTCGGAAACCCAAGGAGGGGTCACTATGAGTCGGGGCCAACTCAATGGCAAATAACAACAACAGTTTGCATTTAAATATCCACTCAGTATCTCCACTGCTCAGATGCTTTGGGGATAATAGGAACTTAATTTAGAGGCTTGACACACAGAGTTCACTTAAGGTATACATGAACACATGTGATATAATGTCTTATCAGCTTACTTCTCCCTACAGGCCTTACCAATTATTCTTTTCTTTGGATGTGTGATGTCCATGCTCTACTATCTGGGCCTTGTGCAGTGGGTAGTTCAGAAGGTGAGTTATTCTCCTGTACCAGTCAGGAGATGAGCCTTCAAATTGTGATCTGTCAAGAGGCACAAACATGATAATTCCTTTGGAAAATGCTCATATATAGGATTTGCAGAAAGTAAGAACCTTGTGGAAAGATAAATTCTTCCAAGCACACCTGCTATCAAATGGTCAGGCCTAGGCCCTAGATCAAAGGCAATCCCACAGAATGTGGAAATTATAGAACAATATCATTAATATCACACGCAAGTAAGATCTTACTGAAGATAATTCAAAAATGGTTGCAGCAGTATATTGACAGAGAACTTCCAGAAGTGCAAGCCGGATTCAGAAGAGGACGTGGAACAAGGGATATCATAGCTGCTGTCAGATGGATCTTGGCTCAAGGCAAAGAATACCAGAAAGATGTTTACTTGTGTTTTATTGACTATGCAAAGGCATTTGATTGTGTGGATCATGACAAATTATGGATAACATTGAGAAGAATGGGAATTCCCGAGCACTTGATTGTACCCATGAGAAATCTGTACCTTGACCAGGAGGCTGTCGTTCGAACAGAACAAGGGGACACTACATGGTTTAAAATCAAGAAGGGAGTGCGTCAGGGTTGTATTCTTTCTCCACACTTATTCAATCTATATGCTGAGCAAATAATCTGAGAAGCTGGACTATATGAAGAAAAATGTGGTATCAGGATTGGAGGAAGAATCATTAACAACCTGAGATATGCAGACGATACAACTTTGCTTGCTGAAAGTGAGGATGACTTAAGGCACCTACTGATGAAGGTTGAAGAATACAGTCTGCAGTATGGATTACATCTCAACATAAAGAAAACAAAAATCCTCACAACTGGACCAATGAGCAGCATCACAATAAATGGAGAGAAGATTTGAGGTTGTCAAGGAATTCACATTGCTTGGTTTTACAATCGATGCCAACGGAAGCAGCAGTCAGGACATTAGACGACGTGTAGCATTGGGAAAGTCAACTGCGAAGGAACTGTTTCAAGTGCTGAGGAGCAAGGATATCTCCCTGAGGACTAAGGTGTGCCTGACACAAGCCATGATATTTCTGATCACCTCGTATGCATGTGAGAGCTGGACAATGAATAAGGAAGACCGAAGAAGAGTTGACGCTTTTGTGTTGTGGTGCTGGCGAAGAATGCTGAAAGTACCATGGACTGCTAAAAGAACTAAGAGATCTGTCCTGGAGGAAGTGCAGCCAGAATGCTCCTTGGAAGCAAGAATGGCCAGACTTCGTCTCACCTATTTTGGTCATGTTGTCAGAAGGGACCATTCCCTAGAGAAGGATGTCATGCTTGGTAGAGTGGAGGGTCAACGAAAGAGGGGGAGGCCTTCAAGGAGATGGATTGATACGGTGGCTGCGATGATGGGCTCAAGTATAGCAGGGATTGTGGGGCTGGCGCGGGATCGGGCAGTGTTTCGTTCTGCTGTGCATGGGGTCACTATGAGTCGGAAATGACTCGCCGGCACATAACAACAACAACAACATCCTTTCATACTTAATTCTAGTTTATTTGTTCTAAAAGCCAAGAGTCCTGAGTTCTGGCCCAGACTCTGTTTGTAAGCCAAGCCTTTTTGGCCTTGGGCTTGTCAGCATACTTCTCTAAGCCTCAGTTTTCTTATCAGTAGAATGGAGAGGGAGGGTTTTGTTGTACACTACTTTATTAAGATTCCTGCAAATGCTAATGGCTTGGGTCTCTGTATCCCTTTAGATTGCCTGGTGTTTGCAAATCACCATGGGCACCACTGCCACTGAGACCTTGGCTGTGGCAGGAAACATCTTTGTGGGCATGGTAAGTACCCAGAAGCCTTCTGGTTTTCTTTTCTCTGTGAAACTGAGAACTCTGCAGAAAATAGGTTGAGAAAAATATGCTTTCCTTCTGAAAAGTCAAATAAATGAAAACTGTGGGCAGCCAATGGCTGATGGGGAAAAAAAAAAAAAAAAAACACCTCATAAGCTCAAAGGGAATTCAGTTCATTGTTTTTACTATTAATATCTGATAATATTTATCTGGGCATGGCATTCTTAATCTGGACATCCTTAGCCACAGATCCAACTTCTTACACAGGAATTATCTCATATCTCATCCCCTTCAGTGGCTAGGAAGCATGCGTGATCTATAATCTAGTTTCTTCCTGTGAGTCCCTGTGGCCCTTGTTTTTCAGGGTGTCTAAGGAGAAAACAGCTTGCCTTGCCCATGGCTAACACCCAAGTTCTTCCACATGATACTTGTTTGGTACATTTGTCTGTATAGTGTAGGTGCTCGATATATGCTATTGACCAATCAGCTCAATGTTAAGAACCACAGCTTGTCAAATTGACAAGGAGTTAGTATTGAACTCTTTTTCACCCAAGGCCCAGAAGTGTTTCTGCAATGTTCTCAGAGTACCTCTGGATACTTCTACCTTAGCAATCACCTCACATTTTCCTAAAATTATCCATAACTGGTTTCCTTTTTTAGAATCTAAGCTCCTCAACGGCACATAACAACAACAACAACAACAAGCTCCTCAAAGTAGGATCTTTGCCTTATTCGTATTAATATCCTTACATCTAGTTCAGCATTAGGCAAATAGTTGACAATTATTAAATGGTAAATAATATTATCTTAGGTCAACAATCAGAAGGAAGACTTGGCAATCTACTTCCATAGAGATACCGCCTCGGAAACCCAAGCAGGGGTTGCTATGAGTCGGATCCGACTCCACGGCAGTTGAGTTTGGATTTTTTTTCTTTTTAGATCAATACTAATATAGTTTACATAATTGTCCCTTCATAGTGTCGTAACATCTTCACAAACATTATTTTGATTCTTTCATCAAAAGTGGGGTTATAGGACCTACTTGCAATTCATTTAATGAATACTCGTTAAGCATCTAATACGTACTCAGTAAATGCACTGTACTCCATAAGTTCATTCAGAAAATACGTGGCTTTAGACCTTGAAAGTGTTCAAAAGAAATACACCATTTCTTTTCTATAATATTTTTAACAATGTTTTATTGTATTTTCAGCAGAAGTGTAAATAGCAAAACAGATTCCACTTCAACAGTTTCTACATATATTGTTCAGTGACCTTGGTTACATTCTTCACATTGTATCAATGTTCTCATTATGTCCATTCTAGTTGTTCTGTTCCCATCAGCCTAGTCTTACATCCCCTAACCTTCTCAGCTGTGCTTTAGAGTATATGTTGATCATTTGGTGTCACATAGATGCTTTTTTGAAAGAGCACACTATTCAAGAGTGATGTTCAATATTTATGAGCTAACCTGCTATTTAGCTAAAGGGTGATTTGAAAGGATGGTTTCAGCTGAAGGCTTAACAAATATCTCAGGTGGGATTTCTCCTCTCTCAGTGAGTCCAGTAAGTATGGATTTTGAGAATTTGAAATTGTGTTCTACATTTTCTCCCTTTCTATCGGGATCCATCTATTGTGGTCCTGGTCAGACACATGGTAAGGGTAGCCAAGCACCATCCAGTTTCAATGTAGATGAGGCCATGCTTCATACAGATAATTAGTCCTGTAGCCCACTTCCTTCTCTATTTCTTAAATTCAAGTAGATAAGCCAAACATGTATGAAAACAAGTGATAGCTAGCCAGAATACGATTAGATGCCAGAGGGAATGAGGCAAAACTGGGATGGCCTGAGAGCAGAGCTCAGTGCTCAGTGCTGACTTTATTCTCACTAGAACAAAGCTCATGGTGGAGGAGTGTGTGCCTAATGTACTCAGTCCCAGGGACTGGAGTGAGCACTCTGGGGTGGAAGGCATACCGTCCTGGAATTTGATTGTTTTTTCCTTGTTTATAGACAGAGGCACCTCTGCTCATTCGTCCATACCTTGGAGACATGACACTCTCTGAAATCCATGCAGTGATGACTGGAGGGTTTGCCACCATTTCAGGCACTGTATTGGGAGCCTACATCTCCTTTGGGGTAGATACTGTGTGCTTGATCACTCCTGAGTGAGGCTGAGTTCTGTGTTCTGCAGAGGCACTAACCTCTATGTCTGGTCTTACAGATCAGCCCAGCATCCTTGATTTCTGCCTCTGTGATGGCTGCCCCTTGTGCTCTTGCCTTGTCAAAGCTGATATATCCAGAAGTGGAAGAGTCTAAGTTTAAGAATGGGAAGGGGGTAAAGCTTCCCCGTGGGTAAGTCCAATGAAGCATATAATTTAGGAGATGATGAAGTCTGGTGCACAGTCAAGTGGTGTTGAGACGGCAGAGGTTTGAGATCTCCTTGAGTGGGAATATCATGATTCCATATCCTCTCTTGCCATCTCTGCCCCTAGCTACTCACCTTAACTTTCTCTTGTTTGTTTGTTTTTTAACCCTACCACCTACTGCTAATTTTTGCATGCCTGTACTCTCTGTCCTTGTTCTCAGTGCAATTTCATGGCAATTATATGTGATACTACTGCTTTAAGATTATGTCCACTCATGGGGTTACTAAGGAACTCCCACTGTCGTTCAAACTGGCCTTGAACCTTCCTAATAGAGAGTGAGATTTCTCTTCTCCGAAGGCTGAGACTACTCTAGACACCACAATTTTCCCCTCATGCCCATTAACCACAGGAAGGAGAGAAATATCCTGGAAGCTGCCAGCAATGGAGCCACAGATGCCATAGGCCTTGCTGCTAATGTAGCAGCCAACCTGATCACCTTTTTGGCTGTGTTGGCCTTCATCAATGCTGCCCTCGCCTGGCTAGGGGAATTGGTGGAGATACAGGGGCTCAGTTTCCAGGTAAAAAATCACATTTGTTGGGATGTCCCCCTGGAATGTAGATAAATAGTCCTTGAGCTATGCATGCCATTCTGACCCAAAGTAAGCTAAGAGAAAGCATAAATTGGAAAAAGGTGGAAGGGATAGAGTCAAGATTTAAGAAAGCCCTTGACTTCTGACTGTTATTTGTTCTTTCTTTTCCTGGAGTCTCTCTTTCTTTCCTTTAGGTCATCTGCTCCTATATTCTAAGGCCCATGGTCTTCATGATGGGTGTAGAGTGGGCAGAATGTCCAATAGTGGCTGAGCTGGTGGGGATCAAGTTCTTCATAAATGAGTTTGTGGCCTATCAGCATCTGTCTCAATACAAACATAAACGTCTCTCTGGAGTGGAGGAGTGGATTGGTGGTGAGAAACAGTGGATTTCAGTAAGTGGCAATCCAGAAAACCGTACAAAGTGTGAGGCTCTGTGCAGAAAGTGCTACACAAAAGTTTGTTGCAGACCCACAGATCCCTTTCCAGGGCCCCAGACCTAAACATAAAGTAAGTATAAAATATGTTTAGTAGCCTCTCTCTCAAGTATCTGAGCTACCCTGAGGTCTATGTGGTATTTTTCCCCAACCTCTGACCCAACATAATTATCAGGGTCTTTACCACAGGGGCAGTTCACAAGAACACTATTTTTTGATGGTCTAAAGTCCCCTTCTTCATTACAGATCTGTTAGTTCTTTTAGCAGTCCATGGTACTTCATCATTCTTCGCCAACACCACAACTCAAAAGCATCAACTCTTCTTCTGTCTTCCTTAGTCATTGTCCAGCTCTCACATGCATACGAGGCAATTGGAAATATCATGGCCTGTGTCAGGCGCACCTTAGTCCTCAGGGAGACATCCTTGTTCCTCAGCACTTGATACAGTTCCTTTGCAGCCAACCTGCCCAGTGCTACACGTGGTCTAATGTCCTGACTGCTGCTTCCAGTGGAGTCGATTGTAGAACCAAGCAACGTGAATTCTTTGACAACCTCAATCTTTTCTCCTTTTATCATGATGCTGCTTATTGGTCCAGTTGTGAGGATTTTTGTTTTCTTCATATTGAAATGTAATCCATACTGCAGACTGTGTTCTTCAATCTTCATCAGTAAGTGCCTCAAGTCATTCTCACTTTCAGCAAGCAAAGTTGTATCATCTGCATATCTCACGTTGTTAATGATGCTTCCTCCAATCCTGATGCCACGTTTTTCTTCATATAGTCCAGCTTCTCGGATTATTTGCTCAGCATATAGATTGAATAAGTGTGGAGAAAGAATACAACCCTGACGCACTCCCTTCTCTTTGCCTTACCATGCATGTCCCCTTGTTCTGTTCGAACAACAGCCTCCTGGTCAAGGTACAGATTCCTCATGAGTACAATCAAGTGCTCGGGAATTCCCATTCTTCTCAATGTTATCCATAATTTGTCATGATCCACACAATCAAATGCCTTTGCATAGTCAATAAAACACAAGTAAACATCTTTCTGGTATTCTTTGCCTTGAGCCAAGATCCATCTGACAGCAGCTATGATATCCCTTGTTCCACATCCTCTTCTGAATCCAGCTTGAACCTCTGGAAGTTCTCTGTCAATATACTGTTGCAACCGTTTTTGAATTATCTTCAGTAAGATCTTACTTGCGTGTGATATTAATGATATTGTTCTATAATTTCCACATTCTGTGGGATCACCTTTCTTTGGAATGGGTACAAATATAGATCTCTTCCAGTCAGTTGGCCAGGTAGCTGTCTTCCAAATCTCATGGCATAACCGAGTGAGTGCCTCCAATGGGGCATCCGTTTGTTGAAATATTTCAGTGGGTATTCCGTCAATTCCCAGAACCTTGTTCTTAGCCAATTCCTTCACTGCAGCTTTGACTTCCTCCTTCAGTACCATTGGTTCTAGATCAATACCATCTCCTGAAATGGATGAAGATCAACCAGTTCTTTTTGGTACAGTGACTCTGTGTATTCCTTCCATCTTCTTTTGATGTTTTCTGCATCGTTCAATGTTTTGCCCTTAGAATCTTTCAATATTGTAACTTGAGGCTTAAATTTTTTCCTCAATTCCTTCAGCTTGAGAAATGCCAAGTGTGCTCTTCCCTTTTGGTTTTCTAACTTCAGGTATTTGCACATTTCATTGTAGTAATTGGTTTTGTCTTCTTGAGCTGCTCCTTGAAATCTTCTGTTCAGCTCTCTTATCGTGGCATTTCTTCCATTGGCTTTAACTTCTCTCCGCTCAAGGGGAAGTTTCAGAGTCTCTTCTGTCATCCATTTTGGTCTTCTCTTCCTTTCTCATCTTTTTAGTGACCTCTTGCTTTCCTCATGGATAATATTCTTGATATCCTCCCACAATTCTGGTTTTTGGTCGTTGGTGTTCAATGCATCAAATCTATTCTTTAAATGGTCTCTAAATTCAGGAGGGATATATTCTAGATCATGTTTTGGCTCTCATGGACTTGTTTTAATTGTCTTTAACTTCAAGTTGAACTTGTATATGAGCAATTAATGGTCTGTTCCACAATCAGCTCCTGGCCTGGTTTTGGCTGAAGATATTGAGCCTTGTCCATTGTCTCTTGCCACAGATGTAGTCAATCTGATTCCTGTGTGTTACATCTGGTGAAGTCCACGTGTAGAGCCACCATTTGTGTTGTTGAAAAAAGGTGTTTGCAATGAACGAGTCGTTGGTCTTACAAAATTCTACTATGCAAGTTCCTGCATTATTTCTGTCACCAAGGCAAAATTTTCCAACTACCAGTGATTCTTCCTTGGTTCCACCTTTTGCATTCCAGTCACCGGTGATAATTAACACATCCTGATTGCATGTTCAGTCAATATCAGACTGCAGAAGTTGATAAAAATCTTCAATTTCCTCATCTTTGGCTTTGGTGGTTGGTGCATAAATTTGAATAATAGTCGTATTAATGGGTCTTCCTTGTAGGCGTATGGATATTATCCTATCACTGACAGCATTGTACTTCAGGACAAATCTTGAAACATCCTTTGTGATGATGAATGCCATGCCATTCCTCTTCAAACTGTCATTCCTGGCATAGTAGATCATATGGTTGTCTGATTCAAAATGGCCAAAACCAGTCCATTTCACCTCACTAATGCCTAGGATATCAATCTTTATGCGTTCCATTTCATTTTTGACAACTTCCAATTTTCCTAGATTCATACTTCGTACATTCCGTGTTCCGATTATTAATGGATATTTGCCGTTCTTTCTCCTCAGTTTGAGTGGTGCCACGTCAGCAAATGGAGGTCTCGAAAGCCTTACCTTATCCACGAGTAAGGCTGATTTTACTCTGATAATGCCTCTCTTGTCCAGTCCTACTTTGAGAGCTTTCTAAGCTAAGTGACTCATCTTCCTCCTCTGTATTGGACAATATTTCTGGACTATTCATGAAGTTGCGCAGTAATGTATCAGACAATGTTTCTCTGCTATTCATAAGGTTTTCTATGGCCAATTCTTTGAGAAGTGGATGGCCTCTTCCTTCTTCCTAGTCTGTCCCAGTCTGCAAGCCGAGCTGATACCTGTGCACCATGTGTACCCCACTGAGTTTGAAACACCAGTGTCAAAGCCTCAAGACTCACAGCAATACGTCACCACAGTAGGACAAACCGACAGACAAGTTTGTCTCCCTTAGCTGTTGGAAACCTCTCCAACCACCCTTACCTGGATCCCTGCAGCTGACTCCTCGATCTGTTCCGGTCCCCTTTGCCTTTTCTGTCCTCTCCCTGCTTTCCCACCTTGTTGCTTGTGAGGCATGATCTGGGTTCCCTCTCCTCACCTGGATCCCTAAAAGAACTAACAGATCTGTACTGCAGGAAGTGCAGCCAAGATGCTCCTTGGAAGCGAGGATGGTCAGACTTCGTCTCAACTACTTTGGTCATGTTGTCAGAGGGGACCATTCCCTGGGGTAGGATGTCATGCTTGGTAAGGTGGAGAGTCAACAAAAGAGGGGAAGGCTTTCCATGAGATGGTTTGACCCAGTGGCTGTGAAAATGGGCTCAAGAATAGCAAGGATAATGGAGCTGGCGTGGGATTGGGTGGTGTTTTGTTCTGCTGTGCATGGGGTCACTATGAGTTGGAAATGACTCCACGGCACCTAACAACAACAACTTCACTTACAGAGTCAGTGGGTGGTATAAACAGTGAAGTGCTCCACTAATAACTGAAAGGTTGGAATGTGCACCTACCCAGAGATGCCTTGGAGGAAAGGCCTGGCAATCTGCTTCTGAAAGGTCACAGCCTTGAAAACCCCCATGGAGCACAGTTCTACTCTGCAACATATGGGGTCACCATGAGTCAAGATCAACTGGGCAGAAAGTTGTTTATTTGCTTGTTTCTTAACTTATAAGTTTAATTTACTGTATACTGGTCTCTCTTGTTCTCTTTTTCACTAGACACATTCCTAGACCTTTTCCTTATTCTTATGCTTCAATAAAAACAGCATTGGGCAAAGAGGCCCTGGTGATTTCCATATCATTATTCCTGTAATAATTCAGGGAACAGCTATTTTCTGAGCATCCCTTGCACATTACTTAGTATGGAAAAGATTGGGGGATATATGTACTCTGAAACTTCTAGCATGATTATAATACTGCACACATTGTTGTTGTTGTTATGTGCTGATAGGACTGAGTTCATTTCTTTCTTTCTTTTTGTTTTTTGTTTTTTGTTTTTCCTAGGAGAGAGCAGAAGTCATTGCAACATTTTCAATCTGTGGATTTTCCAATCTTAGTTCCATGGGAATCACACTGGGAGGCTTGAGTAAGTTAGTTCATTTTCTCAGCTCCCCAGTACTATTTACAATAGCTAAAAGATGGAAACAACCTATGTGTCCATCAACTGAGTAGTAGATAATCAAACTATGATAATCAAACATACACACAATGGAATGCTACGCAACACTAAAGAATAATGTAGAACTGCAAAACACCGCATAACGTGGATGAACTTGGAAGACATTATGCTGAGTGAAATAAGTCAATCACAAAAGGACAAATATTGTATTGTACCAGATCCCAGCTTCTGTAGTGGACAGTCCTGCTGTTTCTGTACAAGTTGAGCCCAGAGAGAGAAACAGATGTGAAATAGGCCCTCTCAGACAGTAGCTAACTAGGAGTCAAGACAATCATTCTATCTTGCTATGTGTGGAGCCCAGACTGAGTTTATAATCTCAACTACTGACATGTTTTGTCTTTGGGTTGGGCTCAAATGATGAATTTTATTTTTATTTTCCCTGTATGGGAGGAAGTGTTATAATTATATTACTTCTATTTTGCTATTAAATTGTAAGTAAATTTTTAATTTGGCTGGAAAAAAAATAATAAATTGTAAGTAAATGTATTTTGTTTTTTTTTTATTCAGTAGTGAGGTGCTTTCTGAAATTTGGTTGCAAGCTAGTTGTCTTCACAGAAGCAGGAGCTGTCCAAGCAATCGAAAAACAGAAGCAGCAAACATAAATGGTAGTTAGATAATTAGAGTGAGTAATGTGAAATGTTGGATTAGAAGCTGCAAGCCACCAGGTGTGGGAGGTGTGAATATTTTAAGCAAGCTAGACATATTGAGGCTGCTGAAGATATTTCTGAATGTGGGTGGTGGCTGGAGAAAACAGTATGAGGACGGTGGAATTGTCCTTGAGGGCAGGGACAAGGGGAAATGACTAGCAGATTGTAAGAGTTTGGAAGATCCAAGTTAGAACTGGATCATGGAAGGAATGGAGTATGAGAAGAAATATAGCTCAGCGGTCTATTTTTCAGGGCAATCTTTCTGGTGTATTTGGTTTCTGAGTGAACAATTTAAAGGCAAAATCATTTCCTTTCCATTTTTTTCCCTTCTGCTAAATAGTTTATCATTCTAATATTGCCCAATTATTGTCTGATTATGAGACTGTCATCTAGAAATGGGATATACATTGCATGGCTAAGCTTAGGTGAATGCTGCCTTCCTTATTCTTCTGCCACAAAATAATCCACCTAAATCTAATCTAGTCTTAAGAACACTGTTGACCACCCAGGTATTTGCACCTGTCTGGGGCAACCCAGAAATTGCTTGATCCAGATACTTCTTAAGAATATTCACAGATGGTGATTCCTTCAAAAGTTGGATTTAGAAATACCATTTGACCTGGCCATTCCATTACTACGTATATATCCTAAAGAAGGGAGAGCCATGACAAGAACAGACATATACACACCTATGTTCATCACAGCACTATTTACAATAGCTAAAAGATGGAAACAACCTAGGTGTCCATCAACTGAAGAGTGGATAATCAAACTATGGTACATACACACAATGGAATGCTATGCAACACTAAAGAATAATGTAGAATCTGCAAAACACCGCATAATGTGGATGAACTTGGAAGACATTATGCTGAGTGAAATAAGTCAATCACAAAAGGACAAATATTGTATTAGTCCATAATTGTAAAAGTCAAGGAAAGGTTTATCTATAGAAGGAAATTTTCTTTGTTGGTTACCAGGGGTGGGAGGGGAGGGGAGGGAACACTGTTAGATAGATAGAGATAAATATTGATTTGGGTGAAGAGAAGGGCAATGTACCAAACGTGAGTGATCAATATGGTGGCATTGAGAAAGACAAAGACATAGAGAGGTACATGGGAGGTACAGACAACAAAGATGAGCCCTTTTGCACATACAGTACTGCGTTGTCAGTGAAGGCAAACATGAGTATATGGGTGGATAGATGGGTAGACTGGCTGAACTAGTAGGTATGTCTATGAAGCAGGGAGTGTACCCAAGAACATGTATAAGGCTGGCAGACAATGGTGCTCTAAATTTATGTGTATGATCTGAATTCCCAGGTGTATAGTAGAGCTGAAAAGGGGCAAGGTTGTAGTCACTGCTTGGTCACAGCCAGCAACCCAGAGGGACCGAGTAATTGAACCTGTAGGCTCGGGACCATAGTTGCAAGGGACATCAAGTTCAATTGGCATAACATACCACACCAAACATTGTTCCACCTCCTACTTTGGAGAGTAGCAACTGGGATCTTAAAAGCTGGCAAGCTGCCATCTAGATGTAACAATGGGTCTCTCCTCATCCAGAGCAAAGAAGAATGAAGAAAACCAAAAATTCATGGAAACAATTAGTCCTAGTGACTAGTATACCATCCGATCTGCAGCCTATACGACTGTGAGACCAGAAGAACTAGATGGTGCCTGGCTATCACTGTCATCCACTTGGAAGTGGATCTATGTAGGAGATACTTGATAGAGAAGGAGAACAATGTGGAACAAAACTCAAAATCATTTGGAGGGAAAAAAGGAGGGGGGACCAGGTTTGCTGGTCCAATAGAGCCTGGTGGAACCACTGAAACTATGGCCCCTAGCTGCCCTTCAGGTCTGGAATTGAACCCACACC
>NW_006921613.1:5192241-5200461 GCF_000298275.1 Orycteropus afer afer
TTGCATTGTGGTAAATTGTGGTCAATGTCATGAGACAAAGTGTATGTGAACTGCTGTATGGAAAGTGAATTTGCTCTGTAAATTTTCACCAAAATCACAATTTAAAAAAAAAAGAAAGAATATTCACAGAACCACTGAAGTTGCCTGACCTACTTAAGGTCAGACACACAATCCTTGACCTGGGGAATGTCTGAGTTAGTGATCCCTCAGTACTAATGTATATATACATGAGGGTTTGTGGTAAAGATGCTACTCATCTGCTATGTTTAATTTTTCTGCATTCTTCTAAATGCAGACTATAATACCTGATTGCCTGATGGGGAAGAGATCAAGTTATTTTTGTTTTGTTTTCGACAGCATCAATGGTACCTCACCGGAAGAGTGACTTATCCAAGATTGTGGTCAGTGCCCTCTTCACAGGGGCCTTTGTATCCTTTATCAGTGCCTGTATGGCAGGTACGTGCCTCAGCTTGGTCTGCCTAATCACAGCAAGATCTCTCCCAGCATATTGATTTAACCATCCATCCCACAGATGCACAGAAAAGGCACCTAATCTATAGTGTATTTCTTTCACACTCAAAGAAAAACTAAAGAGCTTTAAGGAGCATGTGCAAAATCTTCCCCTTGGTATCTCTCTTCTTTTCTAGGAATCCTCTATGTCCCCAGGGGAGTGGGAGTTGACTGTGTCTCCTTCCTAAGCACAAGTTTCACCAACAGCAGCTATGAAACCTATGTGTGTTGTAAAGAGCTGTTTCAGAGGTGAGCACCAGGATCCCTGTTCCCACCTCTTATGCTTTACCTTTCCCTCCAGAATCTTCTGGAGGGAAAAGAGGTAAGATCTTGAGGGTAATCATGTGGATGCTGACTAGACTGTGTGGTAAGTGATTTGTGATGATCTAGATCTATGTTCTTTTCTCTTTTTAGGTGCATCCTCACTATTATCAGCTCTAGTATGAACAACTGACATTTTACCTGAGTAGATTGGTGGGGTACTGAGAGGTAGAAGGGAAGGGAAAGAAGCAACTGTGTCTTCAGACAGAAAAAAAAAGGAGAAGAGGGGATAAAGTTGACTTGATATAATCATAAGTTCAAATAGTGTGTAAGTGAACTTGTTTACCAGATTGTGGAATATTTAAAGAAGAAAATATATCATGAAGCTTTAAGAACTATTTTTAGGATGCATAAAACACACAAAAGGGAGGATTTGAGCAATCAGAATATTTGGTGCTGCCAAAGTAAAAATTGTACGTATCAGTGGTGTTATATGGGTAAGTGAAGAGAGTTCAGGGAGATGAGGCTGGAAGGTCATATAAGGCCTTATATAAAATGCTAAGGAATTTAAATTTTCACTTGCAGAATTCTGAACGTTGGTATGATCTAATATGCTTCTTCAAAACAAACATTGTTGGTAGTTATTTAAATAGAAGGAGAACAATAAAAGCACTGATGAAATAATCCAAGTAAGAGATGATAAGGGCTGATACTAAGTGATTGTGAGAATGGAGATATATCACACCAAGTATAAGCAATAGCATCTAGAATCTGAAATGTTTTTGTCAATTAATTTATACTAATTAAGCCTAAGAGGTTTTCTTTCTCAAGAGGAAAATGGCCTTTGCATGTTGTTTTGATTACCTAGTGCCACTCTGACAGGAATATACCACAAATGGGATGGCTGAACAAACAGGAGTTTATTCTTCTACAGTTTGGAGGCTTTAAGTCCAAGTTTTCAAAGTGCCAGGCTCTAGGGGCTGGATGAAAGCCCCTCAACCTTGAGCTTCAGTCTGCTTCCTGCTCCCAGCCCACTGAGGCTGGAGGCTTTTCTTCACTCAAACAGCTGCTGGCTGCTGAGGCTGACAAGCCCAAGGTTGACAAATAAAAAGGCACAGTCCCAATGTTACCAAACTACATGACAGACCATTAAGTCAAGCCCATTGAAAGTCCCAAGGTCAGCAGAGCATGGCAGGCTGGTGAACTACAACATGGCTACATGCAGGGTTCAAGCGTGCCATAAGCTAGAGATTATCCCAAGGCTTTTCCTTCTCATGGAAGATTCCACCATGGAGTTGATTACCAGTCTCATCATGGGGAATACGACATCCAGCTCCCCAGCCACTCAACCAGGCCCAGCCAAGTTGACACACAAACTTAACTACCACAGATGTCGCCTCAATTTTTCCAATAGATGCTATTCTAAAACACTTTGTAAAGCATTAACTTTGCCTTAGTGTTATCTAGAAAGGACATCCCCAAAAGAATTACGGTTAGGAACTGGGCAAGGTAGCAGAGCACATTTTATAGAGTTTCTTGCCATTATTATCTTGGGTCTGAATGAGAAAATAAACTTCATTGGGTCTATTTATTTGGTCATTGCTGATGGATCCATTTATATAGGTTGTTATTGTTTTGCTCTGTTTTTCAGCTGCTTGTTCTTGTTGTTATGTGCCGTTGACTCATAATGACCCCTTCTTGGGTTTCCAAGACGGTATCACTACAGACGTAGGATTGCCCAACCTTCCTTCTGAGGAGTGGCTGGTGGGTTTGAACCACCAGCCTTCTGGTTAGTAGTCAAGTGCCTTAGGCACTACACTACCAGAGCTCCTTTCAGTGGCTTAGTACAACTTATTAATATAGTCTTGTTGCATTGTATTTATCTGACCCACTATGTAGCCCTCTGGCTTTTCATTTCAGTACTTCTCTGAATGGCACCAACACTCCTTCTTTTTCTGGTCCCTGGGAAGGCAATGAGTTCAGTGCCTTGGTGTTTGCTAACTGCTGTGGAATCTACAACCATTCTACTTGTGTCTAAGGCTGGACCATTTCCACAACAGTATTGACTCTGATAGCTTTTGGGATGACAGATGTGTTTATATGCTCAGAGTACCTGCTCTGCAATTAACTTAGCAAGATCTTTAACAGTAAATATAAGAGTTTAATTTTATGTATTCCAGTAATGATGATTAGCATTTATCCTTCCACAATTTGACCTGAAAAGGAAGTACGTCATGGGCCCTGCTTGAGCTTAGTTGAAACAATAAATATTATCATGTCAAAAAAAATATTGAAAATCTTGCTCCCAGTTGCCATCTTAAAAATTATGTGATGCAGTGTCCTGTAAATGTGATTTGGCATATATTATATACTGAAGGGGAGAAAAGCTGTATTCCTTGGAGTTTTCTGGATGAGCTGGGATTTATGTTAGAGAGTGGAATCTACGTTATAAAATTTCCAGCTTAATGCAGTAGCAAGAAAGAATGTAGTACATTGTGAAGGCTATGTTTAATGAAATAAATAGCTAAATATCTATAGTACCAAAAGTTTTGTTTTCCACTAGAATTCTAGCTTTTTCTATGTTGTTCTAATTGTATCATTTCTAGGTTGCATTTGCTGTTTTATTGATGTCCAAGCCATAAAATATCTGGGATTGGCAATAAAAATCAGTTTGGTTATTAAGTATACCCAGGCCAAACCAAACACATTGGTATCAGGTTGATTTGGAGTCATAGTAACCTGCTCCATAGTGGAATTGCCCCATAGCATTTCCAAGACTGTAAATCTTTACGGGGGAGCTCTGGTAGCATAGTGCCTAAGGCTAACCCACCAGCTACTCCTCGGAAGGAAAATTGGGCAATCTACTTCCATAATGATAATGCCTCCTCGGAAACCCGAGGAGGGGTTGCTATGAGTCGGGTCCCACTCAACAGCACATAACAACAACAAATCTTTATGGAAGCAGACTGCCTCATCTTTCTCTCATGGAGCAGGTAGTGGATATGAACTGCTGACCTTTTGGTTAGCAGTGGAATGGTTTAAAATCTAAGTATGGAGTCCTTTATTTTTTTAATTTTAGTAGCCTTTTACTGAAAAACATTACTTTAAACAAAATATCTAATTTGGTTATCTGCCCTGTTAAACTTAGTTTTCTAGTTTACAAATAGAATCCTGGTAGGAAGGATCTCCAGGTTTTCTCAGCAATGAACAGATCGTGGAATCATGTCTATTCCTCTACTTAAGCGACATTTATGGGCCCTTAAGAGAATGTGCCACCTAGATATACGTGTACACAGCACTGTCCTCTCTGCCATGACATTAACTGCTTCCCTGAAGCTACATTCTTTCTTGCCAGTTCTGAAAACTAATATTTCAAATGCTTCAAGAGTCATAAATAATAGTCGTGATTCTATGTGTCATGTGTATCATAGCTAGATCAGTTCTGTGTATAACTTTATATAGTATTTTGTGTAAAAATAACTTTGGTTATTAAAATCATTGCAATAAAATACCTGTACTATAATATTAAATGTATTCTTTGGTACTTGGGTGATTTTTAAAAAAAAAAATGGATGGACTCTTGATTTATTTCTTTAAAAATATGTGAACATTCCTTAACAAAGAGAATACAATGGTTTAGGTATCATTCAAATTTTTTTGCTGGGTTTGAATTTGCATTTACATAGGTTGTGGGCTTGGCAGTTTCAAACATTAGGCTCAACAGAGCTAAATCACACTCCCAATCCAAAGAACTCAGAACAACCCCACATTATGTTGGTTGTACCCTTACAACACAACCCTTCCTGAAGACCAGCCCTGCCTAAGTCCCTAACCACTGGTGGTGGTGGTAGTGTGTGTGTGTGTGTGTGCACACATATGTACACAGTACTGAGACAACATACACCTTTGTGATGCAGTAGAACAGATGTAAAAGTCTGATCTTAAAAGACATTCACTCAATGGCTTCAAACCACTAAACAGTCAAGCACAGTGAGAATGATCATTGATTGAAGGTGGGAGAACCAGTGGTGTTTCTTGCTCCTAATTTCCTTGCCAAGTTGCCACCCCACTGAGAAGTGAGCTAGGTCTTTGGTTCCTTTGGACTATAAATGATATTTATTTTCTTCAACTATTTCTAAATAAAAAACTGCTATCTTGAGGTCTTGGTATTTTTACAATTTCTTATTTATTTAAAGTTTTTCCACTGAGGTTTCAGTTCATGGTTATTCCTTCATGCTTTGATACAAGTGCTTGAAGAAGATGATGAGTTGCCTTGTCTTGTCACTTATCCTTCTTATCCTCCTAGCATTCATGAAGAACTTGCTGACCATGCTCGGCTCAAACACCAGCAAATGGTGATTTGCAATTCTTTGGATGGACACCTGTTGTCTTTGAATATTGCATGTAGAGTTCAACACTGGACATCTGTGAAGACCAACCTGGGCTTTTTGGGTGTGTTCCCTCTATCCTTTCCATGTTCTTGTTGTTTCCTTTCAAATGCTGCAAATTACATGGAAGAACCAAGAGTAGAGAGATAGTGCCAATAAAATTTGTTAGCCATTCCTTATGGACTGCTGACCAAGGAAGGCTAAGAGGGAAGTGTAATAAAAATATGGAGAACTGGGAGGCATTTGGACTTCTGTGAGACTTGAGCTTGGACCTTGGACATTGGCTTTGATGACTATCTGCTCTTTGTCCTTGGTGAGTCAATTATCCCCACCTGGGCCTCAGATTCCTCATGCGTAGAGGAAAGGGTCTGGCTAAATGAACTTATCACTTTGAACTTCTACTTCTCCATCAGCAAAATAGATGCTGGATTGTGGTAAATATATGTGAAGTGGTGTTAGTAAAAGTTTATGCAAACTGAAATGCTTTACAAATGCAAGGTATCATTAGTTAGAAGTGTCTGTAGCCCTCAAAGTGACCTGAATTGGAAACAACCTCTGCCCAAATCTCTATCATCAACCAATCTCTGCAAAAAACCCACTGCCATCAAGTCAGATCTGAGTCATAGCAACCCCTCCTTGGGTTTCTGAGGCTCTATCACTACAGAAGTAGATTGCCCAACCTTCCTTCAGAGGACTGGCTATGGCTGGTAGGTTTGAACCATCAGCCTTCTGGGTAGCAGTCAAAAGCCTTAGGTGCTACACCACCAGAGCTCCTACCAATCTCTGCAGCTGTCCCAAAATAACCATACAATCCAAGCAAAGGCAGTACTCTGGTTATGCTAATGCAGCTTTAACATAGGTTTCCTGGGCTTCAACTCCCATCAGACTGCTACCCTTTGCCCCTCTAGTAGGCATTTTGGAATAGTTACTGCCACCTTCCACCTTCATTTTTAGCTGTCTACCCTCTGACATTAGCTCCAACCACAATAAGTGGCAGATGTGGCATGATTCCTGGTGGTGATAGACTGTCCCTGTTTCATGCCTGCAAACACCTACAGTTGGCTGCCCTGCCTGTTGCTGCCTCCTGCTTTATACCTCAAGCCTCTGTGTATTCTAGGTTCTCAACTGCTGTCTAGATAGTTCACTACCTTGAGCTAGATCCAGCCTCCAGATAGCCCTGCTCCCCTGCCTGCTCCTGCCCACCATAAATTGCAAGGAGGAGGCTATAGATAATGGACTTTTCTAAATGTACTTGACTGACAAACTTCCTTTCAAAGAACTCCTGTTTGAAACAGTATCATTCCTCTGAGGCCATTAGGAAAATACTGGCTCAGGAGTAGTCTCAGTCCACTTAGTCCTGCCAGCTGCTGAGGACCATATTTAAGTCATTCAAACATATGTCCTGATTAGCTGGAAAATGTTTCTCCCTTTGTAATTTCCCTTAGGTCTAACTTTTGAATGATAAATAAGTTGATGGTCCACTATTGTTGTTGTTGTTATGTGCCGGGTTGAGTCAACCCCAACTCATAACGACCCCTCCTTGGGTTTCCGAGGTGGTATCACTATGGAAATAGATTGCCCAACCTTCTTTCCAAGGAGTGGCTGGTGGATTTGAACCACCAGCCTTCTGGTTAGCAGTCAAGTGCCTTAGGCACTGTGCTACCAGAGCTCCTGATGATACACTAGTAGAGTAAAAACAAATTTTGAGTGTAAACTCCTGTCTTTATTTATAAATTATACACATGTTATTACGCTAATATGTTATCCACATTATAATCTATACAAAAGATACAGAAAATTTTAAAGGAGTAAAATAAAATAGAAATTCTCTTGCACAGATGCACTATTTGCTCAGGTCCTGGAGTACATTCACCCCACTTAAGGGACCACAGGTCCAACTACTAGTAAAGATAAGGGTAGAAATTTCTTAACAGACATGGCGAGATCTTAGTCATAAAAGAGAAGTATTTAGGCCAGTCAGGCTTTATGGTATCTTTTATAACATAGCCCATAGGTCACTAACTATGCCGGTTGCCCACCATGTGAGATAGCATTAAACATAATGGGAAGTATTTATTAGGTGTTCAATTCCCTCAGAGCACTGAGCTATATTTACTGTACCAGGTGAGATTCCCCAAAAATAGAGTCTCTCTCTACAGGGCCCTAAAGCCTTCACTGGGCAACTAGATTTTAAAATGCCTGGCTAAAGAGAAGTCAACTCAAATAGTTTGACTCAGTTCATGTGCATGCAGCCTTATATAAGACTGATGCACATGGTTGATTGATTCAGTCACTCCTGTCCAAAACTGAACACAACATGGACTTTGCTTTTAAGGAGCTCAGTCTAGTAGTCATGTAAGCAAATACTGCAAAAGTATAAAAAGGGCATGCAGAATATCACCTCTGCTTGAGGATATTAAGGAAGCATTGTGGAGGAGGAGGGGCTTAAGCTGGGCCCTAGTGAGAGAAGTGGGGAAAACGCATTCCTAGCAGAGAAAGCAACATTCATGAAGGGTTGAAAGCTTGGTTTTTGTAGAACAAGAGTACTTGCAAAGAGGAAAGCTGTGGGAGACATGAGCCTTCATCAATAGACAGGAACCAGATGGGGGCAGGGCTTGCTAAAGAATTCTATAAGGAGGAATTGTTGAAAGGCTTGAGTAAGGGCATGATGTGATTAAATTTGGGTTGAGAAAAATTCTTCTGGCTGTATTGTGGGGGGAGAACTGGAAAGCAGCAAGATTAGGGACAAAAATGCTGTATTGGATACTATGGTGCACCAACCTGATTCAGCCTGAAAACTGAGGCACTCATTCCTCCAGCGGCAAGCACTTGGTAGCTGCTGATGCTCAGCTGAGACCCATTCTGGGAATCATCCTTGGTCAAAAGTAAGGAGAATGTGAGTTCCAGCAAGATTGCGAACTAGGCACAAGGACTGCACAGACGCTCTTCAACAAAGAAAAGGGAAACCAATTAACACAGACACAGAAGATAATCTTGGACCCCTGATCCTTGAAGGGAAGGATACAAAAGTGGACTAAACCCCAACTAGCAGAAGAATTTG
>NW_006921613.1:5204791-5215675 GCF_000298275.1 Orycteropus afer afer
TTGCATTGTAGTAAACTGTGGTCAATGACATGAGACAAAGTATATGTGAACTGCTGTATGGAAAGTGAATTTGCTCTGTAAATCTTCACCCAAATAAAAATAAATAAATTAATTAATTTAAAAAATTTAAAAAAAAAAAAAGTTAAACAAAGAATTACCATACGACTTAGCGATTCTACTCCAAGCTATATATCTAAAATAACTGAAAGCAGGTACTTGAACAAACACATGAACATAGATGTTCACAGCAGCACTATTCACAATAGCCAAAAGATGCAAACAGCCCAAATGCTCATTAATGAATGAACAGATAAAGAAATTGTGGTACATACATACAATGGAATATTTTTTCAGGCATAAAATTGTATGAAATACTGATACATGCTACAACGTGCATGAACCTCAAGAACACTATGCTAAATGAAAGAAGTGAGACCAAAAGCGGATCTATTGTGTGATTTCATTTATGTGAAATACCCAGAATAGGAAAATCCACAGAGTCAGAAAGCAGATTGGTGATTGCCAGACACTAGGATGGGGAGCGGGGAGCAGGGACTAGGTAGTAACTGCTTAAGGATACTGGGTTTATTTTGGGGATGATGAAAATGTTTTGGAACTTGATAGAGGCGATGGTTGCGCGTTTGTGAATGTAGTAAATGCCACTGCATTGTTCACTTTGAAGTGGTTAATTGGGTAGAGAATTGGGGTATATGGGAACTCTATACTTTATGTATAATATTTCTGCAAACCTGAAAATGCTCTAAAAAATGTTTAATTAAAAAAATTAACATTAATTTTGTGTTAAAAAAAAAGTAAGGAGAATGTGAGTGTATTGCTTTAAGGCTTCCCAACCCTGACCCCTTGCATCAAGTTCAATTCTGAAGGGTCATCTAGTCCCAGAGTTCCCATGGGATTGGTTGAAGCTGTTGTTGCAACTACATTGCAGTTCAATGTCTTCTCCTCAAATTTACTTCCTCCAGTCTTCTGGTTACCTAGTGCCACTCTGACAAGAATATACCACAAACGGGATGGCTGAACACACAGGAGTTTATTCTCTTACAGTTCAGGAGGCTAGAAGTCTGAGTTCCAAGTGCCAGGCTCTAGGGGCTGTGTGAAGACCCCTCGACCTTGGGCTTCAGCTCTGCCTCTTGCTCCCGGCCCACTGGAACTAGGGGCATCTCTTCACTCAGGCAGCTACTGGCTGTTGAGGATAACAAGCCCAAGGTCAACAAATAAAATGGCACAGTCCCGATGTTGCCAAACCATGCAGCAGGCCATTAATTCAAGTCTATTGTAAGTCCTAAGGTCGGCAGAGCATGACAGGCTGCTGAACAATGACATGGCTACATGCAGGGTTCATTTTCCAGCTGACCAGGATGTATGTTTGAATGACTTATATATGGTCCTTAGCAATTGGCAGGTCTAAGTGGACTGAGACCACCCCTGAGCCAGCATTTCCCTAGTGGCATCAGGGGAATGATACTGTTTCAAACAGGAGTTCCTTGAGAAGGGGGTTTGCCAATCAAGCACATTTAGAAAAATCCAGTATCTGTACCCTTTTCTTTGAAGTTCATAATATGTTTTAGCACAAGCAATTCTATTTCCCAAATTTATTTAACTCCAGAACCCTTTCTAGGGGAGAAAACAAAACCAAACTCAACTGCTGTCAAGTTGATTCGACTCATAGCAACCTCTCCTTGGGTTTCCAAGGTGGTATCACTACGGAAGTAGATTGCCCAACCTTCCTTCCGAGGAATGGTTGGTAGGTTTGAACAGCCAACCTTCTGGTTAGCAGTCAATTGCCTTAGGCACTACTCCACCTATCTATTAATTAATTTCTCATACAATACTAATGTTGGGGAAACACAGTTTAGAAGTCACTTCCTCAAGCCCCCAAGCATGTGATGTCATAATGTTATAACCTGGGAAGTAGGATTCTCTTGGGCCAGAGATCCTGGTTGGCTCTATTTCTCCAGGGCCTCCTGGTATAGTGATTGCTTGGCTACAATGGGGGAGTGAGGAGAGGGGAAGTGCAGTCCTGTGGGTACTGAAGGAGGTAGTCTGTGAATAAATGGATGTGGCTATATCTGGAGAGAACTCTGTGCAGAAGTTGGAGCTGCTGATAAGAAAGCAAAGATAGCAATACAATGGGAGTGGATTAAAGTTTGTTGAGGGTTACTGGGTGACCAGTGGAGGCTAGGAGGAGAAATCTACAAAAATAAAGTCATACATCTAGAAGCATTAATAAGGCTATTGTTGTTAGAAGGAGAGCAAAGCTTTGAAATTTCCATGGAATTAATTTCAGACTAGAGATTGTCTATCATAAGGCAGAACACTGCCAACTGTAGGTCATACAAGGTAGAGCAAGAGAGAGAGTAAAAGAATGGGAATGAAGCATGACAAGGAGTTCCACTGCTCAAGGAACAACATGTATATGCATTATGTGAAAGCTATACTTTTTATGTGAATGTACACTTTCAATTAATAATAAATATTTATCATAGAGCTGCACTAAAAGAAATGAGATTCCCATTGCTTGTAAAAGGTAGTACTGAAGAGGAAGAAAACTTGGGATGGGTCACCTCCACAGCAGGTGGCAAGCAAGTAGATATAATTGTAAGGCACAGTAGCAAAGTGCAGTAGGGCGGTCTCAAATAGATGACTTTGATCTTCTTGATAGCTGAGGTCTCCCATCAATGACCTCAGCCATTGAGAAGATCAAAATCATCTAACTAAGACAGTCCCCCACCTGAAGAAGGACATTATGTTTGGTTTAGTAGAGGGTCAGCAAAAAAGAGGAAGACCCTCAATGAGATGGATTAACACAATGGCTGCGACAATGGACTCGAACTAGCAACAATTGTGAGGATGGCACAGGACTGGGCAGCATTTTGTTCTGTTATGCACAAGTTCACTGAGTCAGAACATATTCGATGGCATCTAACAACAAGAACATCATGGCGGAGGTTGCCTATAGTGAGCACTACCCAGGAAGTAGAAGTGGGCATGGAACATGGTAAATGGTAGAGCATGGGGGTGGTATGGAAGGATGGAGGCTCGCATTTCAAGCATGTCTGGGAACATGTCTTTTGCCCACAGTAGGCAAGACAAAACCAAGTGTGTTTAAAGAAATATGAATTCTACAGAATGTTGAAAGTTATTCCATGGACAATGAGGTGTTTTTCTGTTACTTTATTTATTTTGCTGTTGTTGAGATATATGTAGCAAAACAAATCAATTCAACAGTTTCTACATGTACAATTTAGTGACACTGATTACATTCTTTGGGTTGTGTTACCCTTCTCACATAAGTTTACTGCCCCCTAAGTTTCCTATCTAATCTTTCACATTGCTCTTTGATCCCATACAGATAGATCTTAAACGAGCATAATGCTCAAAACAGATATTCTCTCCTAATTAAACTAAACTATTGTTTGGTTTGGGGAGCTTTGGTAGCGTCGTGCCTAAGGCACTTGACTGCTAACCAGAAGGCTGGCGGTTCAAACCCACCAGCCACTTCTCAGAAGGAAGATGGGGCAATCTACTTCTGTAGTGATACAGCCTCGGAAACCCCAGGAGGGGTCGCTATGAGTTGGGGCTGAATCGGCGGCACATAACAACAACAACATTGTTTGGTTTTAGGAAGCCTTCAGCGGATATTATTGGTTTAAGGTTTAAAGATTATCTCAGGGCAATAGTTTCAGGGGTTCTTCCACCTTTCGTGCCTCCAGAAATTCTAGCGTCCATGAGAATTAGAAATTCTGCATTTTCCCCCTTTTGATCAGGACTCTTCTATAAAACCTTTGATCAAAATATTCAGTTATAGTACTCAGGGACACTCTAGTTTTTCTGGTCTAATGACAAAAGAGGTAGTAGTTCATGGAAGCAATTAGCCACACATTCCATTTCCACCTCCTATTCCTGACTATCCTTGTTCCCCTTTTGCCCTGAGGTGAATACCAAAAAAACGAACCAAACTCACTGCCATCGAGTTGGATCCGACTCATAGCAACCCCTCCTTGGGTTTCCAAGGCAGTATCTCTATGAAGTAGATTGACCAACCTTCCTTCCAAGGAGTGGCGGGTGGCTTTGAACCGCCAGCCTTCTGGTTAGCAGTCAAGTACCTTAGGCACTATTCTACCAGAGCTCCCCCCTCAGTAGCTACTCGTTATTTATTTTTTCTTTTTCCTTTCTCTTTTTGTCATTGTCCTTATGTGTAACTCTTAATTAACTGATCCAATGTCATAGTTTCATCATACCTTCTGAGTGAAATGTCTTTTTATTTCCTGTATTTCTGCTGAAATCAACATACCATTATGTTCCAACTCAAGAGCGATCATGTCTATGATATCGTTTCCAGTTTTCTTCCTCCCCAACCTCACTGGCCCTGGTCCTAAGAAGCCCTGTCTTCCAAAGTTCCATACAGTTTATGTTTCTTCTCGTAATAGCACTTAAAGCTTTAACATTGTGTTATAGATTCTTGCATACATTATATTCCCTATATTGGACTGTAAACATTGAGGACAGGATCCATGCCTGTCCTTTTATGTCCTATAGCACCTGGTAGAAGGCTTAAGCCATAATTGCAATCAAAAATTCTACTAATATTCAAAATTCAGCAAATATTTGTTGCTCGTAACTTCTTATAGAATTCAGACAATAGATTTTTTTTTTTTTTTTATTGTGATTTGGGTGAAGATTTACAGAGCAAATTAACTTTCCATACAGCAGTTCACATATACTTTGTCTCATGACATTGACCACAGTTTACCACAATGCAACAGCATCCCTCCCACTTCCTCCCCATAGTTACCACTTCCCAGTGTCCATCCCTCCATGCACTCCTGCCCCCTGAGCTGTCTCCCTGTGCATAAGTAGCTCTCTCCAAGGAGTGTATCTACCTCAGGTAAATGTTCAACTCATATGCCTGTCTTTTGTTTGGCTGGCAACCACAAGTGTGGGTTTAATTCCAGACCTGAAGGGCAGCTAGGGGTCATAGTCTCAGTGGTTCCACCAGGCTCTATTGGACCAGCAAACCTGGTCCCCACCTTTTTTTTTTTTTTCCTCCAAATGGTTCTGAGTTTTGCTCCATATTGTTCTCCCTCTCTATCAAGGATCTTCTACATAGATCGCCTTCCAAGTGGATGACAGTGGTAGCTGGGCACCATCTAGTTCTTCTGGTCTCATAGTTGTATAGGCTGCAGATTGGATGGTGTACCAGTCTCTGGGACTAATTGTTTCCATGAATTTTGGTTTTCTTCATTCTTCTTTGCTCTGGATGAGGAGAGACCCATCATTGCATTTAAATGGCAGCTTGCTAGCTTTTAAGATCCCAGTCGCTGCTCGCCAAAGTAGGAGGTGGGACAATGTTTTATATAGTATGTTATGCCAATTAAGCTTAATGTCCCCTGTGACTATGGTCCCAAGCCCACAGGTTCAACTACTCGGTCCCTCCGGGTAGCTTGCTGTGACCAAGCAGTGACCACAATCTTGCCCCTTGTCAGCTCTACTATACACCTGAGAATTCTGATCATTCACATCAGACAATAGATTTTTGTCAGTTATTTTTTCATGTATACATTTTTAGTTCTGCTTTATTTTTGTATCCATTATTATTATTATTATTATTGTGATTTGGGTGAAGATTTACAGAGCAAATTCACTTTCCACGCAGCAGTTCACATATACTTTGTCTCATGTCATTGACCACAGTTTACTACAATGCAACAGCTCCCCTCCCACTTCCTCCCCATAGTTACCTCTTCCCAGTGTCCATCCCTCCATACACTCCTGCCCCCTGAGCTGTCTCCCTGTGCATAAGTAGCTCTCTCCAAGGAGTGTATCTACCTCAGGTAAATGTTCAACTCATATGCCTGTCTTTTGTTTGGCTGGCAACCACAAGTGTGGGTTTAATTCCAGACCTGAAGGGCAGCTAGGGGTCATAGTCTCAGTGGTTCCACCAGGCTCTATTGGACCAACAAACCTGGTCCCCACCTTTTTTTTTAATTCTTCTCCAAATGATTTTGAGTTTTGTTCCACATTGTTTTCCCTCTCTATCAAGGGTCTCCTACATAGGTCCCCTTCCAAGTGGATGACAGTGGTGGCTGGGCACCATCTAGTTCTTCTGGTCTCATACTTGTATAGGCTGCAGATCAGATGGTGTACCAGTCACTAGGACTAATTGTTTCCATGATTTTTGTTTTCTTCATTCTTCTTTGCTCTGGATGAGGAGAGACCCATTGTTGCATCTAGATAGCAGCTTGCTAGCTTTTAAGATCCCAGTCACTACTCACCAAAGTAAGAGGTGGAACAATGTTTTGTATACTATGTTATGCCAATTAAGCTTGATTTCTCCTGCGACTATGGTCCCAAGCCCGCAGGTTCAACTACTTGGTCCCTCTGAGTAGCTGGCTCTGACCAAGCAGTGACCACAACCTTGCCCCTTGTCAGCTCTACTATACACCTGGGAATTCTGATCATTCACATAAACTTATAGGACCATTATCTGCTGACCTTATATATGTTCTTGGATACCCTCCCCATTTCATAGACATACCTGATCACTTAGCCCATCCACCCATCTATCTATCCATATACCCATGTTTGCCTTCAGTGACAACTCAGTTCTGTATGTGCAAAAGGATTCATATTTGTTGTCTGTACCTCCCATGTACCTCTCTATGTCTTTTTGTATTGGTTTTTAAATATACTATTGCTCTTTCTTTTTGTTGTTTTCCTTGATTAACCCTGATGATCTGGGATTCTTTATGGATGCAATATGAAAGGCGGCTCTAAGCTGATGCTTTTCCATAGTCATATTCAATTTCTCAACAATAGTTATTAAATTGTGAGTGTCTTTTGCCCTGTCATATTTCTTTGCTTAAAATTTGGCATTCAGTAAGTTAATGTGATAGTTTGAATCTATTTTTCAATCTCTTAATTTCAGTGACAGTTCTGTGTACCATATTTTTCACAAATAATGCACCCAATGCATTTTTTGCTAACCATGAAGTGTTCCCTCATCAGCAAATATTATATGCCAATTATTTTTTACATGTTGCTGGCTTAAATTTCCATGTTGATCAAGTGGAAATTTCTCTTAAAGTAGGTATTAATTTTATATTACTTGAAATATAAGCAAAAAGGTTTACCAGTAGATCGAAAGTGATATACATAATTTAACTTTTGTAATTTCCTGATAAAATATGATTGTCATTCTTGTGAATGGATCATTAAGATGCCATGTTGAAACCAAAGACTATGACTGCATGAAGAGCTATAAAAGTAACCTCTTTGGACTATTTTCAAACACAAAAGCAGGAGATTAAATACAATGAACAGAATGTTATGATATACCTATAATATGGGACTGATGGGTGAATGAGGCCAAAATTCACTTCTAGAAATGTCACAAGACATGTTCAGTATATGTATGGGTGCACTGTGCCAGAACTGGTTTCCTTAATTTCATCATTTCCACATGTTACATGTATGGATGCATTATCTGAGAATAACATAACTACTTACAATGCACTTAAAAAATTAATAGGCCAAGTATTTGCATTCTTTTTCTCTTTAAAAAATATTCCTTGGCATGGTTGTTAGTTTATTCTTCAAATAAATTGCCTTATTAACTTACCAAATTCTGAAAATATTCCTATGGGAATATTGTTATTGCATTAAGAATATATATTAATTTGCAGCACAAAGTCATCTTTAGTCTTTTTGGTCTTTCCAATCAGAAGAATACAGTAACTCTCCATTTATTCACATCCTCTTTATATCTGTAATTAGAATTATTCAATTTTATGGAATAATTTCATTGGTTCTAACTTGCATTTTTTATTCTCATATTTAGGTTAGTGAAATTGGGATATGTTTTTTAACTGAGTGTATACAATAATTAATTGGCACCATTTTTTGCCTTATTAGTGTAAATTTTTAATGAAGCATATGGGCAATCTACTTTCATAGTGATACTGCCTCGAAAACCCAAGGAGTATATATAACAAGTACATATAAAGAAAAATAAGCATAAATGTGCCCCTGAATGAATTTTCACAAAATAAATATACCCACAAGCTCATCACCCAGATTAAGAAAGAGAACATTACCAGTATCCAAGAGCTGTTTTATGTCCCTTTTCAGTCACAACTTCCATAAGTAATCACTATCCTGACTTTTAGCATCATAGATTAATTCTGTCTAGTTTTGAATGTTCTATGAATGAAAATATACAATATATATTCTTTTGTGTCTGTCTTAGTTTGTTTAACATTATGTTTAAGAAATTCTCCAATGTTGTTGCACATATTATAGCTTCAAAATTCTTAATTGCTGTATAGTCTTTTGCTGAAAGAATGTACCAGAATTTCCTGGTCTATTTAACTATTGTTAGGAATTTGAGTAATCTCCACCTTTTGGCCATTATGAATAGTCCTATTGTGAACATTCTTGTACACATCTTTTAGTAAACATACATACACTTCTTTATTGGGAATTTGTCTTGGAGAGGAACTGCTGTATCACAGTGTTGTAGAGTATGCAAAGATTTGTTTATACAGCTTTAATAGATTCTGCCAAACATTTTCCAACATGGTTGATTTTCTTATATTGAACCACCCATGCATTCCTGGGATAAATCCCACTTGGTCATGGTGTAAAATCCTTTTAATATGTTGCTGGATGAAGTTTGCTAAAAAAATTTTTTAGTATTCTTGCATCTATATTCATAAAAGATGTTCATCTGACAACTTCTGGCAAGATGGCAGAATAGGCAGACAAGCCGCATAGAACCTCTGCCACAAAGAAATGAGAAATCAGTTGAAACATATACAGAAGATAATCTTGGAACTCTGACATTTGAAGGGCAGGATAAAGAAGGGGATTAAATGCCAACTAGTAGAAGAACCTGATTGAAAACTGTGAATAAGGAGACAGAGTTGCAGACTATTAGCTCTCCTGATGGCACGGCCAGTTTGAATATTTACAAAAGGCAGTAGAATCTGGGCAAAAGCCTGAGAATCAGTCCTGCTCACCAAGGACTGCATGTACATGTGCACTGTGGCTGATGACTAGAAAGGAAAACAGCAAATAAGGAGACAAATTGAGCTGCGAACTTTCAGCTATCCCGAGGACACAGCCATTTTGAATATTTGCAAGCAGCACAGCCATTTTTAATTTTTGAAAAATGTGTTCTGATCCCAGCAACCTAAAAATAGGATCCATTTGCCAAGGACAGCATGTGCAACTGCACTGGAGGCTAACAAATAGAAACATGTGATATTCCTGTTGTTACTCTTATATCTTATATGTTCTTGGTGAATGGAGGTGAAGCCTCGTCCCACCTCAGCCCACCTTCTGGACCAGAAAGAATTCCATCCTGATCTGTATGCCCTGAGAGCTAGGGTGCCCTGCCTCCCTCCATCCCCCAGTTTTGTTTTTCTTTGTTTTCAAATTATTCTTTTTTCCTTCATCTTTTCTTCCTTTTTATTTTCTTTTTCCCTTCCTTGGTTCTTGATTTGTTGGGTTTTCTTTCTTTTGGTTTTTCCCATCCCTTGTTTTTCTTTTTGCAGTTTTCTTAGATTTTCTTTATTATTCTTTTACTCTTGCTCTTTTCTCTTATTTACCCTCTCCAGATATTGTGAGGTTTTTTCCTATTTTTCTATTTCTATTTCTTTTGTCTTTTTAAAGTATTTCTTTAACTATTTCTTCTCATTATTGCCTTTCATTTTATGTGTGTGATTGTTCTTGCTTGTTTATGTGATTTGTTCTTTTGCCCTCTTGTTTTCTTTTTTATGGGGGGTGTTTATTTATTTATTTATTTATTGTCTAACTGAGTGGGACAGAGCAACCATGCCTATATGACCCACCCATACCCTCCCCTTCTGCAGCCCCACCCCCTGAGTAAGGGCCACCACTTTCTTCTGCACCAACTGACCAATGATAGACAGTGGCCAATACTGGCCCAACTCACCCCTAACTGCTCTTCACAAACAGCTAACAGAAATTTGTGCACACACTTTCATTCCTTATCACACCCACCAGAAGATGGGTGGTGAGTGCCTAAGTGCTGCTAACTAGCTAATAGAGGAGCACAGTATGCAGCTCACAGATATATCAAAACAAAATAAAGAAAAGAAAAAAAAATCTTGGACAAATCACACAAATATAAAATCACCAACTAAATATAAATACAACAATGTCACAAAGTCTCAGAGACAACTGACCATCCCAGTCCACACAAAGAAGCAAGATAAAGTAGTAGAAAGAAGAGATCAGGAAACAGACCCAGAAAACCTCCCTGAAAAGGAAGCAGCATTGGAACTCCCTGGTAAGGAATTAAAAGAATCATATTTAGATACCTTCAATGGATTGAGAGGCAGATTAAGAAAAACATTGACAAAATTAAGGAAAACACAGAAAAAATTGTAGAACAATTTAGGAATACAATATAAGAACAAATTGACAAAATAAATGAAAAATTAGAAATGAAGCAAAAAACAGAAACCAGAAGATTAATATTAAAATTTCAGAAATAGAACACACATTGAATACACAAATAGAAAACACAGAGAATCAAATCAATGGAAGACAGAAGTAGTGAGATTGAAGACATATACCTCAATTCTACTTTGGTAAGGGATCAATCAGAAAAAAATCAAAACAAAATGAAGAAAGCCTAAGATTCATGTGGGATACCATCAAGAGGAATATTAGATGTAATCAGAATTCCAGAACAGGAAGAGACAAATAAAACCACAGAGAAAATTGTCAAAGATTTATTGGAAAAGAATTTCCCTAATATGATGAAAGATGAGAATCTATCCATTCAAGAAGTTTAACAAGAGGAGTTCCAGCAAGATGGTGGACTAGGCAGAAAGA
>NW_006921613.1:5218769-5225084 GCF_000298275.1 Orycteropus afer afer
AGAAAGTGGGAGGGAAGCTGTTGCATTGTGGTAAACTGTGGTCAATGTCATGAGACAAAGTATATGTAAACTTCTATATGGAAAGTGAATTTGCTCTGTAAATCTTCATCCAAATCACAATAATAATTTTAAAAATATATTAAATTTAAAAAAAAAGAAGAAGTTTAACAAACCCCAAACAGGATAGATCCCAAAAGAAAATCACCAAGACATGTCATAACCAAACTCACCAAAATCAAAGACAAAGAAAGAATCCTGAAAGCAGCATGGGAAAAATGGAAAGTTACCTACAAAAAGCAACCAATAAGACTAAGCTCTGATTTCTTGGCAGAAACAATGTAGGTGAGAAGGCAATGGAATGATATATATAAAACCTTGAAAGAAAAAAAATTGTCAACCAAGAATTATATACCCAATGAAATAGTCCCTCAAATATGATGGTGAAATTGGGACATTTCCAGATAAATAGATAAATAGAAATTAAGGGAATTTGTTAAAACCAGACCAACCTTATAAGAGATTCTAAAGGGAGTTCTTCAGGCAGAGAACCACTAACACCAGATAACAACCAATGACAAACACACATGATGACATAACCCAGAAACCACTCTAGTTATAGAAAAATCTAAAGTAAAATAAGCTTACAAGACTGTAAACAGGGAACCAGAGATATCAATTGTCAAATGAGGACAACAACAAACCAAAACGAGGGAATAAATAGTGTAGTAACAGAACTTCTAAATGTTGAGGAAGTTAAAAACAATTGTAAGAGAAAAGACTGTTTGAAATTTGGGAA
Source organism: Orycteropus afer afer (assembly GCF_000298275.1). Taxonomy (NCBI): domain Eukaryota; kingdom Metazoa; phylum Chordata; class Mammalia; order Tubulidentata; family Orycteropodidae; genus Orycteropus; species Orycteropus afer. The sequence goes on from NW_006921613.1 coordinate 5,219,566, forward strand.
GAAAATAATAAATTATAGGGTTACATCAAAGAAAAACAATAAACCTTTATATCAAAATTAAAAAAAAGATAAGCACAAATATTTAGCAAATACTAAAACAATAGCAATGAAGGAAATGATAATACTATTCATAAGCAAAATGAGCTCAGCACAGAAAAGTACATGGAACAAAGAAATCAGCAGCACCACAAAAAAACACATAACAAACTGATAACAAAAAATTCATGCTTGTTGATATTACATTGAATGTAAATGAATTAAATGCACCACTCAAGAGACCAAGAATTGCAGACTGGATAAGAAAACATGACCCATCAATATACTGTCTGCAAGAGACACACCTTAGAGACAAAGATAAAAATAGACTAAAAATCAAAGGTTGGAAAAAGATATATCAAGCAAATGGCAACAAAAAAAGAGCAGGAGTGGCAATATTAATTTCTGATAAAATTGACTTTAAGACAAAAACCACCAAAAGAAACAAGGAAAGACATCCTATAATGATTAAAGGATCAATTGAGCAAGAGGACATAACAATAATAAATGTCTGGTAGCATAGTGCCTAAGGCATTTGACTGCTAACCAGAAGGCTAGTGGTTCAAAATCACCAGCCACTCCTCGGAAGGAAGATGGAGCAATCTACTTCTATAGTGATACTGCCTCGGAAACCCAAGGAGGGGTCACTATGAGTCGGGGCCGACTCGCCAGCACATAACAACAACAACAACAACAACAACAACCACACCCAATAAAAGAGTCCCAAAATACATAAATCAGACTTTAACAGAATTGGAAAGACAGTAGATGACTCCACAGTAATGGTAAGAAATTTTAATACACCACCTTCAATGAAAGATAGAACAACTGGAAAGAAACTCAACAAAAACACAGAAGAACTAAACAATACAATCTACCAACTTGACCTTATAGACATCCACAGAGCACTTCACCCAACAACAGCACAGTATACATTCTTTTCTAGCACATAAGGAACATTCTCCAGGATGGACCACATGTTAGGCCACAAAGCAAGCCTCAATAAATTTAGAAACATTGGAATACTGAAAAGCATTTTCTCAGATCACAGTGCAATCAAATTAGAAACCAACAACAGGAAGATCAACGGAGAAAGAGCAAACACATGGAAACTGAATAACACCCTCCTTAAAAACTACTGAGTAACAGAAGGAATTACAAAATGACATTAAGAAATTTCTTGAATCAACATCACTCCAAAGGAAAACTACAGACCAATATCCCTCATGAATATAGATGCAAAAATCTTCAGCAAAATTCTAGCAATAGACTCCAACAACACATCAAGAAAATCATTCTTATGACCAAGTGGGGTTCATATCAGGTATGCAGGGATGGTTCAACATTAGAAAGAAATTTCTTGAATCAAATGAGAATGAAAACACAATATACCAAATTCTTTGGGACACAGCAAAAGCAGTAATCAGAGGCCAATTTATAACAATAAATGCACACATCCAAAAAGAAAGAAAGAAAGAGCCAAAATCAACAAATTAAACCAACATCTCCAATGATTAGAAAAAGAACAGCAAAAAAAGCCTACAGTCACCAGAAGAAAGGAAATAATAAAGATTCAAGCAAAAATAAGTGAAACAGAAAATAGACGATAGAGAAAATCAACAAGACTAGACATTGGTTCTTTAAAAAGATTAATAAAATCTACAAACCACCACCAACTTAACTAAGGGAAAGAGGGAGAAGATACATACAACATGAATAAGAAATGAAATGGGCAACATCCCAACAGAACCAACTGAAATAAAAAGGGTAATATCAGGATACTATGAAGAAATGTACAAGAAATTTCAAAATCTAGAAGAAATTAACAGATTTCTAGAAACATAATACTTACATAAACTAACACAGACTGATGTGGAAAATTTGAACAGACCCATAACAAAAGGAGAAATTAAACAGGTCATTAAAAAAAATTGCCAACACAAAAAAGTCCTGGCTCAGACATTTTCACTGGAGAAGTTGATGAACCATTCAGAGAAGAGCTAACACCAATCTTACTCAAACTATTCCAGAACATAGAAAAAGGATAGAATCCTTCCAAATTCATTTTATGAAGGAAGAGTAATCTTGATACCAAAACCAGGCAAGACGTCATTCAAAAAGAAAATGACAGATCAATATCCTTCATGAATATAGACACAAAAATCTTCAGCAAAATCCTAGCCAATAGACACCAACAACATATCAAAAAAATAATACATCATGACCAAATAGGGTTCATCCCAGGTATGCAAGGATGGTTCAACATTAGAAAAAATAATCAATGTTATCCATCACATAAATAAAATAAAGGAAAAGAATCACATGATCATATCAATCAATGCAGAAAAGGCATTTGATAAAATCCAACACCCATTCCTGATAAATCTCTCAGGAAAATAGGAATAGAAGGGAAATTCCTCAACATAATAAAAGGCATGTACACAAAGTTAACAGCCAACATTATCTTCAATGGAGAGAGACTTAAACCATTCCCTTTGTGAATGGCAAACAGACAAGGATGGCCTCTGTTACCACTTCTGGTCAACATTGTCTTGAAAGACCTAGGCAGGGCAATAAGGCAAGAAAGGGAAATCAAAGGCATCCAAACTGGCAAGGAAGAAGTAAAACTATCCCTATTTGCAGATGATATGATGCTATACATAGAAAACCCAAGAGACTCAGCAAGAAAACTACTGGAACTAATTGAAAAATTTAGCATAGAGGCAGGATACAAGATCAGCATACAAAAATCAGTTAGATTCCTCTACACCAGCAAAGAGATTGCTGAAAAGGAAATAAGGAAATCAATACCATTTACAATAGTTATAAAAAATAATAATAATAAATTAAATACTTGGGAATAAATCTTACCAGGGACAAAAAAGACCTATATGAAGAAAAACTATAAAATACTACTTCAAGAAACCATAAGAGATCTACATAAATGGAAGAATATATCATGCTTGTAGATAGGAAGGTTGAACATTGTGAAAATGTCAACACTACCCAAAGCAACCTATACATTCAATGCAATCCCAATCCATATTCCATCAACATTCTTTAAGGATGTGGAAAAACCAATCATTAATTTCATATGGAAGGGAAAGAGACCTCAGATAAGCAAAGCACTATAAAAGAAGAACAAAGTAGGAGGTCTCACATTCCCAGATCTCAAAACCTACTACACAGCTACAGTAGTCAAAACAATCTGGTATTGGTACAAAAACAGACATGTAGACCAGTGGAACAGAATTGAGAACCCAGAAATAGATCCATCCACTTAAGGTCAGCTGATCTTTGACAAAGGGCTGAAATCCATCAAATGGGGAAAAGATAGTCTCTTTGAAAATTGGCACTGGAAAAACTGGGTATCAATTTGCAGAAAAATGAAGCAAAATGCATACCTCACACCATACACAAAAACTAACCTCAGAGGAATCAAAGACTAAAATGTGAATCCTAAAACTATAAAGTTCATCAAACAAAAATAGGGGCAAACTTATGGTATTTATAGACTATCAAGCGTAACCCAAGATGTGCAAAATACACAAGATAAACTAGATGACTGTGACCTTCTGAAAATTAAATTTTTATGTTCATCAAAAGACTTCTACAAAAGAGTAGAAAGAGAACCTATAGATTGGGAAAAAATATTCAGCAATTACACGTCTGACAAGGGCCTTATCTCTAAAATTTATAGGAAACTCCAACACCTCAATATCAAAAAGACAAACAATCCTATTGAAGAAGGGCAGAAGACATGAACAGATACTTTACCAAAGAAAATCTTCAAACAGCAAACAAACACATGAAGAATTGTTCACAATCTTAGCTATTAGAGAGATGCAAATCAAAACAATGAGATACCATTTCACCCCAGCACTAATAGCAAAGTTCAACAGGACAGAAAATAACAAACACTGGCAAGGATGTGGAGATATTGGGACTCTAATACACTGTTGGTGGGACCGTAAAATGATACAATCACTGGGGAAATCAATATGGCAATTCCTTAAAAAGTTGGAAATAGAAATACATTTGATCCAGCAATCCTTTACTAGGTATACATCCTAAAGAAGTGAAAACCAGGACATGAACAAATATATGCACAACCATGTTCATAGCAGCACTATCCACAATAGCAAAGAGATGGAACAACCTAAGTGCCCATCAACAGAAGAATGGATAACCAAACTATGGCACATACACACAATGGAATACTACGCAACATTAAAGAATAATGTAGAAAATGCACTGACCCATGTCACTTTATTTTTTTGTATTTCATTGTACATAAATTATATTTCAATAAAATGTATTTTAAAAAAAAAAAGAAGAAGAACAACATAGAATCTGCAAAACACCACATAATGTGAATGAACTTGGAGGACACTATGTTAAGTGAAATAAGTCAATCACAGAAGGGCAAATATTGTACTAATTCACTATTATAAAAAGTCAAGGAAAGGTTTATATATGGAAGGAAATTTCTTTGTTGGTTATCAGGGATGGGATGGGGGAGGAGAGAAAATTGCTAGATAGGTAAGAGATGAGTATTGATTTGGGTGAAGAGAAAGGCAATATACCAAATCAAGTGACCAATACAATAACACTAAGGAAAAGAAAGACACAGGAAGGTATACAAGAGGTACAGACAACAAAGATAAACACTTTTACATATACAATCCTGCATTATCAGTGATAAACATTAATCTATGGGTAAATAGATGGGTAGACAGGCTGATTGATCAGGTATGTCAAGGCAAAAGGGAATATACCCATGACCGTATATAAGGTTGGCAGATGATATCTCTACATACCTATTTGTATGTGCTTTGACAATGTCCATATAAACAGAACAGGGGGACAAAGATATGATAACTTCTTAGGCATAGTCAACCACCTTAATGGAGCAAGGTATTGGACCTATGGACTTGGGACCATGGTCTCAGGAAACATCAAGCTCAATTGGCATAACTTACTATGTCCTACTTAGCAACTGGGGTCTTAAAACCTTGCAAGCAGCCATCTAGATACAATAATGGATCTCTTCTTATCCAGAGCAGAGAAAAATGAATAAAACCAAAGACACATGGAAACAATTAGTCCAAGAGACTAGTGGACCATGTGAACCCCAACCTAAATGACCATGAGACCAGAAGAATTTGATGGTGCCCAGCTACCACTGTCAACCTTTCAGACAGGGATCAGTGCAGGAGACCCTCAATAGAGTGGGAGAACAATATGCAAAAAAGACCAGGCTAACTGTTTGGATAGAGCCTGGTGAGACCCCCGAAACTACGGACCCTAGTTTGGGCATCATCATGACAAAGGATGTTTCAAGATCTGTCCTGAAGTACAATGCTGTCAGTGATAGGATAATATCCATATGCCTACAAGGAAGACCCATTAATACGACTATTATTCAAATTTATGCACCAACTATCAAAGCCAAAGATAAGGAAATTGAAGATTTTTATCAA
>NW_006921613.1:5245872-5259557 GCF_000298275.1 Orycteropus afer afer
ATATATATATATATATATATATATACTTTGCTGGTTTTTGTGTTTCTCTAGAGAACCCAATCCAACACAGTGTCAGTCTTTCCCCTGTGTGTGTCTGTGTCTATTCTGCTCTTTCTATAGACACCACTCAGAAGGGATTAGGTTTAGGACCCATCCTACTCTGGTATGACCTAATTAACATAACAAAATAAATTACCTATTCCAAAATAGTGTCATATTTACAGACACAGGTGTTAGGACTTCAGCATAACATTTTGGGAGACAGAATTCAATGTATTACAAGCCTATTTGTATCTTTTGATTTAAAATGGGTCTCTTGTAGGCAACATATACTTGGTCCATGTTTTCTTATTTATTCTGCCAATCTGTGCCTTTTGATTGGAGAGTTTTATCCATTCACATTTATAGTAATTTTTCATAAAGACAACTTACTTCGGCCATTTTGCTATTTTTTTCTGTGTCTTATACTTTCTTTGTCCCTTATTTCCTCGAATTCTTCCTTTTTCACATTTAATTTATTGTGATGAAATATTTTTATTTCCTTCTCATTTCCTTTTGTGTGCATTTTTAATAGAATATTTTTTTTAGTGGTTACTATAGGCATCACTATTACCATCCAAAATTTATAACAACTAGCTTACATTTGCAATATGATGGATTGCTTTTGTATGGCCTTCCTCACCATCATCTTGTAGCTCCCATCAACTGACTGGGTGGGACCATGCAAATGAGATGTTTGTGGCCCACTAAGGGAATTGGATAGTTTGCTAATGATGCAAATAAGATGGATGCACCCTTGCGTGGCTGGGCCCATGCAAACAAGGTGTATGGGACCCTAACAAGGGTATTAGTCAGTCTTGCCATCTTGCTAGGCTTAAAATTAGCCATAACAGAGGTGGACAGGGGGAACCTCACTACTATCAAGATGAAGAGTCAGGAATAGAGCATTTCCTTTGGTCCTGGGGTCCTTAGACTGAGGTCCTCTTAGACCCAGGAGACAGAGAGAGAGAGTTATAACACTGAAGATGGCATGAGGTGGTCAGAAGCAACAGCAGAGAGACCTGGTGATAAAAGAATTGGGAGAACAGCAGGAGATGATGTGCTGAGCTTCCTGGCCCAAAGTAAGCATGAGTGTGCTGACTGAAAGAAAGAAAACTGAGCGTCTTCAGGCAGGTGGCTTACTGGCAGAATGGGGTGCTTCCAGGCACTTGGTGAAACTAGGCCTTTGTGTTGTCAATAAAACACAGGTAAACATTTTTCTGGTATTCTCTGCTTTCACCCAAGATCCATCTGACATCAGCAATGATAACTCTTGTTTCATGTCCTCTACTGAACCAGGTCATGTTATCAGAAGTGACCATTCCCTAGAAAAGAATATCATGCTTGCTGAAGTAGAGGATCAGCAAAAAAGGGGAAGATCTTCAATGAGATGGATTGACACAGTGGCTGCAACGATGGGCTCAAGCATAGCAAAGATTGTCAAAATGGTGCAGGACCAGGCAGTGTTTCATTCTGTGGTACACCTAACATTAACTAAGTCACCTGGCAGAAATCTCATTGTTACCCAGATTTTCACTCATTTCCTTCTGTCTTTCCCCTCTCCTAAAAACCTGTTCCATTCACCCTTCATTTCAGTCCTCCCCTGCAACAACTTCACACTTGCTTCTTAATTGACCTGCAGCCATTCTCCCACTCTGCTGCCACCAGATTATTTTTCTAAATACATTTCTGTTCATGTTATTACCTTGTTTCAATTCATCAATGACTCTCTACTTCCTATAACAGAACATCTAAATTGCTAAGGACAACATATAATCTACATGCCCTGGGTTCTGCTCTTCTTTCCAGCCTTTCTTCCCAGCACCCATTCACACTTTCTGCTTTCTAAACCAAAAAGAAGAAGAAACCAAACTCACTGCCATTGAGTCCATTCCAACCCATAGTGACCCCTCCTTGGGTTCAAAGGCAGTATCTCTTTGGAAGCAGACAGCAAATCATATAGTTCCTTCAAAGTGCTAGGCTCACTCAAGCGAGCGTTTCCTTCTTTTAGAGTTCCTGGACCCTGTCTTTTCTAGCTCCTTGCAATGACAATTTACCTACCTTCTTTCCTTACCTTTCAGAATAAGTTCATCTGTCCTCTCCTTTGTGAAAGCTTCTTTGACATTCGTAGGCATGGTTACCTGCTCCTTCTTCTCTACTCTCTTAGCAATCATATCTTTGGAATTCTGGAATGACCTCTCTGGAATTCTGGTCTCACATCTCTAACTGGACGCAACCTGGGGTAACAACAGACTTTAGCCTGACAAATCTGTTTTAAGTCCTAACTCTGCCACCTGTTGGCAGTCTGTTTCCTTGCTTATAAACTTGTAATAATATTAACCTTGCAGTATTTTGGGAGACTGACTGATGAGGTCTGTGCAGTACAGGGTAGAAGGTGCTTAATAAACCATATCTGGATATTCTTTTCTTCACAGGCAAACTTTTTAAAAAGTAATCCACATGTGTTCACACTCACTCCCCAATCCACTGCAGTTCAGCCTTCACCAGATCACTCTCCTGTAAACAGCTCTCTCTCAAACAATACCAGGCACCTTGTCATTGCCCAATCTAGCATCTTCTTATTCATCATGCTACCTGATTTTCTCCACCATTGAATATCACTGACCTTTCCTCCTTCTTGAACATCATTTCTCTTTTTGGCTTCTCCTCCTAGCTCTCCAAATGTTCCTACCAAGACTACTGTCTCTTCTGCCTACTTTTTAAGAGTAATGATATTTGGGTAAATAGATGGGTAGACAGGTATGTCTAGGCAAATGGAAATATACCCATGACCATGTATAAGGTTGGCAGATGATATTTCTACATACGTATTTGCATATGCTGTAAGAATGTCTATATATATAATAGAGCTACTAACAAGGGGCAAAATTGTGATAACTTCTCAGCCACAACCAACTACCCTGGGGGAGCGAATACTGTTGGGCCTGTGGGCAGGGGACATCGAGCTCGATTGACATAACACACTACACAAAAACATCATTGTACATCCTACTTTGGTGAGTAGCAACTGGGGTCTTAAAAGCTTGTAAGCAGCTGTCTAGATGCAAGGATGGGTTTCTCCTTATCCAGAGCAAAGAAGAATGAAGAAAACCAGAGATGCATGGAAACAATTAGTTCAACAGACTAGTGGACCATGAGAACCTCAACCTATATGACCATGAAACCAAAAGAACTTGATGGTGCCCAGCTACCACAGTCAACCACTCAGAGGGGGATCAATGCAGGAGATTCTGGATAGAGTGGGAGAATAATGTGCAACAAAAATCAAATCCATGAAGAAAAAAACAAGACCAGGTTTGCTGGTCTGTTAGAACCTGGTAAGACCCCTGAAATATGGCCCCTAATTACCCTTCAGGTCTGGAACTGAACCCACTCCTGTGGTTTCCAGCCAAACAATAGACAGACATATAGGGTGAACATTTATGTCAGGTAGATACACTCCTTGTTACGTTACGTGCCGTCGAGTCAGACCTGACTCATAGTGACCCCTCCTTGGGTTTCCGAGGCAGTATCACTATGGAAGTAGATTGCCCCATCTTCCTTCCAAGGAGCGGCTGATGGGTTTGAACTGCCAGCCTTCTAGTTAGCAGTCAAGTGCCTTAGGCACTATGCTACCAGAGCTCCTGATACGCTCCTTAGAACAATCAATTGTGGGAGAACAGAAAGGCAGAAAGGCAGTATTTGCATAGGGAGACAGCTCAGGGGAAGGAATGCATAGAAAAGAAGGACACAGGGAAGAGGTAACTAAGGGAAGAAGTGGGAGGAGAGCTATTACATTGTAGGGAATTGCAGTCAATGTCATGATACAAAATGTGTATGAATTGCTGTATGGAAAATGAATTGGATCTGAAAAGTTTCACCCAAATCACAATAAAAATTTAAATTTAAAAAAAAAAAAAAAAAAAAGGAAGAGTAACTGTATTGACTTCCAAAGAGGATGGTAGTGGAATACAGAAGCTTGGCAGGTATTCTGGTTACCTAGTGCCACTCTGACAAGAATATATACCACCAATGGGATGGCTTTAACAAACAGAAATTTATTCTTACAATTTGGAGGCTTTAAGTGCAAGTTCAAAGTGCCAGGCTCTAGGGGCTGGGTGAAAGCCCCTCAACCTTGGGGGTCCAGCTCCGCCTCCTGCTCCGGGCCCATTGGAGCTAGAAGCGTTTCTTCACTCAGACAGCTGCTGGCTGCTGAGGCTGAGAAGCCCCAAGGTTGATAAGTAAAAAGGCACAGTCCTGATGTTACCAAACCAGACGGCAGGCCATTAACTTGAGTCCATTATAAGTCCCATAGTCGGCACAGCATAGCAGGCTGCTGAGCAGTGACATGGCTACATGCAGGGTCCAAGCGTACCATAGGCTAGAGACCATTCCCAAAAGCTTCTCCTTATATACAGTAAGCAGACCACATCCCAAAGGCAGCTACTCAACTGCTTGGTTGGCACACAAACATAACCACCACAGCAGGGAAAGGTGGAGATAGAAAAATAGGTTGGTGGGTATAAGCCATAAATTACCAAGAAGATCTGGAAAGGTGCTCAGGCCTGCCTATGTTCCATAACATATGCAAGTTCCAAAGGAAGGGTTTTAGGCGGCCCATCCCTACAGAAAGTAGAGACAAGCCAAGGAGGGAGAGAAATAAAAGAAGGCTTTATTGAAGGGCAGGGAGCATGTTAGATGGGAGAGGCCGCAATGGCGAAAGAGCCATGAGAATATGGGGGCTGAGACCCTAGGGGATTTGGAGTTAGTGGCTAGTCCTCAGCTGTGGCTGAGCTGTTATGTCTCAGCATGGTGACCCTACTGGGATCTTTGTGCTGGCTAACTGTCTTTAGCACATTCCAAGATTTCCAGGAGTTTGAAAATTAGAACTCTTTTGCTTATATGACTGCAGTGTGCCCAAGATACTTTAGGAATGGCAGAAAAAGGTGAGCCAGAGGTTCTGGTAAGATACAGCATGGGATGGTTCTAGAGCCAGTCTGAATTTACATTCTGATTTTGCTTCTTATAGTCTCTGTTGTTGTTGTTGTGTGCCATCGAGTCGGGGGCGACTCATAGCGACCCCTCCTAGGGTTTCCGAGGCAGTATCACTATGGAAGTAGATTGCCCCATCTTCCTTCCGAGGAGTGGCTGGTGGGTTTGAACCACCAGCCTTCTGGTTAGCAGTCAAGTGACTTAGCCACTATGCTACCAGAGACCCTGCAAAATTTATTTAACTTTTTTGCAGTTTCCACATCTGTAAAATGGATCCTTAGGAGAAGTTAATGAGTTTATATTTGTAAAGTTGCTAGACAAAACTCAGCACATTGTCATTGTTAGTTGCTGTCACGTTAATTCTGAGTCATGGCAACCCCATGTGCACAGAATACAATTGGTCCATAGGGTTGTCAAGGCTGTGAACTTTCAGAAGTTAATTGCCAGGCCTGTCTTCCAGGGTGTCTCTGTGTGGGTATAAACCTCCCATCTTCCTGCTAATAGTCAAACACTTAGGCATTTGTGCCACCTAAACACTTCTAACAGCATATAGAAAGCACTATATAAATGTTTGTTAAAACAATCTTGAATAGCCCCACTTTCTGGGCATCTTCTCTCAGACCGGCCCACCAAGGGATTCCTGAGTATGGTGGTGTTTTCCTTCCTGTCCGTCAATGTACATCTGACTGACTATTCAGGGTGTGGTAGTTATGTTTGTGTGTCAGCTTGGCTGGGCCTGGTTGAGTGTCTGGGCAGCTGATGGTAGTTATTCCCCATAATGAGACTGGCAATCAACTCCATAGTGGGATCTACCACAAGCAGCTGAGTAGCTGCCTTTGGGATGTGGTCTGCTTCCTGTATTTAAGGAGAAGTCTTGGGAATGGTCTCTAGCCTATGGGACACTTGGACCCTGCATGTAGCCGTGTCTTTGCTCAGCAGCCTGTTATGCTCTGCCGACCTTGGGACTTAAAATGGAGTTAAGTTAATGGCCTGCCATGTGGTTTGGTAACATCAGACTGTGCCTTTTTACTTGGGTTTGTCAGCCTCAGCAGCCAGCAGCTGTCTGAGTGAAGAAATGCCTCTGGCTCCAGAGGGCCGGGAGCAGGAGGCAGAGCTGCACCCTAAGGTTGAGGGGCTTTCACTCAGCCCCTAGAGCCTGACACTTTGAACTTGGACTTAAAGCCTCCAAATTGTAAGAATAAACTCCTATTTGTTAAGGCCATCCTATTTGTGGCATATTCCTGTCAGAGCGGCATTAGGTAACCAGAACACAGGGCTATGGGTTGGTGTAGTTTTTAGAGAAGAATGTTTAAAGCTGCCTCTCAAAATAGGCTCCTTTACGACTATGGAAACTGAGCAACCCACTGTCCCTTGGAAACAGGGGATGGACAAAGTCTCAGGATTCTCTCCCTGATATGACCAGAGTCCACTTTCTACAGTGGAAGGTTACCAAGGATACTGCTAGTCCAGGCTAAACAGTTATTTAGACCTGCTTTCCTTTGGTGAGGTTTGGTCTGGCCTTTTGACATTGACAAAGCACCATCTAACTCTCCTCTGGCTGAATAATATCTCTTCTTGTTTAAGGACAAATTCTGCCTTGGGCTTGGGAAGACATACAAATGGCTTGGAGTAATTTTTGTATCTCATCTTTTGAGTTCTCATCAAGAGGAACCAGCAGCCACACCTCAAGATATTTCTTCAAAACATACACTTGCTTATTCAAGAGAACGCTGTTGGGACTGTTATGTTTAGGTGAAATATTGAGTATGCAGTTCGAAGTGAGAAACACATCACTTTAGAATGTTGCCTCTTGGCAAGAAATTACCATGTGAAAAACAATTTTCTTCACAAACTGACCCAAAGGGCTATTTGATGTGTAAATCGTAATTACTTGAAAGTGAAGCATACTTTGAGTTACAGCTATACAATTTGATAGACTTAAATATTTCAGAGAATACAGGCTTACCTCTTTTTTTTTTAGTATCTTCATTTATACAGGACAAAGGAGGCTGGTGTTACACGTTACTTATTTCTGAGTTTCCTAGTAAGATTAATTATATAAAATATTAAAAAAAAAAAAAAAAAAACCGCAAAGCTCTGCTTAAAATTTACTGTTTGTGATGTAGTATGATTAATATTATAAATAAAATTATAAATCATATAAATAGGTAAAATCAGAATTTCTCAGCCTTAGTACATTTGAGATGGTGAGATTTTTGTGGGGAGTTAAGGAGCCATGGTTGGTAGCAATGTGGAAATTTTTTTTCAAAGTAGGTGTGGCTTTTTTCAGAAAGGAAAAAATATAAGAAAAGCTTTACTGAACAAAACTGCAACGATGGCTTAAAAATAAAACAATGTAATGCATTAAAAATAAATAAATAAATGGCTCTCCAGAAAAAAAGACAGTAATGGGAAAACTGACAAAATTCAAGTTATGTCTGTGTAGTAGTTAATAGTAGTATATCAATGTTAATTTCTTAGTCTGCATAATTGCACTTGGGTTATGCAAAATGTTCCCATGAGGGAAGCTGGTGAAGGGAAAACAGAACTGTCTGTACTATTCTTGCAACTTTTCTGTAAGTCTAAAATTATCTCAACACAAAACCAAAACCAAAACCAAACCCTCTGCCATCGAGGTGGTTAAACTCATAGGCAGAGTGCCACATCTTTCTCCAGCAGAGCAGCTGGTGGGTTCAAACTGCCAGCCTTTTGGTTAGTAGCTCAATGTTTTACCCACAATGCCACCAGAGTTCCTTTATTTCAGTATGTTGTTGGTGTTGTTATGTGCTGTAGAGCCGGACCGACTGGTAGCGACCCCTCCTTGGGTTTCTGAGGCAGTAGCACTATGGAAGGAGATTGCCCAACCTTCCTTCCCAGGAGTGGCTGGTGGGTTTGAACAGCCAGCTTTCTGGTTAGCAGTCAAGTGCCTTAGGCACTACGCCACCAGAGCTCCCTATTTCAATATAGAAAACCAAAAAACCAAATCCACTACCATTGAGTCGCTTCAGACTCACAGCGACCCCCATTGGGTTTCCAAGACGGTAAATCTTTACGAAAGTAAATTGCCCCATCTTCCTTCTGCCGGGGCTGGTGGGTTTGAACCGCCAATCTTCTGGTTAGCATTTCCATGCCTTAGTCACTGCACCACCAGAGCTCCTTTTATTTCAACATAAAAGGTTTAAAATATGCACATACTATGGGCTTTGATTTAAATATCTATGCCCAGATTCATTTTTCTCTGAAAATACAGTTGTGTACCATTTGTTTGCCTTATAAGTTATTAATAAAATTATGTGAAAAGCAACCCAGTAACTTGTCTTAAAAACCTTGTTTTTGTTAGTTGCCCCAGAGTCTCTTCTGACTCAGGACGACCTTCTTTATAACTCACCACAGCTCTTTAATTACATACATATTGGCCAGTAGGTGGCAGCACGTGATCAGTTTCTGTTCTGCAAAACCCAGGAAGAGAGATGAAGTTGAAAAAAAGGAAGGTGAAACCGTGACACTGCCCACAAAGAGTTTCAAGTGACAAAGTCATTATATAAGGCATTATATGATGCGTAATCACTATAGGGAGATGCCATTTTCATGGGCATTTAAGTGATGAGGCAGGAAGGAATGAACTTGTCAACAGTGATGTGTAAGGCTTAAAGGCAAAATTATCCACCCTCACCCAGTCCCCACCCTGCCCCCACCCCAAGTCGTGGGCATTCGGAAGGAGCCCTAGGCACCGCCTCCACTGGATGCTGAATGCCGCCCTAACTTAAGGAATAACAAAGGATGAATTGCAAAATATTAAGGATTTCCAAGAATTAATTAACAAACAAAAAGATATACAATAGTACAGGAAATTGAATCATTTTAAAATAAGCTGCATTTGACTTTCTGGATGGAACAGTTAAGGTCTTGACTAATAGCTGATAGGTTGGAGGGGCAAACCAACGCAGAAGCACTTCAGGCCATAAAAAGGTCACAGCCTTGAAAACCCTGTGGGGCAATGCTACTCTGCACAAGTGGGTCACCACGAGTTGGAATCCACTCAAAGACAACTAACAAGACCAGAGCTAAATTTATATTTTTTGGTTGGCTACTTATTAGCATTGTGAGTCTGGAAGGAATTACACTCAATCCTTTTTCACCTGTTTTCTGTCTTTTCTTTTGTATGAGTCTAAATTCCCAGGCGCTTGCTGTGTGTAAATGGAGCAGCCTGGAAACAGAGCCATACCTCCATCTTAAAATCTTAACATGAGGCTGGGCAATCTGCTTCTGTAGTGATACCGCCTCGGAAACCCAAGGAGGGGTCGCAATGAGTCAGGTCCGACTAAATGGTACATAACAACAATAGAATCCACGTTGAATTTTAACGTTGCCTTTTCTAACGGCAGTTTGCCTAACCTTTGTGCTGACCTAACCATAAAAAAAAAAAAAAAAAAAAAAAACTTCATTGCATCGAGTCGGCTCCGACTCATAGTGACCCCTCCTTGGGTTTCCGAGGTGGTTTTCAAACCGAGTAAAGTAAAAACTATTTCCGCCACCCTGGCACCTGGATGAGAATAGATAAGTAAACTAAATTACCCCCAACTATTTTCCAACCTCGGGGAAGATGAGTATTCATTTCCTTAAAGAACTGAATGGAAAACATTCCTTCCTGCAGATGATAGACTTGCTAAAAGTAATTTAGAAACAACCTGTAAATTAACTCTGGCTCAGGGACGTAAGGGAACAAAAGTTAACTGCTGACCCGTTCCCCTCTGCCCAAGCCCCGGTCAACTGATAACAAGAAACTAGTGACTCATTTCACATTCACGCCCCAAATTCCTCAACCTTTTGTGAATATGCAAAACCCCCTCTCCTGAAACCTACAAAAACTGTGTTTCAATGGCATCTGGGAGTAAAGATCTGGGTACTAAACAACCCCTAATTCCTTGCACTGCTGCTTTGCAATAAATAATTTTCTCTCCTCTCAATCTCGGTGTGTAAACTATTTTGGCCTGACTGCACACCGGGCAGGGACCCGTGTTTGGTCTGATAACAATTGTATCACTACGGAAGTAGATTGCCCACCCTTCCTTCTGAGGAGTGGCTGGTGGGTTTGAACCTCTAGCCTTCTGGTTAGCAGTCAAAACTGCCTTAGGCATTATGCCTCCAGAGCTCCTGACCTAACCATATACCATAAAGAAAACACTTTTTCTCTGAGGTCAGGCAGATGTAGCATGTCACATCCTGTTCCCAGGAGATCTTTTCCTCTGTTGTTGTTACGTGCCCTCGAGTCGACCCACTCATAATGACCCCTCTATAGTGTACCAAGTACAAGATGTGATAGTGTATGCCCAAAGTGTCTTGAAGCACAGCATTACTGAAAATCTTTACAATGGACCCGCAGGAAAAGACATGCTTGAGAAAGCAGTTTTAAAGACAGCTTTCCAGAAAAATATGTTTTGCCATTGTCCGGTGACCATCCTATAATTAACTGAAAAGCTCTTATACTTGCAATTATGTACATACCCTAACCAAACATGTAATGTCACATATATGTTATCCACCAACCCCCGCTAAGTCCCTGCTCCCAGGCAGCCCTCCTTCAACTTCCCTGATTGTCTTTCATGATTTTGTAGCTTTAGTTCCCTCTTCAATGGTATGAAGATGCTTGTTTCCTTACTGGCCAGCAAAGCAGCTTTTTCCACTTTATGAATCTGGACATTTTCCAGGCCCAGACCATCGCTGGATTTTCAATAAATATTTTCTATTTCACTTTTCCAGAGTATGTGTTTTAACTTTAAAATGCCAGAATTGCTCACATCATTGAACAGCCCCTCAAATCTAGTACTCAAGTACAGTCATCTCTGGTATCTTTGTTAGTCATTGAGTCTCAGGGAGGTCAAGAGACTTGATTAAAATACCACAGCTAGGAAGTGCCACACAGTTGAATGTTTTTGCATAGTCAGTAAAACACCAGTAATCATCTTTCTGGTGTTCTCTGCTTTCAGTCAAGAGCCACGATCCAAGATGTTTACCTGTGTTTCATGGACCATGCAAAGGCATTCAACTGTGTGCATTATTACAAATTATGGATAACATTGCAAAGAATGGACATTCCAGACACTTAGTTGTGTTCATGAGGAATCTGTACATAGATCAAGATGCAGTCGTTAGAACTGAACAAAGGGATACTGCGTGGTTTAAAATCAGAAAAGGTATGCCTCAGGGTTATATCCTTTCACCATACTTATTCAATCTATATACTGAGCAAATAATTCAAGAAGCTAGACTATATGAAGAAGAACATGGCATCTATGATACACAGATATGTAAACACAAACTTGCTTGCCAGAGTGAAGAGGACTTGAAGCCCTTGCTGATAAAGACCAAAGACTACAGCCTTCGGTATGGATTACATCTCAGCATAAAACAAAAATCCTCACAACTGGACCAATAAGTAACATCATGATAAGTGGAGAAAAAAATTAAGGTTGTCAAGGATTTCACTTTACTTGGATCCACAGTCAGTGACCATGGAAACAGTAATCAAGAAATCAAGTGGTGTAGTTACCCTCCAGATCTGGAAATGAACTCACTCCTGTGGCTTCCAGCCAAACAATAGACAGGTAAGTAAACAATAGACAGACATAGAGGGTGAACATTTATGTCAGGTAGATACACTCCTTAGAATGATCAATCATGGAAAACAGAAGGGTAGTATGTGCATGAGAGACAACTCAGGGAGAGGGAATGCATAGGAAAGAAGGACACAGGGAAGAGGTAACTGCAGGGAAGAAGTGGGAAAAGAGCTGCTACATTGTGGGGAATTGCAGTCAATGTCATAAAACAAAATACGTTTGAACTACTATGGAAAATGAATTTGCTCTGTAAAGTCTCACCCAAGTCACAACAAAAATTAAAGAAAATACTATGGGTGGGTCAGATTCGAAAAAAAAGAAAGGATAACAAGATAAGCTAGATAGATGGAATTTTCATATATAATAAAGATTTCAAAATAGTAAAAAAAGAAAAGAAAGAAAGAACTCAAGGGATGTATTACACTTAGCAAATGTGCTGCAAAAGACCTCTTTACAGTGTTAAAAAGGAAAGATATTACTCTGAGGACTAAGGGACACCTGACCTAAGCCATGGTATTTTCAATCACCTCATATGCATGCAAAAGCTGGACAAAGAAGAAAGAAAACCACAGAAGAACTGATGGATTTGAATTATGATGTTGATGAAGACTGTTAACTATATCATTGGCTGCCAGAAGAACAAGCAAACCTGTCTTGGAAGAAGTACAGCCAGAATGCTTCTTAGAAGGAAAGATGGTGAGACTTCATGTTACACACTTTGGACGTGTTATCAGGAGGGACCAGTCCCTGAAGAAAGATAGCATGCTTGGTAAAATAGAGGATCAGTGAAAATGCAGAAAACCCCCAATAGGATGGATTGACACAGTGGCTACAACAATGGGCTCAAATATAGCAACGATTGTAAAGATAGCATAGGACCAGGCAGTGTTTCCTTCTGTTGTATATGGGGTCGCTATAAATCAGAACTGAACTGACAGCACATAACAACAGGAAGTGCCAGGCTAAGACTTAAATCTAGGACTTTGGATAAATCCACCTTCCACAGAACAGAAACTCATTCTAAGCTCATGCCTTTGATGTATGAAGGAGTGGTATTCAATGGTGACAAAGATCTTGTTTTCCAGTAACAGGCACTGAAAAATCTCTGATCAAGTGGAGTTGTGCTGCAAAAACAACATGGAGATGGTGGCATCTTCTGACCTCCTCTAACCACAAGAGGAAGACAGAGCCACCATCAACAGCCCAAGTTTTATTCCCATGAGGCCAGACATGCCACCACCCTCCAGCCTTTTTACCAACTTTGACGCCAATGGTCCCTCCCATGGTACTCACTACTCCTCTGCTAGGTTCAATAATTCATTGCAGTGGCCACACAAAACTCACAGACGATACTCATGATTATGGGGTTTATTAGGGAAGCAACAGGCTACAATTCAGGTTCAGAAAAGTGCTCAGTATACAATTCTTCCATCAGGAGAGTATCCCCTCTGCTGTGCCCTGAGACATTCCTCTCTGGCCCTTGGCCTCTCGTCCTGGCCTCTGCCTCTGTGGGCCAGGTAAGCCTGCCTCTCTGTCTTGTGTCTCTTGGTTCCACTCCCACCATCTCTCTGCTAGGGCGTCTCTCTGCTGGGTATGTCTCAGCCAAGGAGGTCCAGCGCAGGGATCTTAGGTCCAAGGACGTGCTGCATTTTACCTCCAGCTCTTCCCTCTTGATGGCAGTGAGATCCCCTCTCTGCCTCTAGGAGGGCTCATTTTAAGCCTGGCAAAGTGGCAAAACTAACCAATCCCAACATCAGAGTTCTACACACCTTATCTACATGGTCCCACCCAGTAATCTGGTGGGAGTTACAAAGATTATGGCCAGAAAAGTCATACCACATAATTCACTGCACCACACGTGCTCACTGTCAAGGACAGAAATTGATAGCAGACTTGTTGCTTTGATTTTGGGTTTTCCTAACCATGAAACCAAATATTCACCGTTAAGAAGTTCCTGACCAGGATTGATCCTGCCAGAGCCTTTTTTTTTTTTTTTTTTTTTACCCAAAGTTGTTAATCTTTTCTTTCTTGTTCAAA
>NW_006921613.1:5259657-5272675 GCF_000298275.1 Orycteropus afer afer
CTTTGATTTTGGGTTTTCCTAACCATGAAACCAAATATTCACTTCTTCTCAGGACCTCTGGTGGGTTCAAACTACCTTTTCTTTTTTTTTTTTTTTTTTTTTCACCCAAAGTTGTTAATCTTTTCTTTCTTGTTCAAAGCTAGGCTTGCTGAATTTGAATTGCAAAAGATATGGCTCATTGAAGTGCCAGAGACCATCCTGTGACCTATTATCAGTTGATCTCAGTAAAATGGGGAGGATAAGGTTCAATCAATCATGTTAAGATCAGCTAATTGTTGATTTCTCCCTCCTCTTTTATAAGCCTCATTGTACCTACCTTATTAGAGCCATTTGCTTTTTCTGGAATCAGCTGCTAATCAAAAGGTCAGCAGTTCAAACCCACCAATCACTCCACAAGAGAAAGATGTGGCAGTCTGCTCTCATAAAGATTGACAGCTTTGGACAGTAGTACTCTGTCCTATAGAGTCACTGAGTCAGAATCCACTTAATGGCAGTAGCTTTTGTGTTTTCATTTTATATGCATATAGAATAACTGCTCAGAATAAATTTTATGTTGAAATTTCATTGAGTTTTTATTAACATCACTAACTGAACGCTCTTAGCAATACATTTAAAATATGTAATTTAATAATATTTTAGCTTCTGATTTTCCTAGCCTGAGAACTTCTCTTTCTCATTCCACTGGTCCACCCAATTAACCTTTCCCCCATTGAAGTAGGAAGTTAATGGATGTGAAATGTAAAACCTAAAGCTTCTGACTAAAGCTTCCTGCTACTTCTGAAGCTTCTCCCAGATTGTGACCTCAACCACTAGGCCTCAAACCAAACAAACAAGAAAATGAAATCTATTTAAAGATATCCTTTTTACCACCCCTAATCTGTACCCTACTGGTAACGGACAGATGGTCATAGTGGAGTCTGCTCAGAGAGCGTCCCAGCAGTATTAAAATACTCAGTCAAAATTCAATGCCTGGCTTCCTGAAACTCCAACCCAGCTCATGCAGCAAAACAGAACGTTGGAAGGAAACATGGAAGGACATGGCCTTGAGAATCAGCCAGAACCCAGCAGGAGTCACTGAGAACTATGCTTGAAAGATATGAGGACAGACAAAGATGAGTTTAAAGGGTCTGCTCCAATAGGAGCTGTTCTTAAGCTCCTGGTCCAGACCCAGATAGGCTCACTGAGAGCAGCTATCTTTGAAGGAACCTCAAGGTCCAGTCCAGACCAAAATCCTAGGAAGGTGGGTGGCCCAGAAATATGCGGTTCTCACTGGTTGCTCCTGAGGAACATCCCTGAGAATGTAGAGGCATAGACACAGCTCTGAGGTCTGTATGCTTGGTGGGCACAGATGTCTCTCCTCCCAGCCCAGGCTTCCTGCAGTTCACATTGGCAGGCACTGTTTTGAGGCCTAGAGCACAGGTGGCACCCCGGGGCTAAGCCTATAGCTGCTTTGGGCTTCCTTACCACATCTGCATCTGAATGTGATAGGATGTAGACAAGAGTTTGCATAAGAATCCACGCTTTTACATAATACTTGCCCTGTTCTGCTGATCTTGCATATTTAAGTCAAAACCTTAATCTCACAAAGCAGCAACTCAAGAGTGACAGTCTGCATGGCTGCAAATGTTGTGATTTGCTCACTACTGTAAAAAGTCAAGGAAAGGTTTATATATGGAAGGAAACTTTCTTTGTTGGTTACCAGGGGTGGGAGGGAAGGGGAGGAAACACAGCAAAAAAAAAAAAGCATTGATCCATTTCTGTATTTTACTGTATATAAATTATATTTCAGTAAAATATATTTTTTAAAAAAGTGATTTGCTGCTGTAATCCACTCCACTAGCATCTGCCCCCAACCTTTTGTCAGTAATGACACTTGTTCTTTTTTGCTTTCAGTAACCAAAATAAAAATGAAAATGTATCACAGCCATGTTTCCCCTGATCTGGTGACCTTCTTTTTATGATCTTGAAGCTCCAGTTGGGCACACGGAACTGGTCAGGGGAGTGGGAACAGTTTTTTGTTTTGTTGTGTTTTGTTTTTTAACTTTGGTATGCATTTTTAAGTAAGGACATTTTTCTATAATCGAAGTAACATTTCACATTTAACTGAATAGTTCCTGATTTATAATTCCTGGTTAAATTTCATATTTCCCAAATTGTGCCCCAAAATGTCTTTGTGTCTGAACCAAAATCCAAGATGATACACTACATCTTTAATTTTTTTGTTTTTTCAATGTCGCTTTAGTCTCTTAGGGGAGCTCTGGTGGCATAGTGCCTAAGGCATTGACTGCTAACCAGAAGGCTGGTGTTTCAAATCTACCAGTCACTCCTGGGAAGGAAGATTGGGCAATCTGCTTGCGTAGAGATACCGCCTCGGAAACCCAAGGAGGGGTCGCTATGAATCAGAACTGACTTGATGGCAGTGAGTTTTCAGTCTCTTATGAACCCTGGTGGCGCAGTGGTTAAAACGCTCAGCTGCAACCCAAAAGGTCGGGAGTTTGAACCCCCCAGCCACTCTGCCGGAGAATGATGTGGAAGTCTACTTTGGGAAAGATTTATTGTCTCGGAAACCGTATGAGGCAGTTCTACTCTGTCCTACAGGGCCTCTATGAGTCGGAATTGACTCCTGGGCAGTGGTTTAGGTTTTGTCTCTTAATCTACAGTAGTCTCTCTTTTCATGCTACAGACTCATTAAAAAACTGCTCTGATGGCACAGTGCGTAAGGCAGTTGACTGCTAACCAGAAGGTTGGGGTATCAAATGCACCAGCTGCTCAGCAGAAGGAACATGGGGCAATCTACTTCCCTAAAGATTTACCACCTTGGACCCCCAATGGGGTCGCTATGAGTCAGAATCGACTCCATGGCAGTGCGTTTGGTTTGGTTTGGACTCATTAAAGACTCAGAAGTCAATTGATCTGTAGAATGCCCAGCCTCTGGGTGTGCCTGGTGTTGTTTAGCTTGTTTGTCTATCCCTTGCATTTCTTGTAACCTGGAAGTGAGATCTAAAAGTTTGATACATTAAGGTTAAATGTTCTTAAAGTGACAGAATTCCAAGTATAATTTATATCACATAGAAAAGCTGAATTACATAAATGAAAATCACTTAAATTACGTAAAGTAGCAAACATCAAACTTGTACTGCTCAATTAGACCACATTCTATCTTAATTTCATAAAACACAAAACTTACTTATTCATTATATGAACAAGGATATATTTATTTATAATTTTACCTTTAGAACTTACAAAGCCACCAACATGTAGCCTGATAGGGCTTAAAAGAAACAGATGTCAAAGAAACCAGAGTATTTAAACTTTCTACAGGAAATTCTCATTTTCTCTGGGAAATGGATCTGGCTGCTTCCTCTTTGTAACTCACACTTCCACCCTGACCCCAGTCCTAGTCTGGTTGTAGTCCAAGCTCTTCTGCTTCACATGTGTCCTGTCTGGTCTCTACCTCAGCCCTAAACCCACAGGTGACAAATTATGAGGAACAACAACAATTCCAGGTAGATGAAGGCTGGACATCTGAAGTTCTCCTTATTTAGAAGAACTTCTAATTTCAAAACTAATCTACCTTCAATCCTAAATATTGGGGGAATAAATACATATGTTCTAGGACCTTGTGTCTTACTGAAACAAGCCACTTTAAGGCTACCTTGATTGTTTCTTAAGGGAATGTTTAGCCTCTTGGTCTTCCTTAAAACATATCAACTTCTGCTCTCTGTTATGGTGATAATGGAACACTGGGCAGCTGCTGGGAGGGATGAGGGCCAGCTCCAAGTGCTGAGTTACCCTGAGGATAAATCTGTCAGTTAAAAAAGCAAAGAAGTTTAAAAACAGAAACAAAGGAAGAAAGAAAGAAGAGAAAGCAAGGAGGCACAATTATGTCCTGAGATAAATAAATAAATGTCATCAAACCCTTTCCACCTCCTGGTGAGCCCATGTGTGTCAGAACAGAACTGTGCTCCATAGGGTTATCAAGGACTGTAGATTGCCAGGCCTTTCTTCTGAGGTGTCTCTGGGTAGATTGAACCTTCAGCCTTTCAGTTTAGCAGCAGAGTGTGTTAACCATTTGCACCACCCAGGGACTTTGTACTCCCAGGTAGGTTAAAATAAAAGGGGTGTGTGTGTGAATATAAGGGGACGTGTATTTTACTTGACGGCAGTGACTTTGGTTTTGGTTGATATTTTACACATGCCTGAATATGTGTAGAATATTTCTGGAAGGCTAAATAAGAATCTGACAAGTATGATTGCAGGAGCTCTGGTAGCATAGTGCCTAAGGCACTTGACTAATAACCAGACGGCTGGCGGTTCAAACCCACCAGGCACTCCTCGGAAGGAAGGTTGGGCAATCTACTTCCATAGTGATAGTGCCTCAGAAACCCAAGGAGAGGTCGCTATGAGTTGGGTCCGACTCAACAGCACACAACAACAACAAGAGTATGATTGCTGGGGGCAGAGGGTGAGAGGGAAAGTAATTAGGGGACTGAGGGTATGGAGTGAGAGGAAGACTAATTTTAATGTATAACCTCTTCTACTATTTGAATTTTTTATCATGTGCATATATGACTTTTTCAACAACAATAGAGAAAGTTGTGTGTGAGTGTGTGTGTGTTTGTATTTTTTTTGTTGTTGTTGATCTCTAATGTTACCATTCTTAGGAGGATGTGCATTTTAAAATATCTTCATCTAAAGGCATCTGTCAGTGACAGAATTTCTAATGGCTGGTTATCAAAGTTGCTGTTGTTAGTTGCTGCTGAGTAGATTTTGACTCATAGTGACTGCATTTGACAGAGTAGAAATGCCCCATAGGATTTTCTTGGCTGCAATTTTTACTGAAGCAGTTTGTCAGGTCTTTCTCTCCCAGAGCTGCTGGATGAGTTCAAACCACCACCATTTCAGTTACCAGCCAGCTGAGTGGTCAACCATTTTGTACCACCAGGGCTCATTGGTTGTCGGAGTAGGGAAGGTATTTTACTCCAGAGAAGGCCTTTCCCAACTTTTCTGAAATTGCAAGGACTGCTCAAGACTGTCCCAATGATACGTGAGGGGAAAACATGGTGCAGGCTACACTGGTATTTGGATGGCTCTCCAGGCCTTGGTCAGGCAGGTATGGCTATGACCTTCACTGCCCCTCTGCCAGGTAAAGCCCTGCTCTCTCTAGCCAGAGGAGAGATATTTTTAACCTTGGTGTAGACTTACACAGGGTTTCAGTTATTCTCTGGGGTGTACTATGAGTCAAGAAAACGGAGATACAGCACTTAAACTCATTTGTCCTATCTCAATGTGCTGATTTTACACACATTGGAAAATTGGTCCATAAAAACTGTGATAAATGAAAACTATTTATTATACTTTCCCAGAAGCCCTTTAGATATTGTCTTTCTTTTGTTTCTGACACAGAAATGCAGTGCTAACCCCACCCCCAACCCCATGGGGAAGGGGATAGAAAAATCACCTCCATATTATCTGCCTTAACTAGACCAAGAAGAGAAACCAGATGTGGGTCTATTACAAAAGAACTAGAATTACAAGTAGGTTATTTCGGTCCTATTCAGAAGGTGGCATGCATTAGTCATAAGATCTAATGGCACACGAATGAGGCAAACCAAGTCAACAGGAAATTGATCAGGTTGTCCATGAGATAAAGACAAAAAGCATAGTACACATGTTAAACAGAAAGATTTCTTGGAAATTGGGAGGGAGTTCTGGTAGATTTTTTTCTTATGTATCAAAAAAAGTAGGTAAAGGGCTATGAGTCTATAGATTTATTAACAAAAGAGGGATGTAGACATATCACATAAGTAAATATATATCACCATAAGCTACTGGCTAAGCATGTACTGGGCTAGAAGGTACTATATTCTGGGTCCATTTCTAGAGAATTGTCCTGCCTCAAGGGAAATGAAGTCTAAACTTAAGCAGGTATTAATGTGGTTCAAAAAAGAAAGATAATAGGAAGTTAAGTCTAAAGAGACCACTAAAAATTTTATTACAAGTCTATGTGACTCTATGTCCATGCCTTTCAGAAAATGGAACCCATTCAATAATTTAAATAAAATTCTGTCTAGGTTTTGTGGGTTCACACTGGTCTAAGAATAAGCTTGACCTCCCAGCCGCCGGCGGTCTCTCAGATCTTGGTAAGCTAAGAACTGGCTTCTTTTGTGTCACTGACATAGAATGCCCCTAACTACAAGCCAGGGACAGGGTAGTTTCATAGTTTATAGATGTCTATCTTGTTCCAAATACCAGATACCTGTTTGGAACCCTTCAAGGAGTTTCTAGGGTCTGGCAGGGAGCAAGACTGCTTTCGGAGTTCTGAGTTACCTCAGAAAAGTGGCCTTGCCACCTGATTCCTCTCAGCTATGGTATCTCTCCATCCACATCTCCACTACTGCTTTCCCACCTGTTCTGCTTCCTAATTACTGATTCCTCTTCTTCTAATTTGTGTCTTATCTCAGTTAGCTTTTATTTTTTTAATGGGATCCTAAAATAATAAAAATAAATAATCCCATGTGGCTACCGAAGTATTAAATAATTGTTTTTTGCCTAATTCTTTTTTATCTCTTTGTTGTTGCTGTTATGTGCCATCGAGTCAGACCTTACTCATAGTGACCCCCTCCTTGGGTTCCGAGGCAGTATCACTACGGAAATAGATTGCCCAACCTTCCTTCCAAGGAATGGCTGGTGGGTTTGAACTGTCAGCCTTCTGGTTAGCAGTCAAGTGCCTTAGGCACTACGCTACTAGAGGTCCCTTTTATTTCTTTAGCAATATGAAATGAAATAAGTGATTGCAAAATACCTGAAATCTTACATAGGTAATTTTAAAAATCAGAATTGATTACCAGACTAACTCCCCTATTGTGAATGATTTAATGTAGTTATGGTCCAATACCTATTGCTGTTGTTGTTTTAGGTGCCATGAATCATAGCGGTTCCAACTCATACTGACCCTGTGTACAACAGAACAAAATACTGCCCAGTTGTATGCTATTCTCACAATCTTTGCTGTGCTTGAGTCCATCATTGCAGCCACGGTGTCAATCCATTTCATTGAGGGTTTTCCCTTTTTTGCTGACCCTCTTCTTTACCAAGGATGATATCCTTCTCCAAGGAATGGTCCCTTCTGATAATATGACCAAAGTAAGTGAGACGAAGTCTGGCCATTCTAATTTCTAAGGAGAACTGTGGCTGCACTGTGGACCTATTGCTACACAGACTTAACTAAACAATCTTGGTTCTTCTTTCTTGCTTCTTAATTGGGTGAGGAATTTGGAAATCATTGCCAAATAAACTACATGAGTCACAACTGGTGACTGTATTTTTCTTTCTGATGTGAAGTAGTGCAAGATAAATTTAGTTTTTATTATTCTTGTTTCTCAAGAAGAGCAAGCTTGCAAAATAAATTAGGATTGCTTCTCTGATCCACTTACATTTCCTTTTCCTTCAGGAATGTTTATAACCAATAATGAAAAATCTTTTTATTATCAACTCAAAGGCTCTCTGCAATTCAGGCCAGAGATTGTGATCTTTTTGTTGTTAACACATATTTGAACCACTTATTAACTGCAATCAATCAAATGGTTCATACAATCTATTTAATGTAGTATTGACAGCTAACAGATTTTTGGTCCTTTGTTCTTCATTTTCTATTCACTCCTTCTGTAAACACAAAATCAGTGCCTAATCTGTCTAAGGCTGCACTATGAAGGGTGAGATAGAAGAACATGTAAGATCTGGCCTGGGTCTCCAAAGAACCTAAATTTCAAGGAAATAGTTGGTAACTAATTCTAAGGTAGAATCTCTGCATGGTACAAATGGCTAACATGCTCAGCTGTCACACCAAAAAGTCAGAGGTTTGAGTCTACCCAGAGGTACCTAACAATCTACTTCTGAAAAGTTAGCCATTGGAACCTTCCGGAACACAGTTTTACTCTGACACACGTGGGGTCACCATGACATGGAGATGACTTGGTGGCAACTGGTAATTCTAAGACTTTAATCTTTATAGAAGGAGCTGTAAAATCTTACAGTCTTGGAACCCCATGGGGCAGTTCTACTCTGTCTTATAGGTTTGCTATGAGTTGGAATCACTCAACAGCAATGTAGATAATCTTTACAGAAATACACTGCCACATCTTTCTTCCACACAGCAGTTTGTGGATTTGAACCATGGACCTTTCAGCTAGCAGCCAAGCACTTAACAACCTGAGATGCCATATCTACCTTGCTGAAGTGAAGATGACTTGAAGCACTTACTGATGAAGATCAAAGACTCTAGTTTTCAGTATGGATTATACCTCAACATAAAAAAAAAAAAAAAAAAAAATCCTCACAGCTGGACCTATAAGCAGTATCATGATGATAAATGGAGAGAAGATTGACGTTGTCAAAGATTTCATTTTACTTGGATCTACAATCCAATCATACATCCATGGAAGCAACAGTCAAGATATCAGACATTGTATTGCACTGGGCAAATCTACTACAATAGAAAGACCTCTTTTATGTGTTGAAGAGCAAAGATGTCACTTTGAAGACTAAGGTATGCATAACCCAAGCCATGGTATTTTCATTCACCTCATATGCATGTGAAAGCTGGACAATGAATAAGGAAGACTAAAGAAGAGTTGATGCTCTTTAATTGTAATATTGGTGAAGAATACTGAAAATAAAAAATAAAAACCCAAACTCATTGCCATCAAGTTCTGACTCATAGCGACCCCTCCTTGGGTTTCTGAGGTAGTATCTCTACAGAAGTAGATTGCCCAGTCTTTCTTCAAGGGATGGCTGGTGGATTTGAACTGCCAGCCTTTGGTTAGCAGTCAAATGCCTTAGGCACTATGCCACCAAATCTCCTACTGAAAATACCATGAACTGCCAAAAGAATGAACAAATCCATCCTGGTAGAAGTGCAGCTGGAATGCTCCTTGGAATCGAGAATGGCCAGATTTCATCTCATCTACTTTAGTCATCTTGTCAGATGAGACCATTTCCTAGAGAAGGATATCAATGTCTGGTAAAGTGGAAGGTCAGCAAAAAAAAGGGAAGACCCTTCCATAAAGTTTTCAGCCTTAGAATTACCAGTTGCCAACAAGTCATCTCCACCTCACACAGTGGCTGCAATGATGGGCTCAAGTATAGCAAAGATTGTGAGTATGATGCATGACCAGGCAGTTTTTTGCTCAGTTGTACATAGGGTTGCTGTGAGTCCCAGCCGACTAGACAATTATAGAACCCAAATGGAGTCTACTGAGTCATGGCCATGGAGCTAATTATATATGATTGAAAACAAAGGAAATAATCACAAAATCATAATTGGTAGCAGACTCATCACTGTTGGAGGCAGGACTACAGAAGTGGGGAAAGGACCATGATTGGGATGCATACATAATTGAAGATAAAAAGGGTTACAGGATTGGTTCTAGGGCTTGACCTCCTCTCTAGGTGGTGGTCTGGATATGACTCATGACTATGCAGCCTGAGTCTTAGCCACAAGTTGGCTATACGACAATACCAAGACCACGACCTTAATTTAAATTAAAGGACACACTCAGGCAAGTTCCATAGTTCTTTGTGGGAGCATAATCTACTTTCAGGGAGCTCTGGTGGCCTAGTGCCTAAGACATTTGACTGCTAACCAGAAGGCTGGCAGTTCAAACCCACCAGCCACTCCTCAGAAGGAGTGCAATCTACTTCTGTAGTGATATTGCCTGAGAAATCCAAGGAGAGGTTGCTATGAGGTGGATCCAACTCAATGACAGTGAGTTTTAGTTTAACCTATTTTCAACCAGACTGTTCCTGACAGCAAATTTCCTTTCCTAGGTTTGTCCAGAACTTGTCTGTGCATGGCAACAATGTTGGTTTAAAAGTCAGAAAGACCTCAAATGCTGTCTAAATATATGTCAAGACTCAAAATGGAGTTAGGGTTCCCACTGTAGACTGCAGCATTCTACAAACCAAATGCTTCAGAATTTAAGCTCTAATACAATACTCTGAATGTTGTTATTGTTGTTAGGTGCCCTTGAACTGGTTTAGACTCATAGCAACCCTATGCACAACAGAATGAAACACTGCCCAGTCCTGCACCATCCTCTCAATCCTTGCTATGCATAAGCCTATTGTTGCAGCCATTGTGTCAATCCATCTCATTGAGGATCTTCCCCCTTTTCACTGACCCTCTACTTTTCCAAGCATGATATCCTTCTCAATGGACTGGTCCCCCCACCCCCACCCCAATAATGTGATTAAGGTACAAAAGATGAAGTCTGACCATTCTCACTTCTAAGGAGCATTCTGACTGTACTTCTTTCTAGACACATCTGTCCCCATGGTATATTTGGTATTCTTTGTCAGCACTATAATTTAAATTCATCAATTCTTCTGTGGTTTTCCTTATTCACTGTCCAGCTTTCACATGTATATGAAGCTACTGAAAACACAATGACTTGGGTCAGTGTCAAGTTAGTCTTCAAAGTGATGTTTTTGCTCTTTAACATTTTAAAGAGCTCTTTTGCAGGAGATCTCCCCAACGCACAATGTCTTTTGATTTCTTGACTGCTGCTTCCATGGGTGTTGATTGTGAATCCAAATAAAATGAAAATCCTTGACAACTTCAATATTCTCTCAGTTTATCATGATTTTGCTTATTGTGAGGTTTTTTGTTTTCTTTATGTTGAGGTATGATCCATACAAAAGGTTGTAGTCTTTGATCTTCATCAGTAAGTGCTTCAAGTCTTCTTCATTTTCAGCAAGCAAGGATGTGTCATCTGCATATCATATGATCCTAATGAGTCTTCTTCCACCAAACTCACTGCCATAGAGTCAATTAGCACTCATGGCAACCCTTTAAGACAGTAGAACTGCCCCATAGACTTTGCAAGGCTGTAAATCTTTACAGAAGCAGACTGCCTAATCTTTCTCCTTTGGAGCAGCTGGTGGATTCAAATAGCCAACATTTTGGTTAGCAGCCAAATGCTTTAACCATTATCCCACTAGAATCCCAGCTATTCTGAATATATACTCTCAATGAAACAACTAGATCTGAAATTAAACACTTTTCAGTGCATCAATTAGCTTGTAAGAAGTAAGGAAAATTTCCAAGGGGCAGCACCCTGGAAAGCTGCAATTATCCTGAGGGCAAGTCCTGACAAGCTGCTGTGTGGAGCCTGAACTCTGGCTCACTAGCAAGGTGAGAAAGTTGAATCTTAGACTTCAGATTAATCCAGGGCCCTGGAAGGGATCCAGTGTTTCCAAGTAGGTAATGCCCCCACCTACAAGCAGATACAAATAAAAATGTTGTAAGAGTTCAAAAATTGAGGCACTTGACTCATATCACAATGACTGGCCTAGGTCTGAGCCCTGACTCCTTGTTAGTTTTGCTTATTTCCTTTGCAACTATCAAACCCTTAATTGCAAAACTCACTATCCAGTCCATAGCAACCCCTCCTTGGGTTTCCCAGGTCTATCACTATAGAAGTAGATTGCCCTTAGGCATACTTTAGTACATAACAAAGGATTTACTCTGCAACTGTTAAAAACTTAGACAGATTTAAGTACATAACAAAGGAAATGTGTTTGTTTGTTTGTTTCCTATGGACCTCTGGTGGCTAGTGCCTAAGGCATTTGACTGATAACCAGAAGGCTGGCAGTTCAAACCCACCAGCTACTCCTTGGAAGGAAGATTGGGCAATTTACTTCCGTAGTGATACCACCTTGGAAACCCAAGGAAGGATCCTTACAAGTCAGATTCGACAAGACAGCAGTGAGTTTGGTTTGTTTTTGATATGGTTAAACTAAGAATGTGGAAAGAACGTTCTTAAGGGAGGTGCTTGGCACAAGACCCTTATCAGAAATCCTCTCAGCAGCCCTTAAGAAATGTTTTAAGATAATTACTTGTGACCACCCTGTAAAACCCCCCTTAGTCACATATTTGTCTGATGGATCTTGGCTGAAAGCTAAGAATACCAGAAAGATGTTTACCCCTGTGTTTTATTGACTATGCAAAGGCATTTGACTGTGCAGATCATAACAAATTATGGATAACATTGCAAAGAATGAGAATTCCAGCACTTAATTGTGCTCATGAGGAATCTGTACATAGACCAAGAGGCTGTTGTATGAACAGAACAAGGGAATACTACTTGGTTTAAAATCAGAAAGGGTGTGTGTCAAGGTTGTATCATTTCACCATACTTATTCAATCAGTATGCTAAAAAAATAATCTGCGAGGCTGGATTATTTGAAGAACACAGCATCAGAATTGGAGGAAGACTCATTAACAACCTGCAATATGCAGATGACACAACCTTGCTTGCTAAAATAAAGATGACTTGAAGAACTTACTAATGAAGATCAAAGACAGCAGTCTTCAGTATGGATCACACCTCAACACAAAGAAAAGAAAAATCCTCACAAGTGGACCAATAAGGAACATCACAATAAATTGAGAAAAGACTAAAGTTGTCAGGGATTTCATTTTACTTGGATCCATTATCAGCACCCATTGAAACAACAGTCAAGAAATCAGACATAGTATTGCAATGGGCAAATCTGCTGCAAAAGAAAGACCTAAGACAAAGTATTAAGGAGAAAAGATGTCACTTTGAAGACTAAGGTGTGCCTAACCCAAGCCATGGTATTTTCAATTGCCTCATGTGCTTGTGAAAGCTGGACGATGAATAAGGAGGACTGAAGAAGAGTTGATGCCTTTGAATTGTGGTGTTGGTGAAGAATACTGAAAATGCATTGGACTGCCAGAAGAATGAACAAATATTTTCTGGAAGAAGTGCAGCCAAAATGCTCCTTAGAAGCAAGAGTGGCCAGACTTCATCTCACCTACTTTGGTCATGTTATCAGAAAGGAGCATTCCCTGGAGAAAGACATCATAGAGCATTCTGGTTACCTAGTGCTGCTCTGACAAGAAATATACCAAAAATGGGATGGCCTTTACAAATAGGAGTTTATTCTTACAATTTGGAGGCTTTAAATCCAAGTTCAAAGTGCCAGGCTCTAG
>NW_006921613.1:5273040-5275572 GCF_000298275.1 Orycteropus afer afer
CCCACCATGGAGTTGATTGCCAGTCTCATCATGGGGAATAACTGCCACCAGCTGCCCAGCCACTCAACCAGGCCCAGCCAAGTTGACACACAAACATAACTACCACATAGAGGGTCAGCCAAAAAGGGGAAGACCCTCAATGAGATAGATTGACACAGTGACTGCAACAATGGGCTCAAGCATAGCAAGGAGTGTGAGAATGGCACAGGACTGGATAGTGTTTTGTTCTGTGTTACACAGGGTTGCTATGAGTCTGAGCCAACTCGATAGCACCTAACAACAACAGTCACCTATTTAAACTAACCAGTCTAAATAGTCCATATTCATGTTTCCAACCAATCACCATTAACTGCTTCGAGTTGTCCCACTTCCTGCTTTCCTGATCTTGTAACTTCCAATCAAAATGTTTTACCTTTGATTCTTGATTTTACATAAATATTCCTCTGTTACTCCACCATTTTGAAGCATTTTATTTCACTTTGTGAGATTAGATGCATTCCTGGTTTGAACTGTTTTGAACCTTTAATAAATCTCTTCGCTTTTAGTTTGACAGAGTACATGTTCTTACTTATTGACATCTCTGAAGGAGCACAACCTCCTTTTAGGCCCTGAGGATTCTTACAGATGGAGATCAAACAAATATAAATTCATTACCAAATAAGGAAAAAAGCTACCATGAGTGACCATCAGCAAAAATAACAACAGAATTAGAACCCCCAGACCATTGAACAATAAGTTATCAGGTAAAGAATATAAAACAATAACCTATGAAATATTTAAAGAAATAAAATTATCAAAACAAGAAACAGACAATTTTTTTAAATGACCAGGCTGGACTTCTGGTAAGATGAAGGAGTAGGCAGGCAAGTGGCACAGACCCTCTTCAACAAAGAAGAGAAAAACCAATTGACAGAGATACAGAAGATAATCCTGGAGCCCTGAACTTTGAAAGGAAGCATACAGAAGTGGATTAGGCACCAACTAGTGGAAAAACATGAAGGAAAACAGTGAGTACAGAGACGGTCAGAGCTGTGGACTATCAGCTACTCCGACAGGACCGACAGCATGAATATTACCAAGTGGTGTTGGGACCTGAGAATTGACCTAAAGATCAGCCCTGGTCACCAAGGGCTACAGGGAGACTGTGCTGGTGGCCTGTGAATAGGAAGGGAAACAGCAAGGAGGGAGGCAACCTGAGCTATGGACTTTCTGCTGTCCAGAGGGCACAGCCATCTGGATTGTTTACATGTGGCAGCCATTTTGAATATTTAAAGTTACCGAGGGTGCAGACATTTTGATTGTTTACACAAGGCAGCTATTTTGGATAACTAAAGTGACCAAGGGTGCAGCCATTTTGCATGTTTACAAGAGGCAGCCATTTTGGATATTTAAAGTGACTGAGGACATAGCCATTTTGAAAATTTACAATTGACAACCATTATGGATTTTAAAGTGACAGGATTCTCATTTGGATTCCAGCAACCTAAGAATAGGCTCTGTTTGCCAAGGTCGACGGGGACATATGAGAGACTGACAACAGGAAAGGAGATAGGTGGTGAGTGTACAGTGCTGTCAACTAGTGAATAGAGGAGCACAGCACAGTACCCTGCCTGTATGGATAACAGACAAAGAAAACAAAAATTGTGGGCAAGTCACTCCAACACATAATCACCAATTAAATATATACACAAAAACATCACAATACCTCGGAGGCAACATAGCATCACAGTCCATACAAAGAAGCAAGATAAAGCAGGAGAAACAAAGGAACAGAATACAGACCCAAAACACATCCCTGAGGAAGATGCAGCATTGGAACTCCCTGATAAAGAACTCAAAAGAACTATATTTAGGTATCTTCAATGAATTGAGAGGCAGATCAAGGAAAACACATAGAAAACCCTAGAACAATTTAGAAAGACAATACAAGAATAAAATGACAAAATAAATGAAAAATTAGAAATAATACAAAATCTACACACAGAAATCCAGAAGATTAATACTAAATTTTCAGAAATAGATAAGACATTGAATGGCCAAAGGAGCAGAATTGAATCAGTGGAAGACAGAATTAGTGAGATTGAAGGCAAATACCTGAACACTTCTTTGGAAAGTGATAAATCAGAAAAAAGATCAAGACAAAATGAAGAAAGCCTAAGGTTCATGTGGGATACCATCAGAAGGAATAACCTCCATGTCATCGGAATTCCAGGAAAGGAAGACACAAATAAAACCACAGAGAAAATTGTCAAAGATTTGTTGGAAGAGAATTTTCCTGGCATGATGAAGGATGAGAATATATCCATTCAGGAAGTTCAATCAACTCCAAATAGGATAGACCCCAAAAGAAAATCACACAGACATATCATCATCAAACTCACCAAAACCAAGAACAAAGAAAGAATCATGAGAGCAGCATGGGAAAAACGAAAAATTACCTATAAGAGGCAACTAATAAGACTAAGCTCAGATTTCTCGACAGAAACCATGTAAGTGAGAAGACAATGGGATGGTATATATAAAACCCTGAAA
>NW_006921613.1:5281382-5282739 GCF_000298275.1 Orycteropus afer afer
ATTATTCCCAGCATAGTAGATCATATGGTTGTCTGATTCAAAATGGCCAAAACCAGTCCATTTCAGCTCACTAATGCCTAGGATATCAATCTTTATGTGTTCCATTTCATTTTTGACAACTTCCAATTTTCCTAGATTGATACTTCGTGCATTCCACGTTCCGATTCTTAATGGATGTTTGTCGCTGTTTCTCCTCAGTTTGAGTGGTGCCACGTCAGCAAATGGAGGTCTCAAGAGCTTTACCTTATTCATATGAGTAAGGCTGATTTTACTCTGATAATGCATCTCTTTCTCAGTCCTACTTTGAGAAGTTTCTAATCTAAGTGACTCATCTTCTTCCTCTGTATTGGACAATATTTCCGGACTATTCATAAATTTGTGCAGTAATGTGTCAGACAGTGTTTCTCTGCTATTCATAAGGTTTTCCCTGGCCAATTCTTTGAGAAGTGGATGGCCTCCTCCTTCTTCCTAGTCTGTCTCAGTCTGCAAGCCGGGTTGATACCGGTGCAACAGGTGCACCCCACTGGCTTTGAAACAGCAGTGGCACAGCCTCAAGACTCACAGCAACATGTCACCACAGTAGAAGAAACTGACAGATAAGTTTGTCTCCCTTAGTAGATCACCTATAAATGAACACCAACTATAATGACTGTACACAATGGAATCATACTTTCAAAGCCTGAGAGAAAATAACTGACAACATGGAATTATATATCCAGAAAAACTGTTTGGCAAGAACAAGAATGAAATAAAGATATTGCAGAAAAACAAAAAGTGAATTTATTAGCAAAAAATTTGCACTAAGGGATCTTCTAAAGGATCTTGTCTTAGTTTGGGTTCCTCCAGAAATATACTCTGATTTGAGT
The DNA here is from genome assembly GCF_000298275.1 of Orycteropus afer afer. Lineage (NCBI taxonomy): Eukaryota > Metazoa > Chordata > Mammalia > Tubulidentata > Orycteropodidae > Orycteropus > Orycteropus afer. The sequence continues at coordinate 5,282,249 of NW_006921613.1, forward strand.
ACAAATAGCTTATTTGAGAGATGATTCCAGAAAACACTTGTAGGCAAATGGGAAAGTGAGAGAGGAAAGGAAAGGAAGCCAAAAAAGGTATATTATCAAGACAATTACCACTGTGGACAACTGGAGCTTAATCCTACTGGAAATTTGTGAAATCCAGTATAGAAAATGTCTCAGACTTTTCCTTTCAGAAATGCAAGAGAGATGGGGTACGTATAGCCCCTTTCAGATTTTGGTTGAGGGCTGCTTCCTGCCTTCTTGCCTGATCCTGGCAGGGGCAAGGAAAGCTCTAGCAGGAAGAGAGAGCCCTCAGGCAGAGTCACCAATGCTGAGAATTGGAAGTAGGGCTAGCTGAGCTTGAAAATGGTTAAGTGTTGAGGGCACATGAAAGGAATACTGGCCATATCTACAATCAATGTACTATAAGAAAATGATCGCAGAAGGGGAAAGTCTAATGTGCTATGAAGGATAATCAGTCAATAGATCAATAACCA
>NW_006921613.1:5283204-5285762 GCF_000298275.1 Orycteropus afer afer
TGGCAGTTTAAACCCACCAGCCACTCCTCAGAAGGAAGATTGGGCAATCTACTTCTGTAGTGATACCACCTTGGAAACTCAAAGAGGGGTCACTATGAGTTGGGTCTGACTCGACGGCATATAACAACAACAACAAATTTCCCCCTATCAAATGCTGCCCTTCCGATTTCTCACATGTTGTTGTTGTTATGTGCCATCAAGTCATCTCTGACTCATAGCGACATTATGTACAACAGAACAAAACACTGTCCAGTCCTGTGCCAGCCTCACAATCCCTACTATACCTGAGCCCATCACTGCAGCCACCATGTCAATCCATCTTGTTAAGGGCCTTCCCCTCCTTCATTGACCTTCCCCTTTACCAAGCATGAAATCCTTCTCCAGAGAATGGTCCCTTCTGACAACATGACCAATTATTGTTATTATTGTTATTGATCCCTCAATTATTGTTATTGATCTTTCATACAGACTGTTCTAAAGGGTGAATCTCCCTGGGGTAGGTGGTCACTTGTAAGCCTTTCTCTTGTTTGACTGAGAGATAACCCACAGGAGTCTAATTCCAGGCCCTAAGGTTAACCAGAACCATGGTCTCAGGGATTTCACCAGTCTCCACCTGACCAGTAATTCTGGTCAGTTTTGGACACCAGCATATTTTAAATCACTGTCTGCATCACTATTATGAATAAGAAATTAAAAATTAGGAACCATAAGTCCCTTTAAAGAATAAAATTCGATCATTTGGAATGGTAGGAGGATAAAGGCTATATCATCTGAGGTCACCTGACAGAAGAAAAGCAGAAAAGGGAGTTGAAATAGCATGAGCTTCCAGAAATGGCAAACTTGAATGGAGTGGAGGAACTGTGATAGAGAGTGGCTAGAGAGATAAAGCAAGAAGAGATAAAAACAGAAAAATCCCAACACATGGCAACCTCATTTGTGTCAGAGTAGAAGTGCTCCAAAGAGTTTTCTTGACTATAATCCTTACAGGAGCAGATCCCCAGGTCTTGTGTTTTTTTCATGGCAACACTGAGTTGGAACTGCTGACTTTAGGTTAACATATGATTGCAAGCCACTTGTGCCACCCACAGACCTAATTTATAGATCTGAGTTTATATATGTCTTTTAAATCACTAACCCTATCAATGGCACATAACAACAACAACATCAATGAAAATATGAGCTCTGGTAGTATAGTGCCTAAGGCATTTGACCACTAACTAGAAGGCTGGCGGTTCAAACCTACCAGCCACTGCTCGGAATGAAGGTTGAGTAATCTACTTCCGTAGTGATACCACCTCAGAAACCCAAGGAGGGGTCACTATGAGTCAGATCTGACTCAAGGGCAGTGAGTTAATATTCCGTTATTATTGTTATTGATCCCTCAATTATTGTTATTGATCTTTCATACAGACTGTTCTAAAGGGTGCATCTCCCTGGGGTAGGTGGTCACTTGTAAGCCTTTCTCTTGTTTGACTGAGAGATAACACACAGGAGTCTAATTCCAGGCCCTAAGGTTAACCAGAACCATGGTCTCAGGGATTTCACCTGAGATAGGTACAATATAAAACAAACACTCAAAGAGAATATTGTAAAGAGGAAATAGATTAGTTAATATAAACATTCCATTTTAAGGTCTCTCCGAAAATAATATTAATAATTTAGGTGTGATCAGTAAGACTGTCAATGATTCATTATTGTTAAAAATCTTGGCTTAATACAGAAGATCAGTATATGTTGACACTAGGTTTCAATGCCTGATAAAAGTAAGCTCACCAGAGAAAAGGAGACCCAAATGAAGAAGTATGCTGACTAAATAGATCCTCAGCCTGTACGACTATGAGACCAGAAGAACTAGATGGTGCCCAGCTACCACTGTCAACCACTCAGAGGGGGATCTCTGTAGGAGATCCTGGATAGAGTGGAAGAACAATGTGGAACAAAACTCAAAATCATTAAAAAAAAAAAAAAAAAGACAGGTTTGCTGGTGGAAGCCCTGAGACTATGGCCCCTAGCTGCCCTTCAGGTCTGGAATTGAACCTACTTCTGTAGCTTCCAGCCAAAGAAAAGACAGGGATATGAGGTGAACATTTTTACTAGGTAAATACGCTCCTTGGAGAGATCAATCATGGGAGAATAGAAGGGCTGTGTACGCCACAGAGAGACAGCTCAGGGGGTAGTAGTGCATGGGAGGGAAGGACACAGGGAAGAGGTAACTAAGGGGAGGAAGTGGAAGGAGAGCTGTTGCATTGTGGGAAATTGCAGTCAATATCATGCCACAAAGTGTATGTGTGCTGCTATATGAAAAGTGAGTTTGCTCTGTAAATTTCACCCAAATCACAATAAAAATTTTAAAAAGTATGCTGACTAAATCATAATTATCATTTTTCAATCTTCCATCCACATTATGCAAGCATTTTTGTTGAAGTCTTGCTAAGAAATTTCCATCTTCTTTGATTTCAATCAGTGGTATACTAATCAGAGGGCTGATTTATAATTCTTTAACAAATGAGTCCAAAACATAGTGAAGTTTTTCATCAGGCTGATTTTTTTTTTTTTTT
>NW_006921613.1:5286227-5289928 GCF_000298275.1 Orycteropus afer afer
CGACCCCTCCTTGGGTTTCCGAGGCAGTATCACTACGGAAGTAGGATTGCCCAACCTTCCTTCCGAGGAGTGGCTGGTGGGTGTAGGATAAAGGGTTGTTAGGACAAATTTGACAGAATTGGGTAATGACATATGGGAGGAGAGGCAATAAAGAGAAGGAGAAGACTAAAATTGTAAGTCCCTGGGCTAGTTAAGGTCTTTCAGTTTGCAAGATGCAAAAAACATTCAAAAGACTTCAGTCAATGGGAATTTATTAAAAGGATACAGAGACAACTAAAGAGGAGAGAAAAACAAACAAACTTCTTATTAAACACGTTGCTGGCTGTGGTGGTTAAGTTTGTGTGTCAACTTGACTGGGCCTGGTTGAGTGGCTAGGCAGCTGGTGGTAGTTATTCCCTATGAGACTGGCAATCAACTCCACGGTGGGACCTACCATAGGCAGCTGAGTAGCTGCTACCTCATGATTTTGCTTACTACTTTCTCTGTGTCTCCCTCTAATGCAGCATTCATTCAATAATTTGGCATCTTTTCTAGGTCTCATATTAAAAATCTCAAAGCAAGAGTGTCTGACTGGTCCAGTCACTACAGTTTTGATCAAAGATCTCAGGTGAGACCAATCCATAGGCCACTGGGCAGTTTTTAGATGGCTGCCTTTGGGGCAGGTGTTCATGACAGGGTGGTGAGTCATGTCTCCATGATACAAATTACAGCTTCCTATGCATAAGGAATGACATTGTTGGTGGTTCAGTGGTAGGATTCTTGCCTTGCATGCAGGAGATCCAGGTTCTGTTCTTGGCCAGTTCACTTCATGCACGTCCACCATCTGTCCATCAGTGGAGGCTTGCATGTTGCTATGATGCTGAACAGGTTTCATTGGAACTTCCAGACTGAGATGGAGTAGGAAGAAAAATCTGGCAATTTATTTCTGAAAACCAGCCTGTTAAAACCCTATGAATCAAAATAGTTTGATCTGCAACTGATCATGGGACTGGAGCAGGACTAGGAAGTATCTCCTTCTGTTGTACATAGGTCACTATGAGTTGGGGGGCGACTTGAAGGCAGCTAACCAAATCATGCATAAGAAACTCCTCGGAATGAGCTGTGGCCGACCAACAACTTGAGGCTCCCTATGAGGGAGCTGGGGAATGAGCAGACTCCTTAGACAGCCTGTCCAGTTTCATCTGGGAGATGGGAAGGTGGGATATTCTGGATGTGGCTTGTTATATAACAAAGGTCAGTGACATGCATACATATAACTCACTTAATATGTGAAGTTTTACTTCAAGTATTAACATAGGAAGCAAAAATTGAAAAGTTATTATTAGTGCTCCTTCTAGTAATAGAAGTATGAGATACTTTATGGTTAAGATCACAGACTTGGACCAAGATTACCTGGGTTCATACCCCCAGACTGGTTATGTGACCTTGGGCAAATTACTTAACTGATCTATACTTCAGTTTCCTCACCTATAAAATGAATATAATACCTCTTTCATCGGGTTGTAAGAATTAAATCAGTTAATATATGTAAAGCATTTAAAACAGTGCCTGGTATATAATCAGTACTACATGAGTATTTGCTATTTGACTTTCAATCACATATTAGACCCAGACTATGGACCAGTTCCCTTGCTAAACCCTTTTACATAGGTTAACTCATTTCATTCTCACAACAACACCTGAGGTTGGTATTATGATCCTCATTCCACAAATGTTGTTGTTAGATGAAGTTGAACTGGTTCCAATTCACAAATGTATGTACAACAGAAGAAACACTGTCTGGTCCTGTCTCATCCTCACAATCATTGTTATGTTTGAGCCCATTGTTGCAGCCACTGTGTCAATCCATCCTGTTGAGGGCCTTACTCTTTTTCTCTGACTCTCTACTTTACCAAGAATTATGTCCTTCTCCAGGTACTGGTCCCTCCTGAAAACATGTCCAAAGTACATAAAACGAAGTCTTGCCATCCTTCATCTAAGTAACATTCTGGCTGTACTACTCCCACGACAGAATTTTGGCAGTCCATGATATATTTAATATTCATTGCCAACACCATAATTCAAAACCATCAATTTTTCTTTGGTCTTCCTTATTCATTGCCCATCTTTCGCATACATATGGCTTGGGTCACAAGCACCTTAGTCCTCAGAGTGACATCTTTGCCTTTTAACACTTTAAAGATGTTTGATTTCTTGACTGCTGCTTCCATAGGCATTGAATATGAATCTAAGTAAAATAAAATCTTTGACAACTTCAATATTTTATTTGTTTATATGTTGCTTATTGGTCCAGCTGTGAGGATTTTTGTTTCCTTTATATTGAGGTGTAATCCATACTGAAGGCTGTATGTAGTCTTTGACCTTCATCAGTAAGTGCTACAAGTCTTTTTTTCACTTTCATCAAGCAAGGTTGTGTCATCTGCATATTGCAGATTGTTAATGAGTCTACCTCCAAACTAGATATGTGTTCTTCTTCATATCTTCCAGGTTCTTGGATTATTTGCTCAGTATACAGATTGAATAAGTATGATGAAAGGATACAACTCAGATGCACATCTTTCCTGATTTTAAACTATATAGTACCCCCCTTGTTCTGCTAAAACAGGCCGCCTCTTGGACTATGTACAGGTTTCTCATGAACACAATTAAGTGTTCTGGAATTGCCATTCTTCACAATGTTATTCATAATTTATTATGATCCACACAGCTGAATCCTCTGCAAAGTCCATATAGCTCAAATAAACATCCTTGTGGTATTCTCTGCTTTCAGCCAATATCCATCTGCCATAAGCAACAATATCCCTCATTTAACATCCTATTCTGAATCCAGCTTGAATTTCTGGCAGTTCTCTGTTGATGTACTGCTGCAACCATTTTTGAATTGTTTTCAGCAAAACTTTATTATACATAATATTGTTCAATAATTGTTTTGGTTCTCTAGTGCTGCTCTAACAGAAAATACTACAAGCAGGTGACTTGAACAAACTGGGATTTATTCTCTTACGGTTTGTTGTTGTTGTTGTTGTTATGTGCCATTGAGTCGGATCTGACTCATAGAGACCCCTCCTTGGGTTTCTGAGGTGATATCACTATGGAAGTAGATTGCCCAATCTTCCCTCTGAGGAGTGGCTGGTGGGTTTGAACCAACAGGCTTCTGGTTAGTAGTCAAATGCCTTAGGTACTACATTACCAGAGCTCCTTCTTACAGTTTAGGAGGCTAGAAGTATGAGTTCAAAGTGCCAGCTCTAGGGGCTGGATGAAAGCCCCTCAACCTTGGGCTTCACCTCTGCCTCTTGCTCCTAGACCATTGAAGCTAGAGGCATCTCTTCACTCAGGCAGCTGCTGGCTGCTGAGGCTGACAAACCCAAGGTCAACAAGGAAAATGGCACAGTTCCAAAATTATCCAGCAACACAGCAAACCACTAGTTAAACAGTCTGAAGATTGGCAGACAGCATGGCAGACCACTGATCCGGATGTGCCAAGAAGCTAGGGACCTTCCTTAAAGCTTCTTCTTCTTCTTTTTTCTTTTTAATTTTTATTCTGATTTGGGTGAAAGTTTATAGAGCAAATTCATTTTCCATACAGGAGTTCATACACGTTTTGTTTCATGACACTGACCATAATTCCCCATAATGTAACAACTCTCTTCCCACTTCCTTCCTCTAGTTATCTCTTCCCTGTGTCCTTCTTTCCTATGCAT
>NW_006921613.1:5290566-5291546 GCF_000298275.1 Orycteropus afer afer
TTGAACCGCCAGCCTTCTGGTTAGCAGTCAAATGCCTTAAGCACTATGCCGCCAGAGCTCCCAAAGTAGGATGTAGAACAATGTTTTTGTGTAGTATGTTATGCCAATTGAGCTTGATGTCCCCTGCAACCATGGTCCTGAGCCCACAGGTCCAATAACTCATTCCATCAGTGTAGTTGACTGTACCTAAGAAGTTACCATAAATTTGCCCCCTGTTAGTTCTAGTTATATGGGCATTCTTACAGCACATACAAATACATATGTAGAAATATCATCTACCAGCTTTTATATGGTCAAGGGTATATTCCCTTTTGCCTAGACATCTCTGATCATTCAGCCAGTCTACCCTTCTATTTACCCACAGATTAATGTTTGTCATAACTGATAACAACTTTGCACATTTCATTATAATACTTTATTTTGTATTCTTGAGCTGTTCTTAGGAATTTTCTGTTTAGTTTTTTTTTTTTTTTTAACTTCATGATTTCTCCTGCTCACTTTAACTACTTTTCATTGAAGAACAAGTTTCAGAGTCTCTTCTGACATCCAATTTGGCCTTATCTTTCTTCACATATGATGTCTTTGATGTCGTCCTGCAACTTATCTGGTATTTAGTCATTGGTGTTTAATGTGTCAAATCTATGCTTCAGATGGTCTCTAAATTCAGGTGGGATACATTCGAGGCTGTACTTTGGCTCTTGTGGACTTGTTTTAATTTTCTTCTGCTTCAACTTGATCTTGAATATGGGCCATTGATGGTCTGTTCTTCAGTCAACTGTGGGCTGTGTTCTGACTGCTGATCTTGAGCTTCTCTGTTGTCTCTTACACAGATGTAGTCAATTTGATTCCTATGTATTCTCTCTGGCATAGTGAAAATGTATAGCTGTTGATCTTTGACAAAGGCCCCAAATCCATTAAGTGGGGAAGAGAATGTTTGTTTAATAAATGGTGCTGGCAAAACTGGAGATCCATTTGCAGAA
>NW_006921613.1:5294717-5297931 GCF_000298275.1 Orycteropus afer afer
ATACTGCCTTGGAAACCCAAGGAGGGGTCGCTATGAGTCGGGGCCGACTCGACGGCATATAACAACAACAACAACAACAAAGTAGTATATAATATATTACTACTAATAGCTAATTTTAAGAATTTGCTACATTTTCTGTTATAATTGTAAGCCAACATTTAAAGGAAATATAAACTATAAAAGCTGTTTGTCATATAGCATATTAAAACCAGTTGCTGTTGAGTCAACTCCAACTCATGGCAACCCAATACTGTATGTGTCAGAATAGAACTGTGCTTCATAAAGTTTTTGATGACTGAGTTTTTCAGAAGTAGAACACCAGGTCTTCATTCCAAGGCACCTCTGAGTAGACTTGAACCTCCAGTCTTTTAGTTAGCAGCTGAGCTAGACATCCAAGGACTCTTATCGCATATTAGCCTGTGTAAGATAATTTAAAACTATACTCCTAAATATTCAGAAATATTTAGAATTGGCTTTATACTCTAATATATATAAAGTACATATTTTCTTACTCAGAATTTTAAAAATATGTCCCTTGTTTTCATTTCACAACTAATTCTAAGACTTTCTATTCTAGTAAATCTGAGGGTCAAAATTCTGGAAAAGGAAATTTTTATTTTTATCATAATAAATAGTCTTTTTATTTCCCTTTTTCTTATGCTTGTGTCAGAATGTTTGTTATATTTTCCTTGTGTGATTGATTTCCCTCTGGAGAAGGTCAAGTTCCCTGGAACATTTGATGACATTATTTAGAAATGAAGTAGATGTTACATATTGATTAAAAGTGATCACAAGAGTGATTCAGAAACCAGGAGGCCTACATTGATATTTTTTGCCTCGATAATCTTGTTGACATACTTACACACTTGGATTTGAATGCTAGTTCAAATTAATCTTTTATATAATGATCAATAGTTGGTGGAATTTGCTCCAAGTTTTGAAACTGTAATGTTCTACTATATTTATAGATGTTAATTTAAGCAAATCTTTATATCATTGTATTTTTAGATTGCATACCCTAACTATGGGATACAAACCTGCAGGGCAATAAACAAGGAGATACATCAACTAGTGGGTCCATCACAAAAATTCCTTCCCTTTCCGGGACATGAGATCGCCCCATCTCTGAACTGAACCCCAAATTGTCTTTACCCTAGCACTACAATGATCCTCAGTAAAGTCACCTTCAGGGATTCTGCTACAGAGCTTGTACAGATCTCCTATCTTTCTTCTCTCAGGGGTCAAACACAGAGCCAGAGAAATGACTCATAGACTATTCTTCACCAAAATCCCAAGAGAGCGAGGCCCCCCTGTGCCTCTCCAGTTTCCCTCTCAGGTGGCCATGCCTCCAGCACAATCACGAACCTTTCCAGGAGGTTCTCTTTGTCAGCATTATCATTGTTTCAGTCATAGAGTCATGTGTTTTCCCTCTTCCCCACTGAGCCAGGTATAGGTCAAAATGCTTCGGCTGATGGGAAAGAGGGAGGCAAGGAATTTCAAATCAGATGGTTCAAAGGAGCAGCGTTCATGTTTCAAAATTAAGCTTAACATTGTTTAACTTAACATTGCTATCCAGGTGAGAAACAGCAGAGATGTTTTATTCCTTGCCATTCCTTACCAACAACAAACTCCTTTCAGATTAGTAATAGTAGCCACCATCCCAGAGAGCTTCTGCTCCTCAGCCTATGTGTCACCTAGGATCTCCAGACACTGCCACCCTGAAATAGAGTCGAATGGAATCACAAGGCCTTTATGCCTCCCAACAAACTCATTATGTCTATACTCATCTAATAAAACCAGTTGCCATCAAATCAGATCTGACTCACGGTGATCCAATGTGTTTCAGAGTAGAACTGCACTCCATAGGATTTTGAATACTGTGACCTTCAGAAAATAGATCACCAGGACTTTCTTCTGAGGCACCCCTGCATAGATACATGGTTAGTTGTCATTTTTGTTAGGTGCCATCAAATCAGTTTCACCTCATAGAGACCCCATGTACAACAAAAGGAAACACTGCCTGGTCCTGTACCATTCCTACAATCATTGCTATGCTTGAGCCCACTGTTGCAGCCACTGTGCCAATCCATCTCATTGAGGGCCTTTCCCTTTTTCACTGATCCTCTACATTACCAACTATGATGTTCTTCTCCAGGGACTGTCCCATATCATGACCAAAGTATGAGAGATGAAGTCTGGCCATTCTCATTTCTAAGGAACCAGGTGCTTAACTGTTTGTGCCACCCTGGTACCTCATTTGTCATAGTCTGAAACATTCACATCATGAATATGGGATTTTCTGGCCACCATTTGTGTATACAGTATAATTCTGGATGCTAAGGAAATACCAAAAAAGCACAAGAGATTTATCCTGCTCTGGAAAAAAAAAAAAAATCTTATTAAAGCACCAAGACTAGCAGTGAAAAATGGTTTGAAAATAGTGCAAGAAAATATTAATCTAACTATAATAGTAAGAGAGACCAAAATGGCAGATACAATACATTCTGGGGTATATGGTCTGGAAAAAGCATTTATTCTTTCTAGATCTCAGTTTCCTTGTTGATTTTTTGCTTTGTTTTGTTTTTAGGTAGGACTAATATTAATCTATTAGGGAGTTCTGGTTGTATATTGGGTCGCTATGAGGCAGAGCCAATTGGATGGCACCTGACAACAACAACAATAAAGGAGCTCTGGTGGTTTAGTGGTTAAGGTATTCTGCTACTAACCAAAAGGTTGGTGGTTCAAACCCACCAGCCATGTCACAGGAGAAAGATGAGGCAGTCTGCTTCTGTAAAGATTTACAGCCTTAGAAACCCTATGGGGCAGTTCTACTCTGTCCTACCAAGTCTCTATGAGTCAGAATCCACTTGAGGGCAGTGGATTTAATATTAATCCCTTACTATCTTTTAAATAAGAAGCTCTGGTGGTGTAATGAATTAGGCACCTGTGGCTGCTAACCAGAAGGTCAGTGGTTCAAACCCACCAGCTGCTCCACGGAAGGAAGATAGGACGACCTACTTCCATAAAGATTTACACCCTAATGCTGCAATGCACAAGGTGGCTCTAGATAGAGAAGCCTAAGACTCACACTTCAAGGGGTGGGAGGGGAGGGGAGGGACTGCCGTTAGATAGATAGTGATAAATATTGATTTGGGTGAAGAGAAGGGCAACGTACCAAATGTGAATGACCAATATGACAGCAATGAGGATGAGA
>NW_006921613.1:5299251-5302942 GCF_000298275.1 Orycteropus afer afer
CTGTATGGAAAGTGAATTTGCTCTGTAAACTTTCACCCAAGTCATAATTTTAAAAGAGTAATAATAAAAAAATTTGGATCTGTGAAAAAAAAAAAGACTCACACTTCATTATGAATTATTTTAATTAATTAATTTTTCTCCTATAGTCAGCCTATGAGCTTCACTTGAAGAAATGAAGGAATACTTGTTTTGACAAGTTTAGGTGGAAAGAAAGGTCATTGGGAACATGAGGGAATCATGCTGGAGGGGTTTCGTCAAATGAAGAGCAGAACAAGAATACCAGAGATGAGTCTAATATTCAATTTTTGTCAAAACTCAACCTTTTCCTCACATACTTATTTAGGTACCCCAACCCCAGGTTTCTCTCTCCCTGACTTTGTTCCCATGGAGTAAGCAGAGCTGAGTGACAGCTCAGGGCTTGCCTTAAGACCAATGGCTCCATGGGTTTCTTCTCCATATGTACCCCCTTTGGGTTTCTGAGGGGGTAAATCTTTATGGACGTAGATTGCCCAGTCTTACTTGCAAGGAGTGGCTGGTGGGTTTGAACCACCAAACTTCTACTTAGCTGTCAAATGCCTTAGGCACTATGCCACCAGAGCTCCTATCTGATAGACAGCACTTCAGAAAGGAGGCACCTTTCATTCATGAGGGCAGCTTCTAATAAAAATAAACATGAGTTACTTTCTTCCCTCCAAACAAGTCCAGCAGGGTTCTCTCCAGAAGGAATCCTTGATTCCTTTCCAGGATTGATTTCAGAGTTTCTATTGCAAATACTCAAGCTGCAAATTACTCCTGCCTCCCTTCTCTACCTTCCCCCAACCCATGAGCATCCAGGAGTAGATATTAGTCATCTCTGCCATGAGTAAAGGTTAAAATTTAAATAGAATGTTCTTCTACGAGGATAAGCCTGAGTCACGTGACCGTTTCCTTTCATCTTATTTTCCATCATTGGCCCCTAAATTTGTAACTTTGCCCACACTTCACCCTCTTAGGGAATTGAGAAAGCTGCTCCTAGCTCTGGCCCTTAGGAAGGAGTGACCATATGAGCCTGGGGCAAATGGGAGTAAAGGTCATACTGTTTGCTCACTTTCTATCCCTGAGATCTGCCTATATATTCTCCTTTCTGGTTTTGTTCCCATGCAGCAAGCAGAGCTGGGTGAGGACTGAGGACTTGCCTTCTAGGCCAATGGCTCCATGGATCTCCTTTCCTTGTCTGATGGACAGTGAGGGCAGACTCTCTTCCCTGAAGAATTTAGTCAAGTGTGCTCTGTAAACCAGCTTTCTTCACCCACAGGACCAAATTCTGGTTCGTAGAAGGCGCCCACCTAGGTCACAAGTGCAAGCTGTTCTCTGGTACAGCTTACCATCAATAAAGCTGCATTTTTATTTCATTAGACTTGTGTCCCTGTTTCTCAATTGATTCAGAACCAGAGGGGAGGAAGGGTGTGATTGACTGACATCCCTAATGTGTCAACAATGACTCCAGGAGAACTGCTTAACTAAGAAATATACTCCCCTTAAGTGTCCTCTGAAGATTATGAATCCATTCTGATAGTTATTTTTCTTGAAGAACTCACCCCTATCTCTAGACTTCACCTTCCCTCATCCCCATTTAAGGTCTTGGGTAATCTGCGGGTTGTCGAACACACAGAGTTCAAGCTGAGGATCTAGTCAACCCTGAGTTATATCTTGTTCCACTCCTTTTAAGTGTCCTTGATTTAGGACACATTGTGAATTACTAAAGGGGTTCTGATGGTGCAGTGCTTGAGGCAATTGATTACTAACAAGAAGGATGGCAGTTCAAACTTAGCAGCTGCTCCATGAAAGGAAGATGGGGCAATCTACTTCTGTAAAGATTTGCCACCTTAAAAACCCAATAGGGGTCACTATGAGTGGGAATCAGCAGTGGGTTTGATTTTTTTGGTAGGATATACTCTAGAAACTATAAAACCCAAGATACACTTAAGTCTCTGTGGTTTAGCCTGCATGCTGTTGTTGCCAATTGCCCCTAAATTGATTCTAATTCATAGAGACCCCCTGTGACAGAGTAGAACTGCCCCATATAATTTTCTAGGCTGGTGGTATGGTGGTTAATGCACTCAGCTGCTAAAAAAAAGGTCTGCCTTTCAAACCCACCAGCTGCTCCTCAGGAGGAAAATAAAGCAGTCTGCTCTGTAAAGATTTACAGCCTTGGAAACCTTACAGAGGGAGTTCTACTCTATCCTATAGGCTCAGTATTTGTCAGAATCAACCCAATGGCAGTTGGTGGTGGTGGGTGGAATACTTATATTGCTGATTGCCAGGTCTTTCCTCAGGCAGAACTACTGGGTGGTTTTGGACTACTGACCTTTCAGTTAGCAGCCAAAAGCTTAACTGTTGTACCCCCAGGGCTCCTTTTTATCCTGCATAGCTACCAATATTAAGAGAAAGAGTGAAACATTTTTAAAATCCTTAAAAAACATCTTGGCTAAGACTGTCTGTTATTTATCAGTGTCATAAGATTAAACATTTATTTGTATGTTTCAAACAAATATCTGATTGTTACTTTTAATGAAAAAATACACTTTTAAATTCCTCATATTATGAGTGGATTTAGGATAATAACTCAATAATTCAATTACATTGTGAGAGTTTTTTGGCACAAGCCATTATTGAGCTGTCTTATTAAAAAGCAATGAGAGGGAAAAATAATCATTGTTTTTATAACTGGAGTGTTGGCTGGCTAGCTGTCATGGCCATATTCCACTTAGAATAATTCTATTCCATTTGCCTATTTTTCAACTATGATTCAGCTGGACAGATCAGCTGAAAATAGCAAAAATCATATTGAAGACTCAGGCTTCATAAACTCTCAACCCATTCCACTCCACAGGTAGACTTTAAAAATTAGTGGTGAGGAAGAATAGAAAATAGGTCCTCAAAGAAGTACATGTACATGCATGCTCATAGTAGCACTATTCACGATAGCCAAAAGGTGGAAACAGTCCAAATACAACCAAAACAAATTTTGTTGAATACATACAATGATATTTCATTCAGTCATAAAAAAGGAATTAAATACTGATACATGCTACCATATGAATGAACCTTAAAAATATAGTAAGTTAAAGAAGGCAGACCCAAAGGTCACATTGTATGAAGAGTTCCATTGATATGAATTATCCAAAATAGTTAAATCCATAAAAACAAAATGCAGATTAGTGGTAACTCAGTGGCACAAGACCAGGCAGTGTTTCATACTATTGTACATAGAGTCACTATGAGGTGGAACCAACTCGACAGCACCTTACAACAATAACAGTTGTCTTAGTCATCTTATTAGGTGCCATCAACTTGTTTCTGACTCATAGCGACCCCATGCACAGCAGAACGAAACACTGCCCGATGCTGCGCCAGCTCCATGATCCCTACTATACTTGAGCCCATCATCCCAGCCACTGTGTCAATCCATGTCATTGAAGGCCTTCCCCTTTTTCATTGACCCTCCACCTTACCAAGCATGACATCCTTCTCCAGGGAGTGGTCCCTTCTGACATGACCAAAGTAGGTGAGATGAAAGTCTAGCTATTCTTGCTTCTAAGGAACATTTCAGCTGCACTTCCTCCAGGACAGATCTGTTAGTTCTTTTAGCAGTCCATGGTACTTTCAGCATTCTTTGCCAGCACCACAACTCAAAAACATCAACTCTTCT
>NW_006921613.1:5317802-5320708 GCF_000298275.1 Orycteropus afer afer
CAGACTGCAGAAGTTGATAAAAATCTTCAATTTCCTCATCTTTGGCTTTGGTAGTTGGTGTATAAATTTGAATAATAGTCATATTAACAGGTCTTTCTTATAGGCATATGGATATTATATTATTATTATGGATATTATTCTTTCACTGACAGCGTTGTACTTCAGGACAGATCTTGAAACATCCTTTGTGATGATGAATGGCACGCCATTCCTCTTCAAACTGTCATTCCCGGCATAGTAGATCATATCGTTGTCTGATTCAAAATGACCAAAACTCGTCCATTTCAGCTCACTAATGCCTAGGATATGCATCTTTATGCGTTCCATTTTATTTTTGACGACTTCCAATTTTCCTAGTTACCTAGTGCTGCTATAACAGAGATACTACAAAAGGATTGCCTTAAGAAACAGAAATACATTTTCTCACAGTTTAGAAGACCGGAAGTCTGAATTCAGAGTGCTAGTGATAAACAGTTTGCTCACAGTTTAAGAGAAGGGTCCTTGTCTCTTTTCAGCATCTATGGACCCAGCATTCCCTGGAGATCTCCATGTGTCTTGGCATTAATCTTCTGGGTCTAGAAGGCTCATAGTGCAGGGACCCTGGGTCCAGAGGATGTGCTCTGCTCCAGGCTCTCCTTTCTTGGTGGTAGTATGTCCCCCTCTGTCTGCTTGTCTCTCTCCCTTTTTATCTCTTGTAAAGTAAAAAGTCATGTAGGCTACACGCCAGGGAAACTCCCTTTACATTGAATCAGGCCTGTGACCTGCGTAAGGCTGTTGCATCCCACTCTAATCTCCTTGCAACTGGTTGGTTGATCACCTCAGATCACATCATGAGGGGAGGAAGTTATTAAAGAGCAATTTAACAGGTATAAGGTTTCCTTTTGGGGTGATGAAATGTTTGGGAACTAGATAGATAAAGATAGTACATGTGAATGTACTAAATATCACTGAATCATTCATTTTAAAATGGTTTTATGTTATGTGACTTTCTTTTATAAAAAATAAATTATTGATAAAACAATTTCAATAGCCTTATTTGGTAATTGATTTAACTCTTCGCCATAAAGGCTGCAGAGTGAAGTTCATTTACATGACTTGATGTGAAATAATACTTAAATAGAAACCACAAACCTTCCTATAGTATGCTTCTATAACATACTGCTATTAAGCATTTCAAAGCAAAGGTGTTCTTATATTTCATTCAGGGAACAAAGTCTTAAATATCTGCACAATTCTGAACACTTATGAATAAGTAATGAGTCTTTCTGTAATTATTAAAAAACGGTATTGCTCAGAAGTGAAAGTCATACGTGTTAACTGAAACTTTGTAATATTTCCCAAGTTAAAGGGTTCCTCCTACCCTACCAAAAACCCAGGATTAAAAATTGCAAATCTGGCAACTTCTATTGCCTCCTTCCTTTTTGTTCTCCCACACGTTGGTAATAAGTCCACAAATATTTCCTGTGTCATTTTCCCAATTGCTGCCCCTTTTTCATCCTTTTGGTCACAACATAGTCACCCCCTCACTGGGACTTTTTCAAAAGCCTTCTAACTGAAGTCTTGTTCTTCAACCCAAGCAAGAGGGGTCCCTACCCAAGTCCCCTTCTGGCCTTCTCTGGCTATGACCTCTCCCCAAGGCAAGGATACTGCAGAGCCAGGAGACATACCACTTGGAATCCAAGCCACCACTTGTAGACCACTATTGAGATACTATTATTTGACAGTGGAATTTCTTACACAAACAGTCCTGAGTGTGCTTCCAGATCCTGTGCAGGCTTGTTCCTGGAGGGTAAATCTTAATCCAGTAGGAGCACTCCTAGGTCTAAAAGGTGGTCAAAAGGTGGCTGGTTTTTTTGGGGACTGGGGATTGGCAGAAGGGAAAGGAGGAGGGATATGAACCAGGGCCTAGGGACTAGGAGTAGGGTTCTGTTTTCTCTGTGACACCACATTTTGTGTTGAGATATGAGATTTTTTAACTCAAACCTGGATTTCCAGGTTGTTTTGAAGGTCTATTTGTCAAAGTAGGAAGATAGAACATATTTTATTTAACACTTAGTCAGCTTTATTTACAACTCAAGTATTTAGATGTATGGTGTATAGGCTTCCCTTTGTACTCTTGTTCTGAGCCCTCCATATGTCAGTTGCAAGCCTGCCTAACTGGTCTCCCTATCCCCAGAAGTTTTGAAGACAAACCTTATACTTCTAACTCATAAGGACAAGGGAAAGACATTTGCAATATTTTAGGTTGTCTCAGAATCATCAGAAATATACTTTGAGGTTTTACCCTCAGCTATTCATTTTGTAGAAGCCCTGGTGGTGCAGTGGTTAAAGTGATCAGGTGCTAACCGAAAGGTTGGCAATTTGAATCCACCAGCTGCTTCATAGTAGAAAGATATGGCAGTGGGCTTCAGTAAAGATTTTACAGCCTTCTCAGAAAGAAGGTTGGGCAATCTACTTCCATAGTGATACTGTCTCGGCAACCCAAGGAGGGGTAGCTATGAGTCTGACTCGACAGCACATAACAACAACAACAACAACAAACCTTATAAGTAGGAATTGACTAACAGCAGTGGGTTTACTCATCTGTGTCATTTACAAAGAGGTAAAAAAAAAAAAAAAAAGAGAGAGAACAGTTAGTTTTAATGGCTAGTTGCATTGATGAATCCATCAACATCAACATTTCAAACCAAAAAAAAAAAACAAAAACTAAGGCATCTAGAGTCACATTTCTATTTCAATCGAGAGAGCTACATACTAGCAAAGAGCAACTAAACTGATCACTTTTATTTGTACGTAATAAGATTGTGTAATACAGTGATTGTTGTTCTTTTTTTAACAATGCATTTTATTGAAATATAATTTATGTACAGTGAAATACACAAAACTAAAGTGTCATGAGTCAATGC
>NW_006921613.1:5321330-5322590 GCF_000298275.1 Orycteropus afer afer
CTCATTTGTCAATTGATGTCTCTGGTTCCCTGTTTACAATCTTGTAAGCTTCTTTACTCTGGATACTTCCATAGCTGGGTTGGTATCTGGGTTATATCATAATGTGTGTCAATGGTCAGTTGTTGTTGGCTGTTGTTGCTTCTCTGTCCAAAGGGCTCCCTTTAGCATCTCTTGTAAGGCTGGTCTGGTTTAAACAAATTCCCTTAATTTCTGCTTATCTGGAAATGTCCTAATTTCACCATCATATTTGAGGGACAGTTTTGCTGCGTACATAATTCTTGGTTGGAAATTTTTCTCTTTCAAGGTTTTATATATACCATCCCATTGTCTTCTTGCCAACATGGTTTCTGTCGAGAAATCCAAACTTAGTCTTATTGTTTGCCCCTTGTAGGTAACTTTTTGTTTTTCCCATACTGCTCTCATGATTCTTTCTTTGTCTTTGATTTCGGTAAGTTTGATGATGGTATGTCTTGGTGTTTTTCTTTTGGGGTCTAGTCTGTTTGGGGTTCGTTGTACTTCCTGAATGGATATATTCTCATCTTTCATCATACCAGGAAAATTCTCTTCCCACAAATCTTTGACAATTTTTTCTGTAGTTTTATTTGTCTCTTCCTATTCTGGAATTCTGATTACATGTAGGTTATTCCTTTTGATAGTATCACACATGAACCTTAGTCTTTCTTCATTTTTTTTATATCTTTTTTTTGATTGATTCCTTTCCAAAGAAGCGTTCAGGTATTTGCCTTCAGTCTCCCTAATTCTGTCATTGATTCAATTCTGCCCCTTTGCCCATTCAATGTCTTATCTATTTCTGAAAATTTAGTATTAATCTTCTGGGTTTCTGTGTGTAGATTTTGTATCATTTCTAATTTTTCATTTGTTTTGTCATTTTGTTCTTGTATTGTCTTTCAAAATTGTTCTAGGGTTTTCTCTTGTTTTCCTCAATCTGTCTCTCATTTCGTTGGAGTTCCAATGCTGCATCTTCCTCAGGGATGTGTTTTGGGTCTGTATCCTGTTCCCTTGTTTCTCCTGCTTTATCTTGCTTCATTGTGTGGACTATGATGCTCTGTCGTCTCCGAGGCATTGTGATGTTTTTGTGTATATATTTAATTGGTGAGTATGTTGGAGTGACTTGCCCATGATTTTCGTTTCTTTGTTTTGTTTGTTTGTTATCTGTGCAAGCAGGGTACTGGGCTCCTCTATTCACTAGTTGACAGCGCTTACATACTCACCATCTGTCTCCTTTCCTGTTGTCAGCCT
>NW_006921613.1:5322726-5326314 GCF_000298275.1 Orycteropus afer afer
TAAAATCCAAAATGGTTGTCACTCGTAAAGATTAAAAATGGCTGCACCCTTAGTCTCTTTAAATATCCAAAATGTCCACCACTTGTAAACATTCAAAATGGCTGCACCCTCGGTCACTTTAAATATCCAAAATGGCTGCCACTTATAAACATTCAAAGTGGCTGCACCCTTGGTCACTTTAAATATCCAGAATGGCTGCCGTGTATAAACAATCAAAATGGCTGGGCCCTCCTGAAAGCAGAAAGTCAACAGCTCAGGTTGTCTCCCTCCTTGCTGTTTCCCTTCCTAGTCATAGACCACCAGCTCAGTCATCCCTGCAGCCCTTGATGACCAGGGCTGATCCCTAGATCAATTCTCAGGTCCCAATACCACTTGGAAATATTCAGGCTGTTGGTCCCATAAGAGTAGTTGACAGTCTGCAGCTCCAACCTTTTCTGTACTCACTGTTTTTGTTCAGGTTTTTCCACTAGTTGGTGCCTAATCCACTTCTTTATAGTTTCTTTCAAAGGTCAGGGCTCCAGGATTATCTTTTGTTATCTCTGTCAATTAGTTTTTCTTTTCTTTGTTGAAGAGGGTCTGTGTCACTTATCTGCCTATTCCTCCACCTTACTGGAAGTCTCCAAAGCAGACACTACTCTGTGTAATACAGTGATTGTTGTTGTTTAGCGCCTTCAAGTCAATCTCAACTCATAGTGACCCCATATGACAGAGTAAAACTGCCCTATAGAGTTCTCTTGCCTGTAATCTTTACAGGAACAGACTGCAATTGCCAGGTCTTTCTCCTGCAGAGCTGCTAGGAGGGTTTGAACCACTAACATTTAGCTTACAGTGAAGTGCTTAATCACTGTGCCACAAGAACTCTCAACCATTTGTATTTGAATAATACTCCATACTGTTCAAAGTGCTTCCACAAACATAACCTCATTTGATCCTCACAACTACTTTATAAAACAGCTAGGGTATGATATCATTCCTATTTTATAGATAAGAAAACAGAGACTTGAAAAAGGTGAGTACATTAGTGGGTTGACTAAAATTATATAGGTAATAAAGGGCATAGTTTTTAAGCCCTTGATTCCAAATTCCTGCTTCTAATAGGCACAGGGTGTAGACTTACCTTAGACATACAAGTGCATTTTTCATATTTGGAAAAGCTACTCTAGGAAAATACATTTGGCTTGCTCTTCTAGTTCCTTACTGACAAATAACATTTCTTGGAGAAATCAACCAATAGAAGTTAGGCCTCAGTTTCCTCCTCTTTAAGATAAAAGAGTTAAAATAGATAATCTCTAGGGTTTCTTCCAACTCTGTGGTTCTTTTACAGTCTATAACCCAGATTGCTTTTCACATTTGTGAAAGCAGCTCTGAAACCCAGGTAAGCAGGTTGTGCTATATTAATGAGCCTTTATCAAATGGCCTCAGGTATCCTCCATCCCCCTAAGTTAATCAGAACAACTGACACCAGTTTAATCAGAAGTGAAAAGTGAACACTGGGACAAATGGAAAATCAGCTGTATTTTTTGTTGTTGTTGCTATTTTCAAACATTTTTTGGGACAAGGCCACAGAGCATTATTTTCCAAATTCTGTTCCACATTATACCAGTTTCAAGAGGTATTAATAGGATCTCCTTGAACAAGGAGTTTTATATTCCGCCCCCCCCCCCACTAGGTTAAACAATGTCAAACAGGTTTCTTTTGTGCAGATCCTTTAATATGTGTAAACCAAAAAAACCAAACTCACTGCCGTCAAGTCTATTCGACTCATCACAACCCCTCCTTGGGTTTCCAAGGCAGTATCTCTATGAATGTAGATCACCCAGTCTTCCTTCCGAGGAGTGGCTGGTGGGTTTGAACCGCCAACCTTCTGGTTAGCAATCAGATGCCTTAGGCACTACGCCACCAGGCATATGAATCATGAATTATTAATCTCCAGAAGAGGATTTCTCATATCCAGGAACTAGTACTCTTCAGAACACAGTTTTGGGAAACACTGATTTTTGATAGCAACTCAGCATTATCTCAAAAGCAAAGTGTAGCTTTTGATGAAGGTTCATATGTACTATATGTGATATGAGATCATGAGAAAGACAAGAAGGTTCCTATCTACATGGTAATTCTTTAAAACCCTCCCAAGAAGCTGATATGTAGTCAAATGATCAGTCAAATCAGCCATGGCAATTGAAGGAATGCTGCTGCTGTTGTTGGGTGCCCTGGAGTCAGCTTCAACTTATAGCCACCCTAAGTGCAACAGAACGAAACTCTGCCTGGTCTTGTGCCAGTCTCACAATTCTTGCTATATCTGACCCCATTGTTACAGCCACTGTGTCAATCCATCTCGAGGGTCTTTTTCATTGACTCTCCACTTAACCAAGCATAATATCCTCTTTCTCCAGGGAATGGTCCCTTCTGACAACATGACCAAAGTAGGTGAGACAATGTCTGGCCATTCTTGCTTCCAAGGAGCATTCCGGCTTCGCTTCTTTCAGCACAGATTTGTTCATTCTTCTGGCAGTCCATGGTACTTTCAGTATTCTTCACCC
Organism: Orycteropus afer afer; assembly: GCF_000298275.1. NCBI lineage: Eukaryota > Metazoa > Chordata > Mammalia > Tubulidentata > Orycteropodidae > Orycteropus > Orycteropus afer. The sequence continues at coordinate 5,325,267 of NW_006921613.1, forward strand.
AATACCGCAACTCAAAAGCATCAACTCTTCTTTGGTCTTCCTTATTAATTGTCCAGCTTTCACAAAGAATAAAGCCTGTTGTTTTAAAAGTTTAAGTAATGTTCTTTTGAAATTATATTCTGGATTTTAGTGACCCATAGAAAGAAATGTTCTTATTTAATAGTCATATTCCTCATTTTTAAACCCAAACAGTTTCATTCACCTGCCTTCATCATCAATTTTAACTCAGTGATTTTTAGCTGGGAGCTCTGGTGGTATAGTGCCTAAGGCATTTGACTGCTAGCCAGAAGGCTGGCAGTTCAAAGTCACCACTAACTCCTCGGAAGGAAGGTTGGGCAATCTACTTCCATAGTGATGCTGCCTCAGAAACTCAAGGAGAGGTTGCTATGAGTCAGATCTGACTTGACGGCAGTGGGTTTGGTTTGTCTTGGGGACTTTTCACTATTTTTGAAAGGTAGATATAGCACTATGGGAGATTCTGTTTTCCAGATATGCTTGTGAAAATCCCATCTCATATGCTCTTCTTACAATGAGACTTTCAACAAAATCATAAAGGTACCATACACTTTTGTCTTGCTCTCTTGCGATACTTGTTCTTACAACTCAACCATGTTCTTACAACTCAATCATGCTATGAGAAAGCCCAAACTATCCTGTGCAGAGATGACACTCTTCATCAGTAAGTGCTAGTGGTGGTTAAGTTTGTGTGTCAACTTGGCTGGGCCTGGTTGAGAGGCTGAGCAGCTGGATGTAATATTCCCCATGATGAGACTGGTAATCAACTACATGGTGGAATCTATTGGGAGCAGCTGAGTAGCTGCCTTTGTTTTGGGTATGTGGTCTGCTTCTCATACATAAGAAACAGCTTTGGGAATGGTCGCTAGCTTATGGCACGCTTGAACCCTGCATGTAGCTGTGTCATTGTTTAGCAGCCTGCCCTGCTCTGCCAACCTTGGGACTTTCAATGGACTTGAATTAATGGCCTGCCATGTGGTTTGGTAACATCGGGACTGTGCCTTTTTACTTGTCAACCTTGGGCTTGGCAGCC
>NW_006921613.1:5327930-5329285 GCF_000298275.1 Orycteropus afer afer
TTTTAATTGTCTTCAGCTTCAACTTGAACTTGCATATGAGCAGTTGATGGTCTGTTCCAGAATCAGCTTCTGGCCTTGTTTTGGGTGAAGATATTGAGCTTTTCCATTCGCCTCTTGCCACAGATGCAGTCTATCTACCTAGAAGCAGAGCTCACAAAATCACATAAACACCTTCAAGGGGTATACAGGTAATAAAAAATAAGCCAAGAAGAGACTTGTGGGTCTTGGGAAAACTACAGGGTTCCAACAGGACCAATGTGTGATATAGAGGAAAGTGGCCCAGCCCCAACTCCTGAAATTTTAAAGGAAGCCCAATGAATCTATTGCAATCCCAGCCTCATGCTGGATATATTTTATAAGCTCCAAAGGACACTCAGAGTCCTGGAATATCCCCAGAATCTGAATTCTCTGGATGTTGAAACGTGGCTTCAAAGGTTATTCTTATATGAAACAGAGCCTGGTAAATATGCTGATATTACAAGGCAGTCTTGATTAGACTCCTCAGCGAAAATTTAGTCTGAGAACTACTAATGGGTCATTTGCTACAAGGATCCTATCAAGGTTTTAGGAATAAACCCTTTATTCCTTTATCAGTTCATCAAGTTGGCTCAAATTCCTAAGAATTCTGAACTTTGGAACTAGGAGCTCACTTCTTCCATTTCTGTGTATGCATTCATAGCAATCAATGAACTAACAAGCAATTCCTTGTTTATTTATTGCTTTTTAAAAGTACAATTTCAATTATTGATTATTAGTTTAATAGAGCCTTCCCCCTCTAGACTGAAATCTCCCTTGGGGGATCCCTTGCCTGTCTTGTTTACTTTTGTATCTCCAGCACTCAGCACTGAGTTCTACACATAATAAGTACATAATAAGCATTGCATAGTCAATGAATGAACTGTCTCTCACTCATTCAGTCAATACAATATACATAAACAGAACTATGGGTTCTGTATTGAGCCTGGGAATAGACATAATGTGAGGAACAATACAGATCTGCTCTGCTCTCAAGCCATTTACAGTGTAGTTCAGGAAAGGAGCAAGAAAAATGTCCAAGTAAGTAAAGGAGTCCTGGTGGCACAACAGTTAAGTGCTCAACTAGTAATGGAAAGGTTGGTGGTTCAAACCCACCCAGCAGCTCTGTGGGAGAAAGACCCTGTGATCTGCTCCCATAAAGATTACAGTCTAGAAAACCCTATGGCACAGTTTTAGTCTGTCATATGGGTTCACTATGAGTTGGAATTGACTAAATAGAACCTTGGGAGCTCTGGTAGCATAGTGCCTAAGGCACTTGACTGCTAACCAGAAGGCTGGCGGTTCAAACCCACCAGCTACTCCTCGGAAGGAAGATGGGG
>NW_006921613.1:5330340-5331773 GCF_000298275.1 Orycteropus afer afer
CACTATGGAAGTAGATTGCCCAACCTTCCTTCCGAGGAGTGGCTGGTGGGTTTGAACTGCCAGCCTTCTGGTTAGCAGTCAAATGCCTTAGGCACTCCACCACCAGAACTGGAGGCCTAGCTGCTCTAATTAACTTCCCTTCAGACTCCTCCCTCTGGCAGACTCCACCCTCTACCTTACTCTATTTACAGTTGAAGCAGCGGATCAATTCACTGCTGCTGCCTCTGCTGCCGCTGCTGCCCCTGCTGCCTCAGTCTTCTCTCAGATCCTCATCTCTTCCTTGTGTGGCAGGGCAAGCTCCTGGCTATGAACCTGTGTGTTCAAGACCTAGTAGGTATGTGTCTGGTGAAACAAGGATGGAAAGGGATACTGGGGGTAAGGAAATAAGAGATGGAAGGGGGAGCTGCAGGCATGGGGGTACATGAGGGTGAAAAGGATGAAGTGGCTAGGCAATGTGAAAAGGTCAGGTAGCTTTGTAAGAGGATGAGGTTAGAGAGTTACTTGGAGTATTCAAGGAGACCTATTCAGAGACTGGATGAGATCTTGGGAAGCATGAAAGGGACTTTTATGTATTTCACGTTAAAAGATCAATGTGAAAAATTACCTCCTAACTTTTGGTTTTGTAACTAGTAGCTTGGTTCTTTGTGAGATAGCAGAGTTAGAGCTTTGGAGCAAAGTTCCACAATTATGAAAAACATTTTATGTGAACTCAATAGTAACCACTCTACTACGTAAGGGCCAATGATTTTGCAATGATTGATGACCAGCAAGAGCCTTGCAAGTTAATAAATGCTGGGAAAAGGGCTCCAGGCCTGTTATTATGACAAATGTGAATTTTCAAAATGCTGAATACACAGCCTGAGTTCAGTCACAGGATTTGAGAGCTGAAAGGAATTTAGACCTTCTCATCCTTTGATCTAGAGTATGCAAAATTGACCCACTTGCCTGGATGTGTTTGGTCTGCACAGTGCTAATGTTTTTTTGTTTTGTTTTGTTTTAGTTTTTGATTTTAATGTGAAGGCTTTCAGGCAGGAATGTGCCATTGGCCTTCTGCTCCGGTTGCCCGGTCTTCACCATGCCCTATCGTATCACATCTCCAACTTTACTGAATTGGGTTACCTGCTTGGCTCTGGAGGCATTTGAGTTTGTGATCTCTGGTTAATTTAAAACCTCATTTTACCCAAGAGGAAAGGAGATGACTTACATAATGTGTCAATAAAACTATCTGTGAACAATTGGATTAATTGTATGGTGAGTCACCTAAGGGTTAAAGTTAAGAAGTTAGGTTAAGGGATTTTGTTCAGACCTCCAAAAACAAACAAAAAAACCTCACTGCCATCCAGTCGATCCTGACTCACAACAAGCCCCTTTGGGTTTGAGGCAGTAGAATCTTTACGGAAGTAGATTGCCCAGTCTTCCTTCCTTAGAGTGGC
>NW_006921613.1:5332173-5333662 GCF_000298275.1 Orycteropus afer afer
TCTGGTCACTGGCAATGATCCTGTCAAATGTTTTGGTTCACTGGGGGTTCTAGGATAAATTTTACAGCAAATTATGAAGCCATTAATGTCATAGTCAGCTGAGCAACTCGATGGCACCTAACAACAATGTCTACCTCCCTCTTTTCTGAATCTTTACAGCACAGGCATTTTTTCCTCCTTCTTCTCCTTTCCAAAACAAGAAAATCTACTCTTGGTCTTTTCTTCTTCTTGTTAGATGCTTTCTAGTCATTTTTGACTCTGATTCCACTTAACAGTAGAACTGCCGAGGCCCATGGCTAGGTCTTTCTCCCACAGAATCAGTGCGTGGACTCCAACCTCAAACCTTTGAGTTAGCAGCTTAATGCTTAACCACTTGTACCATGGGGGCTTTTTGGTCTTAGTCTTTTACAATTGTTGATTGTACTGATTAGTTAGCTGATTACACTTTAGTGTAGATGCATTATCTCTTTACGTTACTCTCAACAACTATTTGCATTTGAAGACATCTCAAAAGAAAGGTTTTGCTCTCTGTGAAAGGATTGAGATATAGCAGGGAGCTTGTTTTTAGGTGGTGAGTGGGAATTAGGAGGCAGCCTTCACTCTCCAGCCTAGATTTTAAAAAGTGCTTGATTTATCTTTTGGAATCTGAACTAAAGCCTTTTCTCTCTTCTCTCCCTTTCCTGTTGGGGCAGAGGAGGATTGGAGGATGCTGGTAACAGGAAGGGAAAGGAGGGTCTAGAAGGGGTAGACTGGTTAGCCACAGTCCCCAAGGTGCTGGAAGCAAAGTTGATCTGATCCTTACTCAACCTCTTCTTCCCTTCCTTTTGTTCATTTTCTCTTTTGTCTTATTTATTACCATTCTAATTTAGTAGAGCCTTGAAAACTGTATGGGACAGCTATACTCTGTCCTATAGGGTCACTGTGAGTCAGAATTGACCACAATGGTTTAATGTAATTTAGCCACCACCGTGATTTTCTTAAGGAACTCTGGTGGCACAGTGATTAAAGCATTTGGCTGCTAACCAGAAAGGTGGCGGTTCAAACATACCAGCTGCAAAAAAAAAAAAGTCAAATGGTGAGAGAGAGAGAGAGAGAGAGAGAGGAATAGAAGGAATAAAAAAGCAAATGTGTCAAACAGTTGAAAATGGTGAATCTGAGTATCATTTATAGAAGTTCTAGTAACTCTTCTGGTTAGGACGTTTACTAAAACTAAAAGATGAGGCAATCAATTATTTCTCTAACAATTTACAGCCTTGGAAATCCTTTGAATTGCTATGAGTCAGATTCCATTAGATGGCAGTGGGTTTGATTTTTTGGTTTGGTGATTTTCTTAGGATAATTTCACTTTCCATTCCTGGAGTACTGGTAAACATTCCCAAGTCTCCTGTGATTTCAGTTGCTAGTAACAAGGTTTCTGTGACATGGTATAGTATAGATTGGCAACTAAGATTTTCCTGGCCATCCAAAGACAAAACTGCTTTCAGTGGCT
>NW_006921613.1:5334252-5335205 GCF_000298275.1 Orycteropus afer afer
ACTACTAACCATCATAGTTGGCTGTTTGAACCCATCCAGAAGTGCCTCAGAAACAGGCCTGTCAATCTGCTTCTGAAAGGTCATAGCCTTGAAAACCCTATAGCATTTGCACACTTGTGGTCTCCATGAGTCAGAATCAATTAATAGCAATCTGGAATAGTTCTCAGTCTGTCTTTATCTGAAATAACAATGACATTTTTTAAGAACATAGGCCAATTATTTTCTATGTTTTTCAATTGGTTTTTCAGTGTTTCCTCGTGATTAGATTCAGATCGTGCATCCCCAAATGGATTATTACATAGATGATTTTGTGTCCTTCTCAGAGTATCACATGATTTATGATGTGTGTCTGCCTGTATTTTGTAATGTTAACATTAGTCACTCAGTCACTATATATTGCTTCACAGTATGTTAACTACTTGTCCTCTTGTAACTCATAACCAATCTGTGGAGAGACATCAGCACCATGCAAATATCCTGCTCCACATCAAACTTTACTCGCTAGCTTTAGCACCTATTCTTGCTCAAAGTAATCTTTGTTTTATTTTTAAAATTTTTATTGCAATTTGGGTGAAAGTTTACAGAGCAATTCACTTTTCATACAGTAGTTGATAGACATTTTGTCTCATGACTTTTGACTGCAATTCCCCACGATGTAGCAGCTCTCTTCTATTTCCTCCCTGTAGTTACCTCTTCCCTGTGTCCTTCCCTCCCATGCACACCTACCCCTGTCTAGCTGTCTCCCTGTGCAGACACTGTCCTTCTGTTCTCCCACTATCAATCACTACATGTAAATGTTCACCCCATATGCCTGCCTATTGTTTGGCTGGAAGCCACAGGAATAAGTTCAGTTCCAGACTTGAAGGGTAGCAAGGTGCCATAGTCTTATGGGTCTCACCAGGTTCTATAAGACCAGCAAACCTGGTCTTTCTTTTTTTTTTTTTTCATGATTT
>NW_006921613.1:5335740-5336529 GCF_000298275.1 Orycteropus afer afer
CCAATTACTTGCTCCCACTGGGTAGCTGGCTGTGACCAAGAAGCCACCACAACCTTGCCCCTTGTCTGCTCTACTATATACCTGGACATTCTTATAGTGTATACAACAGCACATGTAGAAATATTATCTGCTAACCCTATACATGGTCATGGGCACACTATTCCCTACCTAGACGAACCTGATTGTTCATCCTGTCCACCCATAGATCAATGCTTGCTATCACTGACAACACAATAATGTACATGCAAAAGGGTTCATTTTGTTGTCTGTACCTCCCATGTACCTTTCTATGTTTTCCTCTTCCTCAGTGCCACCATGTTGATCACTCACATTTAGTACATTGCCCTTCCCTTCACCCAAATCAATGCTTGTCTCTACCTGTCTAGCAGTGTTCTTTCCCCTCTTCTCCCTCCCTTGGTAACCAACAAAGAAAGTTTAATTCCATGTATAAACTTTTCCTTGCCTTTTATAATAATGAAGTATAATGTACTCCAAATTCATCCACATTATGTGGTGTTTTGTAGATTCTACATTATTCTTTAGTGTTGCATAGTATTCTATTGTGTGTATGTACCACAGTTTGGATATTCATTCTTCTGTTGATGAGCACCTAGATTGTTTCCATCTTTTGGCTATTGTAAATAGTGCTGCAATAAACATGGGTGTGCATATATCTGTTCTTATCCTGGCTCTTACTTCTTTAGGATATATACCTAGTAATGGAATTGCTGGGTCAAATGATATTTCTAATTCCAACTTTTTAAGGAATCACCATACTGCTTTCCACAG
>NW_006921613.1:5337751-5338536 GCF_000298275.1 Orycteropus afer afer
GCTGTTTTGACTACTGTGGCTCTATAGTAGTTTTGAGATCCAGGAGTGTGAGACCTCCTACTTTGTTCTTCTTCAATAGTGCTTTGCTTATCCAAGGTCTCTTTCCTTTCCAGATAAAATTAGTGATTGGTTTTTCCATTTCCTTAAAGAATGTTGATGGGATCTGGATTGGGATCACATTGAATGTATAGATTGCTTTCGGTGGTATTAACATTTTCACAATGTTCAATCTTCCTAACTACAAGTATGGTATGCTCTTCCATTTATGTAGATCTCTTATGGTTTCTTGAAGTAATATTTTGTAGTTTTTCTTTGTATAGGTCTTTTGTGTCCCTGGTTAGATTTATTTCCAAGTATTTGATTTTTGGGTATCTATTGTAATTGGTATTGATTTCCTTTTCAGCAATCTCTTTGCTGGTGTAGAGGAATCCAACTGATTTTTGAATGTTGATCTTGTATTCTCACACTATGCTTAATATCTCAAATAGTTACAGTAGTTTTTTTTTTTTTTTTTTACTGAGTCTCTTGGGTTTTCTGTGTGTTGAATCGTATCATCAGCAAATAGGGATAGTTTGACTTCTTCCTTACCAATTTGGATGCCTCTGATTTATCTTTCTTGCCTTATTGCCCTGGTTAGGACTTCCAATACAATGTTCAATGGAAGTGGTGATAGAGGGCATCCTTGTCTGCTTCCTGTTTGCAAGGGGAGTGTTTCAGTCTCTCTCCATTGAGGACATTGTTGGCTGTTGGTTTTGCATATATGTCCTTTATTATAATGAGGAATT
>NW_006921613.1:5351839-5357158 GCF_000298275.1 Orycteropus afer afer
CTTCAAGGCTCAGGGGTCCAAGATTATCTTCTGTGTCTGTGTTAATTGGTTTCCCTTTTCTTTGTTGAAGAGGGTCTGTGCAATCCTTCTGCCTAGTCCTCCATCTTGCCCCCTGAACTATTTTCTTGATATGTTGTTGGAGTCTATTGGCTAAGATTTTGTTCAAGATTTTTGCATCTATATTCATGAGGGATGGGATATTGATCTGTAGTTTTCCTTTTGAGTGATGTGTTTGCCTGGTTTTGGTATCAAGGTTATGCTTGTTTCATAAAATGAATTTGGGAAAATTCCATCTTTTTCTATGTTCTAGAATAGTGTGAGTAGGATTGGTGTCAGTTCTGAACATTCAGTAGAATTTTCTAATGAAACCATATGGGCCATGGCACTTTTTTTTTTGGTAATTTTTTTATGATCTGTTCAATTTCTTCTTTTATTATGGGTCTGTTCAACTTTTCCACCTCAGTCTGTTAGTTTCGGTAAATAGTATGTTTCTAGAAATCTGTCAATTTCTTCTAGATTTCAAGTTTGTTGGAGTACAGTTCTTCATAGTATCCTGATATTATCCTTTTCATTTCAGTTGGTTCTGTTGTGACATCAGCCAATTCATTTCTTATTCATGTTACTTGTATTCTCTCTCTCTTTTCCTTTGTTAAATTTGCCTGTGGCTTTTCAAATTTCTTTAATCTTTTTGAAAAACCAACTTCTAGTCCTGTTGATTCTATTGTCTTTTTTCTGTTTAATTTATTTCTGCTTGAATCTTTATTATTCCATTTCTTCTGGGCTTTTCTGACTGTGAGCTTCTTTTTCTTGCTCTTTTTCTAATTGTTGGAGATGTTGGGTTAAGTTATTTGTTTTGGCTCTTTCTTCTTTTTTGATATGTACTTTTATTGCTATAAATTGGCCTCTGGTCACTGCTTTTGCTGTGTTCCAAAGATTCTAGTATGATGTGTTTTCATTCTTGTTTGATTCAAGGAATTTTTTAATTTCATTTTTTATTTATTCTATTGCCCAGTTATTGCCAAGGAAGGTGTTATTCAGTTTCTATGTGTTTGTTCTTTTTTCCACTGATCTTCCTATTGTTGATTTTTAATTTTTTAGCATTGTTATCTGAAACAATGCTTTGCAGTATTTCAATGTTTTTAAATTTACTGAGGCTTGCTTTGTGGCTTAATGTATGGTCCATCCTGGTGAATATTCCATGTGCACTTGATAAGAATGTATATTGTGCTGTTGGCTGTTGGGTGAAGTGCTCTGTAGATGTCTATAAGGTCAAGTTGGTGGATTGTATTGTTTATCTTTCTGTGTCTTTTGTCTTGAGTTCCTCACTGTTTAGAAGTTCTGTAACTATACTATTTTTTTCCCTCATTTTGGTTTATAGTTCTCCTCATTTGTCAATTCATGACTCTGATTCCCTGTTTACAATCTTGTAAGCTTATTTTACTTTGCGTACTTCCATAACTGGATTGATTTCTGGGTTATGTCATCATGTGTGTTACTGGTTGGTTGTTGTTTGCTGTTGTTTGTTCTCTGTCCTACGGACTCCCTTTAGCTTCTCTTGTAAGGTTGGTCTGGTTTTAACAAATTCCTTTAATTTCTGCTTACCTGGAAATGTCCTATTTCACCATCATATTTGAGGGACAGTTTTGCTGGGTATACAATTCTTGGTTGGAAATGTTTTTGTTTTAGGGTTTTATATATACCATCCCATTGCCTTCTCACCTCCATGGTTTCTGCTAAGAAATCAGAGCTTAGTCTAATAGGTTGCTCTTTGTAGATAACTTTTCATTTTCCTGTGGTACTTTCAGGATTGTTTCTTTGTCTTTGGTTTTGGTGTGTTTGATGATGATATGTCTTGGTGATTTTCTTTTGGGGTCTGTCCTGTTTGGGGTTCATTGGATTTCTTAAATGGATGTATTCTCATTTTTCATCATATCAGGGAAATTCTCTCCCAACAATTTTTGACAGTTTCCTCTGTGGTTTTATTTGTCTCTTTGTCTTCTGGAATTTCAATTACATGTTAAGTTATTCCTATTGATTGTATCTGACATGAATCTTAGGTTTTCTTCCTTTTGTTTTGATCTTTTCTGAATGATCCTTTTCCAAAGAAGTATTAGGTATTTGTCTTCAATTTCACTATTTCTGTCTTATGTTGATTTGATTTTACTCCTTTGGCCATTCAATGTGTTATTTATTTCTAAAAATTTAGTATTAATCTTCTGGATTTCTATCTGTAGATTTTGTATTATTTCTAATTTTTCATTTATTTTGTCATTTTGTTCTTTTATCATCTTCCAAAATTGTTCTAGGATTTTCTCTGTGTTTTCCTTAATTTTGTCAGTATTTTCCTTGATCTGACTCTCAATCTGTTGAAGATACCTAAATATAATTCTTTTGAATTCCTTATCAGGGAGTTCCAGTGCTGCTTCTTTCTCAGGGATATGTTCAGGGTCTGCATCCTGGTCCCTTGTTTCTCCTGCTTTATTTTGCTTCTTTGTGTGGTCTGTGATGGTCTGTTGTCTCCAAGACTTTGGATGTTGTTGTATTTATATTTAATTGGTGATTGTATGTTGGAGTGATTTGCCCAAGATTTTAATTTTCTTTAGATGTATCTGAGTAAGCAGGGTACTGTGCTCCTCTAGTTACTAGTTGGCAGCACTTAGGCACTCACCACCTGTCTTCTTTCCTGTCATCAGCCCTCCAGTATGTCCTTGCTGTCCTTGGCAAGCAGAGACTACTCTTAGGTCCCTGGAATCTGAACAAGAACGCTGTTTCTTTAAATATCCAAAATGGTTGCTGCTTGTAAACATTCAAAATGGCTACAGCCTCCATACAGCCAAAAGTCCACACCTCAGGTTTTCTCCTTCTTTGCTGTTTCCCTTTTTAGTCATCAGCCATTAGTGCAGTTGTCCATGCAGCCCTTGGTGACCTGGGCCAATTTTTAGGTTAACTGTCAGGTCCTAATACCACTTCAAAACATGAGTATTGTCCATGCTGTCTGGACCGCTGACAGTCTGCAGCTCTGTTTGTCTACTTTATTCACTGTTTTCATTCAGCTTCTTCTACTAGTTGGTGTTTAATCCACTTCTGTATCCTTCCTTTCAAAGCTCAGGGCTCCAGTATTATCTTCCATATCTATGTCAATTGGTTTCTCTTTTCTTTGTTGAAGATAGTCTGTGTACCTTGTCTGCCTATTCCACCATCTTACTGGAAGTCTCTAAGCAATCTTTAGTATGCTCATTGGACAATGGTGATTTTCCAATTCTACCAGTACTACTTCTACATTTATAAAATGTCTTTCTTCTCTACCGAAGAGTCTTCCCTTACAAGGAAACATACTCTGTAGCAGTCACCACCACCCTCAACCCCCGATTTATCTCCTGCCCTAAAAACCTATTGCCGTAGAGTTAATTCCAACTCATAGTGACCTTGTAGGACAGAGTAGAATCGCCCTATAGGGTTCCCAAGGCTGTAATCTTTATGGAAGCAGATTACCAAACCTTTCTCCTGAGGAGCAGCTGGGTTCAAACCTCTGACTTTTCTGTTAGCAGTCTAGCGCTTAACCATTGTGTCACAAGGACTCCTTCCTCCAGCCTTAGGGGATCATTAATTTACTTCTTTTCTCTATCGATCTGCCTACTCTGATCATTTCATATAAATGGAATTTTACAATATGTAGTCTTTTGTGATTGGCTTCTTTTACTTAGCAGAATGTTTTCAATGTTCATCCATGTTGTAAATATGTATCAGTACTTCATTCCTTTATATTGCTGAATTTTTGTTTTTTGTTTATTATTTGTATAGGCATATAAATTCCTACTTATAGTCAACAAGTAATAATCATTATTGTCATTTCTTCTGATGCTCCACTCCCCAGGATTTGACCCATCACAGCCCTTTCAAGCTTATTTCTTTTTGACTGGCTTCTTCACTTTTTTGAGCATTTTCTTACTTCCAAGTTAATTTTGTACCTCTAGCTCTGCAATAAATCATTCTTCTAAGACCTCTGGCCCCTTTTAGTGGAGGTATGGTATTAAAAAACCAAGATCTGGGTACTAGGCATGCTTATTCCTACTGTGGTATCAATACTTTGCTGCCATTTTGGAATCCATGAGTTCATACTGATAACCCTAATTCTAGTTTAGCCTCAGAAGGTTCTTCCTTGCCTTCTCCTACTTTATGTTTATGTCTCTCTTATTCCACAGTGAAAAATCTGGCTCCCAACAAAATCAGTGCATTTACTCATTTGCTCAGTTCTATAATATAGGATCACTATGACTAGGAATTGACTTGATGGCAATGGGTTTGGTTTGGTTTGGGGTTTAGATAATACTATAATATAATTCCAGAATTGCCAGATGCTTGCTACTATGAAGAATAAACTTATCAACTATGGTATAATATGTTTGTAGTTCTTTTCTCTATAGACTGAAGATATAGTTAAAATACTGTGCTCAAAAGCTAGTTGAATTAGTTCTTTTTCCTCATTCACTCATTTGAAAGGGAGTTAAGTTCATTGGTTCATTTATTCCTGCTTACATTTAATTACAATTTCTTTCTTCCATCTTTTTGCCTTAATTTTATTTTTTTAGTATGTAGAAAATTAACTGCTTCTAAAAGTGAAAAATATTTAGAAGGTATGAGACATCATTCTCTGACCATCCCTTCTAACCCAATCTCCTTTCACCTCTTTGTAGGTAACCACTTTATTTTCTGGTATATCCTTCCTATGTGTCTTTCTTTTTTTTTTTTTACTAAAATAATGGATACATGCATGTTTTCTTCCTTTTGTTTCCTATTAGCAAGTTAGCATAGGAGGAACTAAGGTTTCCTTGTGCTGCCATAATAAAATATAAATTGATGGTTTTAAAGAACAGGGATTTATTTTTACAGTTATGGAGGCTAGGCGTCTTTAGGATGAAGGCAGGGATTGGCTCTAGTTCTTTGGTGCTCTCTCTCTTTCTGTCTCTTTCAGCTCTAGGGGAGATCTTTGTCTCTTTTGACGTCTGTAGCCCTGGACCTTCTGTGCCTAGATAGTTCCTCATATGGTTTTTTCCTACTGTGTGTGTCTCTCTTCATGTCTGTTTTCCTTTTTTATAAAATACCACTCAGAAGGGATAAGATAGTTAAGGCATACCTAATAAAGTATGACTTCATTAATATAACAAAAGAAGAACCCTTATTTCCAAACAGGGTCACAGGTACAGTTTAGTATTTCAACATAATATTTTTTTTTAATACAATTCTATCCATTATAGTATTGTATAGATATTATTTTCCATTTTGTCTTTTTTATATTCATAATATATTCTGGAAGTCACA
>NW_006921613.1:5357343-5357954 GCF_000298275.1 Orycteropus afer afer
ATATGTACCATATTGTATTCAACCAATCTCCTATTTTGTAATGTACCATATTTTATTCAACCAATCTCCTATTTTGTAATGGATAACCTTGTGTATGTATTTTTATATTCTTGAAGTGGATCTTCATGCAGCTTCTTAGGATTAGAATTTCTAGTTGAAGGTTAAATACATGTTTAGTTTGTTAGAGATAACAAATTCCTTTCATAATGATTGTACCTTTTTGCATTCCCATCAAGAGTTTATAAGAGTATGCTTTTCTCTGTAGTCATGACAACAGACTGCAATGTCATTTTGTCAATCTATTGGGTGAGAAATGATACCTCAGTGTGATTTTAATTTGCATTTCTTTTGTTATGAATGAAGTTGAACATCTTTTAAGGGCTTTTTTGGTAAACTTCAATGAAGTATAATTGCAATTCTATAAACTGCCATGCATTTCTGTCTAAAATTTGATCAATATACAGACCATTCCACAATTACTATGTCAAACATTTCCATCACTCCTAAAAGTTTTCCTGTGCCCTTATTTTTATTAGTCCATCCTTCCTCCCATCTCATCCCCATCCCCATCTCCAGGAAAACACTGATCTGCTTTTTGTAACTGTAGATTA
>NW_006921613.1:5358054-5364354 GCF_000298275.1 Orycteropus afer afer
TAGGTAGTTTGTTCCTTTTCATTGCTGAGTAATATTTCATTGTTTAGATAGACTTTTGTTTATTCATTGACCTGATAATGGACATTTAGATTGTTTCCAATTTAAAGCTATTACTAATAAGCTGCTATGAACTTTTGTGTATGAGTCTATGTGTAGACATATGTTTTAATTTCCCTTGGGTAAATACCTCGAAGAAAAATGGCATGTTATGAGTGAAGCTGAACATCATTTAAATGCCATTTTTCTATCTTTCCTTTGTGATTATCTTTGTCTTTTGCCCATTTTCTAATGAAAGTTCTTTATATATTAGGGGTATTACCCCTTCTAATATTCTCTCCCAATTTGTTATCTGTACATTAGTTTTGCTTAAGCTTATGATGCAAAATTTTAGATTTTTATGTAGTCAAATTTACCTTTTCTTTAATTGCATCTGGGTTTTGAAACATAGTTAGAAATCTTTCCTTTATACTTATATTATAAAGAAATTCACCCATGTTTCCTATTATTAGTATGGTTTTATTTTTTTACCTTTAGATTCCTGATTGACACATGTGAAGTTTATTCTTTTGTGTGGTGTGAAGAAAGCATATAATTTATCTTTTTCTAAATGCTATCCAATTGCATGGTGATAATTAAAGTCCAGTTTTGCCCTCAGTGATTTGAAAAATCACCTTTACCATAAACTAAATGTCCATATTTATTTGTGACTCTTCTGTATGTTCTATTTGTTTTTTCCATTGGTCTACCTATCTAAATCATGAGTGAACACCACACTGTTTTATGTGTAGAGGTTTGGTTGTAAATTTTAGTATCTGGTAGGATTGGTTCCCTCTCATAGATTTTTGTATTTCAAATTTTCTAGCTATTCTTGTGAATTTATTTTTCTTTGTGAGCTTTTTCACTAACCTGTCTAGCTCAATAAAAAAATCTTGTCAGCATTCTTTTTGAGGTCATGTTAAATTTATAAGTTAACTTGGGGAAAACTGACATTACTAATGATGATTAAACGTTCTAATGAAGAGCAAGGGGTATCTTTGCATTGTTAGACAAATATGTACTTGTTTGACTAAAAAAAAAAAAAAAAAAAAAAAACAGGTCCTAGGTAAATTTATTACCTTGCCAGAATCTCATGGAGGGAGATTAAATCCTCTGAAATGCTGTATGAAAAGTGAATTTCTCTGTAAATCTTCACCCAAATCCTAATAAAAAAAAAAAAAAAAAAAAAAAAAAAAAGGCTGAACTAGCAGTTACTTCCACAAGACAGGTAAATACAAAAAATTCTGTCCTCCTTTCTTTCCAATGAGGAAAGGAACAATTTTAAAACAACAGTAATAGTTGCTTAATTGTGTTCAGGAATTGTAAGCATCTCGACCTGCAGCATTCAAGCTTGTTACGTATCACTTCCTTGATTGTGCTCTGGTTAAATGGGACGGGTTAGTTGTGTCCAGTTATAAATAGCAAGCATAGTCACTCAAAGGTTTTTGTTTTTATTTTTAAGGTATCCTAGATATTTTCAAAAATCTGAAAGCTATGTACTCTCCCCCAAAGATACAAACTCACAACATTTTTCATAGCAAATGAGCGGTCAAAGACCCTTTGAATTCATGGGTCCTGCTTTTAAACTCCTGCTTTCTGAGTTATATAATACAGGCTACAAACATAGAGCAGCTTGCTCAATATTCCAGAGCTGGGCACTTTTACACACTGACATTAATACATATTACTCATCTTTCCTTATTCTTCTGAGGGATTTATAAAATTTGTTTCTGACAAAATTCTAATTTGGCATGCAAAATCCTACCATGAAGATAATAAAGCTGTTCCTGTAGAAATTCTAGGAAAGAAAATATGTATCTAAGTTCTTCCTTCACTGGTAAGGCAACCCATGGTTCTATTCCTTGTTAATCTAAATGTTAGATTCTAAAACTTGTATGCATTGGGAAAATTGTACTTGATACTACACCCATACATATTAAGCATGAACAACAAAGAGAAAGTTGTCTTTTGGGATGTCTTATGTGTTGTAGAAGGGAGCTCTGGTAGCATAATGTTTAAGGCACTTGACTGCTAACCAGAAGGCTGGTGGTTCAAACCCACCAGCCACTCCTCGGAGGGAAGATGGGGCAATCTACTTCCGTAATGATACTGCTTCAGAAAACCAAGGAGGGGTCGCTATGAGTTGGGTCCAACTCGACGGCACATAACAACAACAACAACATGTATTGTAGAGTTTTTTTTTTTTTTTGTATGTGTAGTGTTTAATCTCCTTCAGGTTTGGAAATCTCATTCTGCAGCTGACAGTTCTAGAAGACAAAGGCAAATGAAACAGAATGCTAATGACATCACTAGGATACTTCAGATTCTCACAAATAACTAAATTCAAATGCTATGGTAAGGAGCAACAGTAAGATACTTCTTGAATTCTGGAGAATGGTTATCCTCTGACAGCTAACCTGGGGAAATTCCCACTTGATAGCATATTCAAATGACTCGTACAAGATACCTGCTAGAGAGGGAGATAATATGTGAACAGATCATAAAGGCCTCATGTATCACGATAAGGAGTTTGGATTTTGCTCTGAGACAAAAGGAACAACCCAAGTGGAATGGCATGAGCAGATGTGCTTTTTGCAAAAATCACTGTAGCTGTTGTACAGTGAGTTGAATTGGGGCATGAAGAGAACATTTGAGGCAATAATATTTAGGAGACTGTATCAGAGAAACAAAGAAGGTCTTCAAAGCCATGGCAGACACAAGATGTGACTAAAGGGATAGGGGGTTGGATTAGGGAGAGGACCCATCAAGGATGGCTGACAATGATATCGGACTGTTGGATCTTGGTGATCATACCCTATGATCCCTTCTTCCTTAGCCAAATAATCTTTCCAAAAAACTTTTTTTTTTCAACTGCAACAGGAATAAAAAATTCCTACTAATGTGAGGGCACAGGCAGGAAAATAAAGAGGGAGTAGATAGCAGTTGAAAAAACAAAACTATTTCCATTCTGTTTTACTCACCCAAGAATAACTTTCTTATTCTTCCAAAGGGCCAACTGTCAGTTTATTTCACTATATAAAAATATTTTCCAAAGTTTTGTCATAGATTGAGTTTCCAAAAATACTACCACTTCTGCAAATTTAACCAAATTTATTTATCATTTAGTGAGTAATAACATACAGTAACCTCCACTACTCTGTCAGTTTGTTATATTGTGATGGCTTGTGTGTTGCTGTTATCATAGAAGCTATGTTACTGATATTTCAAATACCAGCAGGGTCTCCCATGGTGGACCCATGGTAAAACCCAGGTTTCAGTAGAGCTTCCAGACTAAGACAGACTAGGAAGAGGGACCTGGCAATCTAATTCTTAGAGAATTGGCCAGCAGAACATTAGCTGATATAATGCTGGAAGATGAGCCCCTCAACTTGGAAGACACTCAAAATACAACTGGGAAGAGATGCCTCATCCAAGTAAAGTCCAGCTTTATGATGTCGTTGAAGTAAAGCTTTCAGAACCTTCATTTGCTGATGTGGCATGACTCAAAATAATGACAAGAAACAGCTGCAAACATCCATTAATAATCAGAATGTGGAATATATTAGTATGAGTCTAGGAAAATTGGAAGCCATCAAAAATGCAATGGAACACATAAATATTGATATCCTAAACATGAGTGAGCTGAAATGGACTGGTATTGGGCAATTGAATAGGATAATCATGGTCTACTATGCTGGGAATAACATTTAAGAGGAATGGTATCACATTCATTGCATAAAAGAACACTTAGAGAATTATCTTAAAGTACAGTGTTGTCAGAGATAGGATAATATCCATATACCTACAAGGAAGGCCAGTTAATATGACTATTATTCAAATTTACACACCAACTGCAGTATAGTAAATTACTTAGTGTGGCTTTTCTACCCATAAGTCTTTGTAAACTCCAAGGTGGGATTTTCTATGAGCAACTGAGGAGCTATCCACCTGGGTTATTTCTGTTGGGTGTGGCACAATACAATGTTCTGGGAGGTGCCCACTCTCTCTCACGTGCTTAGAGTTCTGATGCTGTGATTGGCTAGTTTGACCACCCCTCCGGGCTCAAAAGGAGGCCTCCTGGAGGGAGAACTCTCTCTGACTGCTGGTTGAGGAAGACGTGCTGCCAAAAGAGACACGCACCCCTGAAAGAGACAAGTGCTGCTGGGAAAGAGACACAAGAGACACGCATCACTGAGTGAGACACCGAGGGACCAGCACTGCTGGGAAAGAGACTGTGAGAGACTTTTGGCTGAGGGACGGTGGGCTGGGAGAGAGACTGAGCGTTCTTCCTGAACTTGAGTTGTAGCCTGGTTCTTCCCTAATAAACCCCATAATCTGTGAGTTCTGTGTGGCCACTGCAGTGAATTATCGAACCCAGGAGAGAGGTGGTGGGTGCTTTGGGAGGAACGGTTGGTGAAAGGGCTGGAGGGAGGCAGCATGTCTGGCCTTGCAGTAATAGGCCTTGGGTTACTGCTGGTAATTCTGTCTTCCTCTTGTGAGATTAGAGGAGGTCAGAACATGTGGCCTCCTTGTCGTTTTTGCACCAACTATTAGTGCCAAAGATGAAGAAATTGAAGTTGTATTTTTTTTTTTAAATTAACTTCTGTGATCTGCATTTGATCAAACATGCAGTCAAGATGCACTGAAAATTAGTGGTGATTGGAATGTGAAAGTTGGAAACAAAGTACCAGGATTGCTAGTTTGAAAATACAGTCTTGGTGACAGAAATGACATGATAATAGTTGGCAAATATGACCTTGGTGATAGTATTTGTATGAGAATTTTACAAGAACTATGACTTATTAATTGTAAATACCTTTTTGTCAACAACATAACAGTAGCTAGACACATGGACCTTGCCAGATGGAACACACAGGAATCAAATTGACTACATCTGTTGAAAGAGATAATGGAGAAGCTTAATATCATCAGTCCGAACAAGGCCAGGGGCCAACTGTGGAACAGACTGACAATTACTCATATGCAAGTTCAAGTTGAAGGTGAAAACAAATTAAAACAAGTCCACTAGAGTCCAAGTATGAACTTGAATATATCCCACCTGAATTTAGAAACCATCTCAAGAATAGATTTAACACACTGAACACTAATGACTAAAGACCTGACAAGTTGTGGGATGATATCAAGGACATCATGAAGAAAGCAAAAGTTTATTAAAAAGACGAGAAAGAAAAAAAAGTCCAAAAGGATGTCAGAAGAGTCTCTGTGAAACTTCTTGAACATAATCATGGAAGAAATGACTAAATAAATGAGCTAAATGGAAGACTACAAAGGGTGGCTTGAGAAGAAAAATGAGGTATTATAATGAAATGTGCAAAACCAGATAGGAAAAACATGCTCAGCATTTCTCAAGCTGTAAGAACTGAAGAAAAAATTCAAGCCTCAAGTTCCATTATTGCCCATAAGTTCCATTATGGGCAAAACATTGAATAAGACAGGAAGCATCAAAAGAAGATGGAAGGAATACACAGAGACACTGTAGCAAAAAGAATTGGTTGATGGTCAACCATTTCAGGAGATAGCAAGAACCAATCAAGAACCAATGGTACTGAAGGAAGAAGTCCAAGCTGCACTAAAGGCATTGGCAAAAAACATATCATCCGGAACTGACAGAACACTAATTGAGATGTTTCAGCAAACAGATGCGATGCTGAAAGTGTTCACTCATTCATGCCAAGAAATTTGGAAGATAGCTACCTGGCCAACTGACTGGAAGAGATCCAGATGTGCCCATTACAAAGAAAGGTGATCCAATAGAATGAAGAAATTCTATTAGAGATTCTATATTAATCTAAAAGATTAATCTAAAAGATTAATATCACATGCAAGTAAAATTTTTCTGAAGATAATTCAAAAATGATTGCAGTAATGCATCTAGGGAGCTACCAGATACTCAAACTGGATTCAGAAGATGAGGGACATTATTGCTAATGTCAGATGGATCTAGGATGAAAGCAGAGAATACCAGAAAGATGTTTACCTGTTTAATTGACTAAGCAAAGTCATTTGACTATGTGAATCATAATAAATTATGGATAACATTGCAAAGAATCGGAAGTCCAGAACACTTAATTGTTCTCATGAGGAACCTTGCAAAAAGGGCAGGAAGGCCACATGTTCTAACCTCCTCTGACCTTACAAGAGGAAGACAGGATTACCAGCAGTAACCCAAGGCCTATTCCTGCAAGGCCAGACATTCTGCCTCCCTCCAGCCCTTTCTCCAACCGTTCCTTCCAAAGCACCCAC
>NW_006921613.1:5364749-5367433 GCF_000298275.1 Orycteropus afer afer
AGCACCTGAGAGAGAGTGGGCACCTCCCAGAACATTGTATTGTGCCACGCCCAACAGAAATACTCCAGGTGGACAACTTCAGCAATCAGGAGCTCCTCAGTTGCTCATAGAAAATCCCACCTTGGAGTTTACAAAGACTTATGGGTAGAAAAGCCACACTAAGTAATTTACTACACCGCAAACCTATAAATAGACCAAGATGCAGTAATTCAAACAGAACAAGGGGATATTGCATGGCTTAAAATCAGGAAAGGTGTGCATAAGGATTGTATCTGTTCACCATATTTGTTCAGTCTGTATGCTGAGCAAATAATCCAAGAAGCTGGACTATATAGAAAAGAATGTGGCATCAGGATTGGAGGAAGACTCATTAACATCCTGTGATATGCAAATGACACAACCTTGCTTCCTGAAAGTGAAAAGGACTTGAAGCACTTACTGATGATAATCAAAGATTACAGCCTTTAATATGGGGTTACTCTTCAACATAAAGAAACAAAAATCCTCATAATTGGAACAGTAAGCAACATCATGATAAAAGGAGAAAATATGGGAAGGATTTTGAGGATGGCACAAGACCCAATAGTGTTTCATTCTGTTGTACATGGGGTTACTATGAATTGAAACCAACCAGACAACACCTTACAATAAGATACAGTAAAGTACAGTGATCATAAAGATATAAATTTGTGTCAAAGTAGTTAAAGTGCTCAACTTTGAACCGACCAACTGCTCTGCAGGAGAAAGATGTGACAATCTGCTGTAAAGATTTGTGGCTTGGAAATTCTATGGGGCAATCTTCTCTGTCTTACACAGGTCAGTATGAGCAGATATTGACTCTGTGGGTCTTTTAAAATTTTTAAAATATTTTTTGGTGTATATCTGTATAATCACCATCCTGATAAAAATATAGAACATTTTCTTCACACCATTAGATTCTCTTGTGTACTTGCCAATGTACACTCTTGAAAGGTTAGTCACTATCCTTACTTTTATTTAATTTTTCCCATTCTTGAACTTTATAGAAATGGAATCTTCTTGTGTCTTTCACTTAGCATAATGAATAAAAATAAGAATAAAAAACCAAAGAGTAGGCACCAGCAAAAAGATGGACAAACTTACCAACTCTCACAGGTTTCATTGTGTACCATATTTTTTACAAATAATATGCCCATGCATACAAAGCACATAGCGCACATAAGAAACCAACCCTTGAGAGGAATGTGCAGTTTGCAACAACAACAACAAAAACCCCTATGCTGAGTGTTATTTGCATAAAAATTCAGTAATTCTGTGGGAGCAGAGATGAAGAAGAAACTAATTTGGCTTGGGCAAATCAAGGAGGCTGCTGAGCAGTATTGGAAAAGAATGGGTTTTGATTATGGAGCAGGAGTTTTCCATGGTTGGGAAGGAAGGCTTTCCAAGAAAAAGAGAACAGAAAGAGCAAATGCTCAGAGGGATGAAAAAGGTCAATGCTAGGGAGCAACAGAGGTCCATGTAGTGTGGGGGAGAGGAGCAATGACAGAACAGAAAAAATTAGCCAGAGAAGATGTAAAGAACCTTGTTGGCATTGGCAGAATTTGGGACTTTATTCTGTATGCTGACAAGTCACCTGAGGATTTGAAATTATGGAAGTGATGAAATCAGATCTGAGTAGATTATATATGATTAGAGCAGGATTTTTTAATCTTTTCTGGCCTTGGGCTCCTTTGGCAATCTGATAAGCCCTGTGAGTTCCTTAGAATACTAATTTTAAATGCATAAACTAAAATATACAGTAATTCAGAGGAATACAATAATGTTGTAATATATTTTTAATTGTGATATTTGCTCTATTATTAGCACATATAAAAAGTTCTAGTGATAGGTCTGATATTTACTTTCCATTAGTGAAGAGTGTAAATGATATTTTGAGATACCTGCATCAACTACAATAAACCAAAATCAAACTCACTGCTGTCGAGTCGGATCTGACTCATAGTGACCCCTACTTGGTCTTCCGAGGCTGTGTGACTACAGAAGTAGATTGCCCAACCTTCTTTCCGAGGAGTGGCTAGTAGGTTTGAACCTCTAGCCTTCTAGTTAGCAGTCAAATGCCTTAGCCACTATGCCACCAGAGCTCCTTCAACTACAAAAAGAAATGAAAATATCTGTAACTTCTGTTGGTGACAGTTACAGGTATTGCTATAATGCTACTGTGGTTTGTTTCCTACATTTATAATAAAAGGAAATGCTAAATTTCAGTTACAGGTTAATGAAAACAAACAAGTACTTTGCCCACCAAGGTCATAGACCAGTGAATTCCATGTGTGGATCTCTGGTTAATATCTCCTGTGATAAAAAAGATGTATCTGCTGATAGGATAGACTGGCCAGTCATAAGTGCATTTCATTGGTTCAGGTCCAGATAAGGATGAAGACCTGAATAGAGGCTGTGATAGTGGGGTGGAGAGCTGGTATAAAGGATATTTTAGGCATAGAATCCAAGCTGAATGTATTGGGAAGAGGTGGGGGAGATGGCTAGGTAAGTGGGAGAAACTCCACTGAGGTTCATAGCTTAAGGAAGAAGGATGAGGTTGGTCAAGCTAGACTAATTTGTGCCTAGATCACTGTTACAGCCTCCTGACTGATCTCTGTGTTTGTCCTTTCTCCACTATAATTTCTGGGCAAGCTTTTTTTTTTTTT
>NW_006921613.1:5368655-5369309 GCF_000298275.1 Orycteropus afer afer
TTATCTCTATCTATCTAACAGCCTTCCCTTCCCTCCCCTCCCATCCCTGGTAACCAACAAAGAAAATTTCCTTCTATAGATAAACCATTCCTTAACTTTTACAATAAAAGACTAATACAGTATTTGTCCTTTTGTGATTGACTTATTTGACTCAGCATAACGTCCTCCAAGTTCATCCACGTTATGCGGTGTTTTGCAGATTCTACATTATTCTTTAGTGTTGCATACTATTCCATTGTGATTAGATTTATTTTTAAGTGATGGTAGAGTTTGTTGCTATTGTCAGTGCTTTTACTGGAATGTCAGCGTTGCAATGTTTTAGCCTTGTTATCATTGCCAATCCATACCCCTTGTATTTTCTAACTCGTTGTTGGTATATGAGAAGCTATTAATTTTTTTTAAGTTGATTATATATTCAACCACCTCAATAAATGCTCTTATTAATTCTACTAGTCTAACCACACTTTTTAAAATTCTTTTATCTCAACCTTTCCATTTATTTATATTTTTTTCTTTTTCGGTCTTAGTGTCTTGACTAAAGCCTCAAATACAATATTGAACACTAGTCATGGCAGGAGGTATTCTTTGTTTTTTTTATATTTCTTTTTTGTGTGTGTGTGTGTGATTTGGGTGAAGATTTACAGAGCAAATTCA
>NW_006921613.1:5370661-5372402 GCF_000298275.1 Orycteropus afer afer
TTTTCATGATTTTTAGTTTTGTTCCACATTTTCTCCCACTATATCTAGGATCTCCAGTTTTGATCCCTTTTCTAGTGGTTGGCAGTGAACTTTCAAGGGAATGCTTGCTTAGAATATTTCACTATTAGGTATGTTGCTTGCTATCAGGTTTTAGTAAATATTCTGTAAGAAGGTTTTCCTCTCTTAACTCTCTAAGACATCTTAATAGGAACGAATATTAAATTTTGTCAAATGCGTTTTACAGCATAAGATGATTGTTTGGCTTATTCAATCAGTTAATGTGGTGATTTGTATTAACAGGTCCTGCATTCCTAGGATAAATGCTCTTGATCATGATATAATATTTCTTTAATATGCTACTGTATTCTGGTTATTACTGTATTTGGGAATTTTGCTTCTATGTTCATAAGTGAGATTTGTTTTTTTGTGGGCTTATTTGTTTTTATTTTTTTAGGAGAGAGTATTTCACATTTTGGTTTGTTATCACGGCTATATTGGTCTCAGAATGAGTTGGGAAGCTTTCAATCCTTTTGCTTTGAGATAGCACATCTAATAATGAAATTATCTGTCCTTTGATTGTTTGATAGAACTTTCTTCCAAACTGTTCTGGGCCTATTACCTTTTTTTTGGAAGCAGATTTTTTTTTTTTTACTAACTTTTAAGTTTTTTAGATGGTGATTGGTCTTTTCAGGTTTTCTATGTAACCTTAATTCCTTTTTATGATTTAAATTTTCCTTAAAATTACCTATTTAATTAAAATATTTATTGGTATTATATATATATGTGTATATACATTTATATACACACACACACGTGTGTGTGTGTGTGTGTGTGTATGTATAAGTATATATAAAATCAAACTCACTGCCATTGAGTTGGTCCCGACTCATAGTGACCCCTCCTTGGGTTTCCAAGGCAGTATCTCTACGGAAGTAGATTGCCCAGTCTTCTTTCTGAGGAGTGCTGGTGGGTTTGAACCAGTAGCCTTCTGGTTAGCAGTCAAAATGCCTTTGTTTTAGGGATTTGTGTATTTTGAAAGCAAAGCCTAGCCACAAAAAAAAAAAAAAAAACAACAACAAAAAAAAAATCACGAGAAATATATAAAAAAAAAAAAAAAAAAAAAAAAAAAAAAAGCGATAAAATATAGCTAAGAGCATTTTTAGTCCCACAGTGCTCCAAGTAAAATACTAGCTAGAGAGCCTGAGAAACTCTAAAAGCTTAGTTGTATCTCCCACCTCTCTACTCCCAATAGGTCTTCTTAACTCCACGGGGGTAGACATTTAGTCCTAATTTAAGTGAGTCTGAGAAATATAGCATTAAACATTTTTTCTTGACTGTTGAGTTCCCAGCAGAGTCATCACAGAATGCATCTATGTCAATTCCTTGATATTTCAATTTCACCTAAGCATCAGATTCCATCTTCTTCATTTTTCTTCAATTTAGTTTAATGAATCACCTACAGCTTTATTTTTGGCTTTGTTTCCTTGGCCAATCCACACCATTAGTTTTCAGCTTATCTTTTATTTTGGATATGGAAAAATGTTTAGGTTTTTACTTCCAGGACTTACTTTCTATTGTGATATGAAGGTTTATCATTTTTCTTTGAGGTTACCCAATGATTTATAATTTTCTCCCTGAGCTTAGAACAGTCCATTCTATCTTGCAACTTTCTTAACTTCTTCACCATTTAGAAGTTCTGTAACTACACAGTCTTTTCCCTCTTTTTGTTTGTAGTTGTCCT
>NW_006921613.1:5373327-5377323 GCF_000298275.1 Orycteropus afer afer
GTGTTTTCCTTGGTCTGTCTCTCAATCTTTTGAAGATTCCTAAATATAATTATTTTGAATTCCTTATCAGAGAGTTCCAATGCTGCTTCTTCCTCAAGGATGTGTTCTGGGTCTGTATCCTGCTGCTTTGTTTCTACCACTTTATCTTGCTTCTTTGTGTGGACTCTGATGGTCTGTTGTCTCTGAGACATTGTGGCATTGTTGTATTTGGATCTCTGTTAACTGTTTGTGAGGAGAAGCCAAGCGTGATTCAGGCTCTTCTTGGTGTTTTTTTTTATCATTGACCCATTGGTGGAGAAGGAGGTGGTAGCTCTCACTCAGTAAGTGAAGTTGCAGGAGGTGTGGGTATAGTTGTGTCTTATGAGACTGTTCCTGTGTCCCACTCAGTTAGACAAAAATTACAATTGAATAACCATATAAAAAGTAAAAGCACATGGACAAAAAATACACCATACAATGACATAGGAACAGAAACCAAAAAAAGAAAAAAGGAAAAAAGAAGAAAAAAAAAAACAAGAATACCTGCAATATCTGGGGATAGGGCAATAAGAGAAAAAAGGTAGAGAAGGAGAATAATGAAGGAAAAATAGGAAAATGCAAAAAGAAAGACAAGGAATGGGGTTAACTACGAGAAAAAAAGAAAAAAAAAATTGCAACCAGGAACAGGGGGAAAAAAAGCTGAAAACTAGGACCTGGGAGGGGAAGAATAATGAATAATAGTAAAAAAGACAAAAGTAGTAATAACAACAGTAGTTTTAAAACAGACAAAAATAAGCAAAATAAAAAACAGAAAAAATAAAGAAAAAAAAAAAAAAAAAATGGGGGAGGGCAGGGCAGGGCACCCAGGCTCCATCTGAGCACACAGACTGAGATGGAGTTCCAGGACTCACTTTCATTTATAGTTGGCACATTACCACTTTTGCAAAATGCTGTCATAGAAATGTCATCATTTTATTCTCTTCCTTCTCTTTCAGTTGATTTATACAAGCCTCCTATTATTACTGGCTCCTGGCTCTACTTTGGGGACCATGTTCTAGTTGATAGTTTTGCCTGTCCTTCTTTTTGCTTTTGTTTTTTATTTCAGAAGTGTTCAATCTTAGAAAGCTCTGAACTAAGCTTCATTCTGAAATAAACATAGGCATTCTTAGGTTAAAATGTTAACACATGGATTTGAATGCTATATCCATATCAATGTAATGTTTTTGGAAAACCAGGAATATTTCAAATAAAAACAAATGTAGATCACAGGTCCTGAGCCATTAAGTATAGTTTTTTCATATAATACATAGTAGGACCCAAGTAAGACCACCAACTGCTCATATGCAAGTTCAACCTGAAGACAATTAAAACAAGTCTACAAGAACCAATACATGACCTTGAATATATCCTTCCTGAATTTAGAAACCATCTAAAGAACAGATTTGATGCTTTGATCAATGACTGAAAACCTGAACTATAGGATGACATCAAGAACATCATCCATGAAGAAAGCAAGGGGTCATTAAAAAGAGTAGAAAAGAAGAAAAGACTGAAGTGGATGTCAGAAGAGACTCTGAAACTTGCTCTTGACCAGCGGGTCTAAAGCAGATGGAAGAAATGACAAGATGAAAGAGTTGAACAGAAGATTTCAAAGAGCAGCTCGAGGAGACAAAGCCAATTACTATAATGAAATGTACAAAGACCTGGAGTTAGAACTCAAAAGGGAAGAACACACTCAGCATTTCTGATACTGAAAGAACTGAGGAAAAAACTTAAGCCTTGAGTTGCAATATTGAAAGATTCTATGGGCAAAATATTGAATGATGTAAGAAGCATCAAAAGAGATAGAGGGAATACACAGAGTCACTGTACCAACAAGAACTGGTTGATCTTCATCCATTTCAGGAGGTGGCATATGATCAAGAACCAATGGTATTAAAGGAGGAAGTCGAAGCTGCACTGAAGGAATTGCCGAAGAACAAGACTCCAGGAATTGATGGAATGCCCGTTGAGATGTTTCAACAAATGGATGCCTCACTACAGGCACTCACTCGGTTATGCCAAGAGATTTGGAAGACAGCTACCTGGCCAACTGGCTAGAAGAGATCCATATTTGTACCCATTCCAAAGAAAGGTGATCCCACAGAATGTGGAAATTATTGAACGATATCATTACTATTGCCCGTAAGTAAAATCTTACTGAAGATAATTCAAAAACAGTTATAGCAGTATACTGACAGAGAACTTCCAGAGGTGCAAGCTGGATTCAGAAGAGAATGTGGAACAAGGGCTATCATTGCTGATAATCAGATGGATCTTAGCTGAAAGCAAAGCATACCAGAAAGATGTTTACCTGTGTTTTATTGACTATGCAAAAGAATTTGTTTGTGTGGATCATGACAAATTGTGGATAACGTTGAGAAGAATGGGAATTCCCGAACACTTAATTGTGCTCATGAGGAACCTATACATAGACCAGGAGGCTGTAGTTCAAACAGACCAAGGGGACACTGCATGGTTTAAAATCAAGGGAGCGTGTCAGGGTTGTATCCTTTCACAACACTTATTCAGTCTATATGCTGAGAATATAATCCGAGAATCTGGACCATATGAGTAAGAATGTGGCATCAAGATTGGAGGAAGATTACAACCTGCGATACGCTGATGGCACAACATTGCTTCCTGAAAGTGAGGATGACTTGAAGCACTTACTGATGAAGACTGAAGAATACAGTCTGCAGTATGAATTACATCTCAATGTAGAGAAAACAAAAATCCTCACAACCGGACCTATAAACAGCATCATGATAAATGGAGAAAAGATTGAAGTTGTCAAAGACTTCACATTATTTGATTCTACAATCGACGCCAATGGAAGCAGTAGTCAGGACGTCAGACGATGTATGTTGTTGTTGTTGTGGTTATGTGCCATCGACTAGGACTTGACTCATAGTGACCCCTCCTTGGGTTTCCAAAGCAGTAGTTTGCCCACCCTTCCTTCTGAGGAGTGGCTGGTGGGTTTGAACCGCCAGCCTTCTGGTTAGCAGTCAAGTGCCTTAGGCACTACGCTACCAGAGCTTCCCAAATGACATACAGCAATGGGCAAATCAGCTGCAAAGAACCTTTTTCAATTCCTGGGGAGCAAAGATGTCTCCTTAAGGACAAAGGTACACCTGACACAGCCATGATATTTTCAGTTGCCTCCCGTGCATGTGAGAGGTGGACGATGAATAAGGAAGACCAAAGAAGAATTGATGCTTTTGAGTTGTGGTGCTGGCAAAGAATGCTGAAAGTATCATGGACTGCTAAAAGAACTAACAAATCTATCCCGGAGGAAGTGCAGCCATACTCACCTTGGAGGTGAGTATGGGTAGCTTCGTCTCAGATACTTGGTCATGTTATCAGAAGGGACCATTCCCTGGAGAAGGATGTCATGCTTGGTAAGGTGGAGGGTTGACGAAAGAGGCAAAGACCCTCAATGAGATTGATTCAAGTATAGCAGGGATTCCGGAGCTGGCATGGCACGGGGCACTGTTCTGTTCTGCTGTGCATAGGGTCGCTATGAGTCAGAGATGACTCAATGGCACATAACAACAACAAGTATTCTAGACTAGACCTTATTCCATGCAGGCAAGAGCCACATCAATCTTATTCACAACTGAATTCCTTACACTAGTGCATGTCTGATACTTAGTAAGCAATCAATACATATTGTTGACTGAATAAGCAATTGATGTGTTTGTAATCTAATTCAATAATACATCTTACCTTTTTCACTCATGATTTGCAAACAATGTAAAATTGTGTGTAGAATTTTTTGGGATTCAGTATCAAAGAGAGATATTCTGTTTTTTTTTTTTTTGGTTGAACATGTTTTATTTTATTTTATTTATTTTGATTTGGGTGAAGATTTACAGAGCAAATTCACTTTCCATACAGCAGTTCACATATACATTGTCACATGTCATTGACCACAGTTTACCACAATGCAACAGCTCCCCTCCCTCTTCCTCCCCA
>NW_006921613.1:5380676-5405584 GCF_000298275.1 Orycteropus afer afer
ACCCACCAGCCACTCCTCGGAAGGAAGATGGGGCAATCTACTTCTGTAGTGATACTGCCTCGGAAACCCAAGGAGGGGTCGCTATGGGTCGGGTCCGACTTGACGGCACATAACAGCAACAATAACAGCTGCTACCAAAGCTATGTGTATGAAGCATGCCAGTAACCTCCCACCACCACCATTATAAAGAATATGATTAGGCAGTCAATAGTCATTATACCGTCCTCTTGCTGAATTCAGTCCTCTAACACTTGGCCAATTTGTAGGCTGCCAGCCAGCCTACAGAGGGCTACCTTTGGGTCAAGTGTTGATCCAGGTTCAGTCAGTTGTGGATGAGGGAGTAGAACAAAAAAGGGGCCATAAACGAGGTAGGCACTCTGAGGCATCTTGCATGGCCTACCACTACCATATTATTAAAGACAATATCTAGAGTCTGTCCTGTGTCAATAGCTAATAATCCAAACAGCCTTACTGATTTTGTTTCATATTCATGCTGCCACATCTTCCCAAACAACTTGATTGTATGAATTTCATTTGCTAGATAAACTGTCGATAACCAGTCATATTTCCTAGAATCAGCATGGTGTCTCCTGATAAAGAGTCGTGATGTACTGAGAGAAAAATGATGTACATAGTGCACTGCCAAGAAATTCAGTACATGAGTAAGAGCTGTAGATTTTCTTTTAGTTTTTCATAAATTAGAAAACATTTCTGAAGTACATCATTCCCCAGAAAACAATTTGTGCAAAATCTCTGCATGTCTGATTTGGCTGGTACACATTATGAGATTATGGATAACAGTCTTTCTGGGATATAATACCAGTGATGTTGAATTTCCAAAATATACGCTCAGGGTCAATCTACCAACTGTTCTCAGAATTATACCACACTGACCTGGTGTGAAGTGCTGATCTGGTTCAAAGCAATGGCACTATGAATTTCCCAACTGTGGGTTATTTTCTGAGTACACAGTCAATCAATTGGGCCCTTGTCACTTATACCATTTGTAAAAAGAGATTCAAAATCGTTCCTTTTCTTATAGGTGACATGATTGCCAAATCAAAAGGATATTTCTCAGTCCTTATCTTAAAGGACTTCTCCACAACAGCCAACATTGTTGAATACATTTTCCTTGATGTTCCAAGATGTTTTCCTCTACATCCATATGAATGTAGCTATCATTTGGATGTTAATGGCTTCTACATAACGTATATATCTAGATGAGACCCAAGTTGCAGAGAATTTTTCTCTGCCTTTAGAATACAATGTGTCTAAAACAAAATATTTCATATACCCCTGCTCCCTACCCCTACCTCACATTTCAGTGGCCAATCTGCTCTATCTTCTTTATTTCCTATCTTAAAGTAGGCAGTAAGTTCACCAACTATCTTTGGGGCATGAAGAGGAAGGGCAGAGAGGAGGGTGCCCTTTCCCTTCAGGCTAGCCATCAAGTTCTATCAATTCTACCTTCTAAATCTCTCTCTCTTCCATCCCCACCACCATTATCTTAGTTCAGGCTTGCATAAACCATTGAGTTAGACCATTGTCCTAATTCTTTGTACCTTCTCCCTCACCAGCCTCCTTATATCTTAGTCTGGCTAAAGCCACCATTCTTAAACAATCTAATTACGTATATATTAAATTCCTTCATAGTTTTCTGTCATCTGTACAAGCTGAAAACCAAAATCATTAATATGGCTATATTGGCTTGCTATTGCTACAATGATACTGCATGCCAAAACACCCTAAAACGCAGTAGGTTAAATAACAATTTATTCGCACAGTTCTAGGGGTCAGCTGTGGTAGTTCTGCTAATCAAGGCTGGGGTTTGGTCCCCCATCTGTGGGTCAGCTGGGGAATCTTAGCTTCATTCCACTTGTTTCTCATCTTCCTCCTGGGACCGGCAGCACCCAGACATCTTTTCAGCAATGAGAGAGGCACAAGAAAATAAGCAGAGACTGCTGAGACCTCTTAAGGGCTAGCTCAGAACTGGTACTTACTTCAGCCTCATTCTATTCATTAAAGCAAGTCATGGGGCTGAACCCAAGACCAAAGAGCTGGGAAGTATATTCTGAATCATTAGTGGGAGGCACAGCAAAGGGCAAGATAAGAGGAGGGATAAAGAACAGGAATGAATATTGTTTTAAAAAGGTTCTAATGTTGCAGCTATCACTCATATCACCTCTTTGAATCTGACCCTCTGCATCACATCTTGAACAAAACATGTTTTATCATGGCATGTTGTTTCTTCATCTCAATCACCCCGCTCCATGTTTCCTGTCTTATGACCTCCTCATCCTCTAAAACCTAGCTAATAGGTTTTTCCTTCTTTAGCAACCCCTTCTCCTAGTGAGAATTAACTAGTGCTGCATCCTTTTCTGAATAGGATTTTTTTTCCTGTCATCACACTAAATTGCAGTTACTTATTTACATGGCTGTCTCCCCTTCTAGATTAAAAGTTCTTTGAAATGTCTTAGCTCCCTAGTGCTGCTATAACAGAAATACCACAAGTAGATGGCTTTAACAAGCAAATTAACTTTCTTACAGTTCATTAGGCTAGAAGTCAAAATTCTGCATGTGGTCCTAAAACCAAAAAACCAAACTTGCTGCCATCGAATCAGTTCTGACTCAGAGCAACCCCTCCTTGGGCTTCCAAGGAGGTATGACTACGGCAGTAGATTGCCAAAACTTCCTTCCGAGGAGTGGTCGGTGGGTTTGAATCACCAGCCTTCTGGTTAGCAGTCAAATGCCTTAGGGGAAGTCTTTTTCTTTCTTTGTTGACTTTACAAAGGTCCTCATTTCTTTTCATCTTTTCTTCCTGGATTCATTGGTAATCTTCATGTGGCATGGCATATATATTTCCCCATCTCTGCTTCTCTGTGCCTAATCTGGTTTAAAACGCCATACACTGATCTGGCCTCATTAACATGACAAAGAAAACCCTATTCTCAGTGGGACTGCACTCAAAAGTATGTTGTTGTTATGTGACATTGAGTTGGACCTGACTCATAGCAACCCCTCCTTGGGTTTCTGAGGCAGTATCACTTCAGGGAAGTGTAGGGGTTAGGAAGTATAACACATATTTTGGGGGACACAACACAATTCAATCCAGAAAAGAAGGTAAAAACTCTTTCTGATCTTGGCTTTTCTAGGGCCCAGCAAAGTATTCGGCATTACAAATTTCAATGAATGCAGAATGGAATTATTAAATGTATGTTAGATAGAAATGACATTTTGGAAATAAAGACAATTATGTTGAAATTACAGGTACAGAATTTTGTCTGCAATGTGGAGTACAGCAGGCAATGTTATTTTCTCTCTGAAGCACGGCAGTATGAAATTACTGACATATGCACTGCAGCCAAGTATAGAAATCTTTTCTGGAATTTTCTTTATGCTGCATCAAGGGTTCTGATGGAGGCAGCACAAATTTTATTTTAAAAATGATATTTTTAATTTTGCTAATGATTGCTCGGCCGTGCTCTACCCATTGCATATGAAGAAATTTAGTTTTAGTTATGAGTTTTCCCATTTGTGAAAATGAGTTGGGGATTTGCTGCCGTGTTTGTGTGCATTCTTACAAACTAGAAGGGAAAGCCCTGCACAAAATATTTTTTTCTGAAGTATCTGATCATTTAGTATATATCATACATTTTGAAACAGGCCTGCTGTTGTTTATATCTACTTTTCAAGGTAAGTAGTATGGGATCTTTTTACCATGAAAAGCACTGTCCTTGAATTCTCAGTACGATGCAATAAACTGGTGTGATGATTCTGATGAAGAAGATTGAAAAGATCAGTAACTTGACTTATAATACACTTGATGTCTCTACCAGCTCACGGAAAGTTTAAGTGTTTTATGATGTCCACCCATCACTGCTTTTGAAAACAGTTTCTACTATTTGGGTTTAGGTAGTTCTGTGAATGATCCTCTAACAAACAGGCATGAAGAGAAAAATAATTTCTATGACAATGTTATTGAATTTACCATGTGTGTTTTGAAGACTGTTTCACTATGTGCTCACTGTATGTAAGATGTGCCCTAACTATTTTGTCATGCATTCAAGTCTCATTAGGATGCATTGAACTCTAATGGAATTTGGACAAACAGCAAGTTCCATTAGCTCAAACTTTACACTGCTAGAAGGTATCCCTTTGTTGAGGAGTATAGCTGATTTCCAAATGTCTTTTGTAATGTTGCTGGGTAAACCGCTAAGTCCTAGAGCGGCACTGTCTAATAGAAATATCATAGGAGCTACCTATGTGATTTTGAATGTTTCAGTAGTCACATTACAAAAATTTTAAAAGAAACTCAATATTTCTAAAATACCATTTCAACATGGAATTAATATTTTCAGAGTAGTGAAATAATTATTTTTACATTCTTTTTTTTTTCATGTTAAGTCTTTGAAATCTGGTATATATTTTAATGCTGACCAAAAAAACCCCAAGCCCATTGCCACTGAGTTGAATACAACTCATAACAACCCTATAGGACAGAGTAGAACTGCCCCATAAGGTTTCCAAGGCTGTAATCTTTACCAAAGTAGACTGCCAACATCTTTTTCTCACAGAGTGGCTGATGAGTTCAAACCACCTACCTTTAGGTTAGCAGTTGAGCACTTAACCACAGCACCCAGGCATGCGTATTTAACATTGACAGCAAATCTCAATTTGGACTCTAAATTTTTGTTTAAAATACTTGATCTGTATATATATTGCCTAAATTCACAGGTAAAAAAGTAGGTTCACAGATTCAAATTGTTTCAGACATACTTAAAATTTTCCAATAACAGAATTGAGTGGCAGTTTTAAAATTTATATTTAATTTAATTTAAATTTAAAATTCAATTTCTCAGTTTCACTAGTCACATTTCAAGTGCTTACTAGCCACATGTGACTAGAGATTACCACATGGGCCAGAGCAGTCATAGAGAATAGTGAAGGCCCTCAGACCTTCAGTAATCACTGGAGTCTTTGTGCCCAGGTAGAGGTATAGGCAATACTAAAGTATCCAAAGTCACAGTCGATCCCTGCCCTTAAAAAGATAAAATGAATAAATTCACTACTCACTCATCATCTCAGTTAAGTTTGAAAGACCAGGCTATTATGTGAAAATGGAGGATGACTACAGTATTATACAACTGCCAAATTACATCATTATATAATTCCCAAACCACTGAGAATCATGGCCCAGCCAATTTGACACATAACTTTAATTACCATAGCCAGCATTACTCTCATATCATACCTCTTATCACTACCATTTATGTTGTTAATGTACAACATAATAAAATAGTAGATTTTTCACTATTGTCATAAATTAAAATGTCTGATAATGAGATAGTCAAAAAGAGAGGAGTAGGTCTATGTAGATTTAAGATCATAGATATAATATATATTCAGAGAAAAAAAAAAGATGTATGTGGGTTATAGTGTGTTATGGGATAGGATTATTTGGGCCTTGGAAGTCCACAAGGATTTTGATATAGGAGTTGGGGAAGGCCCCCATGTGGGCAAAATGGCAAAAGTCCAGAGACAGGAACAAGCAGGGTTTAGGTGGGAAACAAAACTAACTAGGAATAGTACTGGGTATTGTTTAAGAACTCAAAGTGCCAGAGTCATGCTCCTTGGGTGTGAATCCTGGCTCTGCCACTTCCTATTTGGTTGACCTTGAACAAGTTACTTAACTTTCCTTTTCCTATTTATTCAGTTATAAAATAGGGATAATAATACTTCATAGGAATGTTGTGAGGATTAAGTGGATTATACCTATAAAGCACTCAGAATAGTGTCTACTGCCTAAGACTTCAAGAAATGGTAGCTGCTGTTTTTATCTAACTGAGTGTGACCTTTTTCTCTCTGGAGCTTACATATAACAGCAGTCATTCTTTTTAGAACTTGTATCTGAAGCATTAAGCCTAACTTTTTATAAATCAATTTAAATACTACACGTACAAACTTTCCTCAGTGCTTTTGAGTCTGAGTCTTAGTTTCCCCACTTTATAAATTGAAATAATCTAGCCTATTGCTGCTCCACTGAAGAAAGATGAGACAGTTTGCTTCTGTAAAGATTTACAGCCTTTTAAATCCAATGGGGGTCACAGTGAGTCAGAACTGATTCTCTGGCAGTGAGTTTTGTTTTGTTTTGGTACATAAATGTTGTTTGTTGTTATTATTGTTATGTGCCCTCGAGTTGGCCCTGACTCATAGCGACCCCTCCCTAGGTTTCGAGGCAGTATCACTACAGAAGTAGATTGCCCAACCTTCTCTGAGGAGTGGCTGGTGGGTTTGAACCGCCAGCCTTCTGGTTAGCAGTCAAATGCTTTAGGCACTACGCTACCAGAGCTCCTACTTAATGCTGTGTTGTTGTTGTTGTTGTTATGTGCCGTCAAGTCGGCCCCAAGTCATAGCGACCCCTCCTTGGGTTTCCGAGGCAGTATCACTACGGAGCTCTGGTAGCATAGTGGCTACGACACTTGCCTGCTAACCAGACGGCTGGCGGTTCAAACCCACCAGCCACTCCTCGGAAGGAAGGTTGGGCAATCTACTTCCGTAGTGATACTGCCTCGGAAACCCAAGGAGGGGTCGCTATGAGTCAGGGCTGACTCGACGGCACATAACAACAACAACATCACTACGGAAGTAGATTGCCCAACCTTCCTTCCTAGGAGTGCTGGTGGGTTTGAACCACCAGCCTTCTGGTTAGCAGTCAAGTGCACTAGCCACTATGCTACCCTGCTTTCTAAAGGGCATCATTTAAGCTCCACTACAGCACTACAGCACTTAATGATGCCCTTTAGAAAGCAGGCTCCTTCCGCTTATTAACTTGGAAAAGGTATTCTCTTCTCCGAGCCTCAGTTTTCTGACCTGCAAGATATCACAATCATAGGATCAAATATGTAACATACATGAAGTGCTCAGCACACTTACAACAAAAAAGCAAAAAACCCACTGCTGTCTAGTTGATTCTGGCTCCTAGTGACCCTGTTGGACACCCCATAAGGTGTCCAAGGCTGTAAGTTTTACAGATGGAGCCATCTGTCACACCTTTCTCTAGGGAGAAGCTGGTGGGTTTGAAACACCAACAATCACTATTAATTTTTGAAAGTATGTTAAATTCTGGTGGCTCAGAGATGAGAAGTTCACCAAACTCACTGACAAAAAGTTTCCATGGCTTCAAGTTAAGAGGCTTTTGTATTACAGTCACTTCAAAAGGCAGAACTACAAAGAATTTTTCATTTCCTTATACTCTGTGGTTATAAGGGGTAGACCAATGGGAGACTCACAGAAGGACAAACAAGCCAATCAATTGGAAGGTGGAGGGTTGTTTACATAAGCCAATTCCTTAGCAATGACTCCATGCAATTTCCTTAGAAAGAAAAGAACTGTGGTAAATTTAAGTGAAAAATCAGAAATAATATGGATGTGGAAAAGACAGCTTGCATTTCATATCATTGTTTCAACAAAAACTAGAAGTACACAATTTGAAATTTTTTATTTACTGTGCAGCATCCATATTTATTGATGCATTTTAATTAATCCCACTAGCACTTATTTCCACTTCATGGTGAAACAGAAATACCAATCTCTATATTTAAAATAATTTGTTTCCATACGACCATTCTCAACCACCTATTCATGATCACCCTTTAGCTCTGGGTTATAAGTTGTTCTTCTGTGACACCTGAGAGATCTTTCTTCACATTTTCAACAATTTACTGTAATCAAAACTCTGTTTTGGTGACTCTTCAGAACCTGGAACTTTGAGAAAATGTGCAATATAAGCAAATGAAGAAATCACTGCAATATCCTTTACTAGTTTCCTAATATCATAATGAGACAATTCCAAATGTATAGTGAAAATTTATCCTTCACATCAACAGTTTGGGAGCTCTGGTGGCATAGTATCTAAAGCATTTGACTGCTAACCAGAAGGCTGGTGGTTCAAACCTACCAGCCATTCCTCGGAAGGAAGGTTGGACAATCTACTTCTGTAATGATACTACCTCGGAAACCCAACAAGGAGTCACTATGACTCGGATCTGATTCGACAGCAGTGAGTTTGCTTTGGTTATAAACAAATTTATGCCACTCATCTATTTCCCAACTCTCTTTATCATAAAAGAAAATGCCGGCCAGCGTGGGTTCAGTGTGGGTGTGTACAAGAAAAGTTTTTTAGTCAATAGAAAGATTGTCATTTATTGAGGTCCTAACTCTGTGCAGGTCCTGTGCTAGGTGCTAAGCATACAAAAAGGAGACACTAGCCCTACTTGAGGAACTCTGGTGGTATAGTGGTTAAAGCACTTGGCTGTTTACCAAAAGGTTGGTAGTTCAAACCCATGAGTAGCTCCACGGGAAAAAGAAGAGGCAGTTTGTTACTGTAAAGGTTTACACACAGCCTTGGAAACTCTATGGGGTAGTTCTACTCTGTCCTATAGAGTCACTATGGGTCAGAATCAACTTGATGGTAGTTGGTTTGCTTTTTGATTAGGCCCTGCTTTGGTGGAGCTCATTATGGTTCCATGACTTTGGCAACAGTAATATCCTTATATTAAATGAGCAAACCAGTTATCACAACCTTCATAAAACACATTTTTACTATATACTGCCCATTTAAATAAGATCTATAAAGTTGAGGGGATTACTTCCTTGCTAAAGAAGAATTAATTTCTTTGAAGTTAATTATTCATCTGGCTTTGGAACACTTTGGGAAACAAAGTGAAGAGCAAAGGGGATGGAAAAGACATTAAGGTTCCTGTCAGCTGTCTTGACCTCCTTGCTTCACCCACCCTCACCCCCACCAAGAATGAAATAGAGATATTTATTCTATTTGGATACTTCAACAACTCAATCACATTTAGAACGACTTGCCAGTGTAGGCCTTTGTTTCCAACAACTGTGGCCATGTTTTATACACATGTAGGATTGTTTGAGAATTAGAAGGGAAAGAGATATTGTTGCCATCCAACCACCTCATTTTCATAGGTGAATCTAAGGCTGTGGAATGTAGCTTGACTAAGGCCATGCTACTATAGTCGTCTGGTACTGCAAGTTCCATGAGAGCAGTGACTCTGTCTCTTTTTGGTGATCTTTGTATTCTTAGAGACCAGTAGCTGCCTAGGAGACAGATAGTAAGTGAGCAGTAAATGTGTGTTGAGTGAATGAAACAATGAATAATTTGAACAAGAAATAAATGAGTCAGTATCACACTTTTTAAAGATTTTTCCCAACTGCCATAATCTCAGATTTTCAGACAGATTTAAGATGCTTAAAAATTTCCAGGTTAGTTCAGAAATCATCATTTATCAATTTATTGTTAAAACAGTACTTTTTTTTTTTTAAGAGAATTCTTTAGTTTGTGTCCCAGATTAACTACATTTTCAGCTTCTGCTCTTTATACCTCTTGCAAATTAGGCAGAGGAAGAAGAATTAAATCACAGATCTTGCTGCTTGTTCACCCAAGTAAACCTTTTACAATAGCTGTTAACTGGTCCCAGCTGTTGTGCTAAATTTAGAATTTTGGATTATCTCTAACTGTTCTGTCTCCCATTACCAAGGTTAATTGAGAAATAATTGTAGAACAATTAAAACTCCAGGTCACAAAAGAAACTACCTAATACAGTATTCTATAATATCAAAGTCAAATCCACTGGGAGCTTAACACCTGTAGCCATTATAAAGAGTAAGGAACTGTTGCCAATTGTCAGAAATTTGATGCTGTTTTCATAATGCTAGAACATTTCAGGGAAAATGAAATGTTACCCTGCTGAAATGTTCTGCCTTTTTCTGATTAGATATCATCTTGGAGTTATGGTTAAAAATTATACCTGTGCATATAGTTTTACCATACATATCTAAATATCTAAAGAGCTCTGGTAGCCTAGTGCCTAAGGCAATGGACTGCTAACCAAAGGGTTGGCAGTTCAAACCCACCAGCCACTCCACAGAAGGAAGACTGGGCAATCTACTTCTGTAAAGATTTACCACCTGGGAAACCCAAAGGGGGTTGCTGTGAGTCGGAATCCACTCAATGGCAGTGAGTTTGGGTTTTTTTGGTTATCTAAATATCTAGAAAATATTAGTTTCTTATAATAGAAATTTCATATATTTGTGGTAGATCTGAGGAGCCCTGGTGGCCAGTGATTAAGTGCTCAGCAAACAGGGAGGTCTGCATTTTGAACCCACCAGCTGCTATTTGGGAGACAGATGTAGCAGTCTATTTCTCTAAAGATTTCCAGCCTTGGAAACCGTAAGGGGCAGTTTTACTCTGTCCTATGGGATCCTTATGAGTTGGCATCACTTGTCCGCAATGGGTTTGGTTTTGGTTTTGGTGCTACATCTGAGGCCAAAAAATTCAAAGGTCATTTGTATGTCACAGAAAAAACTTCTCTGATAAAAAAGTAATAAATGATGTTGTTAGGTGCTGTGAGTCGGTTTCAACTCAAAGCGACCCTATATAAACAAGATTGATTTGCGAGCAGGTCCAGCATCATCTTCACAATCTCTTCCATGTTTGAGCCCATTGTTGTAAATACTGTGTCAATCCACCCTACAGAGGATCTACCTCTTTTTTGCTAACCCTCCACCTTACCACGCATGATGGCTGGTGACTTAGCTTCCCAAATCACAGCAACATGCATACCACCACAGTGAGACAAACTGACAGAGGAGTGATAGAAAAGTAATACATACTTATTGTAAAACTCTGGAAAATACAGAAAAGTACAAAGAATAAACTAAACGATCCCCTTTTGATCTACTCTGGAACTTTTCTGTTGTGATTCTTGTATGCAAAATGATTTCTATAGATTTTTTTTTAAAGAACATCACAAATTTGTTTACTTCTTTTTTCCGTTTGGGCTTAAAACCCCACATAAATTTGTCTATAAAATGAGTAGCTAATAGCTTCAGCCCTTTTTAGGATGCTTTTTTTAACTACAGCAGATTCCTGTCATCTATTTGTGTAAGGGATGGCACAATATCACAACATGAAATGTCATCATGTCATATTGTTATAGCACAACAAAATTACAGCTCTCCAACAATAACACGGGGTCAAAAGTGCCCTCCTGCCATGAGTCAGTGTTTTAGAAGCTATGAAAGTTATTTTTAAGTACAGCGAATGCCTAGGAAGCCTGGGTTCGGAATCCTAAAATCACTAATTTGGGAAAATCTAGAGTGAGGGATGCTTCCTGTTTTCAAACTCCCCACTCCTTGATTCACACGGCTGCCCACTTCTTCTGTCTCAGCCACTTGAAACCCCGGTTCCAACGTGCGCTGCAATCCACATGGGGCTCGTTCATAACTCTGCGCCAGCATCCTCAGTGGAGTGGGAGGAGGAGACTATAATTATCCTCCAAGTCTGGGGCAGGCCCTTGATGACATCTCCCCAGTTACCCTGTGCTCTAGTATCTCAGCTCTGATTCCTAGTCCCAGACACGCGCTGCAGTCGGCTCGCAGCGCCGGCAGGAGGCGAGCAAGGCCGAAGCCCCTCTTGCCTCCACTGCCTGCCCGCCCCTCCTGGTCACGGTCCTCCGCGCCCTCGAGCTCACTGGGCACCTGCACCGAAACTCCAGACCCCAAGGTAGCTCCCCGGGTGCGGGATCGGGGTGCAGGGTGCGGTGGCGTTACCATAACAACCCGGCCCCATGCCGCTGAGGCTGCAGAGGAGGAAGTGACGAACGGTGGGTTGGCTGTTGTTGGGACACGTGACCCGGGTAATGTTTTGACAGGGCAAACAGCAGAGAAAGAACTGGGCGAGCGAAGGGGAACTGGAGCTGGGGCGCCAGATATAGAGACAGCTGGACGAGGAACTGGCAGAGGCTCGGGGCAGGCGGGCCGGCCGGGGTGACGAGCGGGCAACCCCGGAGACCGCGAGGGTCTGGTGGGAGCCGGTCAGGGCGAGGGGCTGAGTGCAGGAAGCAAAGCCAGGCAGCTGCTGAGGCGGGAGTGGATGGCCACAGGGGCGCCGGGGAGCCGCGCTGGGCTTGCAGCCTCGGGCTCCCATGGTTCACTAACGCAGCCCTGGGAGCAGCTGCGCGCAGCACTCGGCTCTCGCAGGACTTGCACCTCTAGAAACCTCGGGTCTGAGGTGGGAGTGTGATGTGAGCCGCTGAGCTAGCGGCTGAGGGGAAGTGCCAAGAGGTGGGATCAGGAGCTAG
Source organism: Orycteropus afer afer (assembly GCF_000298275.1). Taxonomy (NCBI): domain Eukaryota; kingdom Metazoa; phylum Chordata; class Mammalia; order Tubulidentata; family Orycteropodidae; genus Orycteropus; species Orycteropus afer. Next base: position 5,392,841 of record NW_006921613.1, read on the forward strand.
AGAGAAGAGCGAGTTAGTCAGCAGAGGTCGGCCGAGAGAGCCGAGGAGCAAGCCAGCCCAAGAGCGCCATGAAAACAACTCTCCCGAGGGGAGAGGGGCAGGCGCGGTACTCAGTGCAGCGGAGCTGAAGGAAATCCGGGGCTGCGGGGAGACGGAAGGGGCCCTCACCCGGCTGGCCGAGCAGAGTAGGGGGTAGACGCCAGGCTGTAAACGCCTTCTTCGGGCAGACTTCAGGCTGGGCCTCGTCGGGAGAGAGTTGGTAGGGGGGCGACCAGGAACAGCCGGGGAGAGTTCGTTTGGAGCTGGGGGCTGGGCACGAGATGACTCGTGTTTCTGACCCTCTTCTTGTGTAAACTTGGCCACGGTTGCCGCAGGAAGGCTAGCCAGAGGGTTAATTACACAGGTGAGGCCCGGGCAGGGCGGAGGAGCTCTAGGTTAGGCGCTGAGGGTCTTGAAAAGTACTCTTGGCGTTCAGCCAAGTCGAAGAATTTCGGTAACAGACATTGTGGAGGTGCCACTGCTCCCAGCAGCGTTTATCACTGAGGGGTTAGTTTGCTTGTGTTGCTTTTATGTTTTTCCCCAGTGCCTGTACCTCCAGATTATAAATAGATCTAGCTTTTGGTTCAGAGACGCTGTGTCAAAGAAGGACACATTGGCCTGGAGAGCGCAGAGGCGGGGAGAGGGGTGCTCGTCCGGAGGATGGGGGAGGCGGTGCGGAGAGTTTTGCTTTTTCAGACCTGCCGATAGTGCTGTCACCACAGTTGGTGCCAGGAAGAGGCCTGTTAGTAGTTTTCTTGAAAGGTTCGGGTGTTTGTGCAGGACCAAATTAATTTTGTTTTTATCTTTTTTAGCATTTTGAAAACAAAAGCAGAAGCCGTAGAATCAGCGGCGAGCCTGTTGAAAGAACCCACACGTGTATTTTTCAAAGCACTCTGGGTGGAAATTGGATGTGAAAATGAAGCCAGACCGAGGTAAATTATTTATTTAAGTAGGGTTTTTTCCCCCCCTCTGTGCCTAATTTTAGAAGCGTTAACCTAGTTCTGAGGCAAGATCCACTTTTTTTTTATGTTATATATGATTATCTGTTTCTTTTACAGATTTTAGCTGGTGCAGTTGAGAAGGGCATTTGTAAGAGTTGGGATCTAGAGGGGAGGACACGTTCGTCAAAAGTGCTTGTAAAGTAGTAGTTTCAAGAGAGATTCTAGATGTAACTCAAAATAAAATTGTTCTAGAACAAAATTTTGTCTGTATCCACAATACCTGATACCATTTGAGAGCTGTGGTTACTCATGTTTAGGTACAGTAAATCCAACTTCAGTTTTAGAAGCTTTTTGAACCTGATCATTTGTATTTGATAAATTGAAGAAAAACTTGATTTTTCAGCAGCTGACTTTTGTTTTTGTACTTTAAGCAAACTCCCAAAGTTTCACATGGACTTATTCAGTGTATCAATAAATGCACAGTTGGGGCTATAAAGTTCCTAGTACTAGGTGAATGTGTCATTTCCTTTCTAAATCTGTGTTTTCGGGATTTATGAGAATAATGTTTACACTGCTTTTCAAGGACTTTAAAGGAATTAAAAGCTCATCTGTCACTCTTCTGACTAATAGCAAGAGCCAATATTAGAAAATTTTTATATAATAATGGTTAAGAGTGGAGGCTTTGCAGTTAGATAGACATGGGATTTCAGGAGTTATTGTAGAGATTTTTGTATTGGGTACGCAGTTGGACTAGATTAGATTACAAAGAGTACCTTCCAAATCTGAGATTTTGATTGGAAATACTAATTTATCTGGATATGAATTAGGTGCTCATTTATGAAAGGACATGTATTAAACTGGATATTTTTTCCAAATGTATTTTTCAAGTAGCTTAGAAAGACAATTTTTCCAGTCTAGTTAAAAATGTCTTTGCTTAAAATGAATTAAAATGCATTAGAAAGAGATGGAGAAAGCCATTATTAATTAAATCTTTAAAATTAAGTGGCTAATACTTAAAATCAGGCAAGGCTGGCGGCTCAAACCCACCAAAAACCCCTCCTTGGAAGGATGGTTGGGCAATCTACTTCTGTAGTGATACTGCCTCAGAAACCTAAGGAGGGGTTGCTATGAGTCAGGTGTGACTGGATGGCACATAACAACAACAAACAACAACAGCTATGTAGGTTTAAAGTATTAGTGAGGTATATTGCTACTGAGCAGGTTGCTCGGTAGAATGGTCAAGTTTAGATTTTAGATTGCATCGGTGACTTTGGAAAAATGTCACCAGTGTAAGTAATTGCATGCCAGAATAAACAAACAAATAAAATCAAAGTCATTTTTTTAAATTGTTATTAAAACTTGCTTTAAGGTCAAGTAGTTTGAAATACAGTATTTACACACAATCTCTTAGTGAAGATCAGTGTTACGCACATATGTTTAGTTATTATATTCTAATGTAGTTTACTAGGGAAAATAAATTTGTTGTTCATCAGAATTCCTAAAGAAGTGACTTTCTTTAGCATTTTGAGGTGAAACTAGGAGATTGCAAGTTTAGTACTGGGATATTTCGTAATATGTATCTTTTGGCCCATTGCTTTCTTTTGACTGGGACCCAGAATAAATAATAACTTTTACTTGGAAAACTGCACAAATAACTGAAAACATCTTCCATAAAACGTTTCTACCTTTACTTTGTGCAATGTTGTCTTGTATTTTCTGCTTCATTTAAAAAAATATCTATTATAACCCATTGAATTGATTTTGTGACCAATTAGTAGGTTGTGATGAGCTGAAGTTTGAAACACACTGTAGTTTGGGCAACACTTAACTAGAAGATAGTAATACTTAACATTTTTCTACATTGGTGTCCAAGGAAGAATCCTAAGTGAATGAATTTTCTGGATAATTAAAATATCACTCTTTAAATCCCCAAAATATTTTCAGCTGTAATCAGGATATATGGAGAGATTTTAAAAATATTAATACTTTCCTGCCCTTAAAACTAAAACAGCATACAGAGTCAATGTCAGGTTGCCTTTACTTGATGATAATAGGGCATTATTGTGAATTTCAGTGTTGTACTCTGCTATAATTTAGAAATGCCTTTAAAAAATACTTAAGTTTATAAGGCTTTTTTTTTTAAACCTTAAATCACTTCAGTCCATTATGTTTTTTTTTAAGTTCTGATTTTGAATTCCTTTTCTTGGCATCGTTTTAATTTTAGTCTTTGTTGCTAATATGCTTTTTTTGCCTCCTTTTAATTTTACCGCTTTTAGTCTCTAGGCTGGAAAACTGGATAACCATGCTTAACTTGAGTTTTCTATGAAATGAGAATAAATAGAATCCTTCAGAGATACTCATTGAGATTGTGAATAAAATTTGTGGATTTTAGTGTGGAGATGCTGAGTTGTTTGCTTCAGTGGGATACAGGCGTGGTTCAAAGCAGGAACGTTTCTGATTAAGTACTTTGTTGTTGTTGTTGTTGTTATGTGCAGTCGAGTCAGCCCTGACTCATAGCGACCCCTCCTTGGGTTTCCGAGGCAGTATCACTACGGAAGTAGGATTGCCCAACCTTCCTTCCGAGGAGTGGCTGGTGGGTTTGAACCGCCAGCCTTCTGGTTAGCAGTCAAGTGCCTTAGCCACTATGCTACCAGAGCTCCCTTAGGAGCCTCTTATCCTACATGATTGGGTGTGGTAATTGGTTGGCTAGTGGAATAAAGGAGTTAAAGTAAGGAATCATGGGGGAAAAAAAAGGTCTTAATTATTTCACGTATCTCTGATGTAGGATCAAGGTCCTATTTGGGGCTGGAGCCTGAGTTCTGTTCTTTAGAGTTACCCATGATCTTTCTTATATAAAAACAAAACAGTTGCAGTTGAGTCAACGAACTCATTCATGGTGACCCCATGTATGCATAAATGTACACCTAAGATTTCTAGTTTTGATTTCTTTAAAGTAGAATAAGACTTTGCAGATCAGTCTAAGAATGACATCTTTTACAGTTTGAAATATTTTTCCACACTCTTTTATGGATGTTGTCTTCTTCTTGTTAGGTGCCGTCTGTCAGATTGTCGTACTGTGGTGGTTTGCATGATGCTGTGAGGCTGGAGGCTATACCACCAATATTTTATGTATCAGCAGGGTTGCCCGTGGTGGACATGTTTCAGTGGAGTTTTATGGATGTCTTATATATACGTAACTAAACAGGGTTTTGTTTTTGGAGGGGATTTATGTTCATCAACTCTTTCTAAAGCAATTTAGTTTCCATATAGATTATTTATTGTGCTCATATCTTACTGGTCTATATCAGGAGTGGCTTTTCCAATAAGCAAGGGAAGCCTGTGCTTACCTTGCTTACTTGGTACTCTGTCCCTGTCAGGGATTAAAAATTTGAAAAGAGGCTTTGATTTTGTTGGAAGGTGCCATGGGATTGGGAGACAGATGCCAGCCATACGTAGAAGCAGGATCTTTGATGCAGTGAAAAATTGTGAAATTGTTCATTACAGATTAGTAAGTAAGCACAAGTAAGCTTGTGCTTACCTTGCTTTTTGAGTAACCCAACACTGGTTTATATGATACTTAAATAAATTACTGTAATTCTTGTTTGCATGAACAAGTTTGGGAGCAAACACACCAGATTCTTGTTAAGCGTACAAACTCAACTAATTGAAGTAGATGAGTGCAACTGAACTAGAAAGAGGCCTATGTGATCGGTATCCATGGTGTCTGTCAGTTTGTTTTTATGAAGTATAGGGAGAGCATTGATTAATCCTGTTGATTCAGTGGAGGTCACTTAGGAAAGCTATTGTACTTTCAGATACTCATTGCCATTGAGTAGATTCTGACCTTATAGGACAGAGTTAGAACTGCCCTATGTGGTTTCTAGGTCTGTAATGTGTACGGAAAGGAGCTCTGGTGGTGCAGTGATTAGGGTATCATGTTGCTAAGCAAAAGGTCAGCAGTTCAAACCACCAGCCACTGTGTGTACAAGAAAGATGATGCAAGATTTACAGCCTTGGAAACCCTGAGGCAGTTCTACTCTGCTCTAACAGGTTGCTTTGAGTTGGAATCAACTTGATGACAGTGTGCTTTGGTTAATTTTTACAGAAGCAGACTGCCACACCTTTCTCTTACGGAGTGGCTGGTCAGTTCTAACACCTGCTTTTCAGTTAGCAGCCAAGTGCTTTAACCACTGCACCACCAGGGCTCTTACTTTCAGATAATAAATAAAGTGTTAATTGTATAGTGCAATACTTTTCACAGGAGTCAATAGTAGTTTACCATATTTTAAGAAATTTTTTTTTCTTTTCTAAGCAGTTACCTCGGAAGGAAGGTTGGGCAATCCTACTTCCGTAGTGATACTGCCTCGGAAACCCAAGGAGGGGTCGCTATGAGTCGGGGCCGACTCGACGGCACATAACAACAACAACAACAAAGCAGTTATAAACCCAAGGAGGGGTCGCTATGAGTCAGGTTTGACTCGACGGCACATAACAACAACAACAACAAAGCAGTTATAAACCCAAGGAGGGGTCGCTATGAGTCAGGTTTGACTCGACGGCACATAACAACAACAACAACAAAGCAGTTATATAACATTACTTGGGTAATGCTGTCAAAGATGAGTCTAATATTTTCATTAGCATAGGCTCTTAAATTATACCTGCATTTGTATATGCTTGTATACTTGTTCTATTACTTGTGAACTGTAATCTTCATTAAATTACTTAACCTCTGAGAGTCTCAGTCAAGTTCCTTATCTGTAAAATGGGGATAATACTGACTTCTCACAGTTGTTGTTGTTGTTGTTGTTGTTTGCCGTCAAGTCGGCCCCGACTCATAGCGACCCCTCCTTGGGTTTCCGAGGCAGTATCACTACGGAAGTAGGATTGCCCAACCTGTTAGAGTGAAGAAATTTAACAGGTGTTTGGAACATTGTTGTTGTTAGTGCTGTCGAGTCAGATCCTACTCATAGCGACCCCTCCTTGGGTTTCCGAGGCAGTATCACTACGGAAGTAGATTGTCCCATCTTCCTTCCGAGGAGTGGCTGGTGGGTTTGAACCGCCAGCCTTCTGGTTAGCAGTCAAGAGCCTTAGCCACTATGCTACCAGAGCTCCCGTTTGGAACATGTTGTTGTTGTTGTTATGTGCCGTTGAGTCAGCCCCGACTCATAGCGACCCCTCCTTGGGTTTCCGAAGCAGTATCACCACGGAAGTAGATTGTCCCATCTTCCTTCCGAGGAGTGGCTGGTGGGTTTGAACCACCAGCCGTCTGGTTAGCAGGCAAGTGTCTTAGCCACTATGCTACCAGAGCTCCTTATAGTAAATATTAAATAAGTGATAGCTTTTTATCATATTAACCAAGACATTACAGATGCTTAAATGTTGGGCAGTTACAAAATATGCTCAACAATGTAATACACTGCTGTCGAGTCGGATCCTACTCATAGTGACCCCTCCTTGGGTTTCCGAGGCGGTATCACTACGGAAGTACATTGTCCAACTTTCCTTCTGAGGAGTGGCTGGCTGGTGGGTTTGAACAGCCAGCCTTCTGGTTAGCAGTCAAGTGCCTTAGGCACTATGCCACCAGAGCTCTCAGTACTCACAAACCAAAACCAAACTCACTGCTATGACCTCATATTGTTTTGTTTTGTTTTGCATTTAAGCCTCAAGCAGATTTAGTAAGGTTTTAATATATAGTTATCTGGGAAGATACACAAGCTACAAAAATGCTTTGATATCTATGTGGAATTTAATTCTTTATATTGTCACTTGCTTTATAGTTACAGTTTAATTTCTATATGTTGGGTGGTGACATGAGTGGAGTAAATTTTCTGGCAGTAGTATTTTTTAAAAATAATGTTAACTGTTAATGTTAGAGCTGAACAGCTGGAGAGGTTAAACATTACTATTCCACCTTGGACTTAAGGATATACAGGTTTGGGCCTGGTCATATATATCTATGTCTGTATTTCAAATGCCCAGCATTTCATGAGGAATCTAAAGCGTGGTCTTTGTATGCAAGTAATTAAAATATTTTCCATTGTTATAAATATATAGTTTTTCTAAGTTTGTTTATTTTTGAATGAGTAGTGTTTTCTATTCTATAAAAATATTTAAAAATAATAAAACAAGTTTTTTTTTATCTTAAAAGTTCAAAAGTTTCAGAAATCCTAAGTTTATGATACTATAACAACTTGAGTAGGATAAAAATCTTGAAGATAAATGTCAATTTGCTATGCTTTGGTTAGAAACAGTTTTTTTCCTCAGACATTTTTAAGACTGATATCTGAGCTTATCAATTGTTATAAAAAATTACAATCTATAAAATTTAATCTTCAATAAATAATTTAAGCATGCTTTGTTTTAATTCACATTTAAAAGCATATTGTATGTTATTTATGAACCTTACATGAAACAATTAGTGAAAAACTTATTCCTTAAACAAAATACCAAACACTTTGATTTTTTGAAGTTAAAGCTGAGATGAGAGTAGTACGGTCCTAGTTTTTTCCCCTCTTGATTATATTACAGATTTAGGCTTTAGCCTTAGTACTGTACTGACTTGTAAATTTACCTATAGTATAATGCAACCCCATTAGCCCTAATAGCAGTTCCTTGGTGGACAGCTGAAATAAAAGGGAAAATGTGAACAAGACTAGACAAAAACAGCAAGGGAATTAGTTGCATTGGTTGCTAGAAATGGTTCATTGTTTGTCTATATACATCAAACAACAGAAATGACAGATGCTGGAGGGAAAGAGAAGAAATGGTAATTAAATAGAGCAGCCTTTTGCTAAATTCCCTAGTGGAGGTGGTGGTGGGATAATTAATAACAACAGCTAACACTTGTGCATACTGTGTGCTGGGCACTGTTCCAAGCATTTTACATTTATAGCTCATTTAATTCTCACAACTACTGTAGGAAGAAATGCTGTTGTCATCTCCATTTTATAGATAAATAAAACTTACCTAAGTTACTTACAACTAGTAGGAAGGCAAAGCCTGGTTTTAAAGTGAGCTCAGGTACATGCTCTTAAACCATACTCTTAAACCACTGACTGGTTGCAGTAAGTTATAATATGGGGACCAAATTGATTTAAAAGTTGACTTGTAAGTAAAGAAATTTCAAAACTCAAACCAAATACTTAATAAGTATTAAGATCTTGGAAAGCTATTTATCTTCTCTGTACCTCAGTTTCCTTATCTTATAGAATTATTTTGAGAATTAAAAAAGTTAATGTATGTAATATGCTTAGAACAGTGACTGGCACACGGCATTCAAATGTGAGTTGCTCTTATTATTATGGGACATTTCTAAATTAAGAAGTAGCCAATCATTTAGGGAAAGCTGGGAAGGACAAAAGAAAGGGGCTAATTCAGCTGCAATATTTTGTTTACTCATTGTGATCTCAAATCAGAAATTGGCTACTTTTGGTTTATGGTCCATTTACATTGATGGATCTTGACACATCAGTAGTTGTCAAATAATTGCTGGCTTGATACAACTTCTGAGCTTCAGCTACTAAAGGGATTGACAAAGAGGTTCCTTGTCTGTGTTTTTGACTGTCATCTAGTAAGAAGGGAATGACTCAGTGGACTGAACACTGTCATTTCTTTGAAGGATGAAGAAAAAGATAATTGGAAGGTGGAATTGAGAAGTTAATGTATATATAGAGAGAGTGACTTAAAAAATTGATTTCTTCTTCAGAAAAGGAAACACATGAGGCTGGAGCATTCTGGCATTGTGAAAAGTATAGAAAAAAAAGTATAGTTGTTAAAATAAAGAACATTTATATTTATTTATTCTGCCTTTCTCAACTTTGTATCTGATTATGGTAATGGGTTTTTTCCCTTTGAGGCTGATGATTTGGATTAGGAATGGTAAATTCAGAATAACTTACCTTTGTTTTTATTTTGTAATGAAAAAGTAAATCTAACTTAGTACCTGGAAAGAGTACTTTTTCTAGTAGGTAAACAAAAGTCAATTTGACAATAGTTAATTCTATCTCTGTTTCAAATCGGTGAAAAATAAGAATAGTTCTTAGAATTCCTGGGTTATGTCAAATGTTCTTATTAAACTCAAGCAAGATGCACTGCATAAAAATATCAGTAGCTACTCAAAATATTCACCTACTTTGGTCATGTTGTCAGAGACACCATTCCCTGGAGAAGGATGTCATGCTTGGTAAAGTGGAGGGTCAGCAAAAAAGGCAAAGCCCTCAATGAGATGGATTGACATAGTAGCTACAACCACGGGCTCAGGTATGGCAAGGATTGTGAGACTGGCGCAGGACTGGGCAGTGTTTCGTTCTGTTTTATATCGGAGCCAACTCAGTGGCACCTAACAACAACAACAACAGTCAAGGAAATAGACTTGGGTATTACAAATCCCATCTGTAATACGCGAGACACTTACCAATTACTTGAGCATTCTTACATTTTCCTTTCTGTATAAAAGACACTTCTCTAGTAAAATTATAGTGAAGCCTTCTGTATCTTTTCCAACTATTCCGCTTCTCCACCATGGTAAGCCTCATGGCCGCCTTTCTGGTTTTTGATAATCTACCAGAGTTTTGTATGTGCTGTTCTCTCTTCCTAAAAGGCCTTTCTCCCTAGTCATCACATGACTAGCTTTGTCATCCTTTTGACCTCAGCTTAAATGTCACTTTTCAGAGTCTTTCTCTGACTACCCTCTCTAAAGTGCTACATTAATATTCGCTGCTGTTATTATTTATTAAGTTAGATATTTTTTGTTATTCACTGTTTCAGCAGCCTACTTCTTTCATAGCATTTACCACATTTTGTAATTTTTTCTGTTTATTGTCTGTATCTACAATTAGATTTAATTTCCATGAGACCAGGAACATTATCTTTTATTCACAGCTGTATTCCCATCACCTAGCAGACAGCCTTGTAATGGCAGGTGCATCCTGTGTACATGTTGTTGTTCTTGTTGTTATGTGCATTGAGTCGGACCTGACTTATAGTGACCCCTCCTTGGGTTTCGGAGGCGGTATCACTATGGAAGTAGATTGCACAACCTTCCTTCTGAGGAGTGGCTGGTGGGTTTGAACCACCAGCCTTTTGGTTAGTAGTCAAGTGCCTTAGGCACTACGCTACCAGAGCTCCTGTGTACATAGGAAGTGTTTAATAAATAGTTGTTGAATGAATGACTTAGTGGGTGCTCAGTGTTCGTGGAGCAAACACAAATGAGTGGTTGTATTGATTGTTTTACTGACTCCAGTTGAAATTTTACTGTAGAGATTTATTTGAAATAATGATTGTCAGACTAATGTATTTTTGCATATAATGTACTTACATAAACAGCATACACAGCATTCATAAGAAACTAACCTGTGAGGGAATTGCATGGTTTCCAAAAAAAAGTTTAACCTGTATTGTGTAAAAATACAATATAGTCACAATTTTATACCCTGTTAATTTTTTAAAAATAGATTTAAAATATACTTGCCTAATAACTTATTTAAGGAGCTCTGGTGACATAGTGCCTAAGGCATTTGGCTGCTAACCAGAAGATTGTTGGTTCAAACTCACCAGCCACTCCTCAGAAGGAAGATTGGGCAATCTGCTTCCTTAGTGATAATACCCCCTTGGAAGCCCAAAGAGGGGTTGCTAAGAGTAGGATCCAATTCAATGGCAGTGAGTGTGGTTTTGGTTTTATTAACTTATTTAAAAGAAATGAGGCAATATTTTTAAATTGATTACGTATTGATTAAATTTTATTGAATTGAAATAATACATTGTAAAGTAAGGAGTAGGCAAAAGCTGTTTGACGTAGGAAGTCCCCAGTTCATATATCTAATTAATAAATGATCCACACACACATTTGGCAGAAGCTCTCTGCCTCCATCCACTGTGCTGAATTTATTCCTGTTGCTGTTTTGTGAGAATTTGTGTATGAATGTGTTTAAACTGATCAGAGGACCTCAGGTTTGCAAGTCAAGAATGTAGGATAGTATAATAGGAAAAAGACTCAAAGGATTTAGAATTTCAGTTTGAGACCTATTCTGTCACTTATAGGTTATGTGACAAGTCAGATCCTAAACTTGTTTTCTCATCTGTAAATGTACCTATCTCAGAGTAGACAGGTTCATTTGTATAGATGAGCAAAGGGCCTGGTGATTGATACCAAAGCCAGTTGCTGTGCTTAGTTGGGGTCACTCCGAAAATTTACATAGTGCCTAGTTATTGTTTCCAAAGTTCTCTCTTTAAAAAAAAAAAAAAATTGTGATTTGGGGGAAAGTTAGAGAGCAATTTAATTTTCCATACAGCGTTTCATACACATTTTGTCTTGTAGCATTGACTGTAATTTCCCACAATACAACAGCTTTCTCACTTCCTCCCATAGTTACTTCTTCCCTGTGTCCTTCCCTCCCATGCACTCCTGCCCCACCCAGCAGTTTCCCTGTATATACACTGCCCTTCTGTTCTCCCATGGTTGATCTCTTCAAGGAGTGTATCTACCTGATGTAAATGTTCAGCCCATATGCCCGTCTTTTATTTGGCTGGAAGCCACAGGAGTGGGTTCAGTTCCAGATCTGAAGGGCAGCTACGGGCCATAGTCTCAGGGTTTCCACCAAGCTCTATCAGACTAAGAAGACTGGTCTTTTTTTTTTTTAAATTATAATTTTGAGTTTTGTTCCTCATTCTTCTCCCACTCTACCCAGCATCCACCTCCAAGTGGTTGACAGTTATAGCTGGCACCATCTAGTTCTTCTGGTCTCATGGCCTTATAGGCTGAAGATCACATGGTCTACCAGTCTCTTGGAGTAATTGTTTCCATAAGAACCATTGTTGCACCTAGATGGCCACTTGCAAGCTTTTAAGATCCCAGTTGCTACTCACCAAAGTAGGATGTGGAACAATGTTTTTGTGTAGTATGTTACGACAGTTGAGTTTGAAGTTCCCTGGGACCATGGTCCTAAGCTCACAGGTCCAACTACTCATTCCTTCCAGGTAGCTAGCTGTGACCAAGAAGTCACCACAACCTTGTCCCTTTCAGCTCTACTATATACGTGGAATGTATGAAGTATGAATCTAGGAAAATTGGAAGTTGTCAAAAATGAAATGGAATGCATAAAGATAGATATCCTGGGCATTAGTGAGCTGAAATGGACTGGTTTTGGCCATTTTGAATCAGACAATCACATGATCTACTATGCTGGAAATGACAAATTAAAGAGGAATGGCATGGTGTTCATCATCACAAAGGAAGTTTCAAGATCTGTCCTGAAGTACAATGCTGTCAGTGATAGAATAATATCCATATGCCTACAGGGAAGACCTGTTAATATGACTATTACTCAAATTTATGCACCAATCATCAAAGCGAAAGATGAGGAAATTGAAGAATTTTATCAACTTCTGCAGACTGAAATTGACCAAACACGCAATCAGGATGTGTTAATTATCACTGGTGACTGGAATGCAAAAGTTGGAAACAAAGAAGAATCATCGGTAGTTGGAAAATTTGGCCTCTGTGACAGAAATAATGCTGGAACTCGTATGGTAGAATTTTGCAAGACCAACGACTTGTTCATTGCAAACACCTTTTTTCAACGACACAAATGGCGGCTCTACACGTGGACTTCACCAGATGGAACACACAGGAATCAGATTGACTACATCTGTGGCAAGAGGCAATGGAAAAGGTCAATATCTTCAGCCAAAACCAGGCCAGGAGCTGATTGTGGAACAGACCATCAACTGCTCATATGCAAGTTCAACTTGAAGTTGAAGACAA
>NW_006921613.1:5407124-5455165 GCF_000298275.1 Orycteropus afer afer
TGGTAGGGTGGAGGGTCGACGAAAGAGGGGGAGGCCTTCAACTAGATGGATTGACACGGTGGCTGCGATGATGGGCTCAAGTATAACAGGGATCATGGAGCTGGCGCGGGATTGGGCAGTGTTTCATTCTGCTGTGCGTGGGGTTGCTATGAGTCAGAAAAGACTTGACAGCACCTAACAACAACAATATATGTGGATATTCTTAGAGACCATACAAATACAATTGTAGAAACATTGTCTACCAACCCTGTACATTGTCACGGCACACTCTCTCCTGCCTAGACGTACCTAATTGTTCAGCCTGTCTATCCACCCGTAGATTAATGTTTGCTGTCACTGACGCAGTACTGTATGTGCAAAACGATTCATCTTTGTTGTCTGTATCTCCCACGTACGTCTCTATGTCTTCCTTTTCCTCAGTGCCACTGACACTCACTCACATTTGGTGCATTGCCCTTTCCTTCACCCAAGTTAATCCTTGTCTCTACTTATCTGGCGGTGTTTCCTCCCGTCTCCTCCCACCCCTGGTAACCAACAAAGTTTCCTCCCTTATATAAACCTTTCCTTGACTTTTCACAATAATGAACTAATACATTATTTGTCCTTCTGTGATTGATTTATTTCACTCAGCATATTGTCCTCCAAGTTCATCCACATTATGCGGTGTTTTGCCAATTTTACGTTATTCTTTAGCGTTGCATGTATTCCATTGTGTGTATGTAGCATAGTTTGGTTATCCATTCTTCAGTTGATGGGCAGGTAGGTTGTTTCCATCATTTTGCTATTGTAAATAGTGCTGCGATGAACATGAGTGTGCATATATCTGTTTTTGTCCTTGCTGTCACTTCTTTAGGATGTATACTTAGTAATGGGATTTCTGGGTCAAATAGTATTTCTAATTCCAACTTTTTAAGGAATCACCATACTGCTTTCCACAGTGGTTGTATCATTTTTCCAGTCCCACCAGCCGTGTAGGAGAGTCCCAGTCTCTCCACATCCTCACCAGCGTCAAAGTTCCCTCTTGTCATCTTGACTAAAATTATACAAACTAATCATTTAGAATAGCAAATGTCAATTTACAATTTATTATTGACAGTTACTATCAATGTATTATAAAATTTTTGGAGGAGAATTGATGACCATACTTTAGTGTAAAGTTAGCTCAAACTGTTTTTAACAGCATGCTGTTATCCAAGAAGGGTTAAAACTTTAAGGTCAGACTTTGATTCACATTCTAACTCTAGCGCTTAACCAGCTAAATGATACTGAGCAAATTCATAGCCTATCTGATGATGTCTGCTCTAAAATCACCAACGTTATAGATGTAGAAAAGATGAATTGAGAACTTATGGTTTAACATCTAGCATACAGGTTAGGGATTGGTAAATAGTTTCCTTTACTTCTCAGGATACATAGCTTGAGTCAGCTGCACTGAGGGAATGAGGTGCACTGTTGTGAGGAGTAGCCATAAAAGTCACAAGAGATCAACTGACCCTTATTAGGGCACTCTAGAGCTTGTCTCCTGCTGTATGCAACTGTTGTCTTGTGCCGTTGTTAACACGTGACCCCATGTGTTAACAGAGTAGAACTGCCCTATAGAATTTTCTTGACTGTAATCTTAAGGGAAGCAGACTGCCAGGCCTCTTTCTTAGCCAGTGGGTGGGTTTGAACTGCCAACACTTTGGTTACCAAAAACCAAACCCACTACCATCAAGTTGATTCCAACTCATAGTCACCCTATAGGACAGAGTAGAACTGTCCTACAAGATTTTTATGGAAGCAGACTGCCTCATCATTCTTCTGTGGAGTGGCTGGTGGGTTCAAACCACCAACCTTTTAGTTAGCAGCCATTATGCCACCAGCCAAGTGCAAACCATTTTCACCACCCAGTGACCTTAATATACTACTAGAAGAACCCAGATCCAAGTTGGACCACAAATACTTGATTGTTTAGGAAGTAGGAGAGAGAGGGTACATAGGTAATTTGGATCACAGGCAAGTATTTCTAGGTTATAATAAACCATAATGGACAGTTTAGGACAGAGTTAGGGCAAAGAGATTGGGAATTGGGAGAGGGCCACTAGAAAGAGATTGATGGAAGATGTTAGACTTTTGAGATGGTGCCCCAAATAGCTTTTTCTTTATTTCATAATAATAATAATAATCATATTGATTCTGTGCTTGGAACACGTGGCCCTTTGCTTCAGTGATCCAGAAATTAGATTAATTCCATGACACTGCAAGTAATGGGCATTGTTTATTTATTCTAAGCCCAACCATTTTTTAGACTTGAAAACTTAATTTTTTGGGGGAACAAAATCGGTTTGTAGTTGAAGATTAACATTTTAAATTAAGTCATAAGACCTTTCCATATTTTATACTCCTGGTAATCAATCTCACATAGTCTTCAATAGAAATAAAATTTGGTATAAATACCTGAATTCAGGTCATTTATAAAACTTTATCCTGACATCTAGTAAAAAATTCTTTTACCAATCTAGTAAATTGTTTTAACAATCAGCAACTGCCTTTTGTGAAGAGATAAGCATGGCCTCTCATATCTAGTGGGCAGTGTCTATTGGTGTAGTCCCTAAGGCGTTTGACTGCTTACCATAAGGCTAGAGGTTCAAGCTCACCAGCCACTCCTCAGAAGGAAGATTGGGCAGTCTACTTCCATAGTGATATTGCCTCGGAAACCCAAGGAGGGGTCGCTATGAGTTGGATCCGACTTGACGGCAATGAGTTCGTTTTTTTTCTTAACAGTGAAAGAACGTGAACCTGGACTACAAGCTTTTTTTCGTATGTGTAGTTTTGGTCTTTAAAATAAGTAGGTTAAAATAACTATATCATATTTGGTATACATTGCAAAAAGACACTGATACATGAATAATTCTTATTTACTCATTATAGCAAGGATTGCTTGCTGTAAAATTTAATTTGCATCTAACTTAACCAGTCACATTGCTCCCTCCCATGTTGTTATTTCTAAAAATTTCAAACTCATAGAAAAGTTGTAGTTGTACAATTAATATCCAAATACCTTTTCATGGATTGCGATCATTTTGCCACTTTTGTTTTCTGTCTCCAGTTAAAAAGTGAGATAGAGATATGTAGTTTTGTTTGATTTTTGTTTTGTAATTGAAGAGTAAGTTTCAGACATTATGACACTTAAACCCTTGATTGCTTCGGCATGTATCCAGTGATATACTGGAGCTGGAGCTGGAGCTGGCTGGTACCATCTTGCTAAAGCTGATTATGTACGTTTCTTCTGAACTGCATCAAGTTAGTTGTTTGAAATCAGCCCTGCTGTCAGCATTTATACCATGGAAACTGGCACCACTACAAATCAGGGCTTCTTTTCTCTGGAGAAACAGTTGTTAAAACATTTACAAGCATACCACTATATGCTGCTCCTAAGTATAAAAATATTCTCTTGCACCTGCAATACATTTATCACACTCAAGAAACCCTTACACAATGCTGATATATAGTACACAGTTCATATTCACACTTCCCTAATTGTCCAATAATGTCTCATTGCCTTTATGGAAGTAAATTGCTTCACATTACAGAAAGGGAGTTAGACCCTGATCATTAGACATTTAGAAAAGTACACCATAAGAATGTGGTAAATGTAGAAATAAGTACAGTTGTTGGCTGTTGGGGAAAATGATTCATATAAATAGCACGTTTATTTATGATTTTTGAACATTTTATTGTGTTTAGGTGAAAATTTACAAAGCAAATTAGTTTTCTAGTCAGCAATTTTATACATAGATTGTTATGGGACATTGGTTGCAATCCCTCAATGTGTCAGCACTCTCCCCACTTCCACCCTGGGTGCCCCATTTCCATTCACCCAGCTTTCCTGCTCCTTCTTGCCTTCTGAATTTCACTTTGGGACAAATGCTTCCCTTTTTGTATTATATAGTTGAATGTTCTTAGGAGCATTTACCTCACAGGCATTACTGTTCACTTTGTAGGCCTGGGTATTGTTTGGTTGAAAGATGGTCTCTAGCAGGTTCAGTTCTAAGTTTGAAGGGTGTCTAAGGGCTGTAGTGTCAGGGTTTCTACCATCTCTATCAGAGCAGTAAGTCTGATCTTTTTTATGGATTTGAATTGTGTTCTACATTTTTCTCCCACTCTGTCTAGGACCTTCTACTTTGATCCCAGTCAAAGCTGTGGATAGTAATAGCTAGATAGCATCTAGTTCTTCTGGTTTCAGGTTAGTGGGGGCTGTGGTTCCTGTGGCCCATTAATTCTTTGGACTAATTTGTTTCCTTGAGCCTTTAGTTTTCTTCACTCTTCTTTGCTCCAGATGGAAGATACTGTTAGTTGTATCTTAGATAGTTACTCGCAAGCTTTTAAGACCCCAGTTGCTTCTTACCATGTGGAACATTGTCTTTATGGACCTTGTTATGTCAGTTACCTAGATGTCCCTCAAGAACTATGGTCCCTGGTCCTCAAGCCCAGTAACTTAGACTCACAGGGTGTTTAGTTATGGCCAAGAAGTTTTCCTGATAGTGCCCCCTTTGTGTTCCATTATATACATGGATATATTTGCAACACGTACAGTTATGTAAGTAGAAATATCTACTTCCAAACCTATGTATGCATATAATCGTACTTCCATATGAACCAGGCAGTGTTTTGTTCTGTTGTACATGGGGGTCATTATGAGTTGGAACCAACTTGATGGCACCTAAAAAAACAGCAACACCGTAGTTCTGTATGTCATCCTACACCTGTTCAGTTTGCATATCTACCTTGTAAATTACTGTTATTATTTCTGTTGTAGGATTGTATATGTAATTGTATTTACCATTTTTGCCTTTTACTTTTGTGGACCTCTCAGTGTCTTCCTATGCCTTGGTCATTTTGTACTGACTTCTCCCTTTTTGTGTTTTGTCTTTACTTTCACCAAAATTAACACGTGTGTACCATCTAGTTAATGATTTTTCCTCCCGCCCCCACTAACTATCAAAAAATATTTATTTCTCTGTGAAAAACCTTTTCTTGAGTTTTTATATAGTGGTCTCATACAATATTTTCCCTTTGTGCTTGGCTAATTTCACTCAGCAGAATGTACTCGAGGTTAATCCATGGTATGAGGTGTTTCGCAGATTCATCACTATTCTTTAATGTCGCATAATATTCCATTGTATGTATGTACCACAGTTTGTTTATCCATTGATAGGCACTTACGATGTTTCTATCTTTTTGCTATTGTG
Organism: Orycteropus afer afer; assembly: GCF_000298275.1. Taxonomy (NCBI): domain Eukaryota; kingdom Metazoa; phylum Chordata; class Mammalia; order Tubulidentata; family Orycteropodidae; genus Orycteropus; species Orycteropus afer. The sequence goes on from NW_006921613.1 coordinate 5,412,356, forward strand.
AATAATGCTGAGATAAACATGGATATGTATATGCCTATTCCTGTCACAGCTCTTATTTCTATAAGATACACACCTAGAAGTGGGATTGTTGGATCATAGGGTATTTCTATTTCTAGCTTTTTAAGGACAGTTACTTTTGATTAAAGATTTTGATTATAGATTAAGAATGAAGTATTTTTCCTTAGTTTTTTTTTTTTTTAATGGACAACATACTTAAAAGAAAAATGAGTACTGATGAAATAACAAGATTTTTTTTTCCCCCAAAATGATTAAAGAATATTGTGAAGATATATTTTTAATTCCAAAGCCTCAGGCCACTCTTCTCTTATCTAATTTCCTATTACTTTTCTCAAGGTCCTTTAGCCACATAGGTCTTGTTCTTCAGTTGTAACGAGCACATTAACACCCTGGGACCTTTGTATTTGCTGTCCTCTGTTGGAATACAAATCTCTTGGTTTTGTCCTTCACTTCATTTGCCTTCTGTTCATTTGTCACCTCCTCAGAGAAGCCTTCCCTGATCATCCTATGAAAAGGAGCGTAATCCCTGTTGTTTGTTCTTTACTCTGCATTACTCTTCTTCATAGTGGTTGAACCTCATATTCTATATTTTTAGTTTTTTGTTTTCTCCCCAGTGAGGATAAAGCATCATGAAGGCAGAAACTTAGTGGCATTTGTTCATTGTTGTGTTTTCCATGCATAGGCTGGTGCCTGGCATTTTGTGGCTACTCAATAAGTATTTGTTTTTGAATATGTGCTTGCATACATTTTATTATTTTTGTCATGTAGCATAAAACTTATTATTACTGGAAAATTTTATGCATTCTTTTTCTGTAATTTGTTAACTAGGTGTTACCAAATTAACTCTTTAATTTTTGGTTTTTTTGTTTGTTTGTTTGTTTCTAAATGGGGAGTATTTTTGCCCGCCTCACAGTATTATTGGGAGATCAAATAATAAAAAATACTCAAACTCCCTATATAAAAGATAGAGTGCTATAGAAATATAAGTAGCACCAATGCCAACCACTTGGAAATGGATCAAAATCGGAGTTTGTGGATAGAGTGGGAGAAAAAATGTGGAACAAAATTGAAAAACATAATAAAGACCAAGTTTACTGGTGGGATAGAGACTGATGAAACCTCCAAGACTATGGCCCCTAGTCATTCTTCAGGGCTGGAATTGAACTGACTCCCATGGCTTAGTTCTTAGCCAAACACTAGATAGGCCTATGAGCCAAACATTTGACTGCTAACCAGTAGGCTGGTGGTTCAAACCCACCAGCCACTCCTCGGAAGGAAGATGGGGCAACCTACTTCGGTAGTGATACTGCCTCGGAAACCCAAGGAGGGGTAGCTATGAGTCGAAATCGACTTGACGCCACATAACAACAACAACAAATACTATTTGGATGTTGGTGGAGGGCAGCATGTGGAGAATGGTGCTAATTGAGAGATTATCACATGGAGGAGTGTCTTTAACATTTTTTTGACTACAATTCAGAGTCATTTGATGCTGCTGCCTTGCAGCAACACCTTTCCTCCCCCTCAAAAAAATCGTTACTCAATCTTGGTACAAGCAATGGTGGCTGAGCTTTTCTTTTTCCTATTTTATTAAAAAAAAAAAAAAAAAAAAGTACACTCGTAACCTCATAAATGTGCTCCACAGCACATTAATCCTACAGATTGAAGAGCACTGATAGATTTAAGATGTAGATTTTATTCCTAGAAAGACTTGGGATCAAGTTCTGGTTCTGTCAGCTGCTCAGTGGAACCTTGATCAGGTTACCTAACTTCTCTGAGCTTCAGTTTACTTATTTGTTAAATTTGAGGTAGTAATGATATCCTTTCAGAGGTTTGTTGTGAATATTAAATTACATAACTTGAATAAAGTGCTAGTGCCAAGCATTTAATAAGCACACAATAAATGGTATTTTGATTGCTGTCTCCAGAGTTTGTTCGTTTTGGAAATTGGTAGGATGCCATAGATAATGAAAATCTTATTCAGAGGAAAATCAATTCAGTTTTAAGCATATTAGAATTTGATTTGTTGTAGGCAGCCAGAAGAGTTTAATCATATGGAAACAGGCCTGTATGAAAGCATCTGAAATTAGCCAAATTACAAAGTGTAAGCATTAAAAGATTTGGGGACTTAATGATTGAGGCCTTTCAAAACTACCCAAACTTGACTCAGTTCTGTCCCATTTACTAGAATTCTGTTAATCCTCTCCAAAACTTAAAATGAGGAGTCTATCATCTGTATTAGGACTCCTACCATAATTAGTAGAACAATGCAATAAAACGCAACACACTGCCGTGGAGTTGGACCCCACTCATAGACCCCTCCTTGGGTTTCCAGGTGGTATCACTATGGAAGTAGATTGCCCAACCTGCCTTCCAAGGAGTAGCTGATGGGTTTGAACTGCCAGCCTTCTGGTTATCAGTCAAATGCCTTGGGCAATACATCACCAAGTAGTGATATCTACAATCTAGGTGACTGTATGGAAAAAACACAAGATTTGGAATTAAACCTCAGTTAGGTTCTTTTTTCTAACTAGATCACCCACCAGCTGCCTTCAACTCTATGCTTCAAATTCTTCATCTATAAAATATTCTTGTTTCCCACAGTTATGATCATCAAAGGAGAAAAGTGAATGTAGGATACGTTATATCTCTGGAAATAGTTTTAGTAAAACAGTGTTCTGATGCAACTATTGGTTTCTTCCCATCTGGAGCAAAGAAGAGAGAAGAAAGTCAAAGACACAGGGAAACAATTAGTCCAAAGGATGAATAAACCACACAAACCCCAGCCTCCATGACCCTGAGACCAGAAGAATTAGATGGTACTTGGCTATCACTGCTGATCACAGTAGGAGGTCCTGGATGGAGCAGGAGGAAAATGTGGAACAAAACTCAAATTCATAAAAAAGACCGGAGTTCCTGGTCTCCTAGAGGCAAGTGGAACCCCTGAGACTATAGCCCTTGGACACCGTTCAGAACTAGAAACTCACCTCTGTGGCTCAACTTTCAGCCCAACAATAGATTGGCCTATGAGGTAAAATATAAAACCAGGAAGGTAATGCAGGACATGTCTTCCTTGGAAGCAAGAATGGCCAGACTTCATCTCACCTATTTTGGTCATGTTGTAAGAAGGGACCATTCCCTGGAGAAGGATGTCATGCTTGGTAGGGTGGAGGGTCCACGAAAGAGGGGGAGGCCTTCAACGAGATGGATTGATACGGTCGCTACGATGATGGGATCAAGTATAGCAGGGATTGTGGGGCTGGCGCAGGATCGGGCAGTGTTTCATTCTGCTGTGCATGGGGTCGCTATGAGTCGGAAATGACTTGACGGCACTTAACAACAACAACACATTCCTTAGAACAGTAAACCATTCACGATCTAAAAGGCAGCATTTGCCCAAGGATAAAGCTCAAAAAGTAGGAAGGGATAGGAAAGGAAGGACAAGTGGAAGCAGGTAACACAGGGAGGAAGTGGAACAGGGAGGAAGTGGAACAAGTGTCATTACATTGTAGAGATTGCAATCAGTGTCACAAAACAAAATGTGTATCAATTGTTGAACAGAAAACCAATTTTCTCTATAAAGATTCACTCAAATCACAATTAAGCAAAACACACCATTCTGTCAGAATAAAACAATTGATGATTGGTTTTAGATATATAAGACTGAATTGAACATAGTGCTCTTTGTAATATAAAAGCAGGAAATTGACAACATTCAGGACATGTCTTTAAAGAGGAAGTGTGGATGTGGATAAAGAAGAATCCATGTGCATCTTGGAACACATTTTATGTAATGGTGATATTAATTTATAAAGATTAAATACTATAGAATATTTCAAATGAATTTTTATACCTGATCCTGATACTTACTAAATCTGTCTAGAATGTGTTACAAGATACTACTAGGTAGAGTGTTTATCCAGTAGCTTAGATAATACATAACCTCTGTTCTAGCTTATTTTAAACAATGTAGTATGAATGATGCCAAAAACAGGCTAGAATGAGAACATTTTCTTCTCTCCAAGATTTTAGATTTTGTAAACAAGGCTCTGCTCCCGGAACTAATCTGGGTCATCATAACCCAAAATGTTTTAAAAGATGAGAACCCTAATTAAGTCTTTTAGGTACTTTCAGTATTTTAAAAATCTGTTTTAGCCCTTAAAAAATACACAGTATTTTTGGATTGCAGTTTACCCACTTGGCTTATCTGTACTGTGTCATAATGATTACATATCACTGAGTAATCATTTCATCAATAACGATTGCTAGAAATCTCCACGTAAGTTAAATTAATGTAACTTAATATGCCTTTATTTATCCTAGTATGGAACTAACAGTGTAACATTGTGTTTTTGAAGAAAAATTCTGTTTTAATGAGAAAAAACATAAATGCCTCTATTTTGCCGTGACAATGTTAAATTTTATCTGTTTAATTTTCCTTGAGAGCTAATTAAGTCATCTTAAGTTGTTAAATAATGTCACATTTAGTAATATATTTAAGAAAAATTTCAAACTATCAGTGCTATAGAAGTCAAGATTTAAGTTTCATCCCCATTGTTACTAATATAGATACTATCCTTACATCGTCCTTCATTTGTTTTTTTTTTTTTTTTTGGGAGGAGAGTTGTTTTGGCACATCTATTCTTTATTAACATTCTTTAGAACTGATAACTAACTGCAAAAGAGAAAAATTGTTTGAGAGCCAAATGCTAGACTAGGTGTTTTATAGCCCTGAGAGAAATTATTATTCTCATTTTGCAGAGGTTAAATCATTTGTAAGTGGAAATAACTTGAACTCGTAGAACACTTGGGTCTTCTCTGTTTTATGTCTTGCTGCTTTAAAGGATCTTTGCATTTTGAGGCTGGATTTTGTGCATACATGTTTACACTGCCACACCTGGACTTTTCCCACTTCTAGCCCAGAAGCCCACTAGAGCTGATGATAATTCTGTTTGTGCCGCATGTTACTTTTTCCAAAATTGTTTCATCCTATCTAATTTTATCTTCACAAAGACAAACAATGGCGGCAAGAAAGAATGATTCTTGACTTGGAAATGAGTAATTTGAGATAAGCGCTAATTGTCTAGAGGTAGCGCTAATACTAGAACTCAGACATGTGATTTAGTGCCCTTTTATATTTTCTGTTACTTTCCCTGGATTAAGTATGTGATCTGTGATAATGAAGTAGTAGTAAAGTTTTACAGACTGAACTTTTTATTGTTGTCTTTATGATCATATTACAACTATAGCTTGGCTCTCTATTTATAAGTAGTACATTAACTTTAGTTCATTTTGAGCTGTAGTCGCTCTATAGTGCTGGTTATTGAATGAGTGATGCATGGAAAATGTTGACTTCAGATTTTTGTATTTAACTTCTATGGTAGTTAAGTTTGTATGTCAACTTGGCTGAGCTGTGTCTTGGTAGCTGGATGTAGTTATTCCCCATAATGAGATTAGACATTATGTAACCACCTCCATGGTGGAATCTGCTGTGAACAGTTAATCAATTAAAGGAGAATTGCCTTCAGCGTGTGGCCTGCTTCCAGTATATATAACAATGGTCCTGCATTTGGTTCAGTCTTCATCTCCAGTTCCTGGACTTGAACCAGTGGCCTGCCATGTTGCCTGTTGATCTTGGAATTGTGCTACTTTACCTGCAGATCTTGGGTTTGTTAGCATCCAATAGCTGTGTGAGTTAGGAGAAGCCTTCAGCTCCAGTGGTCCTAGAACAAGAGGCAGACCTGAATTCCAAGGTTGAGAGGTCTCTACACAGCCCTTAGAGCCAGAACTCTGAATTTTGATAGCTGACCTCCTGAACTGTAAAAGAATAAATTCCTATTTGTTAAAGCTGTCTACTTGTGGTATTTCTGTTACAGCAGCATTGGAGAACTAAGACAACTTTATTAAAACAAATTCAGTGTCATCAAGTTGATCCTGACTCGTAGCAACACCTGTAAATCTTTATGGAAGTTGATCTCCCCATCTTCCTTCCATGGTGCAGCTGGTGGGTTTGAACAGCTGACCTGGTTAGCAGCCAAATGCCTTATCCACTACACCACCAGTTATCATACTGTAGTGGTTTACATGTTGCTGTGATGCTGTAAGCTGTGCCTCCTTTATATGTAGGAGCTATTTAAATTATTGGGAGCTCTGGTAGTATAGTGCCTAAAGCACTTGACTGTTAATCAGAAGGCTGGCGGTTCAAACCCACCTGCCACTCCTCGCAAGGAAGGTTGAGCAGTCTACTTCCATAGTGATACCACCTCGGAAACTCAAGGAGGGTTCGCTGTGAGTCATGTCCAACTCGATGGCACATAACAACAACAACAATTTAAATCATTACCTTTGAAGACTACTTTTTTTTTTTTTTTTTCTGGTAGAAATATTTCTTTTTGTTTAGAAAGGATCAAAGATGGCATGATTTTCTATGAAATGTCTTACTTTCAGTAGATAAGTCTTAATTATCCGCTAATCAAGGGCATAGATCATAAACAGTTGATATTTGGAAGTTTTCATTTTCATGTCGTCAGACGGGACCATCCCCTGGAGAAAGGGTATCATGTTTGGTAAAGTAGAGGGTCAGTGAAGAGAGGGAAGACCCTGAATGAGATGGATTGATACAGTGGCTGCAATGGGGGTCTCAAGCATTGTGAGGATGGCACATGACCAGGGAGTATTTTGTTCTGTTGTATATAAGGTAGCTATAAGTTGGAACTGACCTTGGTGGCATCTAACAACAATAGCAACAACAACAAATGGGTAAAATGTTGAACAACATAGGAAGCATGAAAAGAACATGGAAGGAATACACAGTCACTGTACCAAAAAGAATTGGTTGATATTCAACCATTTTAGGAAGTAAGTAGCATTATCATCCAGAACTGATGGTAGTGAAGGAAGAAGTCAAAGCTGCACTGAAGGCACTGGCAAAAAACAGAGTTTCAGGAATTGACAGGATACCCATTGAGATGTTTCAACAAACAGATAACAGTGCTCGGGGTGCTTACTGATTTATGCCCAGAAAATTGGAAGACAGCTACCTGGCCAACCAACTGGAAGAGATTCCATATTTGTGCCCATTACAAAGAAAAGTGATCCAGCAGAATGTGGAAATTTAAACACTATCATTTATATCACATGTAGGTTAAATTTTGCTGAGGATAATTCAAAAAATGGTTTCAGAGGTACATTGATAAGGAACTGCCAGAGGTTCAAGCAGAATTCAGAAGAGGGCATGGAATGAGAGATACCATTGCTGGTGTCAGATGGATCTTGGCTGAAAGCAAAGAATACCAGTAAGATGTTTACCTGTGCTTTATTGAGTATGCAAAGGCTTTTTGACTGTGTGGGTCATAACACAATTATGGATGCCATTGCAAAGAATGGGAATTCCAGAACACTTAGTTGTGCTCATGAGGAATCTTTACGTAGGCCAAGAGGCAGGTGTTCGAACAGAATAGAGGGATATACAGCATGGTTTAAAATCAGGAAATGTGTGCATCAGGGTTGTATCCTTACACATACTTACTCAACCTGTATACTGAGCAAATAATCCAGGAAACTGGACTATATGAGGAAAAACTTGGCATAAGGATTAGAAAAAGACTCATTAGCAATCTTGCCTGCTGAAAGTGAAGAAGCTTTGAAGCACTTATTGATGAAGATCAAAGACTACAGCCTTAAGTATGGATTATACCTTAAGATAAAGAAAACAAAAATCCTCACACCTGGACCAATAAGCAATATCCTGATAAATGGAGAAAAGATTGAAGTTTTCAAAGATTTCCTTTTACTTGGATCCACAATCAGTGCCCATGGAAGCAGCAGTCAAGAAAGCAATCAACTTTATCTACTGCAAAAGACTTCTTTTAAGTGTTCAAGAGCAAGGATATCACTTTAAAGACCAGAATATACCTGACCTAAACCATGGTATTTTCAATAGCCTCATGTATGTGAGAACTGGACAATGAATATAAAGATCACAGAAAAATTGGTACATTTGTATTATGGTGTTGGTGAAGAATATTCAATGTACTGTCAGCTGCTAGAAGAATGAACAAATCTGTCTTGGAGGAAGTACATACAGAATGCTTTTTAGAAGGGAGAATGCCTAGACTTAGTCTCTTGTACTTGAAGCATAGCAATGATTGTGAGGATGGCACAGGACTGGGCAGTGTTTCATTCTGTTGTACATAAGGTCACTATGAGTTGGATCTGACTTGATGACACCTAACAACAACAGCAACAAATCTTTATGGAATCAGACTGCCTCATCTTTCTTCCTCAGAGTAGCTGCTGGGTTGCAACCACTGACCTTTGGTTCACAGCCAAATGCTTTAACCACTGTACCACCAGATCTCCTTGGAAGCCCTCTGGGGCAGCTCTGTTCTGTCCTATAGGGTTGCTAAGCATTGGAATTGACTCTGGCAGTAGGTTTGATTTAGGTAAAATGCTCTGGCACAGTGTTGTGTGCTAGGGTTAAAGCAGTTGATTATGGTATCTCCTTTTAAAGCAATTAAAATATGGTAGAGGAGACTCATTAAATCAGCCATTTTGCAGAAAATTATTTTACATTTAATGGGTTAAACACTGAAAAAAATGTATTAGGGGGCTGAGACTAGTCTTGGATCAGGGAAAATTGCCCAGGAGAATAAATTTAAGCTGAGATTTATCAAAGGAAGAGAGAGTGGGATAGCACTCCAAGCAGAAGAGGAATAGCATTTACAAAGACTGTGAGTTTGAAGAAGTTTGAGGGTCCTCAGTAACCAAAAGGCCTGTCTGGCCTATAGCCCTCACAGTGGCTCAGTGAGTTAACTCCATTTTGCAGATGGGCAAACTTAAACTCAGAACAGTTAAGTAATTTGTACATGTCTCACCACTATTAAATGGTAGACTCACAATTTGAACCAAGATCAGCCTGACTCCAAAATCTTTGCTCTCTTTACTATGCTATTGTTTCTCTGAGTCAGCTATCTCAAAATATATCTCCCTTTTTGTCATTTCTCAGAGAACTTAGCAACTCCTTCTCTGGCTAATTGTACAGCCAATGATCAGATTCTTTACTTACAGTAAGGTAATTTAATTCTACATGTTGCATTTACTTTTTAAAATGATAGTTATTACCACAGATTATCCCTAATCTTTGACTTTCAAACTGTATACGGATATACCAAGGAGATGTGGTGGATTTGGTTCCAGACCACTACAGTAAAGTGAATATCACAATATAGCTAGTCACGTTTTTTCATTTGCTAGTGCATGTTGTTATGTGCCGTCGAGTCAGACATGACTCATAGAGACCCCTCCTTGGGTTCTGGAGGCGTTATCACTATGGAAGTAGATTGTCCAACCTTCCTTCCGAGGAGTGGCTGGTGGGTTTGAAACGCCAGCCTTCTGGTTAGCAGTCAAGTGCCTTAGGTACTATGCTACTAGAGCATATAAAAGGTAAATTTACACTGTACTATAAGGCATAGAGGGGGCTCTGGTAGCATAGTGCCTACGGCACTTGACTGCTAACCAGGAGGCTGGCGGTTCAAACCCACCAGCCACTCCTCGGAAGGAAGATGGGGCAATCTACTTCCGTAGTGATACTGCCTCAGAAACCCAAGGAGGGGGTCGCTATGAGTCAGGTCTGACTCGATGGCACATAACAACAACAACAACAACATAAGGCATAGTGCCTAAGGCATTTGACTGCTAACCAGAAGGGTGGTGGTTCAAACCTACCAGCCACTCCTTGCAAGGAAGATTGGGCAATCTACTTCCATTTAGATTTACTGCCTCAGAAACCCAAAGTGGGTCAGTGTAAGTCAGAATTGACTCAATGGCAGTGATTTTTTTGTTTACACTGTACTGTAGTTTATTAAGTGTGCAGTAAAGTTATGAAAAAGTTCGAAATGTGAGAATCACCAAAATGTGACACACAGACATGAAGTGAGCACATGATGTTAGAAAAATGGCACCGATAGACTTGCTCGATGCTGGGTTGCCACAGACCTTTACTGTGGGAAAGAAGCAGTATCTGCAAATCACAATAAAGGGAATGTCTGTACTGGGGTAGGAATCTTGTGGACGCTGAGGTGGATATTGAAACTGCAGTGCTGTTCATGGCCCCTCATTTAAAAATAGCCTCGTGATGCTCATTAATTCTCAATAAATAATAGAAATAACTCTACTAGTGAATACTGTTCATATCCGATTCATCTATTGTAGTGGCAACATCAATGCGTTGCTGGTGGTGAGTATTTTAGTACGGCCAACATCTTTATCAGCTTCCACTTCTCATCCCTGAGACGCTCAGATAAACAAAGATCTGGGTCATAAATGTCATAGTTCTATTGCAATCACAGCCTCCTCCCACAACCCTAGTGGTGGCTCTAAGGATTTCTATACTCTCTTGTACAGAAATCTTTAGAGCCACCATTGATAATAATGCATTTTATTGAAAGAGGGAAAGTCAAAAAGGCTTCTATTGCTTTAAAAAATTTGAAAACCACTATCCTAGTTTGTGTGATATTTAGGGAAAATATTTCTGAAATATCTCTTCATCCCTGTCCACCTGCATGATTCCTCCCAAACCATTTTGTAAGTTGGGGAAGGATTATGTTGCTGTTTTTACTGTTATTGTTAAAGCTTATGGAAATACTATGGACTCATACATTGAAGCCTAGTACTTGAAATCTGAAAAATCTCCTGTACCTTCATTATCTCCAGGTAATTTTATGATAAAGTAAATGAATTTGGGCTAAATATTATTTTTGTTTTGTGTAAGAAGAGACATTTTAATGTAAATATCTAGTTTTATACAAATACCTAAACCAGAAAACCAAACCCACTGTCTTTGAGTTGATTCTGATTCACAGTGACCCTATAGGACAGAGTAGAACTGCCCTGTGGAGTTTCCAAGGCAATAAATCTGTAGAAGCAGACTGCCACAGCTTTCTCCTGTGGAGCAACTGGTGGATATCAACTGCAGACCTCTTGGCTTAACAACCACATCCTTGAACCGCTGTGCCATCAGTACTCTTTGCAAATACCTAGTAAATCCTTTATTATCGGAGTTTACTAAGTAAATGATTTCTTTTTTTTTCCTTTCCAACCTATCAGTGTCAGTTTTTCTTACCCTCTTAAATGTACTCCATAAATTTATGTGTGTATATGAGGTGACTATTTCTGGCCCTATCCCATTTTAACTCATTGTGTTAGGAATTTGTAAAGTTTGTTGTAAAGTAACTCATAGTTCTAGGTCTCTGAAGCTTGGTGGTTTATTCTTACTGTTGTAAATTTTATGTTTCTGTATTTTCAGTGGATTTCACTTAGTAGAACTGATTTACTTGAAAGGTGAAGTGATAAATTAACTCCCTCCACCACTCTTCTTTGTCCTCAGTTTTGTGTGAAATATTGATTGAAATAAATTTTGGCTTTGAAATTTCTCCCTTTTGAAAGCAATCAGAGACACTGATTTTAGAGGCTCATATGAAAATACTTTGTCATTATCGTTCTACTGTTCTTTCCTTTCAAGTTGCCTAAACACAGCTGAGTTCATAAGAGGAGCTAAGAAAACATGACAGTGCTGCCAAGTAGACAGGAAGCTGTAGTGGACCTAGTGAGCAGGGGAGGCTGAGCACACCCTCTATCCAATCAGCTGTGAGTGCTGTTGCTATGTGCTGCTCTTACTCTGCTGCCTTTGTGAAAAACCTTACAGAAGGAAGCGGAATAAGCACCCAACGCTGAACATTTATTTTAACCACTGCAGACATCTGGATCCCTCAGTTACTAACAGTATAGCTATTGACAGCCAGAAGGCAACTTCTTTTATGCAAGGATTCCAGTATGGTTTTCAATGGAAACAATGGGCTTCACAGAGAAGGTGTGTAACGAAGTGTTTTTAACGGCTTTATTTGGAAGCTTTCAATTTTCTGTAGCTGTTTACCAGTTGTATTTGTTTCACATGGATTTTTAATAAACAGGTCTATGAAAATTATCGTACTTTGAAAAACATTGAACTTAGGGAATGTTGTTTAGCTTCATAGCATGTTTTCTTTGAATAGCATTGCTTTAAAAGATTATTAAAATGCTGATATGAACAATGAGTGGAAAGAAAAGAAACCAAAATACAATGTGCTCATTTTAATGGAAAGGAAAATATAATAGGAATGAGAATATTGGGCAAGAAAAGGGGGTGAGCCAGAAGCATTAACGGTATTTGGGAATGTTTATTTATTTATTTATATAACAGATGTTAAAGAGAATGTATTTAAAATAAGTTACGTATATTTAATTGAAATTCATTGTTTCTGAATTCAACCGTGATTGTCAGAGTTTAGCTTTTATTTTAAGGAATTGGTGTGCTGTGTCTTATGAAGCATATCTGAAGATGCTCCTTCAAATTGTGCAATCCCTTAATTATTTGATCCACTGACTAGCTTTGTGCAGTTTAGATAAGGAATAGTAATATAATCTGACAGAAAATTCAATGTAGTATTCTAATAAATGTCTATATAGAAAATTGAAGAATAAAGGGTTTTGAAGATGACATTCCACAAATGGTAAAGATAGTATTTTAAAATTAAAGTAGGCTTCCCAAATGCAATAATTCCACTTCTGATTTAATACTGCAAATACAGTGAAATTTTAGCAGTTTAAACCCCACAGTTTTAATATCTGTAGCATATAGACCATAGTTTATTTTTATGATATCTAGAAGAACCGGTTTGTCCAATGGATTACAGGAAACTTTTAAACCTTTTTAGATAAACAAGTTTTTAACATATCTTCAAATACTGTGAAATTTTGGAATTTATATAGTTCATTTAGCTAACAATTCTTTTAAAGTAATTAAAGCAAAGCACAAGAATTAGTTATGAGCAATCCATGTTGAGCTAATAATCAGTTTTTCTTTTGCTTAGTCAGTTTCACATGGTTGTCTGAGTGGCTCCTTTTTAATTTACTCACTGATTTATGTCTGAGTAAAGTTAGTATAATGTAAACTCCAAGCTAATATCTGAGTTATATTTGTTATCTGCAGAAGTGATAATTTTGGAATAGGATTGGTTTTGTTCTTGTTACTTTAAAGAAGCTCTTGTCTTTAGAAAGGCTTAGCAAAATCAATGTCAGTATTATTTGATAAATAAGGACAGATAATATTAAATAAGGGTAGATAATATTTTTCCTTTAAAAGAAAAATGTCATGCTTTTTTTGTCCTTTACTGATCATTTTTAGTGATACACATAAAATATTTGTAGTAAATTTAAAGGACTTCAAATAATAGGTACAAATTTATAAAATAAATTATCCATAAACATGAAAAGCATGTTTCATGTAAGCCTGCAAATTCAAAAGACTGGCTTCTCTTAATTTTTCCACTTTGCTAGATGCATTCCAAAACTTGAACTTGATAGCAGTTATCATAAAAATTATAATAAAGGTATTATATAATTTGGACTTGATGGCATACACAATATAAAGAGAGGAGGTGTGTGTATGTGTAGGGGCTGGGGGAGTTAGGTAGAGGTGGAGGCATGCAGAGAGGACCCAAGTTAATGAAATACAATTCCAACTACATGGAGTCAGTATAGTCATTTTCATTTTTTGAACTATTATTCTTAATTACTAATTTAATTCTCTCATTGTAGAAGTATAAACACCAAAGTTTTGTTTAAATTGATTTGCTTCCCCTCCCCTCTTGGTTTATTTCTTAAGAACTAGTAGAATTTAAAAGAGCAGGCTGCTTTCCTTCATATGCTACAAAATATGGAAAAATACGAAATTGGCAAGAAAGTTGGATCTACTGTTGTGCCATTGTGTTGCAGGAAGAATATTCTTTGCAGAATCAAAGACTTTATTGCTGGACTTAGTATCTAAGGATATTTTTTATACTGGAATATCTGAAAGTTCTGTTTATTATCAAGATCTCAGGCAACAAACTGATGTTTATAATCTTATCAAATATAGCAGCATTAATACCATATTTCAACTCTGTTAATTCATTATTTCTACAATCGAATTCTTTTTAAAAAACAAAACCACCCATTGCTATTAAGTTGAGCAACCCTATAAAACCTAAAAACAAACTCACTCCCATCAAGTCAATTTTGACTCGTAGCTACCCCCTTTGAGTTTCTGAAGTGGTAGATCTTTATGGAAATAGATTGCCCAGTCTTCTTTTCACAGAGTGGCTGTGGGTTTGAACCGCCAGCCTTCTGGGAGTAGTCAAATGCCTAGGTGCTACACCACCTGAGCTCCTTGAGCAACCCTATAGGGCAGAGTAAAACTGTCTCCAAGGGTTTCCAGTGCTGTAAATCTTTATGGAAATAGACTGCCACACCTTTCTCCAGCAGAGCAGCTCATGGGTTCTAACAGCTGGCCTTTTAATTAGCAGCCAAGTACTTAACCACTGTGCCACCAGAGCTTCTTCAGAATTATTGTAATATCTTTAAATTGGCTACATTTTTCTGTACAGATATGTACAGGTATGTACTTGAGACCCATGATACATTCTGTGAAATAGGACATTATGTGAGTTGGCGTGGTGTGAACACCATATTCAGACCTTATGGGAGCTTACTTCCAGTCATCTTTGTTGCCGTTGCTGCTGCTCTGGAGCTAGTGGGTGAGGTTAGAGGAATGGCAGCAGCTGCAGTGGTAACTGAGAGGGTGGCACTAGGAGCAGAGCAAGAGGAATTGGACAGGGAAGGAGCAGGATGTGCCTAGGCCCCACTCATTGTTCTGCCCTCCTCAGCAGCAGGAGTACCCTGGACTCCGCAGCCAAAGAATGCCCAGGAGCCTATGCCCACAGTTATGTTCTCTGTTTCACATGCCTGTATGCCATCTATGGTACAGTGCTACAGGAGTCTGGGTTTGGAGTCTTTCAAACCATTAAGGGGACATGAACCAAGAGGTGTGTGTGTGACTTGTGGAACAGAAAACTGATTCACCCAAATTACAACAAAAGTTTTTTAAAAAATATAAAGGGAAATAATAAGCAAAAGGAGAACTGCTGTCCCTTAAAAAGAAAAAAAAAAAACAAAGCACTGTGGACATGTAGGATGCTGCCTAAACAAGCATTAAGCAGCGCATACCTGAAGTTGTAAGTGGAAAAAATAGCACCTCTTCTCAAAAACTATATGTATTTTTTGGTCTTAGCCAGTCAATAAAGCAAAACGAACAGATGTGCTAGTATTTGTCAGATGCAGTGATTGCTGTAACTGATTTTACTTCAAGAAAAATAAATTTAATATGTAAATATTAACTTAAAATTTAAAAAATCAAAATAAAATTCCACAATTAAAAATCTCAGGCTAGAGAGGTGTAACAACCTGTGTTTTTCTTTTTTCTCTAGGTTTTCTGCTAGATATTATAATTCTTGCTTCAGGTATTATCACACATTTGAGTCTTGTATGCATACCTTAAGTATTCTATAACATAATGTTCCTTTGTTCATATTCTGCATCCAAACAGGATTTAGTTATTATAGTCAGCTGGGCAGAGAAGTTTCATCTTGAAAGGTTTTTGTCAGACATTTTCATATATTAAACACTGCTATTGCATAAACTATAATGTTTTCTTTTTTTAATCAGCTTTCACTGAGTCAAGTCTGTGTCACTATGAGTTTTAAAAATATAAATTTAGCATATTACTTGAATCTGATTATATAATCCTTTGAGATGAGGCTAAGTTACAAAAATAGCAATTATTAAGGACTATTAAGTGAGAAACTGGAAATACTTTCTTGTTCTTCATTTTTACTCATTTTCTTCAGTTTTACTCATTGAAAGTCTTGTAGCATCAAAGGACTCAAATGAGATGGTATATGATAAGCACAGGGACAGTAAAATTGTAAATCATATGGTTGAGCATCAGAATTTACTTTAAGCTTCCTGTCATCCAGAATATGAAAAGGAAACTATGCCAGTTATATTTGTCCTTGCTCTTTAGTATGGTACAGGTTTTCTCCTGCTACCTAAAAGTAGAACATTCCTATGAAATCTGTCATAAGCCTAAATAGTGTAAAGTGAAGAAGCAATTACCATTAATTTATATGGGAAAAAATTTTCCCAGACCAAAAACATAACCTGCCAAATCATACCAAATAACACGTAAAAACCTAAAACAATGCTAACTTGTAGTAAAAGCAGGAATGATACAATACATGCAAAGCTTATATAAAATAGAAATAAGGTATGTACTGCCAGGAACTCTGGGTCCTGTTCACTGTGACTTGGTCAGGCGAAAGACAGGAGACCAAACTTGGGGAATTGAAAGGCAGATTTATTTCATTGGTCAAGGAAAGGAGCAGCCGGGGCTATGTGCTGCCAAGAATGCTCAAAGAACGGGGACAGCAGTGTCTTTTATACGGTTTATAGCAAGGAAATATGTACAATTACTTTAGCAATGCTGGGTATGCATACGACATGGGCTGTTAGACAAACATGGGCTGTCATACACAGCATATTTTAAAATGGCAGCTACAGCTCCACCCTGGCGGAGAAGTTAATATGTATGAGGCACTTAATGAAGCAAAGATTACAAAGTTGTACACTAAACCTGTCTCATAGTAAGGTATAGTTCCTAGAGAAGGAACTTGGCAGTGCAACTCTTGCGGCTCAGAATGTGTGCTGCCTCTTTAAGAGCTGAAAGATACATTTTGTTTTTACCTTTTTTTTTTTTTTTGTAAAAGCGAAAACTCTTTGGATTTATTTTTATTACCAACAACAGATACTAATACAGGCCTTTTGTAAAAACTAAGTGACCTAAAGTGAACTTTTGAAAATTGGGGCATACCTATATTGCTAAATATTTGCAATTAAAATTTAAGTTGATTTTTGTTTTGTTCATAGTTTTGATGTATTTTTAATATGTTCAGATTTTGGGTGGCTTCCTCTGTCTCATATGTTTTACTGTTACCTACCTATATGTGATATTGGGCATGTTATTTTTCCTCTCTAGGCCTTAGCTTCCCCATTAATATGCTGACATTTTAGGTGGGTTTAAATGTGGTGTATAAAAACTGCTTAGAGTATTGGTGCAGAGTGAGCACTCAGTAAAATGTGAGCTGCTTATTGTAGTAAGCATCCATTTTCTTTAAAATTATTCTGCATAAAAAATTGAGAACTTTTCAATTTTCTCGGTATTTTGAGCATGTTACGTGTGTGTGTGTGTGTGTGTGTGTGTGTATACATATATTTAACTTTTATTGTGATTTGGGTGGTAGTTTACGGAGCAAATTCATTTTCCGTGCAGCAGTTCATAAACATTTTGTTTCATGAAATTGACTGCAATTCCCAACAATGTAACAGCTCCCTTCCCACTTCCTCCCTGTAGTTACCTTTTCCCTGTGCCCTTCTATCCTATGCATTCCTGCCCCCTGATCTATCTTCCTGTGCAAATACTGCCCTTCTTGTTCTCCCATGATTGATTGTTCTAAGAAGTATATTGCCGGATGTAAAAATTTACCCTATATGCCTGTCTGTTGTTTGGCTGAAAGTCACAGGAATGAGTTCAGTTCCAGACCTGAAGGGTAACTAGAGGCCATAATTTTGTGGGTCTCACCAGTCTCTCAGACCAGTAAACCTGTTTGATTCTTTGTTTAATGATTTTGACTTTTATTCCACATTATTCTCCCACTTTATCCAGGAACTCTTGCACTGATCTCTTTCTGAGTGGTTGACAGTGGTTTTTCTGGTCTCAGGGTCATGTAGGCTGAGGTTGTTATGGTCCACTAGTATCTTGGACCAATTATTTCCATGTGTCTTTGGTTTTCTTCAAACAATTTTAACTGTTTTTTTTAGGCTTTATCTCCAGAATTGCACATTTACAGATAAAAGGTTTTTTAAATTTTCTAAGGTACTTCAGGGGAGCTCTGGTAGCATAGTAACTAAGGCACTTGACTGCTAACCAGAAGGCTGGTGGTTCAAACCCACCAGCCACTCCTCGGAAGAAAGGTTAGGCAATCTACTTCCTTAGTGATACTGTCTCGGAAACCCAAGGAGGGGTCGTTATGAGTCAGGTCCGACTCGATGGCACATAACAACAACAACAGCAAGGTACTTCAGGATTTGGAAAGTCATGGAAAAATGGAAATTTGGGTAGAGAAGTATCCCAAAGTAAGGGCCTCATAGCTGGTGCATGAGGTTGACAGGTCTGCTGAAGAGGTGATGGTGGAATGATTGATCTGGCTCCACTACCATCCTACCCAGGCCCTCAACCCTTCTTGCCTCTGCTGAGGAAGGTTCAAAAGCAAGCAGAAATATGGCTTGTAGCTTTTTTTGTTCAGACTACAATAAAATATTGGTCTTAAAGAGTTTACAGGACAGAATCTTCTGAGTATTTTAAGTAGCATTTGCCCTGTGGGTATCTCTTCCCCTGTGGAGAAAGTACATACAGTGGTTCAAACTTACCTGGGCACTGTGAGGAGCATCAACAGATGATGATAATTATGTTAAAGATGTTTAGTGTATCTGGAAATGCTTCTTGAATGTTTTTTTTTTTCATAGCAAGGAACTGTATACTAAGATAAACATTTGACTCACATTAGACAGTCATACTGAAGTGCTGTGACTTAAACACAGATTTAGGAACAGAACTCATTCACAATCGTGGCACGGCCTGTAACACCAAGGGACAAGACAAGCCAGAAATTAAATATCATCACAGATAAGATCAGTGTATCTAAATCTAAATATAAGAACCTCTAAAATAAGAAGTCTTTGGTGTAATTACGACCAGATTCTTAAAGTGCAGACTCCCAAGGCAAAATGTTCAGAAAATGTTCTTTTATTTATCCTTTTAATAAGTACACAAATTTCAGGTTTCTTTCAGTTTACTACAGTATTTTCATTACTTTGAGATCTTATACTTACTATGTTATTGTGGAAGGACAGAAGGGTAGAACTTTTTTAGAAATCAGTATACTGATTTAACCTGATTGCATTGCATTGATGTATAGATAGCACCTGCTTTTTTGAAGTTTGCTTTGAGCTACTTGCTTTTATGAAAGACCTACCTTAGTACCTGGTTTTGCTATCTGAAAGAAAGAGCATTTTGCTTTTCCAAAAAAAGGCAAAAAGCGAAACTAGTGTTCAGCGTTTGTTTTTGCAGCAAGCCCTTAAAGAGGCAGTGCACACCCCAAGCAGTGAGCAGCCCCAGTCACCAAGCTCCTTTCCTCAGGAACTACACTCAGCATCAAGCCCCAGTAGCTTTGAACTTTGTCTGCGAGCACTATATGTTAGTGTTATTTTAGGTTTTATATGTCATGATTTGGTAGGTAATTTTTTGGGTCTGTGAACGCTAAAAAAATTTTTCCATATAAATAATGGTAATTGTCTCCTTGCTTTATACCATTTCGGCTTATGACAGGTTTCATAGGATTCATAGAACACTCTACTTTCAGATATTGGGGAAAATTATTTGTTTTGAGTAATGTATACTCACCTTAAATCACTTCTCTAAAAAATATCCACATAGAAAAAGAACAAAAGAGTTATTGTTCTGTATTAGTATCTCATCCATTTTTGGTACTGATCCTTTTGCTAGGTGGAAAAATGCATCTTTGTGTGTGTATACACATACACACACACACACTGGATAATATCTAGAGGTTCATAAATTCTCTTTGGTTAAGAAATCTGAAACGTGATTGGGTTTTAGTCAGTATGAAATCATTAGTTATTAAAAAATTGAGGCTTAAAATGGACTGAATAAGGATTTCAGGATACATATGCAAGCAAATCATTAACTAGTGAGCATGAAGTTCTGTTTTGTAGGTTCTGAGGAGTTGGTAGAATGTTCCAATATGTATTCCATACATTAGTACTCTTGCAGATGGGTTTGCCCTGGGGAGCACCCAGTATTCCTGGGCTGACTCCTGTTTTCTGGATGGGCTTATGGTAGAGAATTAATACAAAAGAATTAAGTCTGGAATGCACTGCCCAAGTCCCCAGCACCTCCATATCATCTCTGAGTTGTACACTGACGTTAGAAGAAACTTAAAAGGCCCTTCCTTTCATCTCAAACTGATACCTGGAATCTATTTTCAGAAATAATTCTGTATTGGAGATGACAGATCCACTGCTATAGCTGTTACCTAGTTCAATCTTTCTTGAAGAGAACAGAGCAGACCTGACCGATCTCACTGTGTATGCTCAACTCCTAATAAAAAACAAAACAGCTCATTATTTTATCTACATTTTATTTCTCTAGGAGTTTTGGATTTCATGCATACAAATACACACACAGTGGAAAACATGAATGTTGAGAGTGCTTAGAAGTAAGGGTCATGCATATGGTAGAGGGAAGGAGGTTAAAAGGACAGAGTATCTTTTTGGGAATCAACCTATGTTGTAATCATATTCCCATGAGTTAAAAATGTAAGACTAAATTAGGTGAAGTTTAAGGATAATTTTGGAAAGTTGTTCCAGTTATCTGGGATTAGGAAAGCTAGAACAAAATAGAACAGCACTAGATAGAACAGTGGGTTGTTCCTTTTTTAGTGCAGGATATTCTGAGTGTATTGCTAAATTTAGGGTTTATGGTTTTGAGAGAGTAGACTTTGTTTCTTTTTTTGCAAATGTTTGCTCAACTCTTTGTCCCAGGGTTCTTTGTCCGGGGAGTATAGAGTGATAATACCATATAAACAGGAACATTTCCACAAAGGATGGTGAAAATGACAGTATTTTGTACTTGAGATTTTCAGGTTTTGGAACAATGATGAATTAGGTGTGATGGTTTACACAGAGTATAGAGAAATGCAATGAAATAAGCTTAGGGTAAGAGGATATGTATGAAATCTATGTGACTCTAAGTGTGAGTCCATGTACCTGTGATGTATGGCTAAAAGCACAATTCTGCAGCCTGAACTTTAAGGAAGCAATACGAAAGGACATCATGAAAGTTCCTCAACACTGACTGGAAAAAAAAAAAAAAAAAAAGCTCTGGCTAGCTCTTATTTTTAAGGAAAAAAAAAAAGCTCTTGCTAGCTCTTATTTTAAGGTAGTATAGTGGTTAAGGCATTTAACTGCTAAGCAAAAGGTTGGTGGCCTGCCAGCCACTCCATGGAAGAAAGGTGGAGCAGCCTGCTTCTGTGAAGATTTATAGCCTTGGAAACCCGGTGGGGGTTGCTATGAGTTGGATTCGACTCGATGACAGTGAGTTTAGGTTTTTTGGTTTAGTTCTTATTTTTATTTTTTAAATATTATGCCCTCTGGGAACTTTTCCCTGATGCCTAAGATTGCATTCCCTTCTAAGTATTCCCATAACACCTCAATCTGCCCTGTTGTATTACCATGTTTTATGTTTTTCTGTATTCTTTCCGTAAGCCTGCCTTTTACTTGGAAGATAGGGAAAATTGCCTTCTGGAGAAGAGCTGAGTTTCATTGATAGTTATTTTTGATGTGTAGGTGTTGAATACTTTTTCCACTCTTATCTTCTATCCAGTCTTTAAAATTATTTACAATTCCTTTTTTTTTTAAGATTGAGGTGCCCCCAACTCCTCAGATAAGCATTCAGTAATCTCTTCAAGATTGTTGAGGCCTAGACATTCTAATAATTAATAAGGAAATTAGACCATAGAAAGTGCCATCTTTCATTATAAAAAAAATTTTTTTTGACAGTTTAAAGATTTTTGCCTTTAGGCTACATACGTATTTGGAGAGTGATTGCCTAATGCAATTTCATTATTTTGAAAACAACTATTTTTTGTTCCATTTAAGAGAATTATATTGAGAGCATTAAAAGCAGTTCACAATGCTATCTCAGTGCAAAAGAAAGGACAGGAACCAGGACTACTCTTGACTAAACTAAGTAAAGCCTGCTTAAGGAAACAAAGAAAGACCAGAAGATTTAATTAGACGATAAGTGTGATATTTCAGGTGATAAATTTGTAGAATTTTATTTCCAACATTGACTTTTAAATTTAAAAAGATAGAAAAACCGGTGTTAATTAACTATCAAATCCGAGAGAAGAAGAATAATTAATTATCTGGAAAGGGAAATAGTAAGTTTTTATCACTCCAACCAGAAATAAACTAGAAATAAGAGAGCAAATATATATTGGAACATTGAACATTCCTTAATCCAATGAATTACAAGTGTTTGAGTACTTAATAGGAACCCCAGTGGCACAGTGGTTAAGCATATGACTGCTAACTGAAAGGTTGTCAGTTCGAATCCACTAGCTACTCCATGGGCGTCTCTGTGGTAGTCTGCTTCTGTAAAGATTTACATACAGCCTTGGAAACCCCATGGGGGCAGTTCTACCCTGTCTGATAAGGTCGCTGTGAGTTGGAATTGACTCAATCGCAGTGGATTTGATTGGGTTTGGTTTGGAGTGCCTGATGCCAAGCACTCTACTGGGCAACAGAGATTTTTAATCCTTGTTCTTATGGATTGTAACAAGTTAGAGGAGATAGAAATGATGATTTAATTATATTTGTGCCGATTTTAGAAAGGAAAATATAAAGTGCAGTGATCTCTTAAAAATGGTAAAAAAAAAACATGGGATCAGATGAGATAGAGATGTAAACATAAGCTGAAATAGAAACCTTCTGATTATTTTCATACACTTTTAAAAACACATAGGACTTTGAACAAGTGGTAAATTATTTCTTTTTTTTTCCTTCATTAGAGAAGGAATCTCTGGGTGGTGTAAACAGTTAATGCATTCAATTGCTAACTGAAAGGTTGGTGTTGGGGTCTGTCCAGATGTGCCTTGAAAGAAAGGCCTGGAAATCTACTTCTGAAAAAACAGCCATTGGAGACCCTGCAGTGCACAGTTTTATTCTGACATGCATGGGGTTGCCATATGTCAGAGTCCAAATTGACTTGATGGCAACTGGCTTCTGTGTTTTTCATGAGAATAGTATAACCAATATATTTGTTAGAAAATGTACTGAAAAAATCCCATTCACAAGAGCAAAAAATATAAATATAATTTTGAATAAGCTTAATAGAAGAATCTATTAAAGAAAATTTTAAGACTCTACAAAGAATATTTTTAAAAGGCTTGCATAAATGATGAGATTTAAACTTTAAAATGTAGTTTTAAAATAATTATCTTAAATGAGGGGCGTGTGTGTGTGTGTGTGTGTGTGTGTGTGGTGATTATACATAACAGAAAAACACTTTCAACTTTTTTGTTTTTAACATGTACAATTCAGTGACTTTAATTGTACATGCTTTCGTCATGTTGTGTAATCATCATGACCATGTTGTTTCCAAATTTTTCCATTACCTATAAGAGAAGCATAGTGCAACGCTGGCCCCCCCCACCCCCCAAGACAATGATTCTCCCTTTCCCTACTCCCTTCCATCTCTGGTAACCACTAATAGCATTTTAGTCTCTATACATTTGTCTCTTCTATATATTTCATGGGAGCTCTGGTAGCATAGTGCCTAAGGCACTTGACTGCTAACCAGGAGGCTGGCGGTTCAAACCCACCACTCCTCGGAAGGAAGGTTGGGCAATCCTACTTCCATAGTGATAACTGCCTCGGAAACCCAAGGAGGGGTCACTATGAGTCGGGGCCGACTCGACAGCAAATAACAATAACAACATATATTTCATATATGAAATAAATTTTGAATCACCAGAATCATTGAATTAGTGAACTACCTGAATATTGGAAAAGTGGGTCTGGAGTGCTCTCCTGATGGAGTTTGAAACAAAAGATGAATCACCTCCTAAACCACAAAGTTTTTCCATGGTGTGGTTTCAAGAATATTAACATAGTTGGAGAGATGCATTAAACCAACTGAGGTGGGGCTCTGTGGCCTTCTAGGAGGGAAGTGCTGGAAACAGGAGGAAGTCTGTGATTCAGTAGGATACAGAGGGTGGAGTACTAGGAGAGGAGGAGGTGGTTTTAGGAGAGAATGAGTAGATTAGTTTTGCCTGCGGGAGCATTGATAGAAAAAGGAGAGTAATGAGTGATGAGGTGAAAAAAAAAAAAAAAGCCTTTTTTTCCACAGGAGATACTAAGGGATCAGATAAGGGAGGTTGTTGACATAGAAGCCTTGGAACTTCATCACTGATGCCTTATTGGAGACAAGAGAAGGGGAGGAGGCATAGATGATTGTGAAGTTTCAAGTTTGAAAAAGCAAAAACAGCTGTGGTTGGGACAAGTTTTGTATGCTGACCAACACCCCTGTAACTATTTTTAGTTTGTGGTAGGCTAAATGTAGTAGAGTCAGTCTGTGTTTGTGGCCAAAGTGATGCTAACAATAAATGGATGGTGATAAACTCCAAAACAGGCTCAAGTATAATTATATAATAATTTATAGAAAATATGTAACATAAAAAATAAAGTGGAAGGGACCATCTAGTTTCATACACCTTCATTTTACAAATGAGTTTTCTGTGGGCCACAGTTTAAATGACCTTTCCCTAGGTCTGGAGCTAGTTTATTACAAAGCTGAAAATAGAATCCAAGCTTTCTGGCTTTTAGGACAGTTATTTTTCAAGTTGCTATAATATTTTTTAATTTGTTGAAAGATGTGAATTTCACCATCTATTATATGTATAAATGAATCTTGATTTTAAGATTTGTTAACTGTCAAAATTTAGGGGAATATTTCAGTTAAATACGGAATTTAAGCAGATTGGCAATTTATATTCAAACAGATGGTTTTGGAATAATATAACAATAAATAATTGTTTGATCGTAAAAGCTATGCTCAACTGACTATAATTCTAATTGTGTGTGAATTGGCTGGACTAAAACCAGTTTAATCTGGTTCTAGGAAATATTCTATACTTGGCTGCCTAAAGTGGATGATAATGACCACAGAGTCATCCAATAAAACATTAATTAAAGGCATTATATTACCATTAAATCCCTCTGCTTCATCATTATCTTTCTGAAAGAATGCTGCCTTTGGCAGAGTTACTTACCATTTTAAAGGGAAATACAGCAATATGAATCTACCTTTTCAGGGGGAAATTAGAAAAAGTGTTATTTTTGTTCTCACCAACTTTATGTAGCAAGGTGATATCTTTATGACAACCATTTACAGTTAAACTGTAATTTTCCACCCTAAATAATTGATCTCACATTTGCATGGAGGTTAATGAACAAACCCACTTGAACAAATAAATGGTTACAAAGGTGGCATTGTCTGCCTGCTTCAACTGGTTGAATCACTGAAGGAACTGATGGATATTCTTTCTTGGTGCTATTACATCATCTCATTTTCTTTTTGGCAAGCCATCATTCTCATAGACTCTGGTTCATTGCCCCCTTTTCTAGAATTGGCACATTTCCACTTTTGTAGAACACAGTCTCCACCCTCCCCATCATTGCTTCTTCAGTGAGAGGTAGGCTTCTTCAGCTGACTGAGTTGAAAGCAGCAGGGAGAGAGGGAAGGACTCTATAGCACCTAGTTGGGCTTTGATTACTATTCACAGAGGCTAATGTCAAATAGCATTCACCCTAGTATCTTCTTTACGTTGGTGGTTCCCAAAGGCTGCTTGTCAGGCCTGTGGTAGTATAAGATCAGGTTTTCACATGCCTGCAGCAAAGATGTCAGTCTTTTCCAGGAGGGACTGTCCTTTATCTGTGATCATCCCTTCCAACATTTTGTTATTAAATGCCTCTTCTTTTATGAAATGCTGGTGAAAGATCAGATAGCTGGTACTTGTTTTTTTTCCTTCTAATTTTGCTTTTATTTAAAAAGTAAAGCATTTCATTTTTTTTTTCTCCAGTAGTAGAGCTGTTTAATCTGCCTTTTTTTTTTTTTTTTTTAATTGTGATTTGGGTGAAAGTTTACAGAGCAAATTCACTTTTCATACAGCAGTTCACACACACATTGTCTCATGGCATTGACTATAATTTACCCCAATGCAACCGCTCCCCTCCCACTTCCTTCTGATAGTTACCTCTTGCCTGTGTCCATCCCTCTATGCACTTCTGTCTCCTGAGCTGTCTCTCTGTGTATAAACAGCTCTTCTTTCTCCCAAGATTGTTGTCTCCAAGGAGTGTATCCACCACAGGTAAATGTTCAACTCATATGCCTGGCTAATCTGCCATTTTTGCAAACTTATTTTACCTTCCTATGTTGGCATTAATATATATTATCTATCTACAAGTTTATAGATTATTGAAATAATCATAAGAATTGAATGCTTTGCTATTTAACTTAATGAATCCTGTCATGCATTTTTCTAAACAATACTCAATTTATTTTAATGGTTGTTAGGATATTCCATCATGTTGACATAACATATCATTTTCTTCAGGTAATTTTTTTTTAATTTATAACTTCCCTACTACAGTAGATATAAAATGAGTTTTTGATATGGTTTTATTGAGTTTGTCTTTGATTATTACAGCAGTTAATATTTACAAATAGTATTAGTGCATGCTGTGTAGTACATGCTGTTTGAAAAATGTACAGAAGTGTAGTACATGCTGTTTGTATTTCATCTGTGCAAGTTAATGCTTTCTCTTTTCATTTAACATTTGAAACAGTAATAGTTTAATTAAAATAGTATATAGAACCACTGGTGTATGGTAGATAATCAGTATTTCCCCCTCAATCACGATATACCCTCACAACTGTTATTAAATAATAATATGTTTTTATCTTGGAAAACTTACATGTAGTAATGGTCTTAAAGTTTTTATATATAATTAGTCATTTGGAGAGTTTTTTGTTCTATTTCAGTAGTCTTTTGAAAAATGTCTTTACCAAAATAAAAAGTTGATAACCCTCCTCACAATTTTTTTGGAAATATTGCCTATCTGTAATTTTAAAAGTTAGAACCAAATATGTACCTTATGTGTATCTTTGGTTGCTCCCCAACCCCCCTTGTGCTTTTTTTTTTTTTTTTTAAATTTTTGTTGATTTGGGTGAAAGTTTGCAGAGCAAATTCATTTTCCATACAGCAGTTCACATACACTTTGTCTCATGACATTGACTGCAATTTCCCACAATGCAATAGCTGTCTTCCCACTTCCTCCTCATAGCCACCTCTTCCCTATGTCCTTCCCTCCCATGTACTCCTGCTCCCTGTGCTGTCTGCCTGTGCATACACAGCCCTTCTGTTCTCCCATGATTGATCTCTCCAAGGAGTGTATCTACCTAATGTAAATATCCAGCTCATATGCTTGTCTTTTGTTTGGCTGGAAGCCCCAGGAGTGGGTTCAATTCCAGACCTGAAGGTCAGCAAGGGGCCATAGTCTCAGGGCTTTTACCAGGTTATATCAGACCAGCAAACCTGGCCTTCCCCCCACTTTTTTTTTTTTTTTTTTATGGTTTTGAGTTTGTTCTACATTGGTCTCCCACTCTATCTAGGATCTCCTACATAGATCCACCTTTGAGTGGTTGATAATGGTAGCTGGGCACCATCTAGTTCTTCTGGTCTCATAGTCATGTAGGCTGAGGATCTTGTGGTGTACCAATCCCTTGGACTAATTGTTTCCATAAATCTTTAGTTTTCTTCTTTCTTCTTTGCTCTAAATAAGGAGAAACCAATCCCAACCCCTTTGTCTTGAAAAATTTGATTAAAAAATGTGCAGAAGTGTAGTACATGCTGTTTGAAACAAAATTCAAACAAAAAAGTGTATAAACAAATAAAAATTCCTGATTCTTCCTTACCACCCCCATGCCTATTGTTACTTTTAGGAGTAAAGTATCTACAGTTTAGTGCATGCATCTCCAGTCTTTTGACATGTAAGTGTGAATAATATTATGTGTTTCAAAAAAATTTTATGCAAAATAGGATCATACTGTATATAATGTTCATAACTTGATCTTTTCAGGCAGTCATATTTGTAACTATCATCTGTTATGAGACATACAGATACTTAACTTCAGTCTTTAACATTAGCACAATTTTCCATTGTAGGTCCATTTTGGCATTTTTTTTAAAAAGTCTTGATCACTCAGGTTGTTCCTTACAGGAAATAGATGAATCCTTTAGATATTTATGTCATAGTGTTTTGTTAAGAAATTTTAGTAAGTTATTAGAAAATGGCTTAGCAAAATTCAAACATTAGACATATATAAAATAGATTTGCTTAGCCATTTGTCTAGTAAAATATAGGTCATCCCAATTAAATTTGAATTTCAGATAAACAATGAATAAATTTTGAGTTTAAGTATGTCCTCTACTGAAATTCAAATTTAACTAGACTTTCTGTATTTCTGTTTGCCGAATTTGGCAACCTTAGGCATAGAAAGTAAATGACATCCTATAATTTTGTCCCATAGCCCCAGAGGTACCTATAGCAAGTAGTTTTGTATTTGTTTCTAAGGTTTTTTTTTTTTTTTTACAAAAACAAAAACAAAGGATCATGGTTTATATATTGTTCTATAACTTGCTTTTTCACTTAATGGTCGATCTTAGCAATTTTTCCATGTTTGCTCACATCAGCAATTTTAAAATGTTCATGTACAAAATATTTGTATAATTTATTTAAAATTAATAAAAGTAGTGTTTTGATTAAAAAAATAGTAGAAAAGTACATGTTTCTTTGTTTTTCAATGCTGAGTGAAATGTTTATTTATAATTTTTACTGTGATTTGCATGAAAGCTTACACAGCAAATTCACTTTTCATACAGCAGTTCATCCACATTTTGTCTCATGACATTGACTGCGATTTCCCACAGTGTAACAACTCTCTTCCCATCTCCCCCTTCCCTGTATGCTTTCCTCCCATGCACTTTTGCCCCAGAGCTGTCTCTCTGTTCATACACTGCCCTTCTATTCTCCCATGGTTGATCTCACCAAGGAGTGTATCTACCTAATGTAAATGTTCAACTCATATGTCTTTTATTTGGCTGGAAGCCAGAGGGGTGCATTCAATTCCAGACTTGAAGGGCAGTTAGGGGCCATAGTCTCAGAGGTTTGACTAGGCTTTATCAGACCAGCAGCAAACCCAGTTCTTTCTTTCTTTTTTTTTTTTTTAATGATTCTGAGTTTTGTAAATAAAACGTTTTTGATAGTTTCAAATTATGGTCCTATATAATATTTAGGTATAACACATTTCTAAATCCTTAAGATGCTATAGAGACTTTCTGGACAATTCTGTTTCAATTGTTAAAAACAGAGAATTGGTAATGAGAGCTACATTTGGCTTGGTATAGGCAGTGTTGACTAGGAAACTACTCAAATGGCAATAAGGTATGTCAGTTGTGGATATTTAGGGAGATTGTATAATCTGTCTAGACTTTTTCTGATACTACAATCTTTCATCAGAGAGAATTTGTAAAACTAATTTAGATAAACTATGTGAAAGTACTTCTGACTCAGAAAAATTACAGTATAAATCTAAAGTGCGATATTGACCTTAATGCAATTAAAAATGATTGATTTTTGAAAATACAGTTTGCATCAATTCAACATTGGGA
Source organism: Orycteropus afer afer (assembly GCF_000298275.1). Lineage (NCBI taxonomy): Eukaryota > Metazoa > Chordata > Mammalia > Tubulidentata > Orycteropodidae > Orycteropus > Orycteropus afer. Next base: position 5,441,719 of record NW_006921613.1, read on the forward strand.
TGGACCTTAAGATACAGGAGAAGAAAAATCACTTTAATACCGGAACATGGCTCAGTTTTTGGACTCTTACCATATAAATATAGAAAGGTCTTACTGCTAATCTTTCCAAAACTTCAAGAAACTAAACTGGTAATAAAACATCTAAGGTAGAAAAAGAGATGTCTTAAAAGATTTTAGTACTTAACGAGTCTTAGATTTCAATTCACAGCTGTTTAAGGGGAAAAAAAGTTTTGAGCCAGCTTTTAAATTATTATTATAGTATAGATACCCCTGCCCCCTGAGCTATCTCTCTGTGCATAAACAGCCCTTCTTTCTCCCATGATTATTCTCTCCAAAGAATGTATCTACCTCAGGTAAATGTTCAGTTTATATGCCTGTGTTTGGTTTGGCTGGAGACCACAGGTGTGGGTGCAGTTCCAAACCTGAAGGGGTGCTAGGGGCCACAGTCTGAATGGTGGGTCCACCAGGCTCTATCAGACCAGCAGACCTTGTTGTCCCCTGCCTGCCGCTTTTTTTTTTCCCCCAAATGATTGTGAGTTTTGTTCCACATTGTTCTCCTCTCTATCCAGGATCTCCTATATAGATCCCTTTCTGAGTGGTAGACAGTGGTAGCTGGGCACCATCTAGTTCTTCTGGTCTCATAATCGTATAGGCTGCAGATCTCAGTAAATCAGTCACTAGGACTAATTGTTTCCATGAATATTTGGTTTTCTTCATTCTTCTTTGCTCTGGACGAGAAGAGACCCATCATTGCATCTAGATGGCTGCTTGCAGGCTTTAAGATCCCAGTCACTACTTGCCAGAGTAGGAGGTGGAACAATGTTTTGTGTAGTATGTTATGCCAGTTGAGCTTGATGTCCCCTGTAACTATGGTCCCAAGCCCACAGGTTCAACTACTCAGTCCCTCTGGGTAGCTGGCTATGATGCCTTTCACTGTTTCCTTAAGATGAAGTATATTGTAGGGTTGATTGGACCAAATGAAACTGTCAGTATTTGATTGTTTTGGCCCACCTATTTTTTAGCTTTACCGCTTATTAGCTGTATTATAACCTTAGCCAAATTAAATTACCTCTCTATGCCTCAGTTTCTTCATCCATTCAGTAAGGATAATGATAATACACTTTTTGTGGGGTGACTATGAGAATTAAGGCGCTCTTGTGGTGTAGTGGTTAAAGCATTGGGCTGCTAACCAAAAGATTGGTGGTTCAGTCTCACCAACTGCTCCACAGGAGGAAGATGAGGCAGTCCACTTCCATAAAAATTTACAATCTTGGAAATCCTATGGAGCAATTCTACTCTGTCCTATGGAGTCACTATGAGTATCAACTAAATGGCAGTGGTCATGAGAATTAAGTTAGTTAATACGTGTGCCTACACAAAGTATGTGTTCAATAAATGTTAGCTATTATTAGTATTCAGAAGCTGTGGTGGCCTAATGGATAATGCATTTTTGGCTGCTAACCAAAAGTTCAGTGGTTCAAACCCATTAGCCACTCTACAGAAGGCAGATGGAACAATTTACTTCCATGAAAGATTTATAGCCTCAGAAAACCAATGGGAGTCACTGAGTTGGAATTTACTCAATGGCAGTGAGGTTTTTTTTTTTTTTTAGTTGAAGTAGTTTATTTAGTATTTTTATTTGTAGCCATCTCTACTGCACCTTTGAAATACACAAAACGAAACCTGTTTCCATTTGATATTTCTACATAGGTAGTTGTGACATTAGTTACATTTTTCACAGTGTATCAACATTTTCAGTTGTGCTCTGGTTGTTCAGTTTCCAGTACTTTAATTTCCCAACACCCCTTATCTTTTCATCTTTGTTTTAGAGTAATTGTTGACCTATCTGTCTCATATTGATGGTTTTTTAATGAAGCACATTATTAATGGGTGATTCCTTTATTTTATGTGCCAATCTGTTTTCTTGCTAAAAGGTGACCTCAGGGGATAGTTTCAGTTTAAGATTTAAAGAGTATCTGTGGGTGATAGTCTCAGGGAGTCCTCCAGTCTCAGTTGGTCCAATAAGTCTGGATTTTTTTAAGAATGTGATTTCTACTACACAAAAGCATTGTTCTGCATCCTACTTTGGTGAATAGCGACTGGGGTCTTAAAAGCTTGCAAGCGGCCATCTAGATGAAATGAAGGGTCTCTCCTTGTCCAGAGCAATGAAGAATGAAGAAAACCAAAGACACACGGAAATAATTACTCCAAGGGACTGGTAGACCATGCAGTCCTCAGCTTTATATTACCATAAGACTAGAAGAACTAGATGGTGCCTGGCTACCACTGTCAACCACTCAGAGGGAATTAGTGCAGGAGATCTGGACAGAGTAGGAAAGCAATGTGGAACAAAACCCAAAATCATAAAAAGTGACCAGGTTTGCTGGTCTGATAGAGATCCCTGAGACTATGGCCCCAAGTTACCCTTCAGGTCTGGAACTATACTCACTCCTGTGGCTTCCAGCCAAACAATAGACAGCTATATGGCGTGAACATTTACATCAGGTTGATACACTACTTGGAGGATGACTCTTGGGAGAACAGAAGGGCAGTGTGTACACAGGGAGATAGCTCTAGGGGTAGGAGTGCATGGGAGGGAAGGACACAGGGAAGAAGTAACTATGGGGAGGAAATAAGAAGAGAGCTGTTACATTGTGGGAAATTGCAGTTAATGTTATGAAACAAAATGTGTATGAACAGCTGTATGGAAAATGAATTTGCTCTGTAAACTTTCACCCAAATCACGATACAAATTAAAAGGAAAAAAAAAATAATGTGATTTCTGTTCTTTGTTTTCCTTCTGTTCTGTCTTGGTCCATCTATTTGTGGCCCTGATCAGAACAGTTGGTAGTGGTAGTTGGACACCATCTAGTTCTTCTGGTCTCACAGTAGATGAGGCTGTAGTTTGTGTAGGCTGTTAGCTCTGTAGAGTAGTTTCTTCTCTGAGACGTTGGTTTCCTTCTTTCTCTTTTGCTCCTAATGAGTAGAGACTAACAGTTTTATTTTAGATGGCTGCTCTCAAGCTTTTAAGACTCTAGATGCTACTTATATCACTAGGATGCAGAACATGAACTTTGTGGTGCCATTGACTGAATTTTCCCATGAGACTAAGGACCTAAGTTTTTAAACTCAGAAAACTATTCTTGCACAGTGTTTGGTTGTATCTAAGAAGTATCTGTGACTTTGTCCTTTATCAACATATACAGATAGTTCTCAACTTACAAGTGGGTTCTGTTCCAATGACTCTTTCTTTCATAAGTTGGTTCTGATATAAGTCAGATATCTCTTTTTTTTTGTTGTTAGTTTTCATTATTTTTGCCTTTTATTATCAGAATCTTTATAAATCCTATCTTTATTTGTCTTTGGGTGTTGGAAACATTACGTATAAACTTACTGATATATTTTATTACATACATAAATGCATACATTACATAAAAATTTACTCTGATGATGAAGCATTGGATGACAGTGGCATTTTGTCATTGTGGTAATGACTACATTCGTGAATGGTGCTGCATCATCTGGATTATACCTGGGAGTGAGGATGGTGTTCCTAGTGCATAAATTAGTAAGCGTTGTCTGTATGGTCCTATTCTTTTCTTCACATATTCTATGATAACATCTCACTGTTTCCTGAATCTCCCTGTCAACTTTAGGAAAAAAGTCAACATTTGGGTCCATGTTTTCTAGCAACTGAAGCCCCCACTTTAGTTTATAAAACTAAGGCTATATGGTAGTGTTTTGAATGATAAATCATAAAATTGAACATCTGCAAGTGAACATGTAAGAACGAAAACACCAGCAAATTACATGCTGCAACATTGTATAAATCTGCACATAAATGATAAGATGTATTAAACAATCCAAACAAACCAGATGGTCATAAAGGCAGTTTGGTTTGGTATAACTTGAATACAATGTAAGTTGGAGATTACCTGTATATGCGTGCACACATATATTTGTTTATACATGTATGTATAGATATTTCTGTCTGTGCACACATACGTACTCACCTGTACCTATATATATGCCTGTATACCTGTATATATTACCATACATTCATTTTTTGGTTTTTGTTAGTGTTGTTGCCAAATTATATATGTCATACCCTTTGGCACAACATCCTTTTTTTTTTTAATATTACACCCACATTCTATACTACTATTCCCATCACCCAGAACAAGTATTTATAATCTAGAGACTGAATCCCCCTTCCCTATTCACTTACCCTGGTAACTGCCAATAAACATCTGTGTGTGTGTGTGTATATGTATTTTTGTTTTATAAAAGTGGGATCATACAACATTTGTGCCTTGGTATTTATCTCATTTCACTTAGCATTACGTATTCCAGATCCATCCATGTCATATGCTTCACAGACTCATCATTATTCTTTATGGCTGTGTGGTATTCCATTGTATGTATGTACCACATGTTGCTTATCCATTCATCAGCTGAAGGGCACTTAAACTGTTTCCTTTTTTTTTTTTTTTTGCTATTGTGACTAATGCTGCAGTGAACATAGATGTGTATACTCAGTCTTGTATTGGACCCTGGGTCTTTTGTTTTTGTTTTGCAATGTTTTTATTTTTCAAAGTTCTCTAGTTCAGTGTGCAGCTAGGATCTAAAACCACACAATTCTGGAGCTATTGGAAATTTCTACCAGTCTTTTTTTTTAAGGTAGTTATAAAGTGATTACATTATTTTACTTACAAAGGAGCAGTAAAAATATGTTATATAATAACGTCTATTCTATGCCAGATGTTGTTGTTGTTGTTGTTATGTGCCCTCAAGTCGGACCCGACTCATAGAGACCCCTCCTTGGGTTTCCGAGGCAGTATCACTGTGGAAGTAGACTGCTCCATCTTCCTTCCGAAGAGTGGCTGGTGGGTTTGAACCGCCAGCCTCCTGGTTAGCAGTCAAGTGCCTTAGGCACTATGCTACCAGAGCTCCCTAGAGCGATTTAGGAGGTATAATTTAATAGGACTGTTGTCAAGTTGAGCATGACAAGAGCAATTGAACATACATATTGTTGTTAGGTGCCATAGGTCAGTTTCAGCACATAAGGACCCTGTTCACAACAGAATGAAACACTGTCTGGTGCTGCACCATGATCACAATTGTTGCCATGCTTGATCCCTTCATTGCAGCCATTGTGTCAATACATGTAATTGAGGGTCTTCCCCTTTTTTCAATGACCCTCTGCTTTACCTAATATGATCTCCTTCTCTAGGCATTGGTCCCTTCTGACAACATGAACAAAGCATATGAGGTGAAGACTGGCCATTCTTGCTTTTAAGGAACAATTCTAGCTGTCAAGTCCTCCAAGACAGGTTTTTTTATTCTTCTAGGAGTCTCTATGTACTACATTCAGTATTTTTCAACGCTAACAATTTCATCTTATATTGGTATAGCCATGGCAACCATCTTTTGATTAGTGTTCATATGATGTATTTTTGTTCAGCCTTTTGTGTCTTTTTATTCTAAGTGAGTTTCTTGGAGGTAGCATGCATTTGGGTCTTGCTTTTTAATCCCAGCTGGTGATCTCTGATATTTAATGGAGACCATTTACATTTAAGGTGATTATTGATATGGATAGGCTTAAATGTGCCATCTTACTATTAGCTTTTTTTTTTTTGTTCCCTTTCACTCCATTTCTGACTTTGGGATTGAATAATTTTTTTAAATTTCATTTTATCTTCTTTGTTGTTTTATTAGTTATACCTCTTAAGCTCTTTAAAAATATATATTTTTAAACTCTGTACACACACACACACACACATATATAGTTACTTTAAGGTATGAAGTATTTATCTTTAACTTGTCACAGTCTACCTTCAAACAATGTTATAACACTTTGTGTAATATAATAATTTACACCAAGGTATTTGCCATTTTATCCGCTATTGGCCTTTATGCTATTATCCATTTTAATGTTACAGATTCCACAGTATAGCATTATTAATTTTCCTTTAGACAGTCAATTATATTTAAAAGTGATTTTTAAAATGAAGATTTAGTATTTTGTATTTATCATTTCTAGTGTAGTATTTGTATAGATTCAGATTTCCAAATGGTATTTTGCTTCTGCCAGAGGACTTCCTTTAATATTTTTGGTAATGTAGGTCTGTTGTGAAGAATTTTTTCAGCTTTTGTATGTCTGAAAAAGAATTCGACCTTTGTTTTTGAAAGAATTCCCGGTTGACAGGTTGTTATGTGTGTGTGCGTGCGTGTGTAATATATTTTTTTTTGGCTACCTCTCCATTTCTCCAGAGGTCTCTTTCTTTGTTTTACTCTACCCCTAGCCACCAGTACTCTGCCCTATAACTCTAGCCATTTTGGTCTTGCCTTCTCCCAATTCTTTTTTCTCAACTTAGGGAGACTATGGGCACTGTCTGGCTTCCCATTCTCTCTGCTTCATCCTGGCAACTTGCTCCAGGAAGAAGCTGGGGCAGTAATAGAGTTCATTTATTTCCCTCTCTCAGGGATTATTGTTTTATGCTGCTTCTGGTCTAATGTCTAAAAACCATTGTCTTGTATTTTTTGTGTGGTTTAATGTGGGAGGGCCGCTCTGTTACTCCATCTTAGCCAGAATCAATGACTATCAAAATTAAAACAAGTTAGCCACCCCACTTGCCTTGTGGAAGACTCATAAAATGGGTGGAGACAGAAGCCAGAGGTTTTCCTTCCAGCCTATCTCTGGTGGAAGATGAGCCTTGTGGTAAAGTCCTACTCTCTCAAGTCCTGCTCTCTTTGAATAAGAATTAAGTAGGTAAGTTCCTTTCTCCTCTCACACCTAACATTCTCATTTGAACTTTCCCAGAATTGGACTCATTAGACCTTACTTCTTTGTGGCTTTGTGGAAGTAGTGAAATCAAATTCTGCAGTGAAACTTTTACTTACTATAGTTAGGAAATAATTATTGAAGGTCAGTTTTATTTTCAAACCTTTAGAACAATTTTACTTTTCTTGGTGAAGTCTTTTGATATGCATAAATGTTTAATTTTCAGAAGCTGTAAGTCATCTAGTTTATATTCTCCTGTTTGTGTATTTTGAGTTATGTTTGATTGTCTATTTATGCCATTAATTAGGGCCCCTAAGTTTGCCCCTGTTTTCTCTTTGATGAGCTTTTTAGTTTTAATTTTTACATTTAGGTCTTTGATCCATCTTGAGTTAGTTTGTGTATATGGTGTGAGATATGGATCCTTTTTCATTTTTCTGCAAATGCATATCCAGTTTTGCCAGCACCATTGAGAATATCTCATCTCTAATTTAATGACCTTTTGGCCCTTTGCCAAAGATCTGCTGGCTGGAGGTAGATGGATTTATGTCTGAGTTCTCAGTTCTATTCCATTGGTCTGTATGTCTGTCATTGTACCAATACCAAGCTGTTTTGACTACCATATCTGTGTAGTAGGTTTTGAGATTGAGGAGTGTGAAGCCTCCTACTTTGTTCTTCTTTAGTACTGCTTTGCTTATCTGGGTCTCTCTTGTTTCATGTAATGTTGATGATTAGTTTTTCCTTGTGTTTAAAGGAAATCCTTTACTTCATCTGGCTAAGATGAAGTAACAGAGCAGCCCCGATTTACCCTCCCACATTAAACCACACAAAATATACAAAACAGGGTTCTCAGACATTAGACCAGAAGCAGCATAAGACATAAATACCTGGTGATGGATTCTGGATTGGGGTTGCATTTTATCTGTAGCCAGGTTTGCATAGTAGTGTTTAGTAGTTTTCTTTATACAGGTCTCTGGTTAGATTTATCCTTAAGCACTTCATCTTTTGGGTGGCTACTGTAAATGGTATTTTCAATCCCCTCATACACATGTGAAAGCTGCACAATGAATAAGGAAGACTGAAGAAAAGTTGATGCCTTTGTATCATGGTGTTGCCGAAGAATACTAAAAATAAGTGGATAGCCAGAGATGAACAGATCTGTCCTGGAAGACGTGCAGATGGAATGCTCCTTGGAAGCGAGAATGGCCAGATATAATTTTCACCTACTTTGGTCATGTGGTCAAAAGGGACCAGTCCTTGGAGAAGGAGATATCATGCTTGGTAAAGTAGATAGTCAAGAAAAAAGGGGAAGACCCTCAACAAGATGGGTTGACACAGTGGCTGCAACAAGTGTAGTAGGGATTCTGAGGATGGTGTAGGACTGGTCAGTGTTTTGTTCTGTTGCACATAGGGGTATGGAGGTGCTGGGCCTGTACAGGCTCATTGTCTTCTTTTTTTAAAACACATAAAATCTTTTCTAAATCAACACCCAGTGAAGAGAAAAAGACAATCTAATTCATCTTTCTGCATAGCACTGGGGTCTGCTCCTCAGGGGAAGGGGCCAAGTGGGAGAGGAGTGGGCCCAGATATCCATGGGGCAGGGTGGGGCAGAGGCAGCAACAGAAAAGGGCACTAAGATACTAAACACTTACAAGATCAACTACTGAGGGGCAGTGGCCTCACACATGTGTCAGGCTGTTTGTTCTGGAATGAGGAGGGGGTGGTTTTTACATGGTACTCTGTGGCTATTGGGCACAGGGGGGCTACTTTGTGGAGTGGATGATGGTGACAATGAGACCATAGAGTCCTAGCACCTCCACAAAGATGAGAATCAGGATTACAGCCACAAATAGCCAGGGCTGCAGGGGGTTTTGTGCGCAGCCCACAATCCCGATGGCAAAGCCAGCTACCTGCTTGCTGAGACCTATGCTCAGGCTGGTGACCAGCTGAGGAAAACTCTTGTAGAGGGTGATGTTTTCATTCAGGGAGTTGGCAGTGAGCATGACCCCCACCATGAATTGGAACCAACTTGACAGCACCTCACAAGAACAGCTATAAATTGTACTGTTTTCCTGATTTCCTTTTCAGTGTTCTCTTTTCCTTTTTAGTAAACCAAAAAAAAAAAAAAAACCCAAACTCACTGCCACTGAGTGGGATCGAACTCACAGTGACCCCTCCTTGAGTTTCGAGGCAGTATCTCTACGGAAGTAGATTGCCCAATCTTCCTTCAGAGGAGTGACTGGTGGGTTTGAACTACCAGCCTTCTGGTTAGTAGTCAAATGCTTTAGACACTATGCCACCAGAGCTCCTCTTGTACCCTACTGCTTTACTGAATGCTTCTATTAGTTCTTATACTTTTCTTTTTGACTCTTTGGGATTTTTTATGTATTGGATCTTATCATCTGCAAATACTTATTCTTTGCCAGTTTGCATGCCTTTCATTCCCCTTTCTTCCGCTATTACTTTGGCTAGGAATTCCAATACAGTATTGAATAGCAGTGGTGCTAAAAGGTATCCTTGTTTGGTTACCATTAGCAAGGAGAATATTATAATTTTCTACTTAGTGGTGTTTGCCTGGCTTTGTTATCAGGGTTATGCTTGCTTCATAGAATAAATTGGGAGTCCCCACTGCTGTCTAGTCAAATCCGACTCATAGAGACCGCTACTTGGGTTTCCAAGGGGTTATCTCTGTGAAAGTAGATTGCCCGGTCTTCCTTCTGAGGAGTGGCTTGTGAGTTTGAACTGCCAGCCTTTTGGTTAGCAGTCAAATACCTTAGGCACTACACCACCAAAGCTTCTGATTTTGGGAGTATTCCATCCCTTTCTATGTTCTGGAATAGTTTCAGTGGAATTGGTGTCAGCTCTAATCAGAAGGCTTGCAGTTCAAACCCACCAGCCACTCCTCAGAAGGAGCGTTGGGCAATCTAATCTACTTCCATAGTGATATCACCTTGGAAATCCAAGGAGGGGTCACTATGAATCGGGTCCGACTTGTCGGCACATAACAACTTCTCTGAATGTATGGTAGACTTCATAAGTGAAGTCATCTAAGGCAGGACTTTTTTTGGTAGAGAGTTTTTTTTTTTTTTTTTAATGACCAGTTTAATATCTTCTTTGATGAGTCTGTTCAAATTTTCTACTTCAGGCCAATGTTATTTTGGGTAGGTAGTAGGAGCTCTGGTAGCATAGTGCCTAAGGCACTTGACTGCTAACCAGAAGGCTGGCAGTTCAAACCCACCAGCCACTCTTGGGCAATCTACTTCCATAGTGATACTGCCTCGGAAACCCAAGGAGGGGTCGCTATGAGTCGGGGCCGACTTGACGGCACATAACAACAACAGTGTTTCTAGATATTTGTCCATTTCTTCTAGGTTTTCAAATTTGTTGACAACGGTTCTTCATCGTATTCTGTCATTATCCTTTTTATTTTAGTTCTGTTGTGACAGCGCCTGTTTAATTTCTTATTCATGTTATTTGCATCTTCTCTTTTTTATCCTTTGTTAAATATGCCAGTGGCTTTTCAATTTTATTAATCCTTTCAAAGAACCAACTTCTGGAATTATTGATTCTTTCTGTTTTTCTGTTTCATTTATTTCTGCTTGAATCTTTATTTCCTTTCTTCTGGTGACTATAGACTTTTTTTTTTTTTTTTTTTAACACTGTTCTTTTTCTGTTAGAGGTGTTGGATTAAGGTGTTGATTTCAGTTCTTTCTTCTATTTTAATGTGGGCATTTATTGTCCCAAGCAATGTTTTTGTTGTGTTCCAAGATTTTGTTATGTTATGTTTTCATTCTCATCCGATTCAAGGATTTTTTAATTTCATTTTTTGTTTCTTCTGTTACCCAGTTGTTTTTAAGCAGGGTGTTATTCAGTTGCCATGTATTTGATTTTTTTTTCTTAATCTTCCTATTGTTGATTTTATTGTATTGTGAAGAGCTCTGGTGGTGTAGTGCCTAAGGCATCTGACTGCTAATGAGAAGGCTGGTGATTCAAACCCACATGCCACTCCTCAGAAGGAAGGTTGGACAATCTATTTCCGTAGTGATCCCACCTCAGAAACCCAAGGATGGGTCGCTATAAGTCAGATCCAACTCAGCGGCAGTGAGTGAGTGAGTGAGTGTGAGTGATCTGATAAGATGCTTTGTAGTATTTCAGTGTTTTTCAATTTATTAAGGCTGCTTTGTGGCCTAACATATGGTGTATTCTGGAAACTGTTCCGTGTGCACTGGAAAAGAATGTATATTGTGCTAATGTTGAGTGGAGTGTTCTGTATACATCTATAAGGTCAAGTTGGTTAATTGTGTTCTTTAGATCTTCTGTATCTTTGAGTTTCTTTATTGTTGCTCTGTCCTTCATCGAAAGAGGTGTATTAAAGTCTGCTATTATTGTGGAGTTGTCTGTTTCTCCTTTGAATTCTGTTCAAGCTTGACATATATTTGGGGGCTATTTCATTGGATGCATAAATATTTATTATGGCTAGCATAGTGCCTAAGGCACTTGACTGCTAACCAGAAGGCTGGTGGTTCAAACCCATCAGCCACTCCTCAGAAGGAAGATGGGGCAATCTACTTCCATAGTGATACTGGTCGGAAACTCAAGGAAGAGTCGCTATGAGTCGGGTCCAACTCGACGGCACATAACGACAACAACAACAAATGTCTTCTTGTTGGAGTGAGTCTTTAATCATAATATAATGTCCTTCCTTGTCTCTTTTGCTGGTTTTTGCCTTAAAATCTGTTTTATCAGAAATTAATATTGCTACTTCTACTCTTTTATGGTTCCTATTTGGTTCTCTCACTTACTGATAATGTATGTGACCTGGGGCAAATAATTTTACAGATTTAGTTTCTCATCTTTAAAATAGGGGAGAAGACCTATATCATATTTTTTATATTTAATGAACACTTACATGGTGCTAATTGTGTGCCAACCAGTATTGTAAAAATTTTACCCGAAAATAACTCAAATTAGTCCTTGTACCTACCTTTGAAGGTAGATACTATTATTATCACCCTTTAATTGATTTTAAAAAAAAAAAAACTGAGGCAAAGAGAGGTTATATAACTTGTAGAAGGCCAGCCATATAACTAGCAGAACTGGTTGCCTGACCTGAGAGTTCATGGTCTTAACTACTGCTTTGTGCTAAATGTATAGAAGCCCTGGCAGCACAAATGGTTAAGTGTTTGGCTGCTAACATAAACGTGCAGTTTGAACCTACCTAGCAGCTTTGTGGAAGAAAGATTTGCCTACCTCCCTCTAGTCTTCTCAGATCACAATGTTATAAAATTAGAACTGAACAATAGGAAAATCAATTAAGAAAAGCAAATGCATGGAAACTGAATAATACCCTGCTTAAAAATTACTGGGTAATGGAAGAAATAAGTTAAATTTAAAAGATTACAGCCTAGAAAACCCTATGGGTCTCATAAGGTCGCTATGAGTCAAAAATCAACTTGGCGACACGTAAAAATAACATGTGGCCCATGCTGAGAATTAAGATGAGGAAGCACTTGGTAAAACAGTTCGCAACTGGAGATGATAGTGATCATCTTTGGTTAATTGAATGTTTGGATTATGGTGACAGTTAAAATTATAACCAATTTTTAAAGAGCTGGATTACTGTAAAAACATGTACAACTTGGTTTTTCAGATGGCGCTTTAGAAATTTGAAGTGCTTTGATCATAATTGTGAACTTTGATTATCATTATATAATGTAGCTGTAGAGCAGAGATATGTGGCTGAATTTAAAGAAACCATATACAGATCTAGCCAGTTGTTTTTAAAAGTCAATTTGTGATAACTTTGTTTACAAATCATTTATCATTTCTGTAATAGAAGAGTTTGAAAAAAAAAAAAATTCAGTTTATCTCCCAATTTGGTCAACAACAACAATAACAAAACATTCTTTTCTTTGAAGATACTATTCTGTGAGACTATTTATGTGTAAATAATAACATTAAGGGGTAGTGAAAGTTCTGTAGTAGATTCTTGCCTTCCATGTAGGAGACCCACATTCAGTTTCTGGCTGATGCCCCTCATGTACAGGCACCTGTTGTCACTGGGGACATACGTGTTGCTATGATGCTGAACAGGTTTCACCAGAGTTCCCAGACTAAAACAGACCAGGAAGAAAGGTCTGTTAATCTGCTTCCAAATATCAGCCAGTGATGGCACAGGGCCAGGCAACATTTCGTTCTGTTGTGCATGGGGCAACCATAGCAGCAAGTAACAATAATAACATTAATAAAATAATAAAACCCAAACCAAATTCACTGCCATCGAGTTGATTCATTATAATTGTTGACTTTATCTTCTCGAGCTGCTCTTTGAATTCTTCTATTCAGCTCTTTTATCTTGTTATTTCTTCCATTTGCTTTAGCTACTCTCCATTGAAGGGCAAGTTTCAGAGTCTCTTCTGACATCCATTTTGGTCTTTTCTTCTTTTCCTGTCTTTTTAATGACCTTTTACTTTCTTTATGGATGGTGATCTTGATGTTGTTGTTGTTGTTGTTAAGTGCCGTCGAGTCGTTTCCGACTCATAGCGACCCCATGCACAGCAGAACAAAACACTGCCCGATCCCACACCAGCCCCACAATCCCTGCTATACTCGAGCCCATCATCGCAGCCACTGTATCAATCCATCTCGTTGAAGGCCTCCCCCTCT
>NW_006921613.1:5460025-5489626 GCF_000298275.1 Orycteropus afer afer
ACTTGTCTGTCGGTTTGTCCTACTGTGGTGACATGTAGACGTGAGTTTTTGAGGCTGAGCCTCTCTGGTGATCTTGATATCATTCCACAATTCCTCTGATTTTTGGTCATTGGTGTTCAATGCATGAAATCTATGTTTTAGATGACCTCTAAATTCAGGAGGGATATAATAAAGGTTATATTTTGGCTCTCGTGGACTTCTTTTAATTGTCTTTGGCTTCAACTTGAACTTGCATATGAGCAGTTGATGGTCTATTCCAGTGTACTCCTGGCCTTGTTTTAGCTGAAGATATTGAGCTTCTCCATTGCCTCTTTCCACAGATGTAGATAATCTGATTCCTGTTTACTCCATCTGGTGATGTCCGTGTGTGTAGCCCCCCACCATTTATGTTGTTAAAAAAGGTATTTGCAATGAAAAAGTCATTGGTCTTGCAAAATTCTGTCATGTGATGTCCAGCATCATTTCTGTCACCAAAGCTATATTTTCCAACTACCGATGATTCATTTTTTGTTTCCAACTTTTGCATTCCAATCACCAGTAATAATCAACACATCTTGATTGCACACTTGGTCAATTTCAGACTGCAGAAGTTGGTAAAAATCTTCAATTTCCTCATCCTTGCTTTGATAGTTGGTGTGTAACTTTGAATAATAGTAGTATTAACTGGTCCTCCTTGTAGGTGTATGAATACTATCCTATCACTGACAGTGTTATACTTCAGGACAGATCTTGAAACTTCCTTTGTGATGATGAACACCACACCTTTCCTCTTTAATTTGTCATTCCTGACATAGTAGATCATGTGGTTGTCTGATTCAGAATGGCCAAAACCAGTCCATTTCAGCTCACTATCCTATCCTAGGATATCGATCTTTATGCATTCCATTTCATTTTTTTTTTTTATTTGCTAATTTACTCTTTAAAAAAATTTATTGTGATTGGTGAAAGTTTACAGAACAAGTTCATTTTCCATGCAGCAAATCATTTTGTCTCATGCCATTGACTTCAGTTCCACACAATGTAACAGCTTTCTTCCCACTTCCTCCCCATAGTTATCTCTTCCCTGTGTCCTTCTCTCTCATGCACTCCTGCCCCCCAGCTCTTATCCTGTGCAAACACTGCCCTGCTGGTCTCCCATGATTAATCGTGTTCCATTTTGTTTTTGATGACTTCTAATTTTCCTCGATTCATACTTCATACATTCCACGTTCTGATTATTAATGGATGTTTGCAGCTGTTTCTTCCCATTTTGAGTTGTGCCACATCAGCAAATGGAGGTCCCAAAAGCTTTACTCCATCCCCATCATTAGGGTAGACTCTACTCTCTACTCTGAGGAGCAGTTCATCTGTATTTTGAGTGCCTTCCAAAATGAGGGGCTCATCTTCTGGATCGGACAATGTTTCAGGGCTATTGATAAAATTTTCCAGTAATATATCAGACAGTGTTTCACTGCTATTCATAAGGTTTTCACTGGCCAATTCTTTGAGAAGGGGATGGCCCCTTCCTTCTTCCAAGTCAGGTCTTAGTCTGGAAGCTCTGCTGAACCCTGTCCACCATGGATGACCCTGCTGGTATTTGAAATACTGGTGTCATAGCTTCCAGCCTCACAGCAACATGCAAGCCACCACAGTACCACAGACTGACAGACGAGTGGTAGCACTAGGAATCAAGAAATCTATATTCCAGTTTGCAGTATGCAGCTTTGAGGAAGAAAGTTGGTGCCCCTCTGTACCTTGTTTTCTTCATTTAGAAATAAGGTTGATTGGGTTTGATGATTTCTAATATCCTTTACAATTCTCACTTAAAACATGCGTATATCATTTGCCTTTGAGATAGGAACAATATATAGAGGAGAAACCAAAAATATTTCTTTGTATGTGAAAATAAACCAATTAGAAGATATACATCTATGAAATATTAATTATATTATTATAAAGAAATGAATGGGAGTATAGAACTGTTAAGATGGTACTGAAGTTTACCTGAAGTGATGGTTGATTTGCCCTTATTTTTTCATGATCACCTTTGTTTGTGAGAAAGTTGGCTAAAGTTAGCAATACTGTTTGTCCATGGAACAGAGTGAAACTTACCCACACAGATGTGATATTCATGACCTTAGGACTGTGCACCAGCACCCTGAAGTAACCATTCATATAGTTACTGGACGATTTACATAAGTTCTGGTGAAGAGTACAAAGTAAGAAAGACAATGTGGAGAGGAGTTAGGAAAGAGCTCTTTTATGGAAAAGACGAGTCAGGAAGGCTCTCTCAAAAAGCTTTCCAAAACCAAACTCACTGCCGTCGAGTCGGATCCAACTCATATCGACCCCTCCTTGGGTTTCTTAGTAGAACTGTCCCCACAGGGTTTTCACGGCTATAATCTTTTAAGAAACACTGCCACATCTTTCTCCTGCAGAGTAGCTGGTGAGTTTGAGGCACCAACCTTTCAGTTAGCATCTAAGTGCTTAACCACCAGAAGACTCTAATAGGTCTTAAGCAGAGTCACTTCAATGTATAGCTCTAGGAGGAAACATGATCAGAATCTGATTGGTGCCACCTGTCATTATGCAGTGCCCAGCCTGTGCAGCTGGCTCTGTGGTGTCCCTGGTCCTAACGTTAGGCTTCAGAGTTTACACTGGATCCTATTGGCAGATAGGGAGCCACTAACTGGCGGTTCAAACCCACCAGCCGCTGGTCGGAAGGAAGGTTGGGCAATCCTACTTCTGTAGTGATAGTGCCTCGGAAACCCAAGGAGGGGTCGCTATGAGTCGGGGCCGACTCGACGGCACATAACAACAACAACAACAACAACAACAACAAAGACAAACAAAAATTTTTGAGCGTACAGGAATGTGATGAAATAGATTTTCAGGAAGATTAATTTGTATCAGGGTACAAAATGAATAAAGAGAGGCCTATAGTCCTAGACAGGAGCGCTGATAGCAAAGTGCCTAAGGCACTTGACTGCTAACCAGAAGGCTGGTGGTTCAAACCCATCAGCCACTCCTGGAAAGGAAGGTGGACAATCTACTTTCGTAGTGATACCGTCTTGGAAACCCAAGGAGGGGTCTCTATGAGTTGGTTCCAACTTGGTGGCACATAACAACAACAACATACAACAACATAGTCCTGGACTAGGAGACCTTTGTAGTAATTCAAGTATAAAGCAATAAGAATCTAACTAGGTAGAAGGAAACTTTCTTTGTTGTTGGTTACCAGAGTGGGAGGGGAGGAGAGGGAACACTGCAAAAGATAAAATAAAATGATGCATTGACCCATGTCACTTTAGTTTTGTGTATTTCACTGTACATAAATTATATTCCAATAAAATGCATTTTTTTAAAAAAAGAATGTAACTAGGTTAACTGTCATGAGGATGAAAGGGAATAGCTTAAATTCAAGAGAAATTTAAAAGAAATATTTAATGACTGGATTTTAAGATCACGAAGAGATAGAATATTCCCCAACCATCCCCCCTCACCCTGCCTCCATGGACTGAAATGGGAAAGCAACTAGAATTTCTTTTATTCTTGTTTTGGGATTTGAAGACAATTCTGTATGAGTGATGTTATTACATAATTCATATTTATGCTGCACTTCTAGTAAGGACTATTGTAATAGATGAATGGGCATTGTTTTAAGGGAAGACTAGGAAAGTAGACTATTCTATTTATCTACACCCTTCAGAATAATTGACATTGTATGTCAGATCTATCAGATCTTCCATCATCACCATCTACTGAGGTCACCAGTGACTTCTTTATTGTCAAATACAGTGGTCACTTATTTGTTTTCATTTTGTTAAATGTTATCAGTGTTTAATACCACAGACCATGCCCTCCTCTTTCTTCTTCTTCTTTTTTTTAAAATGGTTATTTGAGTGAAAGTTTACACAGGAAATTGGTTTTTCATTCCACAATCCATACACATTCTGTTTTATGATATTTACGACAATCCTAATACTGTAACAGCATTCTTCCTCCTTCTTCCCTGCATCTTTCCTCCCTATCCTCCCATCTTCCTAGCTCTATCCCTGGGCAAATACTATCCTCTTGATCTCATATGCCTGATTGTTCTAATGAGTGCATACCCTCCTGATATTACTGTGCACCTTATAGGCCTTCCTATCGTTTGGCTGTCAGTTGAGTCACAGCGATTAGGTTCAGTTCCTAGCTTGAAGATTTTCCAATGACCATAGTCTCAGGGGTTCTACCAGTCTTTTTCAGACCAGTAACTTGGTATTTTTTATGATTTTGAGTTTTGTCCCACATTTCCCCCTACTGTATCTGGGACGTCTTGTGATCCCTTTCAGAGCGGCCAGCAGTGGAAACTGGGCACCATCTAGTTCTTCTGGTCTCAAAGTCATGGAAGTTGGAGTTCACATGCTTCAGCAGTCCTTTGGACTAATTATTTTGTACACCTTTGATTTTCTTCCCTCTTCCTTGCTCCAGACAGGGGAGAGATCAATAGTTTGCTCCTGAGATGTCTGCTCATGAAGATCCTAGTCGATACACACCAAAATAGGATGTAGAACATTATCTTTGTGGACTTTTGTTATGCCAGTTGACCTTAATGTCACCTGAGACTATGGTCTTGAGCTTCTGTACCCAGTGACTCATTCCCTCAAGGTATTTGGTTATGACTGGGACATTTTCATAACTTTATCTCCTATATGCTGTACTACATTCATGGATATATTTGCAGCACATATAAACACATAGGTAGAGATGTCTCTGTCAGTCCTATATATATTTGAGAGTGTAGTCCCATTCACTTTCCCACCCCCATTCAGCTTGAGTGTCTATCTATGTATCTACTCACAAATTATTGTTATTACTATTTAGTATTGCAGGATTATGTATTCACCTTTATTGCCTTTAGCCTTGTGCTCCTACCTATGTCTTCCACTCCTCTGATCATTTTGTGCTGACACAAAGTATACATTGCCTTTCCCTTCACTCCAGTTAATATGTGTCTACCTCTAGTTGGTGATATATTTTATTTTTTTTTTTATTTGGGTGAAGATTTACAGAGCAAATTCACTTTCCATACAGCAGTTCACATATACTTTGTCTCATGTCATTGACCACAGTTTACCACAATGCAACAGCTCCCCTCCCACTTCTTCCCCATAGTTACCTCTTCCCAGTGTTTTTCTAAACTTTTTACAGTGGTGGTCTCATACAATAATTATCCTTTTGTGATTGACTAATTTCACTCAGCATAATATATCCTTTAGGTTTATTCATGTTATGAGGTATTTTGTGGATTCATCGTTATTCTTTAACGTTGCATAGTATCCTATTGTGTATATGCTCCATAGTTTGTTTACCTTTTCACCTGTTGATGGATGGGCATTTAGATTGTTTCCATCTTTTTGCTGTTGTGAATAATGCTGTGATGAACATGAGTGTGCATATATCTGTTTGTATCATGGCTCTTGTTTCTCTAAGAGATATAGCTAGTAGCAAGATTGCTGCATCATATAGTATTTCTATTGCCAGTTTCTTCAGAAAGCACTATACCGTCTTCCACAGTGGTTACACATTTTACAGTATAACCAGCAGTGTATGAATGTTCGTCTTTCTACACTCTCATCAGGATTTTTTGTTTTCTGCTTTATTTGAATTTTGCTATTAATGCAGGGGTAGGATAACGCTCATTGTTGTTTTGATTTACATCTGTCTAATGGCTGATGATAAGGAGCGTTTCTTCATATGTTTGTTAGCCACTTGAATGTCTTCTTTGGTGAAATGTCTGTTCATATCCTTTGCCCATTTTTCAATTGGATTGATTACTTGTTTTCTGTTGTTGTTGAGCTGTTGAAGTTTTGGAGATTAGTCCCTTGTTGAGTTTTGAAGTTTTCTATAAATTTTGGAAATCAGCCCCTTGTCATATATAGCATTGCCAAAATTTTCCCCAGTCTGTATGTTCTCTCTTAACTCTTTTGACAGTCTTATGATGCACATAAATAATTAATTTTTAGTAAGTTCCAGTCATCTTGTTTGTTTTTTGTTATTTGTGCATTTTTAGTTATGTTTGATAGTTTATTTATGCCATGTATTAGGGCCTCTAATTTTGCCCCAATTTTTTCTTTGATATCTGTAGGGTTTGAGATTTCACATTTAGGTCTTTAATCCATCTTCAGTTAGTTTTTGTGTATGGTGTGAGCTGTGACTACTGTCTCTCATTTTTCTGCAAATGGATGTCCAGTTTTGCCAGCACCATTTGTTAATCCTCCCCATTTAATGGATGTCTTAGTTCTCTAGTGCTACTGTAACAGACATACCATATATGGATGGCTTAACAGGAATTTTTCTCTTACAGCTTAGGAGGCTACAAGTCCAAATTCAGTGTGCTGGCTGTAAGCCCCTCGACCTTGGGCTTTAGCTTTGCCTCTTTGTTCCAGGTCCACTGGAGTGAGGTAGAGGCTGCTTCTGACTCAGGCAGCTGCAGGCTACTGAGGCTGATGAAGCCAATATTGGCATGTTAAATAGCACAATGCCAAGATGAGAAGGCAACATTACAGACCACTGGTACAAGTCTAAGAACAATTCCAAGATCAGCAGGCAACATGGCAGGTCACTAGTTCAACTCCAGGAACTGGAGATGAAGATTTGGCCAAATGCAGCATCCACAATATGCCACAAAGCTAGAGATCTTTCCTAAAGCTCTTCCATATATACTGGAAGCCAGTCACAGACCAAAGGCAGATCCCTTTCCACTGGTTAACATCTCACAGCAGATTCCTCTATGGTGGTGATTACAGTCTCACCATGTGGAATAACTACATCCAGCTGCCAAGCACTCAAAACTACAACCCAGCCAACTTGACACACAACCTTAACTACCACAATAGGGTTAGTCCCTTTGTCAAAGATCAGTTGACCATGGGTGGATAGATTTACTTTTGGGCTCTCAGTTCTTTTCCATTGGTCTATGTATCTTTCAGTGTACCAGCGCCAGGCTGTTTTGACTATTGTGGCTATATAATAGGTTTTAATATTGGGGAATGTGAGGTCACCTACTTTGTTCTTCTTTAGTAGTATTTTGGTTATCCAGGTTCTCTTTCCTTTTCATATAAAGTTAGTAGTTAGTTTTTCTGTCTCTTTAAGGAATGATGATGGAATCTGGATCAGGATTGCATTATATATATATGGCTTGCTTTGGGTAGTATTGTCATTTTACAGTGTTAAGTCTTCCTATTCACAAGTATGGCATATGACCATGCCTTCCTTCTTGAAATATTTTATTTTTCCTCTTGGTTTCCATGACATCACACTTGATTAGTTTTCCTCTTATTTTGCTGGCAGTTCCTTTTGCTAATTCATCTTTATCTACCCTATTTCTGTGTGTCAGAGTGCCCCAGGGCTCTGTTGATTCCCTTCTCCATTCTATCTACACGTTCTCCTAGGTAACTCTTGACTCTAAATCCTGTCCAAATGCCAATGAGTCCCCAAACTGGACAAATACGGTACCTAGTATACCAAAGGGAGCTCTGGTAGCATAGTGCTTAAGGCACTTGACTGCTAACCAGAAAGCTGGCAGTTCAAACCTACCAGCCACTCCTCAGAAGGAAGATGGGGCAATCTACTTCCGTAGTGATACTGCCTTGGAAATCCAAGGAGAGGTCACTATGAGCTGGGTCATAACACATAACAACAGTATACCAAAGTAGTGTATCTACTTGCTTCTCTCTCTCTTATTCTATTATTGACATAGCAGCCAGAGTGATTATTTTAAAATGTAAATCAAATCATGTCATTCCTCTAGTTAAAATTTCTCATAGCTTGCCGTTGTAGTTAGGGTAAAATTCGAAGTCCTTGCCCTGGCTTCAAAATCCTATGTGATCTAGGCCCTGACCTTTATTCCTAACCCCTTTCTCCTTCCAACTTTTCAACACCAGAATCAAATATACTTACTTAGGTGTAACATTACAAATTCTATATTAAGTAATCAAACTGTGACCTGCTTGGAGGCAATAGAAAGCAATAACTCTAATTTTTGAAAAGCTTTACATACCAGTAAGCAATGCTTTTACTTACACTCTATTCTCTAGTCAATGGACCTGATAATTTATCTGATAACGATCAGAGAATAGTGGTTGATATAAATTTAATATATTTGTGTGTTTGCTACATAGAACTGATAATATTTTGTTTATGCAAATGATAGCTATGATTCTACATTCTCATTTATTAAAATTAAAAAATCTATAAATTTTTCCTGACATTTATGGTCACATGTACTTAGATAGTATTTGGTGTTTCATAATACTATTACGTAATCCATAATATTCCTTGCAATACTTACGTAATAGTTGCATACAGGTAATTACTATTATTGCTAATTTTTTAAAAAATTTCATTTAAATATTTTATACCCTGGTTAAGTTCAGTAAATCATCTAAATGATTGTGTTTATAACTTATTCCCAGCCTATAATCATAGTTTTAGAATTTATTTAGGAGATGATGATTAAAAGACCACAATTTTGTCAAATGTTATATCATTCCAAAGTATTTCCACATAACAGTTTAGTTTTTATCACTTTAAACTTTGTTTTTCCTATAGTGTATATATGCATTGACTTTTAGCACCAGAGAATAGAAATTAAATTCCATTTTAGCAAAGGTCCTTGATAATAGTTAGTATTTTCTGCAGTGAGTTATAGAGTTATGTTCCAGTCTTGTGCATTATAGGAAGAGAGTACAGTCTTTATTTACATGGCTTGAATCATGCTGTAGTCACTGTAGGTTGTCTGGGTGCCCAGCAGCCATAACAGGTTGACAGTCACATTCCTTCTTAGCAGTGGTCCCTAAATTTTTTGTGAGGACCCCTACATTAGGTAAAAATTTCACAAGCCACCACACAATAGTTTTATTTTCAATATTTGTGATTAAGAAAATAGAAATGTTATAAACCAAAACCATACCAAACTCACTCAATTTTGACTCATAGTGACCGCCGTTGGGTTTTCAAGGCTATAAATCTTCATGGGAGCAGACTGCCTCATCTTTTTTCTGAGGAGTGGCTGGTGGGTTTGGACCACAGACTTTTTGGTTAGCAGCCAAATGCCTTAACCACTACACAGTTTATATACACTTGGATTTCAATAATCCCAATAATATCTGTAGCTTTTTTAAAGTAGTAGGAACTCAGGTGGCATAGTGCCTAAGGCACTTGATTGCTAACCAGAAGGCTGGCAGTTCAAACCCACCAGCCACTCCTTGGAAGGAAGGTGGGGCAATCTACTTCAGTAGAGATACTGCCTCGGAAACCCAAAGAGGGATCACTGTGAGTTGGAGTCCACTCGTCAGCAGTGAGTTTGAGCAGGTAAGTGTGAGGCATCAACTTTGCTGTAAACAGTCCTTAATACTCACATGGAGTAGCTGCTAGCTGCTTTCTAGACATCATTCAGCATTCCACAGGTTAGGAGCCACTGCTCTGCTACAGTTCTTAGCATTCTAGGATTACACTGCATGCTGAGAGGAAACAGGATAAACACAGAGAATCCTTTGGCGGCTGAAGTCATGCATTTGTAGTCCGTGGCAAGCCAAGGCAGCCTTGAAAACCCGCAGAATCACCAGGGAAAAGGACTGAATGAATTCCTCTTGCACATGTTTTGCCTCCTTCTTTATACAGGATACTATTATTTTACTCAGGAAGTCCCGAGAGACATAGGAGTCCCTTGACTTATGGTCTAATTGGTTCTTGGAAGAGAATTGAAAACTGAGCCCTTTTCTCTCCAATTGGTATTTTATTAAAATTAGTATTCCTTTCCGGGAAACAAATTCTATACCATAAAAATGCTAAAATATATCCTTAAAATATATGTTGAATATATATTATTTTCACAAATATATATTGTTATTAGTTGCCTTCAGAATAGTCGATTCATGACAATCCTATGTGTTAAAACAGTGGAACTGCTTCATAGGGTTTTATTGTTTTTCTTTTTTGCTATAATAATAGAAGGAGATCACCAGTCCTTTTCCTCCATGGTACCAATGAATGAAGTTGAACCACCAACCTTTAGGTTAGCAGTCAAGCACAAATTGTTTGCGTGACCTCAAAACACAAAACAACCACTGCCTTGAAGTCGAATCCAACTCATAGCAACCACTCCTTGGGTTTCTGAGGCAGTATCACTGGGGAAGTAGATTGCCCAACCTTCCTTCCAAGGAGTGGCTGGTGGGTTTGAAGTACCAGCCTTCTGGTTAGCAGTCACATGCCTTAGGCATGACACCACCAGAGCTCCCTTGCATTACCTGTTGTTGTTATGTGCCGTCGAGTCAGACCCGACTCATAGCGACCCCTCCTTGGGTTTCTGAGGCAGGATCATTACAGAAGTAGATTGCCCTACTGATTGTCCTCCTTCTAAGGAGTGGCTGGTGCGTTTGAACCACCAGCCTTCTGGTTAGCCGTCAAGTACATTAGCTACTATGCTACCAGAGCTCCTTTGCATGACCTTGGGACCTACAAATAAACATTAAAATTATCCATATTGAAGTTACATAAAAGCAAAATGTGTAACTACTATAAAAGATAGCATGTATGGTGGTTAAGAGCACAGATTCTGGGGCCAGATTGGGTTCAAATCTCAACTTTACTGCTTTCTAGTAGTTGGTCTTGGGCAACTATTTATCTATGAAAGGGTGGTAATAGTACCCACTTTGTAGAGCTTCTCTGAGGACTAAATGACTTAAGGTATAGGAAGTACTTAGAAGTGGTAATGCCTGGCAAAAGTAAGTTACTATCTAAATGTTGCCTGTTATTTTATATGTTGCCAATGGTCATTTTAGGGAAACTTTTCTGAATGGTCTACTTAAAATACCAGTTCAATAATTTGGGTCTCGGGGCTCTTTTTCCTGTAAAGCTTTCCTGAGGCTGGAAATAAGCATTCTTCATCAAACCCTTCAAGACTATACAGAGTCTGGCTTCCGCCCTGCCTTATCCACACTTTTTTTTAATATAAATCCTCCACTCAAGCTGTAGCGTCTCTCACCATCCATTAAGTATGCTTTTCACATCACCATACTGATCATATTATTTACCTCATTTGGAATGACCATGTACCTTTATTAGACATATGTATCCATAGTTCAGCTCAACATCTACCTCTTTTGCAAAAGCTTATTATTGTTGTCTGAACGTATTTTGAATTTATTATATGTTGCATTAAAAAAAATCTTGAAGTCTTTGAGATTAGGAACTATGTATGGTGCAATTCTGTCCTGTATCACTTAATACAATATATACAGTAGGTACATGGGATATTTGTCACTTAATTGATAGAGATAAGAGAAAGCAACTTTTTCAGGATTGCACAATCAATTGGATTGTATGTGTTCGACTTGTGTAGCAGGTTAACAGTTTTCCAAATTAACTGCTTAAAATAATTAGAGCACTCATGAGAAATTTTTTAATTACTACAACTAATGAAAACATTGACAGGGTAGATTCTTTGTAGCAAAATGTCATACTCAGTACTTTGTAATATGTGGTGAAATAGGCCTTTTCTGCTGGATAATTATAACATTTTCTCCCTCTAACATACTACTAATGAATTGCAAAAGCAGAAAAGATTCCTTGGGTCTGAATATCCACATCACGGAGTTAGGACTAAGTGCAAGGAGCCAAAGAAGGTAGGAAACAGGTAGTTGGGTCTGCAACTCTTTCTAATATTTTAACAATACTAATAACATCTTAGCTGAAAATATGTGGCATAATAAGACATTTTAACATTTTTGATATTGGTGATGTTTTGTGTGCCAAAACTATTGTCTTTTTAAAAATTATTTTATTGTCTCAAATATAATTATCTGTAAGATTCTAAATTTAGATGGCATTCTAACTGAAGTTTAACAATTTCATGCCATAATTTTAACCAGCTTTGTCTTAATTAGAATTTGGAGTTATCTATCATGCCATCTGGTAGCATAGGAGCTCTGC
The DNA here is from genome assembly GCF_000298275.1 of Orycteropus afer afer. Classification (NCBI taxonomy): domain Eukaryota; kingdom Metazoa; phylum Chordata; class Mammalia; order Tubulidentata; family Orycteropodidae; genus Orycteropus; species Orycteropus afer. Next base: position 5,471,981 of record NW_006921613.1, read on the forward strand.
TAGCATAGTGGCTCAGGCACTTGACTGCTAACCAGAAGGCTGGCGGTTCAAACCCACCAGCCACTCCTCGGAAGAAAGATGGGGCAATCTATTTCCTTAGTGATACTGCCTAGGAAACCCAAGGAGGGGTCGCTATGAGTTGGGGCCGACTTGACGGCACATAACAACAACAACATCATGTCATCACATTTCTTTCTGTTTTTATTTTTTTTATTTTAAGAGCCTGTTTTACATTCATGTCCTCACATTTCTGTACCTTGTAAATCAAAAGTTTGTTTCAATTACCTTATCTTTATTCTCTTTTCATTCTGTTAGTGAGTATACTTGAGTATAGAAGGTGTAATTAGTTATTTTAGGCATAAAAGATGAATTCTTATTAAAAAGTGAGCACTCTTCTTTCCTTTTCATTTTTTCCTTTTAAATACTAGATACTCTAGATGAATATTTTGAATATGATGCAGAGGAGTTCTTGGTCTCCTTGGCCTTGCTAATCACAGAAGGACGAACACCTGAATGTTCTGTAAAAGGTCGAGTGGAAAGTTTTCATTGCCCTCCAGCACAGTCCTGTTACCTAGTAACAACCAAACATGAATGTAGTGACAAACTGGCTCAGGTAAGAATCATATGTCTAAGGCTTTTTATTTATCTTTCATATAAACTAGCTTCACTTCTGTCATCACTTTCATTGCATCATTTATATACATGATAATTTTTAAAATTTAAATATAAAATTGGTCCTAACTATAAAGAAAAGAAAAAAAAAATCCTGGAGCATAGCTAGTAGCCTTCGCTCTTAAGGAAGGCTCTAGAAAGCGTAGTAGGTAGTTTTGCTCATCAGCAGGCAGGTAGGCGGCCTACCTAGCTAGCTTCTTCCCACATTCCACATTGAAGACTGCCACTGCTGCTGTGAGTTAGCTTTATTTATTTTTAAAATCTCAGCCCTGCTTTATCTATTTTGTGTTCTTGTTCCATCCTGCAATTAGAAGAACTCTAGCAATTATCTGCCCACAGGGATAAAGCTGAATCTCAGTCTTTTCCAGTACCATACATCAGAATCTATATTTAAGTGATTATGCTTTTAGGAAGTTAGTTTATATAATAGATTGATATTTATGATTGTCTTCCTCACACTAACCAGTTTTCCCTTTTTTTTGAATGAGGGGATGCTTTTTGCTATCATTAATACTGTTAAAACTAATTTTTTGATAGATAATCCCTTTTTTAAAAAAAATATAATTTTACTTATTTTGTTGTTGTTGAGAATATACACAGCAAAATATATACCAATTCAGCAGTTTCTACCTGGAACGTCACATTCTTTGAGTTGTATAACCATTCCCACCTTCCTTTTCTGAATTGTTCTTCTCTCCTTAACATAAATTAACTTCCACATAAGGTTCCCATCTAACCTTTCAAGTTGCTATTGTCAATTTGATCCCATATAGGTAGTTCTTAAAAGAACATAATGTTCAAGACCTTTTATACTAGTTAAGCTAAATTGTTGTTTGGTCTTAATAAGACTTCAAGGGTGTATTTTTGGTTTAAGGTTGAAAGATGATCTCAGGGCAATAGTTTTAAGTGTTCATCCAACCTTCATGGTTTTAGGATATCTGGAGTTCATGAGCATTTTCAATTCTGTTCTGCATTTCCCCCCTTTTGATCAGGATTCTTCTATAACATCTTTGATCAAAATGTTCAGTAATGGTAGCTGGGCACCATTCCATTCTTCTGGTCTCATGGCAAAGGAGGTAATTATTCATGGAGGCTATTAGCAATGCATTCCATATCCTCCTCCTATTCCTGACTCACCTTCTTCCTCTCTGTTCTTCCAGGTAAATAGAGACTAATTGTTGTGCCTTGGATGGCCACTTGCAAGATTCTAAGACCCCTGGCACTCCATATTAGACTAGGAGGTAGAACAAGGGTACTAAACATGTTATTAGGCAAATTAACTAGGATAGCCCTAGAAACCATGACCCTAAACCTCCAAACCAAGAAACCAAATCCCATGAGAGTTTTAGTTTTATATAATCAGCCCTGGCAGCTACTCTTATTTTTTTTTTGGACATTATTTTAAATATAGGAGCTCTGGCGGCATAGTGCCTAAGGCATTTGACTGTTATCCAGAAGGCTGGCGGTTCAAACCCACCAGCCACTCCTCGGAAGGAAGATTGGGCAATCTACTTCTGTAGTGATACTGCCTCAGAAACCTAAGGAGGGGTCTCTATGAGTCAGATCTGACTTGACGGCAGTGGGTTTTATTTTAAATATATCACACAACTTTTGCCAATTAAATTTTTTACAGATATATAACTTATTGATGGCAATTACAATAATCAGCTATGCAAACCTTCCCTTCATCATTGCAATATTTCCATCACTGTTAAATGTAATCCTTTTAAATGTACATTTTTCTCTCAAATGTAAGCTTGTCCATTTTGAATACTTAATGAGAATGAGTTTTTAATATTTTCATCTTCAGACTTAGAGTCATTCTTAATAATAAGATTAATTAACAAATGAGGCAAGGCTGAGCTACCTCAGAAACCTGTTGGACATTACTCATAGCAGCTCTTTTTTCATGACATAGAGCAGAGATATTCTTCTCAGGAGAATTTGCATCATAACCGTTGTTCGATATTAATGTCTGTACTCTGGCACTCATAGTGTTAATCCTCTATGTAGTGAGGAACCTAATAACCAAGCCTGAACAAAACTCTGCAAAAGATGACTCATTTCCCATACAGTTGACTGCTTTACAATTAAATTCAGGAATTTAAATGTAAGTTTGAATGAGTTATTGTGGTATCTTGCTCATATTCATTTTCTCTTAAGTGTCGCCAAGCCAGACGAACCAGGTCTGAGGTCACGTTGTTATGGAAAAAGAATCTTCCAATCATGGTGGAAGTAATGCTACTGCCAGACTGCTGCTACAGTGATGACGGGCCAACCACAGAAGGAATTGACCTTAATGATCCTGCAATTAAGCAAGATGCATTATTACTGGAAAGATGGATCTTGGAGCCAGTTCCTCGACAGTAAGTTGTAGAAGTTAAGTTTAGCTTGTTCTTGGTAAATCTGGTTTTCCATTACTTTCTATACATTATTTTTAATAATGATTATATGTTTAAATCCTTAATTTATGTTAAAATAGCCTTTTCATTTAGATATTTAGTACTCATGTGACTTCAAGTGACATTGGTCTTGAAAGCATAGGTCCCAAGTAATATGTTTACTTCAGCATCTACCTGTCTAAAATTCAGTCATTTTGTACTTGCTAACATTTATATTACGTTCTATTGCATCTCTTAGGAATGGAGATCGGTTTATTGAAGAGAAGACTCTTCTATTGGCTGTCCGCTCTTTTGTGTTTTTTTCTCAGCTAAGTGCTTGGCTGAGTGTTTCTCATGGTGCTATTCCACGAAATATTCTTTACAGGTATGTATAGAACAAAAAAAGACAAGTGTTTATACACACACATTGGTTAACTACTGAATGATATTTTACCTATTAAGTGGCTTATTTCCTTCATTCCTGAGTATAAGCCAAATAAACAATAAAACAAGCTCAAGATATTTAAACGAGAATCAGTATGAATTAGTTTCTTGAATTAAATTTGGATAGAAAAGTTTTCAGAAAACTTAACTTCAGAGAATCAAGAATGGATTTAGTACTACCATTATAAAATGGAAAAACTTTCTGGGCTATTGAATTCCCAAAATGATAAACTTCCTGGATTTTTGGCATCTTGAAAAGTACAGATATATAGGCTGCTGAACAACTGTGTAATTGTCTTTAGGCATGTGTCCAAGAGATGGAGAGTATCTCTTAAGTCTTTTTGTACAATAGAATTAGCTGGATCCATTTAAGAGTAAATATAAAATCTTGAACTCACTTCCATGGCTTCCAGCCAAATAGTAGGGAGGTGTATAAGGTGAACATTTACACCAGGTAGGTACACTACATAAAACAATGAATCCTGGGCGAACAGAAGGGCAGTATTTGCACAGGGAGATAGCTCAGAGGGCAGGAATGCATAGGAAGGAAGGGCACAGGAAAAAACAGGGAGGAAGTGGGAAGAGAACTGTTAGGTTATAGAGATTGCAATCGATATCATGAAACAAAATGTATATGAACTGTTACATGGAAATTGAATTTGCTCTGTAAACTTTTACTCAAATCACAATTTAAAAAAAAAAAAAGGTAAATACAAAATCCTATTTTTTAAAACTATTTTGACAAATAATTTAAAATTATTATATTCTTAAGTTTTAATGTTCTTAGGTCATTTCTGTTCTAGCCATGATCTATTATTTTGACCATTTATTTTGATTTTATCAGAATGACATGCATGGTAATGTGGCTTAGTAAAACCTCAGTGATAATTAATGCAAACAATTATAAGTAAGTATATGCTTGTTTTAAAATTTTTTTGTGATAAAGATACAACTTTCATAATCCATTGATTCAGTGTTTTTGTCTGATTCCAGAATCAGTGCTGCTGATGTAGACCTACAGTGGAATTTTTCCCAGACACCAATTGAACATGTGTTTCCTGTTCCCAATGTTTCTCACAATGTGGCCTTGAAAGTCAGCGTTCAGTCCTTGCCCAGACAATCTAATTACCCAGTTTTGACATGTAGTATTCACACTAATATTGGCCTTTATGAGAAAAGAGTTCAAGAACATGAACTTAAAACCCATCAGCATCGTAATTCTAATGAAGTAGAACAATGCACAAACAATTCACAGCGTCTGTGTAGCAAACAAACTTGGACCGTGGCACCTGAAAGTATATTACATGCAAAAAATGGCACAAATCCAGAATATGCTACAGCTGTCAAAAATGTCAAACTATATCCAGGCACTGGCAGTAAATCTGACTATGGAGCATCTCAAGCCAATATTCTGGGCTTCAGTGGTGGAGACGATGTAAAGTCACGTGAAACATCAGTGAGAACTTTAAAATCATTTTCATTAATTGATCCCAGTGTCTCTAGCCACCAGAATTCCTGGCAGTCAGTTGGTGAGACTAATCCTTTAATAGGCTCTTTAATTCACGAACGACAAGATGTTATAGCAAGAATTGCTCAGCATTTGATTCATTGTGATCCAAGCACTTCACATGTTTCTGGACGTCTGTGTAATACACAAGAGTCTAGTTCACTTAATTCAAAACTTTTCCGAGTTTCACAAGAAAGTGATAATGTGAGGAAATGTAAGGAAACATACTCCATTTCTTTTGGTAGTCCAGAGTTTACTTCCCCAGAAGATACCACTGGGGGAAAAATTCGAGCAAAACCAGAAATTCCTCGAAGTGAAACTTACATTTCTAATAGTCTTTATTCTCGTCAATCCGTTGGTGAGACTAATCCTTTGATAGGCTCCTTACTCCAGGAGCGGCAAGATGTTATTGCAAGGATTGCTCAACACTTGGAACACATTGATCCAACAGTTTCACATATCCCTCGACAGTCATTCAACATGCATGACTCCAGATTGTTTCCTTCTAAAGTGTTTAAGAGTTCATATGAAGACAAAAATTTGTTGAAGAAAAACAAAGATGATGTCGCAATTTCCATTTCTAATCCAAAATTTTCCTTGTTAGAAGACAGCAGTGAAGGAAAAAACCTAATACCTGATAATTCTTTTAGTTCATTTAAATGTAATAGTAAAGAGAAGTTCTCTTCCAAAGCTCAAATGAGAAGAAATCAGCCTCAGGAAAATCCTAGTGAAATCATCCAAAGTACATTTCAGGAGACAGAGAATAAAGCTACTAATTTATTGACTTCTTCTTATATGTCTCCTTGCAAAGAACATAACTTAGATTTGACGAGCAGATTGGAAAGTGCAGTTTCTGGATGTCAATTTAAAGAGCAAGACATTAACAATGGAATTGATAAACAGTATTCAAATTGGAACAGTATTTGCACACATAAAAATAAGGAAAAAATAGTAAAAAATGAAAATTATAATCCAAAATCTTTTAAAAATCACCAAATTGACTCTAAAATAAAAGTCACTATGCTGGAAATGTCTGCATATCTGCACAAACATGAAAAGTGCTCAAATAAAGACTCAAAAAGACCTAAGACATCTGAGAAAAATACTCAACTTAATAGTATAGAAAATTATTGCAATAAAGACAATGAAGGTTTCAAATGCAAAAATCCAGACCGATTAAAAATTGAACAGTGTAAGAGCGAAGACACATTTGATAACAAATCTCGAAACTGTTCTCAGAGAAAGGGTATAAAAGATTGTTTGTCTACGTGTGAACTACTGAAAAATACAGAGGCACTGGTAGGTAACAGTATTTCACATATGATACCCAATCATTTCTTATGGTTTAAATTAATTAATGAGAGATCTAGTTATGAAATCCTAAGGTACTTTCAATAGAACACACAACCTGATATTAATGTTATCAGAACTGTTATTAATGTGCTTGCAAATAGGCTATTCACGTAGGAGAAAATGATAGGTAAGTAGAAGAAATAAAGATCACACAGGTAAAGAAAAAGGAAGGAGGAGGGAGTGATACATTTTTTGTAAACTGCTATTGTGGCAGTGGTTTTTTTTTTTTTTTAAAGCCATCTATTAGGTCTGTTATTTAGATCTTTTAGGTCTATTTTTTCACCATCTGCTGTTTAGATAGCACGTAGGTTTTTAATGTTTGGTGTATGAATTCAGGGACAATGAATGTTATATTTATTGTTAGTTGCCATTGAGTTGATTCTGACTCATGTTACGTATTAGTATATCACTCTCAGCTATATCACAATATAGAGTATTTGGTTCTTTTTGATACTTTCCGATAGTATAGATATGATAGTTGTCATGAAGAAGGTGGGACTCAGAGAGATTAACTGACATAAGTAGCTGTAGAAGTCCTTAGTGGCTGAACTTGCACACATGTTCAGGTCCGTTAACTCACAATTCTTTCTACTACCTTGTGATTATCAAACACAAATTTGTGGCCTGTTAAATTCCTTAGTTCATTTTAATTCTTCATTTTCCTTTTTTTTGTTCTTTTTTTTTCTGTTTCTTTGTTTATCTGAGTACTTAGGAACAATTGCTACTGAATAAACAAGAATCAGATAAGAAACTCTTACAAGTTTAATATATTGCTTGTTAGTAGCTCTGGCCGAGTACAAGCAATATGTGCATTATATTATGCTATTGATCAACTAATATTTTAGGAATATCTATAGGGAAATCTAAAGAGTTCTGGTGGTGCAGTTGTTAAAGGATATGGCTGTTAACCAGCTGATTGGTGGTTTGAACCTACTGGCTGCTCTGTGGGAGAAAAATGAAGCAGTCTGCTTCTGTAATGATTTACATACTTAGAAACCCTATAGCGCTGTTCTCCTTTGTCCTGTAGGGTCACTATGAGTTGGAATTGACTCAATGGCAATGATTTTTAAGTTTGGTAGGGAAATCGGCAGGCTGTTTTCAAAACCCCTGGTTTCTTAGTTTAGTCCTTAAATGACATTGAACAAATCATGTAACTTCTTATAACCTCATGCTCCTCAATTTTAAAGTAAGGCCAATAAAGCTCTTTAGCGTATCTCACAGAATTGTGACAAATAATAGATTTGGAAATATTTTGTAAGCCTTTAATTAATGTGCTATATAAATACAAAATATTTAAGTTACTTTTATTTTAGTTGACTTCCCACCAAACCACATTTTTTAACTTCCAAAATGATTATTAGACTCACATTTCCATTATTTCCCCAAGCAGTATCCCAAATTTGTACCTAAATTATATGGTAACCTACTTCTTACCTACCTTAATCAAATCTAAATGAACTTGATTCATTAGTTTTGCTGTACTTTAGTGTTTTAAAATTGTGCCATGTTTCCAATTTATATTTTTTGGTAATAATTTCCAATTATAATTGCTACAAAACCCTCTGGTGCTCTTGTGGTGTACTGCCTAAGGCATTTGACTGCTAACAAGAAGTTCAAATCAACCCAACAGTAGTTGAGTTTTTTTTTTCTTTTTTCCTTCGACAAAACCCTAGCTTTAACTATATTCACTTCTCATGATCCTTTCTGGATCTTAATAGAGTGGCTTAATCTGGCCATGGTATGTCTGAAGCCACTGAGAGTTACTTTTTTACATACTTGTTTTAGAGACAATGATACAGTGTGTACTATGTGTCCAGACATTTTTCTGAATGTTTTACCAACATTAGTTTACTTAATCCTCTCCCTACCATATAAGATTGTATTAATCCCATGTTATAAATGAGGCCTAGAGAGGTTAAGTAACTTGCCCAAGGTCACAAAGCTAGTAAATGATGGAGTCAGGATCCAGCTTTGTCTTTCCTATATTTATTCATGTGTTTTTATGGGTTTCTAAGGTTTGGATATAAACTCACCCACATTCTTAAGAATTAGCCAGTTTCTTATATCACTTCAAAAACATAGTGCTGCAGTATTTTTCAAATCTGGAGTGTTTCTTATTTTCCTGCGTCTTAAAAAAAAAACAACCACCTCACTGCCGTCGAGTCGTTTCTGACTCACAGCGACTCCTCCTTGGGTTTCCGAGGCAGTATCTCTATGGAAGTAGATTGCCCAGTCTTCTTTCTGAGGAATGGCTGGTGGGTTTGAACTGCCAGCCTTCTGGTTGGCAGTCATATGCCTCAGGCACTACGCCACCAGAGCTCCCTTCTGTGTCTTACCACCACCAAATTATATCCTGTGTGAATGGGTCTTTATATTGGCATATTTTTGTATTTCAGAATAGCAAACTAAATTTTTTCTCTACCTGTAAGTTGTTTTCTCAAACTAAAAGAATCGGAATTTTTGCCTATTAAGTGCTAGATTCTGAATGTTTATAAAATGTTGATAGCACAATTATATTTTAGATACACTTTCATTAGAACATTTGAGTATATTCAACATATTACAAAAAAACTTGTACGTTTTCTGAACAAAACCATATCTGTGCACACACATACACACACAGTTTGTCAGTCTATGTCAGTCATCAGCTTCATCAACCACAGATGTTGAAGAATGAATACAAAATGCTAAAAGTATTTAAGCATTAAATAGTAAAATTAAAATCTAAGTATTTTCTTAGCAGAAAACTATACCACTGAAACACTCAAATGCCTGGCGAAAATATAATTGTCATTCCTTGGATGGAACTTCAACCAGGGCCTTCCATCCTCAAACTGGATTGCCTCTACTTTCAAGTCCTGTAAGTGCTCTTTTCTCTTGTCTCATGCTTAGAACATGAAGAAACTTATTTGAAATGTTCACAAATAATTTTATTCATGTTTTAGGTGAAAAAAAATTTAATATACCTTTACAATAAATTTCTAGTTGGAAAATACTTCAGTTTTTGATAGCACATTCCATATCCATGTGATGAAATGGGAAAAAGACTGAAAAATGAATAAAAAGAAATTTTATTGTATTAGGATTATGTAATTGCTCCAAGATTCTTCCTTTTGCCTAACATTTTAAATGCTATTCAATGTAAAGATAATACTTGGTGTTGCACAGATTTTATATAGATTTGTAACTTAGTACTGGAGCTGGTTGACACCTTCAGCTGAGTAATTGGGGAATTAAATTCATGGCTGTCTGACTTGGAGCCTAGGCACTTACTCAAAGACATAGAGATCTCCCACACATATTGCATTTACAGATAGGTAGATCCAAGTGTGATGGTTAAGAGCCTAGCTTGAAGTCACAATGGCTTCGTTCTGGCTGTGTGATATTAGGAAAGTAACATAACGTCTCTGAGCTTGTTTTCTCATCTTTAAAATGGGGACAATAATGCTTACGTTAGTGTTGTGAGGCTCTTTCCAACTTGCTGTTGTATGTGATTTTACCTTTAATTTACTTGGACCTTTCAGTTGTAGGCTATTTTTAGTAAGATGATAGTTTGTTTTCTTTAATGTAATTGGTATACAATGGTGGTTGACAGTTCGGAAAAGTATTTTTCAAACCTTTTTCTGTGACTTCTCAGGGTTTTGGGAAATGTTTCAGTGAAGTGGAGGTGGGCATCTCTATTTAGTTTTATTATTCTTTCATTTTAAAGATACAAATGTTGCTAAAAAAATAGAACAGAAGTATATAAAGTAAAAATCTTAACTATATTATATATTAGTATTCCATGTAAGATTTGGTTTGGGAAAAAATAGTTCTGCTTCTTAAAAAATCAAACTCTAGTAAAAGTGCTTTTATTAATTAAATTTTTTTCACGTTAGTTAATAAAATTAGAACAAAAGAACAGTATGTAATAAAGCACATGCTTTTAAGTAAATTGTTAACAGGGAAGATTTATTTTTAAGATACACTTAACTTTCATTTGAAAAGTATTTTATCAATTCAGAACATGTACAGTCTTTTAAAATCTCAAATGATTATTTCGACTCTAGGTTCCTCAAAGAAAAGCACAGTCAGGTTGCTTTGATCTGGATTCTTCATTATTGCATCTGAAAAGCTTATCCTCTAGAAGGTATTTATCTTTAAATTCATTTGTGTATATGAGACAGAGTTGGACAAAATCTGGTCTTTCACAATAAACAGTATTGATTCTAAATATCGAAATTATAACAGGAATCTTATGTGAAATCAGTTGTTTTTCATTTTCAATATGATGTCATATGCACATGGATGTAATTATTAAGAATCAGTGAGAAAGAAATTAATATGGGTTGCTGTTTTATATTGGTTGTCTTAGTAAATTAGTACTTTACGTTGATTTTAAGGAGCTCTGGTGGCACAGTGGTTAAAGCATTTGGCTGCTTACCAAAAGGTTAGTGCTTTGAACCAATCAGCTACTCTGTGGAAGAAAGATGAAGTGCAGTCTGCTTCTGTAAAAATGTATAGCCTTGTAAACCCTATGGGGCAGTCCCGTAGGGTCAATGTGAGTTGGAATTGACTGGATGGCAGTGGGTTTGGTTTTTGTTTGTTTACTACGCTGATTATAGCACTTGTGTGGGTTTATACATTTCTAGTCATTCACTTCCACCTTTGCCTCATACCACTTTCTAAAAAATCATTGGCAGTTAGTTGTTTCTGTGGTGGCAGATAATACTCTCATATTCTTTAGTTATATAATTTTACTTTTGTATATTCATTTTTAATAGAAAATGAAAATTGATAACAGAATTCAGCTTTATATATTTCCAGTAAATGCCCTATTTAATGTGGTATAAATTTTACCTCAAAAACTAATGGGAAGCTGTATTTATGTTCTTTAGCAAATATAACATAGAGATTTTCAAATCTAGCCAGGGACTTTCAGCTAGGAATTTTCTATCCTAAAGTTTCGTTACATTGAAGTTTGTTTTATGGGTAGAGTAAATACAATAAATAAGATTCTCCTAATTTAATTTTGTATATAAATAAATAACATTGTGATTACACCATTTTGAATAATGTGTCCTTTTCCTGATTTGTTCTTTGAATAGTCCTCAGCCATGTTTAAATATTGAAGATGATCCAGATATTCTTGAAAAACCATTTCTGAGTTCTAGTGCTCCACCTGTAACAAGTCTTAGTCTCCTAGGAAATTTTGAGGTAATGCATTTTGAAACTATTTTAACAATTGAAGTTTCTTTACCTAGGTTCAGATGTCCTCATTCAGGTCTATAATTTTGTTTATAAACGGAAATGATTCAATGGAATATTTTTCCAAAGCTTTGAAAATGTCATCATGATTATTATTTTCATGAGAAGGAGAGTTGGAAGAATTGTTGACAGTGGCATCTTAGAATTAAGTAGCTGGAGAAGAGATAAAGAACTTGGTGAAATTAGATAAACTTTTGACAACACCTTCCTACCTGGTGAAATTGTCTCCAGTGTCTGGAAGGATAATGATAGATTGATAACAGCCTCTTTGTGATCAAGTAGGTTGATTTAGAAATCAAATGGTTCTCTATACTATCTTTGCAACATTTCCTGGAAATCTAAATGGCTTTTGTAAATGGCTTTTTTAAAAAAAATAATTTTAAGTGGTAAGTTTTAATGGAGAATATAATTCAAGCTTTTTATATTTAATTCCAGTAGCTTTACTGGAACAGTGGTGGTTTTTTATATTAATTATATGCTTATTATCATATGCTTTATTTATAACAATATTTTAATTTTGAAGCTATCTTTTAGTGTTTTAGTGCAAATTTTTTTTTTTAAGTGTTTTGTGGTAATTTGACTTCTTTTCCATGTCCCCTTCCAGATGTTCAGTTCAGATATGTTGAACTTTCTATTTCTCCTCCTCCTCAATTTAAAATTGCAGAGGGCTCTCTGTATATAACCTTTGCCCTATAATAAAAGTTATAAGAAAAAGAGAACAGTGTGATAAATGAAAACCTTAGGAAGGGGAAAATGATTAAAAGATCAATCTGTACACTTTTGTTTTCAGAGAATTCTGTTTGCACGATAGACATACATTTTCAAGTAATTTAAGGAAAAAAAAACCCAGAAAGTTCTAACACATCACAACCCATAGGTCCTCTTTAATTTATAGTGAATTTTCTGGTTTCTATGGTAAACTACAGAAGATACTTATTTTAATTAATGAATTTGATTCTCTATGGCAGTAATAAAAATATATTACAAAATTACTAAATTAACATATTGATCTTGCTTCATGAAGCAGGACTGTCTTACTCCTATAATGCTGTTGGGAGAGAATTGTAACATTATTTGTGGGGCTTTGGGTGGAGTTTGGAAACACAGTGGCCCAAAGTTAACACCCAAATAGATGATTTTCCATCTGATTTCTGGTGCTACTTGTTATCTTTTTCTTGCTACCGTTTAGAGCTTTCTACTCCAAAAACCTTGTCCTCGTCCATTCCACTCATCTCTCCTGTGATTCTCTTCTTCTATCAGTTCAGTCCAGCACAATACCTACAACCATTGGAAATGGGTAAACTATTTTTCCCATATGAGGGATTCTCAGTGCTTTCTGTCACTATAGAATAGTTTGTATTTTATATAAAGAGTGTTTACTCTTTTTTTTTTTTTTGGGGGCAGGGAGTCAGGCTTGTTTTACTCACCATCATTATATGAGATTCACCCATGTTATAGTGTGTATTAGTAGTTCATTCTTTTTTATTGCCATTGTATGGAGTGCCATAGTTTATTAATTCACCTGATAATAGACATTTTGGCTACTACGAATAAAGCTACTTATATACATTTGTGAATATGTTTTTGTGTGAATGTAAGTTTACATTTCTCTTGGAGTGTAGTTTTTAAAGAAACTGACAAACTATTTTCCAAAGTGATTATATCATTTTAAATTCCCACCACCTGTGTGTGATATGAGCGTTTCAGGTCTTCCATATCCTTGCCATTGTTCAGTCTTTAATTTTAGCCAATCTACTAGATGTATAGTGCTATCTCATTCTGATTTAATTTGTATTGCCCTTATGACTAAAGATGTTGAGCTTTTGTTCCTGTGCTTATTTGCCAAATAAGCACATATGTTTTCAAATATTTTTTTCCAAATCTGAACCTTAACTTTTGTTGTTAGGGGCTACCAAGTCAGTTGATTCCAAGTTATTGTGATCCAATGTGACAGAGTCGAACTGCCCCACAGAGTTTTGTGGGTTGTGATCTCTGCAGGAGCAGACTGCCAGGTCTTTTCTCCTGTGGAGCCACTGGGTTGGTGCACACTGCCAGCCTTTTCCATTAGCAGCCAAGTGCTTAACCATTGTGTTATCAAGGCTTTCTTTTCTACTTAGCATTTACTATTTTTATAATTAAATAATAAACACATGCCACATACAACAGAACTTTTTAAAGAACCAATCAGTTCTCAAAGTTATAAGTACTTAGATTTATCTTTTTTAAATTTTTGGTGACAATGTATACACAGCACAAAACATGCACACATTCGGCAGTTTCAACATGTACAATTTACTGACGTGAGTTATATTCTTCACATTGTGTCATCCTTCTTACTGTGTCTTCCCAAATTATTTCACCACCACTGACTTAGAGTCATTACCCCTTAACTTCTCACTATGTTTTAGAGTTACTGTTGTCAGTTTGATCTCACATAGATAATTCTTTAAAAGAGCACAGTGTTCACAGTAAACATTTTTTACTAACTGAACTAAACTATTGGTTTAAAGATGATTGTCCCCTCAAGTCAAGATTCGAGGTTTAAAGATTATCACAGGGCAGTAGATTGAGGGTTTTCGTCTAATCTCATAGGAATTAGAAATTCTGTTCCATATTTTTTCCTTTTTCATCAGGATCTATTAAGTCCTTGATGAAAATGTTCAGTAATGCTGGACAGCACCATCTGGTTCTGTTCTCATGGCAAAGGAGGCAGATTACAGATCTCTGTGATCCATTTCCTCCTCAGATTTCTGGGTCTCCTGCTGCTGCTGCTGCTTCAAGCAAATAGAGACCAATTATTTTATCTTGGATGGCTGCTGGCAGACTGTTAAGACCTGGGCACTACTCAGGAAACCAGGAGGTAGAACAGAAACTCTAAAAACAATATCAGGCCAATTGACTGGATTGTCCCATGAAATCATCACCTGATTGACTATCTTTAGATAGAATTCTGTTAATAAGTTTTCAAGTCCATGATGGATGAAAAAATTTTGGATATTACCCCTGTTGTAGCAAAGCATATTTTTCATTTACGGAGATAATAATAACATACATTAAACAATTAAATCTAGTGGTGAAGTTCAAGGAGAGTTTAGCATGAGTTAAAATAAGAGAGAGGATGTCAAATTTGTAGGATGGTAGAGGATTGAAAATTATTTTATTCTATTTTCCAGGAATCTGTCTTGAACTATCGTTTAGATCCTCTCGGCATTGTTGATGGTTTCACTGCCGAGGTAGGGGCAAGTGGTGTTTTCTGCCCTACGCATTTGACTCTTCCAGTTGAAGTGTCATTCTACAGTGTTTCAGACGATAATGCTCCCTCTCCTTACATGGCAAGTATCTTTCAAATTGTCGTTCTCTGCTAAAATCAGCTAACTTAATGAAAAATATCTTTAAAGAGTTAGTATGGCTTTTGGGAGCTCTAGTGGCGTAGTGCCTGAGGCATTTGCCTGCTAACCAGAGGTCTAGCAGTTCAAACCCATTGCTACTCCTCAGAAGGAAGGTTGGGTGATAAACTTGCATAGTGATACTGCCTCAGAAACCCAAGGAGGGGTTGCTATGAGTTGGATCTGACTCGATGGCAGTGGGCTATTTATTTATTTATTTTTAAGTATGGCTTTGGTGCCATGCTTAAAAATATAAAGTAGTACCTGAGGCACTTGACTGCTAACCAGAAAGCTGGCGGTTCAAACCAGTAGCCATTCCTCGGAAGGAAGGTTGGGGAATCTACTTCCGTAGTGATACTGCCTTGGAAATCCAAGGAGGGGTTGCTATAAGTCAGGTCTGACTTGACAGTACATAACAGCAACAACAACAAGAGAAAATTGAAGGTTGAATAGAGACTGGAATACCAAAATATTACCTCACAACTTCTTTCTGAGCTACACAGAGATCCTTTTTTACATTTGAGGACAGTGCTGAAAATTTACCTTTTTCAGTGTAATTGCAAAGGAAAAAAAGGATAAAACTGATTAGTCAAACTAATGTTTTGTGTCTTGCTGTGTTCATGCATAGTCTCGACTGCACTCTGTGTACTCTTCCTACAAAAGTTGCTTTCCTTAAAAAAAAAAAAGTTGCTTTCTTATGTGAGCCTTCTCTTAGTAGATTGTGAGGAGTTGGTGGCCTAAGATTTCTGTGAGCTCCTTCTGCTCCCACATCCCTTCTTCTGTTTAGTTTGTCTTTGGATCACTTTGTTACAGTCCTAGGGTTCTTTAAAATACCAGATGCAAGCAATCTTCAGCTGATAACAGAGTTTAGTTCTGATGACTCTGTCAAAGGTTGATTCTGATGTAAGTCAAGTAGCTTTTTTTTTTTTTTTTTTTTAAGTTTTCATTATTATCACACTATTATCACTACCTATGTTTCTGACCATGCTAATGTCTTAGTAGACAGTAAGATGGCTAAAGGAAATTAAAACCCAGTGTTGAATCTTAGGATCCTATGATTTAATCTTGCCTATATTTTATTTCAATAGATTGTGAACAAAATAAGCTGTCTAGTGCAAAAAATGATACTAAATTCTCATATCATACCTTTTTCAAAAAGGGAGACATGCCTAACAATGCAGGCCTGAAGAGAAGTTTATAGTGATGACATCCAATATGAAGTTAGACCTGGGTTTTCATGTTAGATGTTACTTAATAAAATAAAAATGGCTATAGACATAGAAATATAAAGCTCTTTGCCTCACAGCTCTGGCCCTGCTACTTGGATTTCCTGGCATACTACCCAGCCCAACTACTGCCTCTCCTAGCAACCCTCTCCCCTTTACCTTTCAGGCTGTCCAAAACATTAGTGATGATATCTTTTGTTAATAAGGCTGTGAAAAGGAAATTCTATGTGATTGAGAAACGAAACAGAGCAAGAGAAGTTAAAGCATACTTTTTAAGAACCTAAACATTGCCTATTTCTTAATAAACTAAATAAATTGAGCTCAAAGAAGGTTGGTGAGGCTTACTGTATGTATTCCAGTGGTACAACTTTTGGTCAAGTCCCTAATCATTATTTGATACTTTATTTAAAAAAACAAAAAAGACATAGACTATCTACTCATTTTATTTAAAGATTTTTTTCCCCCCTAATAATTTTTACATTTGTAAGTAATAATCATGAAGCTGTACATTTGTTATTAGAAAAATCAGAAGCACGCCCCTTCATACACCTGCCTAGTTATCACATATACAACCTGTTATTTGTTTAACATAGAAAATATACCCAGGTTTTTTCCTTAGGAATATCATTTTGAAAAAAATGACTGCTGATTTTTTTTTCTTTCCTTTTCTTTTTTTTAATTGTGATTTGTATGAAGATTTACAGAGTAAATTCACTTTCCATACAGCAGTTCACATATACTTTGTCTCATGACATTGATGACAGTTTACCACAATGACTGCTGATTTTTGACAATTAAAAAATTGGGAAACACAATTGCGACAAACTCAGTACCAGAGTAAACGTATATTATGCTAGGATGATTAAGTATTAGAATTTAGTTGTAAGGAGGGCCATTTTGCTTTACCATGACATCAAGAAGTCTCAGCAGTTTCACATATTCCACTGGCACACAGTAATAGAGCAGTTCTAACATAGCCATTACAATGGCTTAGAAACAAGATAAAAGCATGAATTGGCTGAAAATCAGCTCAGTATTTTGAGTGTAATTCAAGAGCAAGGGGTAATTTGAATAAACTTTTCAAAGCAAAAAAGCATTAATCCTAGAATTTAGTTGACATATACAAAGTGAAGATTGTTGTTTGTTGTTATGTGCCATCGAGTCGGACCCAACTCATAGCGACCCCTCCTTGGGTTTCTGAGGCAGTATCCCTACAGAAGTAGATTGTCCCATCTTCCTTCTGAGGAGTGGCTGGTGGGTTTGAACCGCCAGCCTTCTGGTTAGCATTTAAGTGCCTTAGGCACTATGCTACCAGAGCTCCTAAAGTGAAGATTGTTGTTGTTGTTGTTATGTGCTGTCGAGTCGGCCCCGACTCATAGCGACCCCTCCTTGGGTTTCCGAGGCAGTATCACTACGGAAGTAGGATTGCC
>NW_006921613.1:5489726-5511008 GCF_000298275.1 Orycteropus afer afer
AGCGACCCCTCCTTGGGTTTCCGAGGCAGTATCACTACGGAAGTAGGATTGCCCAACCTTCCTTCCGAGGAGTGGCTGGTGGGTTTGAACCGCCAGCCCTCTGGTTAGCAGTCAAGTGCTTTAGCCACTATGGTACCAGAGCTCCTAAGTGAAGATTAGGAAACAGGATTTTGTCACTCCTTGCAAAAAGTAGTAGAAAGTACACACACATGATTTTGAATCAATATTGGAAAAGGTAGTAAATCAGTCTGGCATTGAGTTAATTAGTCTCTCCTTTAAGAAAAGTGAAGCCAGGATAGAAAGGTCTAAAGCAGGTGTGCCAATGGCAAGGCCATGCATGATTTCCTGCCATTTAATCACATATACAACCTGTTATTAAAATACGTTCTTTTAGTTTTCCACTTAGCTTTGCATACTCTCCTGTTCCACAATAATCAGAGATTTTGTGTGAGATTTTGACCAAATTTGGTTTCTTAATCTTATTTTTCTGTCCTCAAATGCCAGCAGAAAATAAGCATTTCATCTGTATGTTAAATATAGTAATTTTTCTATGTAGAAATATTAATATGCAACTAATAAAAATATTGAAATAATACATAAAAATCAATTAATGAATTTAGTAATAACATACCAAAAATATCCCAATCCCTTTCTAAAATCCCTAACCTGCCAATGCAACTAGTGGTCTTTACATTCCATAAAAATTGTTGTTGTGAAGTGTTGCCTTAAACATCAGAGTTTTCTAAATCTATTTTTTTCCTTCATAAATTGATTTAATTCCTATTGTCATGTTCCAATAACTATTAACATTGCATGTATTAAATAAGTATAGGTTTGGTAGTAATTTTTGCCTCACAGGTTTTCTTATAATTATTGGGTGGCAAAGAAGAATAGTAATGTGTATTGTCTATAGTAATGTGATTATGAAAGTAGCTATTATTCTGTCTATAACTAGGAAGAAAAAGAGTATTATGTACCATTTTTCACATAGAGTAAATGTCCATAATCTGCTCATATTAGAAAAGTGGCATACATAGAACTTCACCAGACACGTAGAACAGACTTTAAGAGACAGATGGTTAAGCTTCATTGCCATTTTGATTAGGGATGCAGTTTGTTGGTTTTCTGTTTTCATTTATTAAATTAACTTGATTGTAAATGCATCCAGTTTATCAAGTCTGTCTTTCCAATACTCATTCTCATGAACATTTCCCAACATTAATGTGTTAATTTAACAGTCTGGTGTCAAACATTAATTTGGACTTGAGAGATTTACATGTGGAAATCTGGCCTTCCCTTTCACTGTTGTCTGTTTTTTTTTACCTCCCACCCATGGTCTGACTGTCAAACCCAAGAGAGATGTTGCCTTTTGGAACAGTTATGTTTCATATTTACATAAGGCTGACATTACAAATAAAATGATGAAGAAATGTAGAGCATGTGATTATTTGTCCTACTTAACTACCTTAACTATTTAAAAGAGAAGTATTGAGCCAGTTAAAACAAATGAATCTGCATTCATTTCTTAAAACCAAGGATTTAGTATCACAATGACCACCAGTAGTCATTTGGTCATTTGGGTTATTGAGAAGCTCTCATACATTCTGTTTGAATTTCTCTTGTTTTAATTTATACTTATTCCCATTATTTGGACTTTGGCAAGGACTACAGAATAATTGGTGAGCATCTTTCTCATATACTACAGCAGTGCTTCTCAAACTTTATAGTTCATATTCTATCCTAGGGAAACTTGTTAAAATACGGAGTTTTATTTGATAGATCTGGAGAGAGGTCAGAAATTCTGGGTTTCTAACAAGTTCCAAGTCATGTAATGATGTTGGTCTGAGGATCATTCTTTGAGTAGCTGAGTACCAGAGGACTCTTATTACCACCTTTCAGACATCTCTAAATAAAACAATCCTAATTTAGCTTTAACTTTGACTCAGATCTTAGCTCTCACATCCTTCAATTCATTGTGTTCTGATCTAGAATAAATTTGGGTTTCCTTAACAAGTAAATGACCTCCCTCCCCACTCAAAAAACAATACCATAATAAAACCCTGTTAAGGCATAACCATGATACAAGGTTATTTCTAAAAGAAAGGCTTAATCCTAAGCAAGCAGGGTTTTATAGATTTTTTTTTTTTTTTGAATACCAAGTAAAAATGTTGAATATTTTGACTAAACCTTCATTTTCTGTATTTTACCTTGAACATCTCTCTTCCTGTAACTTAGTGACCAGGCAGGAAACACAGACCCCAAATTTTCTTTCTATTTTTTCTGTCTCTGGCCAGAAATACAGATATTTAACAACTCAACAAAAAGGAAGAACTGGCTGAATTTTTTGCCAGGACTTAGACCTTTCCACATATGTGACTTTTTACATCTTCAAAAACTAATAAATTGTTTTGCTTCTAAATTGCCCCCTCTCATGATGTTGTTTGTTGTTATATGCCATCGAGTCAGACCTGACTCATAATGACCCCTTCTTGGGCTTCCAAGGCAGCATCACTATGGAAGTAGATTGTCCAACCTTCCTTCCGAATTGTGGCTGGTGGGTTTGAACCACCAGCCTTCTGGTTAGCAGTCGAATGCCTTAGGCACTGTGCTACCAGAGCTCCTCCCTCTCATGATACTTGAGAGTAATTCTATAATCTCCCATTCTTTCCTTTTTAGTTAAGGAACTTCTTACTTCTGTATCTTCATAACAGAAATTTCAAGCAGTGTAGCCATTGATGTTATATATTATTTATTGTACCATCTTCAGAAAGAACAGTAAATTGTTTCTTCATAATGGAGTCCTCACTAACTCATATACAGAGGAAATACTTCTATTAATTCAGTTTGAATATTTTTTTCCTTACAAATAGAATTTTGAAATTTTATTAATTATATGATTTATTTTTCTTAGTCTTTTATATACCTATGCATAAGTTTGTATTTAATTTGTCTTCTTTTATTTTAAGGGTGTGATTACTTTAGAGTCCCTTGGTAAAAGGGGTTATCGCGTACCTCCTTCAGGAACAATACAAGTGGTATGTGTTTTATAGCCTACAATTGCAATAATCATTCTCTCACATACATATAGAACTTAGCCCTTTCTCCTGCTACTGCTGCTGCAACAACTTTGGTAAGTAACAGTGGGGCTGCAGCTTTGTTTGGAGTTTCCCTGCTCTGCCACAGGAATGACCATTTGGGGACCTCCATAAAAGGAAAGCATTAATAAGCTAATCAAGGTGAATGCTGTAGAAAAATAGTGTATGATAGTTTGCTTAACTTAATAGAGCTGTTTTTGATATAATTAGAACCTAATATCACTAATGCCTTCTATTTAATAAGCCAGATTGAGATTGACCTATTTAAAAGGAGACCCCCAAATATTAGTATTGCTTTGGCAGGAAAATTTGGGAAACAAAATGATATCCCTAGTGTAATAATTTCTAAAATTGATCCTAATCCTGTGATTATACGTAGTAGATAATATAATCTGACAGATACAAGGGTAGAGAAGGCATCATTCTTTTTGGTCTAAGTAATGATCTAGTTTTGTCCTAGAAGAACCCATCTAGACCAGAGCAGTCTTTCATCATCCCTGGTCTAGAGTTCTGAGCAGATTAATTTGATATCAAGGCCAGTTTGAGATTCAGTTTGGCTCTCTTAGTCAGACCCAGAAGAATCCTGCAAGCCCTCAAGTCTGTTACAGAGTTGGCTCCTGCAGACTGACTACAGTCTATCTGAAGCTGGTTTCTCACACTAAGTATCTGGTCTAATCCAGTAAGACTTTTTATGCCTTTTGGCCTCGATGTGTTCAGTGATTTGTCAGACCACTTTTACTCATCACCATTGTTCTAATACTCCAAAGAGTCTGTCTATACATTTATTTCATATCACACAGGAATGAAACATAGTACTATGCAATATATATATATGTATAAGTTTTATTGAAGGAGCATCGTTGCATATTAAAGTATGATTTTTATGTTAAATCAAGTTTTTAAACTATAAGAGTGATAATCTTTTATTTTCTTGCCCTTGACTAATGTAGCTCATGAGAAAGTGTGGGTCACTGGAAAGCTAGCTGTCAGTTGTCATAATAATGAGGCATAAACCCAGAGGCAGCACATTCATTTCTTGTTTGAGGACTGCCAACTTTAGTACTTAATTTTAAATCTGAAATTTGGGTATGTCTTTCATTCCTTATATAGTTTAATTATGTGTAAATACTATCTGAACTCCTAGTTTGCCTAGTTGTTGTGGTTGTTGAATGTATTAGCCTTAATCTTAAGACTCACTAGACTTCAAAAATTGGATCATAATATTGATGTATTTCTCATTTTGATTCAGTGAGTGATGTCCAGTGCCACGGATGAGCTTCTGAAAGCATGGGCACCAAGTTACCTATTGATGTGTTGGTAATTTGGTTAAAGTCAGATTAGCAGTTTGGGTTTTACTTAAAAATTAGTGCTTTTAATATTCCTTTGATTATTCATATCCAAGTACCAACTGAGTACAATTCAGTCAGGGTAAATATTCTTGTTCATTATAATATTGATGATGATTAAAAAAAAAAAACACCTAGTGTCACTGTAAGTTTTGGCATGAATATGAAGTATTATTTAGCCACTTTGGATCTAATAGTGATGAACTTCATTTCCTAAATTTGGAAAACTTTTCAAATAGGTGCTCCAAAAATGACTTTTTCCTGTTTTTAATTTGATAATAACTTTATATACCAAAGACTCTAGTTTTACTGATCTTTTAATTTTTATTTAAAAAAAATAGTTCTGTTAACTCATCATTAATATGTGAGGAAAATTAAAATCATATATTGAAAACTTTGTAGTTAATACTCTTAAATGAAGCAAATGGTTGCAATAATTGAACTGGAATGTTTAACTCACTTAGGATGTATCTTGCTTAAGTTAGTGAAACTATTTTTAATAGTTCCACTGAATTCTGAACAAGAAGCAAAGGATGCTGTCTATTATTAACATGAAATTTTGTGGCTAAAGATTTTGGATTGTTACAGGATTTCATAATATTGTGAAAGAAATAATTACATTTAAAAAAAATTCAGAATATATTATGTAAACTTCAGAAATTTTATTAACTTTAATCTCTGAAACTGAATTACATCCCCTGGGGTAACCTTATTATTTAAAACTCTTGTTTTATTGTTGGCACTATTATTTTGAGTCGTATCAACAAATAACTGTTTTTAAAGGATAATTTCTGTATTGTTTCTTCAGACCTTATTTAATCCTAATAAGACTGTGGTGAAGATGTTTGTTGTGATATATGACTTGCGAGATATGCCAGCTAATCATCAGACATTCCTCCGACAAAGAACTTTCTCTGTACCTGTTAAACAAGAAATGAAGAGAAGTGTTAATAAGGAGAACATCCAACATGCAGAAGAACGGTTATTACGCTACCTCATACATCTGAGGTAATGTTTTCAAAATAATGTGAAAATATGTTATTTTAAAAGAATAATATTAAAATTTTTAGTTTATTCTAAAAAACTGTGCTGTAGCTAGGTCAGTGCCCACTAGACTTTGCTTATCTTAGGAGTTGATGATGTGCCAAGATGCAGAAAGCACATGGCATACTTTTCCTGCGGTCATTATGACTTCAAGAACTTAAGGAAGTTTTCATTTTAGCTATGAAATGTAAAATATTTTTGTATCAAAACCAATGCTTATGTATATATGCTGATGTATCTGGGGGCAATGGAAAACATATTTCCTAAACCAGTGCTGTCCAATAGAAATACAATATGAGCTATACATGTAGTTCTATATTTTGTAATGTTGTTATGTTATTGTTAGGTGCTATCAAGTCCATTTTAGACTCATAAAGACCCCACGTGACAGAGTAGAACTGCTTCATAAAGTTTTTACACTTGAAGCTTTACAGAAGCAGATTGCCAGGTCTTTTCACCCAGGGAGCTGCTGTGTAGGTGCGAACTCACAATTTTTTGGTTAGCAGCTGAGCACTTAACCATTGTGCCACTAGGGCTCCTGTTGTTGTTGTTGTTGTTGTTATGTGCCGTCGAGTCAGATCTGACTCATAGCGACCCCTCCTTGGGTTTCTGAGGCAGTATCTCTACGGAAGTAGATTGCCCCATCTTCCTTCCCATCCCCACCAGCCTTTTGGTTAGCAGTCAAGTGCCTCAGGCACAACACTACCAGAGCTCCCACTAGGGCTCCTAGCTACTTTAAAAAAGGTGATTTTTTTTTTTTTAAGCATTTTTAATTAATGTTACATTGTTTATTTTTTAAATTGTGCTTTGGGTGCAAATTTACATAGCAAATTTGATTTACAATCAACAGTTCATGCACATTTGTTTCATGGCCCTGATCTCCAGCCATAAAAAAACTCTCCTTCCCTCCCCTCCCTGTGACTCTCTCCTCCCTATGCCCTTCTTAACTATGTATTCCTGTCTGTCCAGCTTTCCCTCCATGTGAATGTTGCCCTTATAGTGTTTCATGGCTGATTGATCTAAGGGGGTACATCTCCCTAGTAGGTGGGTGCATTGCGCTGGGGGAGGGGTTCTGCATGTAGGATTTTCTGTTGTTGGACTGAGAGCCAATCCATGGAAGCAGGTCTATTTCTAAGCCTGAATGGTAACCCGGGGCCGTAGTCTCAGGGGTTTCACCAGTCTCTATCCAACCAATAATTCTGGTCATTTTTGTGTTTTTGAATTTTGTTCCACTCTACTAGATTTCCAATGTTGATCCCTTTTCATAACCCAATGTATCTGAATGTTATATCCTTATATACTTTCAACATATAAGTAATATAAAAATTGAAATATTTTACATTCTTTTTATGTTAAATCCCCAAAATCAAGCATGTATTTTATATTTACAGCACATCTCATTTTGAACTAGCCACATTTCAAGTGTTCATCAATCACATGTGGCTAGTGGCTACTCTATCAGACAGGAAAATTCTTAACGTCTGTTCATTTCATCACGGAGCTCTAGTGGCACAGTGCATAAGGTGTTTGACTGCTAACCAGAAGGTTGGTGGTTCAAACCCACACCAGCTGCTCTGTGGAAGGAAGATGGGGCAATCTATTTCCGTAAAGATTTACCACCTTGGAAACCCTATGAGGGTGGCTTGTGAATCAGAATCAACTTGGTGGCAGTGAATTTGTTTGTTTGTTTAAATTCATTTTCATTTACTTGTTCAACAAATATTTATGTGCCAGGCATATTTCTAGGAGCTCTGGTGGCATAGTGCCTAAGGCATTTTGACTGCTAACCGGACGGCTGATGGTTCAAACCCACCAGCCACTCCTCAGAAGGAAGATTGGGCAATCTACTTCTGTAGAGATACTGCCTTGGAAACCCAAGGGGGGTCACCATGAGTCGAATCGACTCGATAGCATTGAGTTTGGTTTGGTTTTTTGGCCATTTTTCTAGGTACTAGGGAAACCGTAGGGACAAAATCTCTGTTCTCATGGAATTACATTCTAGTGGTTCTGTCCTAAGTGCCTTTTCCTCTAGCTTTTACTAGCTAGTTTACTTCTCTAGGTTGTTTGTTTTTACCATTCTCACACTCTTTTTCCAAGTTGTTCCTTCCCATTAATTTAAACTCACTGCCCTCTAAGTTTCCTGTCCAAACTTTCAAGTTGCTGTTGTCAATTTGACCACATACAAATTGATCTCAAAAAGAGCAGAATGCTCAAGGAAGACATTTTTGGTAGTTAAGCTAAATTATCATTTGGTTTTAAGAACTCAGAGGATATTTTTGGCTTAAAGTTTAAAGATTAACTCAGGACAGTAGTTTCAGAGATTCATTCAGCATTCATGCCTCCAGAAAGTCTGGATTCCATGAGAATTTGAAATTCTGTTCTCCCTTTCCCCCATTTGATTAGAACTCTTCTACACAATCTTTGATCAAAGTGTTCAATAAGGGTGGGTAGCTGGGCCTAGAACACTTTTAAAAAGAATGTGGTTATTGTTTGTGCCACTGAGTTGATTCTGATGCATAGCAGAAAAAACTGCCCACAGGGTTTCCTAGGCTGTAATCTTTATGAGAGCAGATCACCAGGTCTTTCCTCCTGTGGAGTTGCTGATGGTTTTGAGCTGCTACTTTTCATCAAACAGCCAAGCGCTGAACCATGTGCCACCAGTGCACCTTTTAAAAAGAATAGTAGTATGTAAGAATACCTCCCAGTTCAACCTAAGAGAAGATTTAACTCTATGAATAAATTTCTATTGGACGCCATTTTTGAAGTTTAACAACCTTAAAACCAAAAAACAAACCTATTACCGTCAAGTAAATTTTCAATGCATAGTGCCCTTAATAAATCTACAAACAGACCGTGAAGCTGGTGAGTAGTAGCAGCATCAGAACCTATCTAACTGCAGAGGGGAAATGACCAGCATCAGCCCAAAGATGATTCCCCATGAGGTAGAGATCAGACGTACCTCCACACTCCAACCCTTTCACCAGTTCTTGTGCCAGCTTTCCCTCCCATGGCACACTCTACTTCTCTCTTCTGGGTTTGATCATCCATTGGGATGGTCACACAGAACTCATAGACCATATTAAAGTTAAGTCATTGATTAAGGAAGTAACAGGGTACAGGTTGGGATTAGGATCAACAGGATCCAACTCAGGATCAGGATCAACAGGCTACAACTCTGGATCAGGAAGTATGTAGGCAAAATCTCCTTTCTTCAGTGCAGGTCAGCTCTCTCAGCTCCCCTTGGCCATGCAGGTCTCCTCTAGGTCCCTTGAGGATGGGCTTCCTGTAGGCCCTGTGAAGACAGCCCTCTTCTTGACTCTCTGAAGACAAGTACCTCTTAGTCCTGACATCTGTCACCATTGACTCTGCTTCAGGACTCCTTCCGGGCCTGTCACTGCCATCTCTGCTGCTGGGCTCATTCCAGTCCTGTTGCTGTCTTCAGTGTTACATACAGCCCTTGACTCATGTTACTGCTCTTTAAGAGATTCCTTGCCTCCTCTCTGTGGCTTCTGTCTTCTTCCTTTGCTTCCTGTCTTCCTGCTTCTATCTCTTCCTGTTTCCTTCTGCTTTTCCCTGTTGCTTCTCTTCCTATTTCTTTCTGTCTGAAAAACCTCTGTGGGGATGGCTGCATATATACACGATTCCATGTCAATTCCAAGGCATGGCCCTTCCCAGCTGACCAGTCTCTCAATAGGCCACAGATACTTCATTTGCATAATAGGCTATAGACATCTCATTTGCATAATCTATTGACCCTCCCTGCACAGCACATACAAATTACAGGGCAGGTGGCGGCCCTGGGCCAGACAAAAATGATCAAACCACAAGTTGTTTGCAGTTTACCCAGGAAATGTCAATCAACCTGGACAAAAGTAACAAACACTGTATGGTAGAAAACTAGGGCAGAAGTAACTCTTGATGGCTTAGGGGAAAAACCTGTCAAGCTGTTTTTTCAAACCAGCAAGGCAAAAGGCCATGTAACCAAAAACCCATTGCTGTGGCGTCAATTCTGAGTCACAGTGACCCTATACAACAGAATCTGCTCCATAGGATGTCCAGGCTTGTAAATCTTTACAGAAGCAGACTGACACATCTTTGTCCTGTGAAGCAGCTGGTGGATTTGAACCATAACCATTCAGTTAATAGCCAAGTGCTTAACCACTGCTCTACATAAAGAGATTTGTTTCACCACAGGGAGTGTTTCTGCTATGCCAACGGAAAGACAAAGATAAATTAGCACTATGATTGTGTTTTACTACTTGCCAGGGAAGTTTATGTGATTAAAGACTCCAGTCCCCCATGTTGTGCTGCAGATATTATCAGAGGCTAGAAACAGTTGCATATACTGTTGTTTTGTTTTTTAATTTTTTTGTGATTTGGGTGAAAATTTACAGAGCAAATTGATTTTTCATACAGCAGGTCATACATTTTGTCTCATGACATTGGCTGCAGTTCTCCACAGTGTAACAGCTCTCTTCCCATTTCCTCCCCATAATTACATCTTCCTTATGTTCTTTCTTCCCATGCACTACCACCCCTTTGCAAATACTGCCCTTCTGTTCTCTCATGATTGATTGCTCCAAGGAGTGTATCTACCTGATGTAATTGTTCACACCATATGCATGTCTATTGTTTGGCTGGAAGTGAGTTCAGTTCCAGACCTGAAGGGATGGCTTGGGCCTGTAGTCTTAGGTGTCTCACTAAGCTCTATCAGAGCAGCAAACCTAGTCTTTCTTTTTTCTTTATGATTTAAAATTTTGTTCCACATGATTCTCTCATTCTTTCCAGGACCTCTTGTACTGATCCCACTCTGAGTGGTTGAGAGTGGTACCATCTAGTTCTTCTGGTCTCATGGGCCTATAAGTTGAGGATCACATGGTCTACCAGTCTTTTGGACTAATTGTTTCCATTTGTCTTTGGTTTTCTATGTTCTTATTTGCTCTAGACAAGGAGAGACAGCCAAAGGGGCAAGGAGGCTTCGTCTTCTTACCTCCTCTAACCCCACAAGAGGAAGACAGAATCACTATCAGTAGCCCAAGGCCTATTCCTGTGTGACCAAACATGCTGCCTCCCTCCAGCCCTTTCACCAACCCTGATACCTACCTACCGTTCCTCCCGCAGCACCCACCACCTCTCTATTGGGTTTGATTATTTGCTGCAATGGCCACACAGAATTCACAGATTATGGGGTTTATTAGGGAAGCAACAGGCTACAATTCAAATTCAGGAACATGCTCAGTCTCTCTCAGCCTGCCATCTCTCAGCTGATAGTCTTTCAGTCTCTCTCCCAGCAGTGCATGTCTCTTGGTATCTCTCTTTCTCTCAGCAGTGCATGTCTCTCAGCAGCACATGTCTCTTGCATCTCTCAGCCGGCAGTGAGAGATTCTCTCTCAGCAGCACTTCTCTTAGCCAGCAGTCAGAGAGACTCCTTCTGCCTCTAAGAGGGCTCCTTTTGAGCCTGGCAGAATGGCCATACTAACCAATCCCAACCTCAGAATTCTGTACACCTGAGAGAGAGTGAACTTCCCAGAAAATTACTTCCTGCTACGTCCAACAGAAATACCCCAGGTGGGTAACTTTAACAATCAGGAGCTCCTCAGTTTCTCATAGCAAATTCCACCATGGAGTTTATAAAGACTTATGGCTAGAAAAGCCACACTACATAATTTACTATACCACAGAGACCCATTGTTGCATCTAGATGGCTGTTTGCAAGCTTTTAAGATCCCAGTCACTACTCACCAAAGTAGGATATAGAACAATGTTTTTGTGTGGTATGATATGCCAGTTGAACTTGATGTCCCCTGAAATCATGGTCCCAAACCCAGATATCCAACTTCTTGCTCCCTCCAGGTAGCTGGCTGTGGCCAAAAAGCTACACAGTCTTGCCCCTTGTCAGCTCTGCTGTATACCTGGACATTATTAAAACATATACAAATATACATGTAGAAACATTGTCTGCTAACCCTATACATGCCAGTGGGCACACTACCTCCTGCAACAGTTTCATATGCTAGTTTCATAACCATTTTCATTGCACTACCAACTTTTCTCTTGACTTTTGATAATGGCTTGGCTTTATTTAGGTAGCCTCTATTGTTGATAGCGATTTTCCCTCATCTTGTGATTCCCTCAAACTTGACCATTTTGTATGGCAACTTTTCAAATATAGAGTGCCTTTTAATCCACCTAAGTCATGGGCATCCAAATTGTGTGGAATGTGTCAGTCTGTGTGGCTAGATGATGCTAAGGGCTGCAAAGACCTATATAGTGTAGTTGGCTGATGTGAACAGACACTTGACGGTATAAAAGAGGAAAAGTGCATGTGCTTTCCAGGAATTAAAAGTAAGACTGTGTTTGAAACCCAGACTTACAGGAAGGAACATCTCAGGCATTAGAACTAAAAGGGAAAGAGAGTATAAAGTACTTGGGAAATAATAAGGGGGAGGCAATTAAATGGCTGCATATGATTTAGCAGTGTAAGACCTTATATCTAATATTGAAGAGTTAGTGTTAACCTAATATTATAGCAAGACTAATCCTTCTTATTTTCAAATTTGATTACTTAGGTGTTTTTTGTTTGTTTTAAAAATTTATTCCCCAAAATGATGATCTTTTTCTATTTGTTTAGGTTCCAGAGTTCTAAATCTGGAAAGATCTACCTCCACAGAGATGTACGGCTCCTGTTCTCTAGAAAGTCAATGGAAGTTGATAGCGGTGCTGCATATGAACTCAAATCTTATACTGAATCGCCAACAAACCCTCAGTTTTCACCAAGATGTTAATAAGAAGTGACAGTTGAAGTATTTGCTCAGTACCTAAGTTTGAAAGTAAAAATTAGCATAGAACGGAGTGTACCAAATTAACATCCAGGAGAGTGGATCCTCTCCTGTTGTCCTGGACCAGTTTTTATGAAGGGATTTCTGGAATGAGATCCGAATATTCCAAGTAGACTGGAACTACTCACGTCCTAGTCCTTTTTGTACTGTTGAAACCACTTCATTGGACATGTTGCAATAGCAGAACCCCCAATTAGATTAGTGTTTACACATTTTATTTCTCAGTTATTTAATATTTAATGTTCCCCTTAATACTCAAGTGATGTTTGTCTCTAGTGTTCTAATGTAGCACAAATCCTATGTAAAATCATACTATGTATTTTTGACATTAACGTTGAAATCTAAAATATATGCACAAGTCTTTAATTTTGTGTGATGTGTTTTAAGTGCTATTCATTTAAATTATTGAAAATGAGAATGAAATGTTGAGCTTCTTTAAGATTAATGCACTATGCAAGCATGTGTATCTTCATTTTTATGAAGTTTAGTTTTTACAAGACCCCATCCAGGTTGCTGTCTCACATGATAGTCCTTCAACATGCTGTATTGGCAGTGCAATGTGGACTAAGCTGCTTCACATTCCCCTTGCAAGTTCAGATCATCATACCAATTCATATTCCTTCTAGGTTCCTTAATCTCCAAAGCAGTTCTATTTTTCCTTAATCACTACTATGGAGACTTTACATTAAATTGCTGTCCCATGCTACATTAGTTTCTCAAATTGTTAAAAGAATATGTACTATGAAAACAAATTAGTATCTATATTGTAAATATATACAAAAAACTAAGAAATGTGTATTTGGCTTTTATTTTTAGATACATATAAATGATTGGGTGAATCTCCAGTAGGCATGAAGCGGTTTCCATTGTAGCTCTACAGCTACCAAAGAGGGAAAAGAAAGATGTCTTGTCCCAGTTTATCACTTTCTTGTTCAAAGTCACGATGGAAAGCATCAGGCACTTGGGAAAAACCACCAATCAAGAAGACTTGATTAAGTCCATCAAAGGCCTTCCCTTCAACTTTTATGAAAAGAACAGAGTGGCTTTTGATGTTTGTGCTGGGACATGGGCAGCAGCACATCAGATGACAATGCAGAGAAAATATATTGGGAATGTTGGGACAAAGCTGAAAGTGCAGATTGAAAATCCACAGCATTCAAGTAGGCTACACCCAGGAGACCTGGGAGAGTAGATCCCACAAGCAGCCTGGAATTGGGAACTGGGGAAGCCTTTACTTTGAGACCCACCTAATGGACAGACTACTTAAGAGAATTTGGTTGGGTGATGAGTGTGGGGTAGCAAGGTGGGGAATGGCAAATTTCTTATAAATTTCTTTTAAAATACCAAGTAAAAAGAAAAGGCTATTTATATTCCATGAAACTAAAATAAATAAATAAAAAAGAAAGTTTTCACAAATTTATAAAGATTTATTCTTAACCTCAGGCTGTAATGGAAAGAACATGGAACTGGACCCAGAAGGCTTGGGTTATGGTCTTAGCTCTAATGGTATCTGATGGGACTGATTACAAGAATCCTCTAATCGTTCTGAGTCTGAGAAAATGGGGGTGAGAATATCTTTAATGTGCCTTCTATTCTTATACACTGTCATCTAATTTTTGAAATAGTATTTCAATACATAATATCTGACTTCTTAGACATTTTGGCAGATGTCGATATTGATAGTTTTATATAAAATTTGGAAAACATCAAATAATTAAACATCAAAATAATTTTATTATATTTTTCATTGCTTCTGTGACCTCTCCAGTTTACCCCTAAATTAGTGATGTATGTTGTGCACAGGTTTCTTTTTGCGTGGATACCACATTGCAAATTGTTTCTAGTTCATAGCCTTCTATCTTTCTCAGCACTTTTTAGAAAATACTGGAGTTTGCTGAGCACCTAGGAGCATTTTCCTGTGCCCTTCTTGGCAAGTTTATACAAAAGAAGCATGTGCTAACATTCTATCTTTCAACTTCTTAGGGCCTCTTTCCCATGTTGGTTTTTCTCGGTGATGTCTAGTCATCCAGGCTTGTCTGCTCTCACTTGCCCAGTCCTAGGTGGAGACTTCAGCACACATTATATATTGTTTCTCTTTGTGTTTAAAGACTACATCATTAGTTTATGTGTCAGAGTTGATTGTTGGCATGCAGGTAAATAACCCAGTAGCCAACCAACAGTGCTACCTATGATAATAACTCCTCCCTCATGGTAGGCTCATTGGATGGTTTTGTAGGTTAATGAAATGAGTCACATCTGATAACTCCCTTTAAAAAGGAAGTCCAAGTAAAAAATAACCTGGAAATTTTATTATCAGATGAGAATGCTAAAATCTATTATGAGAATTAAAATAAAAATTAGCAATGAAATGAAAAAGGGAGTGCTTGCTAGAAAATTCTGAATAGAAGTTTCACCCCTTCTGCCCTTTTCTCCCACCAGATCTCTTTCATTCCCAGAAGATTAAAGAAAGAACATTTCTCCTTC
This sequence comes from Orycteropus afer afer, assembly GCF_000298275.1. Taxonomy (NCBI): domain Eukaryota; kingdom Metazoa; phylum Chordata; class Mammalia; order Tubulidentata; family Orycteropodidae; genus Orycteropus; species Orycteropus afer. The sequence continues at coordinate 5,504,535 of NW_006921613.1, forward strand.
AAAGAGCTTATCCTTGGGATCTCTGGTGTTCCCTAATTAGTTTTGTGAATGAAGTAGTGATGGTCTACTGGACTGCTAGAAGCTCTGGTGGCATAGTGCCTAAGGCATTTGACTGCTAACCAGAGGCTGGCATTTCAGACTCATCAGCCACTCCGCAGAAGGAAGATTAGGCCATCTACTTCCATAGAGATACCCTCTCAGGAGCCCAAGGAGGGGTCGCTAATTAGTTTTGTGAATGAAGCAATGATGGTCTACTGGACTTAAGAAGACAGAATTACTCAAGACAAAAAGGCTTTTCAAAATGGTAGGAATTCACTCTCAATTCCTGTAACTATCTCTATATGACATTGGAATCAATTCAAGTCTATCATACTATTCTACTGTGGATTATTTGTGAGAGATCTATCTTAAACTTCAACATTGGAGGAGGAGGAGGGAGAGAACATACAAATGTCTATTATTTGCCAGACACTGGAAACAGTTGATATATAATACTTGAAGTAATACTTCAGGGAGAATACAGATACGTTCTACAGTTAAAAATAAAAGGAGACTTGAATTTGTCTTAAGTTCATGCTGCCAATAAGAGGAAGGACCAGGATTAAAATCTAGGTCAAACTTTATATCCTGCATTTGATTGAACAAACATTTTGCTTCTTTTATTTCTATTTTTCTACTACAAATTGTGACCTGCCATTAAAATATACTCTTCATAAATATTCTTAAAAATTAATGATTATAATTTGCTGTGTGATAATTGAGAATTACAGGAAGGTAGAGCCAATTTAATGTTAGGGGGAAAAAAAGACTTAAAGTATGGTTGGCAAGGAATGCCCCAAAACAGAAGCCATTCAATTTAGTATATAGTCATGAGGCATGCAAAAACATTTGTGGGAAGTTTTAGGAGCTCTCTGTCTGAAAGTTTCTTCCAGACCTCCTGCCATCCCACTGGTCACTGTCCTTTGTAGTTCATTTAAATTCGTTCTCTTCTGACCTTTCTAGAGGAGCTCTGGTAGCGTAGTGCCTAAGGCACTTGACTGTTAACCAGAAGGCTGGCAGTTCAAACCCACCACTTACTCTTCTGAAGGAAGATTGGGCAATCTACTTCCGTAGTGATGTTGTTGTTGTTGTTATGTGCCACAAGTCGGACCTAACTCAGTGACCCCTCCTTGGCTTTCCAAGGCAGTATCATTACCCAAGTAATGATTACTGCTCTCATTACCCGAGTAATGATTCTTAAGTTTTAGTCACAGAAATCACCCATTTATCCTCAAGGATTTTGGTACTCCATATCTTGAGTACCAAATTGTCTTGAGTACCAAGTTGCCCTGAATTGATCTTCCAATCTTTTGCTATCATTAAAAACATGTTCTGTTCTTGGCATTTGCTACACACTGTTGGTACAGGCAGATTTCATCTTAGCTGTTATAGGAATAGATGGGGTGGGACACTTACCTCTGTTATTCATTCCTATAAACTTTTTTTTTTAATATTTTATTGTGGTTCAGATGAAAGTTGACAAGGCAAATTAGTTTCCCATTCAGCAATTTATACACAGATTGCCATGTGACATTGCTTGCAGTCCCCACAATTTGTCAGCATTTTCCCCATTTCCACCTTGGGTTCCCTGTTTCCGTTTTCCTGTCCCTTCCTGCCTTCTTAACTTTGCTGGTGGGCAAATACTGCCTTGTTGGTCCGTATAGTTGATTGTTCTGAGGAGCATGTTCCTCCCAGGTGTTACTCACTTTATCCGTCTGTGTATATGGCTGGAGGTTGATCTCTGAGAGTAGCTTTAGTTCTATGTTAGAAGGGTATCTAAGAGCCATAGTCTCAGAGGTTCTATCATTCTTTATCAGACCAGTAAGTCTGGTCTTTTTTTATGAATTTGAATTTTGTTCTATCTTTTTCTCCCACTTTATCTGGTACTTTCTGTTATAATCCTGGTCAGAGCACTTGGTGATGGTAGCTGGATACTATCTAGTGGTCTCAAGTTAGTGGAGGTTGTGGTTTATATGGTCCATTAATCCTTTGGACTAATTGTTTCCTTGAGTTTTTGGTTTTCTTTACTCTTTTTTTTTGCTCTAGATGGAAAGAGACCAATAGCTATAACTTTGATGGTTGCTCACAAGCTTTTAAGATCCCAGTCACTACTCAGCAAAGTAGGATGTAGAATATTGTCTTTCTGGACTGTGTTATGCCAATTGACCTACATGTCCCCTGAGATGATGGAACCCTTCAACCCCAGTATCTCAGTCCTGGGACATTCCTACAAACTCTTATGCTAGGGTGCCAAAACCTCAAAATAGTCCCTAATCTCTAAAGCATCTATCCCAGTTGTTGTCAAGTCTGTTCTGATTCATGGTGACCCTATGTGTGTCAGAGTAGAACTGTGGTCCATAAGGTTTTCAATGGTTGATGTTTTTGGAAGTAGGTTGCCAGACTGTCTTGGTTCTCTGTTGTTGTTGTTGTAGTTATGTGCCATTGAGTCAGACCTGACTCAAAGTAACCCCTCCTTGGGTTTCCAAGGCGGTATCACTATGGAAGTACATTGCCTAACCTTCCTTCTGAGGAGTGACTGGTGGGTTTGAACCTCCAGCCTTCTGGTTAGCAGTCAAATGCCTTAGGCACTACGCTACCAGAGCTCCCCTCTTGGTTCTCTAGTGCTGCTATAACATACATACCACAAGTGGATGACTTTAACAAAGAGGAATTTATTCTCTTACCATTTGGGAAGCTAGAAATCCAAATTCAGAGTGCCAGCTCTAGAGGTAAAACCCCCTTGACCTTGGGCTTCAGCTCAGCCTCTTGTTCCAGGCCCACTGGAGCTGGAGGATTCATCTAACTCAGGTAGCTGCAGGCTGCTAAGGCTGAAGAACCCAGGATCAACATGTAAAATGGCACAGTCCCAAGATCGGCAGGCAACATGGCAGGCCAAGACTTGGCCAAATGCAGGGTCCCAGTATGCCAAAAAGTTAAGGACCTTTCCCAAAGTTTCTCCATATATACTGGAAGCAGGCCACACCTCAAAAGCAACTCCCCTGGCACTGTTTAATGTCTCACAGCAGATTCCACCATGGAGGTGATTACAGTCTCATCATGGTGAATAACTATATCCAGCTGCCTAGCCACTCAAAACCATGGCCCAGCCAGGTTGACACACAACTTTAACTACCACACAGACCTTCCAAGTGCCTCTGGGCTTAGTTGAACCTCTACATTTTGGAGAGCAGCCCAGTGTATTAACCATTTGCACAACTGAGGGACTCCAAAGCCTTTCCAAACAAACAAACAAAAAAAACTCAACTGCCATCGAGTCGATTCGACACATAGCAACCCCTCCTTGGGTTTCTGAGGCAGTATTTCTACAGAAGTAGATTGCCCAATCTTCTTTCCAAGGAGTGGCTGGTGAGTTTGAACCACCAACCTTCTGGTTAGCAGTCAAATGCCTTAGGCACTATGCCACTACCAATTCCAAGTCAGAAAATCTTAGTTGATAGTGTGTATCAGAATCACCAGGTCAAGCTTTGGTTAAACATTAATTCTTGGACCTTGCCCAAGACCTAATGAGAGTACCTGTGGAAGGGGCTTCTCAGTGATTCTATTCCGTGGCTAAATCAATTTGGAAAAAAAAAAATCTGTTCCTTAGTTGTACTAGTCACATTTCAAATGCTCAATAGTCAACATATGGCGAGTGGCTACTGTATTGGACAGCACATTTCCATCATGGCAGAAAGTTCCATTGATTACAATGGAATGATGTAGAATATATCGTTGAAGTTGTGAGGGTGGGAGTGATTTCCCAAAAGGTGTGGAAAGCAAAAAGATAAGATGAACCAGTAGAACCCTGCTATTAAGGGGTAGGCAAAGGCTCAATAAAGGAGCTTGGGAAGGAATGGCCAGAGAAGTAGAAAGGGAATCACTAGAGACTGGTGGTCAAGAGAATTTTGAGAAACAGGATGTTGGTGATCTGTTTACAATTTGAAACATGGAACATGACTCATGATGATGCAGAGAAATGTTATTTGGCCAAGAATGGCTTCCTAGCCACATCCCCATAAAGGGGCATTGACCTTAGTTAAGTTTATCATTGGCCCAAGTCTGCCCCCCAGAAACTCAAACATGCCCTCATGCAAGTGTGGCTATTTTTTGGTAACTGATTCTCTTTACCCAAGGTCACATAGACTGATTTTCGATGTGTGTGTTTATCAGATTTTAACTCAAACTCACAAATACATTGATAAATATACTGAAATGTTGACTTATTTTTAAAAGTACAATTGTTAGATGTTTCAGTAGCCTAAGTAAGTCCATTCTCCTTTCTCCCTGTAGTTCTGCTTAAAGGGAAAGCAAATTTTCAGTATGTAAACATGAAAAGATACTTAATTGATCTTGTGAAGTTTCTTTGCTGGCCGCACTTGAGGTACTCGCAGGGGATAACTCTTTCAATGAGCTGGCAACTCTTGGATCTTTTTATTTTAAATATTTATTTTGCTGACAAACCATTTATCCAAAAGGAATGCAGTATAGTTGTTTTTGTAATTCAAGTTGCAATTCCAGTACAATTCTTCCTTTCTGAGATACTACCAAGATAGTATCAGTATAAAGATACTGATAATATGTTCCAAATTCTTTATCCAATCACTTAGGGCCTTTTGATTACCCATCCCCCCCATCTCAAATTGCTTCCATTATATGTGGCTTTTTTTCTAATTTTACTCTTGAAGATTAAGTGTATTTCCAAGTTTCTGGTGGATACTTCATTGGAATCATCATATATTACCAGTAGTATTCAGATGTCAAGAATGAGAAGTAAATCTAATGTCACAAGATATGGATATAAGAAGGTCATTGAGAAGCATGGTGCCAGTACTTTCAGTAATAGTTGTGGGTGGACTCCCAGAGTTGTACTAGGTTACCCACTGCTACCCATCAGGTTAATTCCAACTTAAAGTGACCCTATACTACAGAGCAGGCTACCTCATGTTTCTCTTACAGAGCAGCTGGTGGGTTCAAACCACTGACTTTTTGGATAGCAGTCGAATGCCTTAACCACTACACCACCAAAACTCCTTAGTAGGTTGTTGTTGTTGTTGTTGTTGTTATGTGCCGTCGAGTCAGCCCTGACTCATAGCGACCCCTCCTTGGGTTTCCGAGGCAGTATCACTACGGAAGTAGGATTGCCCAACCTTCCTTCCGAGGTAGACAATGAAAATTGAATTCCTTCATGAAGTATTATGGAATAACTAGGAAATACTGGAGTCTCAGAGTGAAATACAGGTATTCCCCCACTTAAGCCCTATTTGAGTTACAATGGACTGCACTTTTTTTTCCCCCTCCAATTTTGTACATCTAAAAACTCCAAAATCAAACTCACTGCCATCGAGTCGTTTCCAACCCATGGCGACCCCTCCTTGGGTTCCCGAGGCGGTATCTCTAGGGAAGTAGCTTGCCCATCTTCCTTCTGAGGAGTGGCTGGTGGGTTTGAACAGCCAGCCTTCTGGTTAGCAGTCAAATGCCTTAGACACTATGCTACCGGAGCTCCTGTCTTGGTTCTCTAGTGCTGCTATAACAGACATACCACAAGTATGTCTCCCATACTTGTACGTCTCCTGCCACCAGAACTCCCATTGTTTGTAATACCATACAATGTTGCAGTGCTTAATTTGTTGATGATATTCTCATGCCAACCCCCGAAGACAAATTAAAATTAGATGTATAAAGATACTGATAATATACGGCATAATAAACAACAGAAATGAATACTCGACTTAAGTCAGAAACAACTTAGATCATCAGAACAGAACCCTGTTGGAAGTTGAAGACTGACTGCCTGTATAATAAATACATAAGAAGTCCCTACCCTGATGTGGCTTACCCGGGCAGAAAAGGTGACATTCATAAGGTAATCGATCAACAGCAGTTACGGTATAAATGATACAATGTGTGTTGGTAAGGCATACAGAGCTGTGTTAGCATTTAAGAGATGGATCTAACATAGTGTTGGGACTCAGGAAAGGCTTCTCTAAAGCAGTGAAGTAGCTTTGGAGATGTTAAAGATCTCCAAGAATAGGGCTAAGTAAGTTATGAGGGATGGGGAGAAGTTTTGGAGGACCCAAAAGAAGGCCTGTATGGTTGCAGAGTGTAAGGATAATGACAAATTGAAAATAAGACGTTTTAATTCTCCCAGTTCAAAATCTTTGTCTTCCTGAAAAGTATGTAAATCAAGGATGTTTCCTCCAGGACCTAGGAGTCATCTCTTGAAATGGAATCATCAAGGAAGCTCAAATTCCTACCTCCTAGTTTATTGGAAGGAGATTAGTACAACTTCAGGTATCCTGCCATAAAAATACTAGAAAATTACCAATCCCTAGTGGCGCAGTTGCATTTCATTGCAAACACCTTTTTTCAACAACACAAACGGAGGCTGTACACGTGGACTTCACCAGATGGAACACACAGGAATCAGATTGACTA
>NW_006921613.1:5513148-5520392 GCF_000298275.1 Orycteropus afer afer
TGGTGCGGGATCGGGCAGTGTTTCGTTCTGCTGTGCATGGGGTCGCTATGAGTCGGAAACGACTCGACGGCACTTAACAACAACAACAACAACAGTGGCGCAGTAGTTAAAGGAACAGCTGCTATACATGAAAGGTAGATAAACCGAAAAGTCAGAGGTTCTAATCCACCATTCGTTCCACGGAAGAAAGATGTCGCAGTCCGATTTCGTAAAGATTTCAGCCTTTGGAACCCGATGGGTCAGTTCTACTCTGTGCTATAGAGTCCTACAGGGTTGCTGTGTTGATAATGACTCCACGGCAATGGGGATCTTAAGCATGAGTGCAATGAGTTGTGTCCACTCAACTATAAAAGGGTAAGATTTCTGTCCGCAGTCACTTTTTTGAGGATTGCCTGTGATGCATCTCCTTCTGGTTTAATGCTTATTCAATAATAAAACTTTTCTTTCTTTTCTATATTCTTGGAGAGGTTCTTCTGGGTTAGATTTTATTTTTAATAACTTTTCCCAAAAAAATAGAAAAGAACGAAGAGAATAAGACTAGGCGAGGCTGGGATGGAAATAGTAAAGTTCCTGGAACAAAGGGACCAGACTGAATAAAACCAAACCCATTGCCGTCCAGTCACTTTTAACTCACAGCTACCCTATATGGTAGAGAATTGTCCCATAGAGTTTCCAAGACTGGAATGTTTACGGAAGCTGAGTGCCACCTCTTTTTCCCACAGAGCGGTTGATGGGTTTCAACCTTTCGGTTGGTAGCCGAGCTCTGTAACCACTGTGCCACCAGGGCTCTAAAGGGACCTGTTGTTGTTATGTGCCATAGAGTCAGACCCGACTCATAGCTACCCCTCCTTGGGTTTCCGAGGCAGTATCACTACGGAAGTAGATTGCCCAACCTTCCTTCCGAGGAGTGGCTGGTAGGTTTGAACCGCCAGCCTTCTGGTTAGCAGTCAAGTGCCTTAACCACTATGCTACCAGAGCTCCCTGAGTAACTAGGAAAGGGCGTGGGGAGGAGGATCCACGTGCAGACTACAATTCCCAGGAAGCATCCTGCAGCCATAGACGGATGTGAAGTGAGGCGCGAGCCGCGACCTTTGAAGGAAAAAAGGAAGTGCTTCGGAGCCAGAGAAGCCAAGTTAGGTAGGTAGGGGTGCGGTGCGGGCGGGGCGGTTGCACACCGGGGGCCTGGATTTGTCGCCAGCCGCCTCCGTGGGACTCCGTGTCGTCATAAGACAGCGGCCATTTTCACGGGCGTAGGCGGCCCCGGCGGGCGTTGGAGAGCAGGGACGGGCAGCGGGCGGGCCTGAGGCGGCGGCAGTGGCCGAATGGCCTCGGCCACCCGGTAATCGCATCTTTTCCCGGCGTCTTGTCCGCAGAAGGAGCACTATGTCTGCTGAAATCCCTGAGGCGACCTCCGCAGAGGAGCAGAAGGTGAGTTTATGTGGGGAGTAGGCTGGAGGAGGCCGGAAGGCCCCGAGATGACCCTGCCCCGGCCTGGGCCTGGGGGGGGGGGCGGCGCGGTACTCGGGGCGGCCTGCATCTGCCGCGTGGGGAAGGGCGCGCCCGGGTCCAGGCCGGAGGCACGTGGTGTAAAGCGCTGTTTGTTTCAGTCGGCCTGCCCTGTGAAGTCAGAATTTTCCGAAATTGGCTTCCCGCAATAACTGTTGTAATTAGCACCAACGTGTTGGGAATTTGAACCTTCTTCACGTTGTTCCTGAAACGTACCTTTTCAAACCCTTCGGAGTGTTGTGTTTACCCAAACATACACAAGAACCCACAACTCAGTCCTTATGTGTGTAACCTAAGTTTTTTTTTTTTTTTGCTGTCAATTTCAGTTTTCTTAAGGTCTTTTTGTTTGCCTTAAATTCTCTAACTTGTATGTGTGCTGTTAATTTCAAAGGGTCTCTCTTGATAGGGCCCTGAATTAGACCTGGATTGGAATTTCTGTTCCAGTACTTGTTCATTGTTAACCTTGTGACCTTAGTTACTAAACTCTTAGGCTTCAGTTTTCTCGTCTGTAAATGGGAATAATGATACTTGCTTCCTTCATAGGGTTTTGTGAGGCTTTTATGAGATAAGTAACATAGAGTGTGTAACAGTGTTTGCTCAGAAATGTTAGCCTGTAGCATGGGCATAAGGCGCTTGACTAAAAATCTAAAGATTGGATTTAAATTTTTTATTTAGTTTATCAGATTTTTCTTGGAAACAGGAATATTGTGTGAATGCAGAATCTTGTAGTATCTTTCAGAGGCAGGGAAATATACCAGATCAATAAGACTCCAATTAGTAATACAGAGACTATATTTTATCTAGGCTAGCTAGCTCTAGTCCCTTCCACCTGGTAGCATAGTGCCTAAGGCACTTGACTGCTAACCAGAAGCCTGGCGGTTCAAACCCCCCAGCCACTCCTGGGAAGGAAGACGGGGCAATCTACTTCTGTAGTGATACTGCCTCAGAAACCCGAGCGGTCGCTATGAGTCGGTCAGACTCGAGGGCACATACCAACAACAACAACAAACCCTCCTGGGTAGTAGCTGGCTGAGAATGCCCATGGTATCTTGTTTCCAAAATTGTTTATGCAGAGTTGCTAACACATTTTTTGAAAAAACGTAACAAAAACAGAGGTTATTACCATAAAAAGGACATTGTGAGGGTTTCTGCTTAATGTTCCATTCATGCTGCTAATCTGGTTAGAAATTAGATTACTGTTCTTGTTCCATATGTTCTTAACCATCTTAATTTTTTCTGAATTGGATGGTTCTGTTAAAATACTACTTGTAACAGAAGTAAAAACAAGGAAACAGCAAAAGCATAAGTAATAGGCCAGATCACCACATTGTTGTTGTTGTTGTTATGCACCATCGAGTCAGCCCTGACTCATAGCAACCCCTTCTTGGGTTTCCGAGGCAGTATCACTACAGAAGTAGGATTGCCCAACCTTCCTCCCAAGGAGTTGCTGGTGGGTTTGAACCACCGGCCTTCTGGTTAGCAGGCAAGTGTCTTAGCCACTATGCTACCAGAGCTCCCAATCACCACATTATTAGGGGAATATTTCAGTGAAAAAACTCGTTGGATAAGTTTTCACACTGTACAGAAAAAAAATTGGACTTTTTTGGGCAAAACAATATAGTTTAAGTTTATAATCTTAACAATAATATTAACAATCCCTTTTTTATTGTAAATATTTATTGTGATAATTCATTTTTGCTTGTAATTTAGGATCCCAGAAAAATAGCACACCCATGTCTATTGTGGCTTGACCTAAACTGAAATCAACCTCAGGTTGGACTTCTGCACAAAAATGTGCTGTGTAATTGTCTTTTAAGAATTGTTAACATATTGCCCAAGTGTAAAGTGTTAATTTCTAGAGTGCAGATGCTTTTACTTGAACAACCTAATGTTATATCTTTTAATAATATTAAGGATATCTTGAGTGTTTTCTCTTAATGAGTATCTACATTAAAAATGTATTCCAGGTCCTTTGGTTTTTATGGCTACTGTCATTAATACCAAAGTATGCTAGAAATATAATATTCCTTCTTGAATTGAGAATTAGCTATAGATCTTAAGTGCTGTTAGTACGGTTACCGCCTAAACATTAGGAAAATGTGCAGCGTCACTTCTCTGTTTCTATGGGCCAGTCACCTGTTCTATTTGGGAGAACAGTTAGGTGACCTAAAAAAATCTGGTTATTATCTATGTACCCATTTGACCTTTCAGTTAAAGTATTCAGCAAAAATACCTTTGGAGTTTTATGTTAGTTTAACTTACTGCCTTTAAAAAATTAAGATAAAGAGACAGGCCCTGCACAGAGTAAGACCTAAGTCACTGTTTTTGTGAGTAGTGGTTGCATACTTTTTAGGAGAAGAAAACTATACAGACCCCTGCTTTTTAATGGGCTATTAATTAAACATGTATAAACATAAAAATAATGATGAACTTGTAACTCTTTTATACCACTCTAAAATGAAAACAAATTAAATGCAGATAGAACCAGTAAACTCTATTAATCTGGTGTGGCATGGTATTTTGCTGAAACTAAATTTCTCATGTTTTGAGAACCTGGTAACAATTGTTAAAATTCAGGGGCTTTTGAGTATGGTAAGTTAACCCACACACTTAGGCCATGTGACCATTTTAGCACTTTTGTCTTTTTGAAGTTTTTCAAAATTCTCACGTTTTTTGAGTAAGCTGTGAGGCCATTTATCTCATTTATATCTCAGTACAGCTTTTCTTATTCATTGACCAATTGGAATACTACTGCTGAGTCTCTTTGTCATCATAAATGAAAGATCAGATGCAAGTCACATAGCAGTACTTAGGTATGAGATTATCACTGAGGTGAAAATAAAACATTTGAAAATTGAGCAAAGACCTATTGGATGTATCATCTGTCTATTGCAGTTTGAGTAACACTAAACTGAGACAGTTATATACTGGTCCTAAGGGTTGAAGAGGAAGTTAAAACTGATCATTTCTTTTTCATTGTGAACATCTTCAGCTTAGGGGCGCTGCTTTATTTTTCTCCCCATAGGAGCTCTGGTAGCGTGGTGCCTAAGGCACTTTACTGCTAACCAGAAGACTAGAGGTTCAAACTCACCAGGCACTCCTCGGCAGGAAGGTTGGGCAATGTACTTACTTTCGTAGTGATACCGCTTCAGAAACCCAAGGAGGGAGGGGTCACTATAAGTGGAGTCCAACTCAACGGCACATAACAACAACAGCATCTAACATAGTGCTTGGCATAGTTCAGGAAATGCTGGTTGAATGAGTTTTCTTCAAAACTGTTCTGTTGAAACCATTACCAAAGGAATATTCCAGTATGAATGGCAATGCTAGTACTCCAGTTAAAAAAAGAGAGACCATGATCATATAAAAACTATGTCTATAATCCATGTTTTGGGGCTGACTAGAGAAACAGAACCAGTAAGGTAGGTATTTATATAAATGTATATGTATGTTAAGGAGCTCTGGTACCGTGGTGACTAAAACATTTGGCTACTAACCAGAAAGTCGATAGTTCAAACCCAGCAGCCGCTCCATGGGAGACAGATGAGGTGATCTACTTCTGTAAAGATTTACAGCCTCTATGAGGCAGTTCTGCTCTGTCCTAAAATAGGTCACTATGATTAAGAATTGATTTGATGGCAGTGGGTTTGGGATTATATATATGTTTGTATATAGGTGTTTTTTTTTTTTTAAAAAAAAAAACCCAAATCCACTGCCATGAAGTCAGTTCCAACTCATAGCAACTTTATAGGAAAGGTATCTGAGGGTGATTGTCTCGGGGGTTCCTCAAGTCTCGCATCAGTCCAGTTCTTCCTGAAACCAAAGCCACTCCTGGAGGTCACCTTTAGGCCAAATAATAGATTGGCTTATAAAATAAACAGTATCACCTGTGAGTATGGTGCTCCCTTAAACAATCATCTATATGAGAATAAATAGTCAACAAAACAAAGATGAGAAGGTAAGGAGGGGTAGGGAAGCTAGATTAATGAAAATAGAACAAACAATCCAATGTCAGGAAAAATTTGTATAAAAATTATTAAATGGGAACCTGATTTGCTATGTAAACTTTCACCTAAAACACAATAAAATACTATTTAAAAACAAAAAAAACTATAGGTTTGGTGACAGGAAGAGTGCAAGAGGTTTTGCAGGATTTCTTTTTATAGTCTTCAGGCCTTCAACTGATTGGATGAGGCCTACATACGATATGGAGGATAATCGATTTTGCTTAAGGCCAACAAATTTAATCATATGTAACTACAGTCAGGTGCCAGATAGCATCTGTCCTGGTAATGTCTGATGTATATGTCCATGGTCTCATAAGATTATAATAGATCGTGATTTGAGAACCAAACCAAAAAAAAAAAACAAAGTCACTACTGTCAGGTCGGATCTGACTCATAGCGACCCCTCCTTGGGTTTCTGAGGAGATATCACTACGGAAGTAGATTGCCCCATCTTCCTTCTGAGGAGTGGTTGGTGGGTTTGAACTGCCAGCCTACTGGTTAGCAGTCAGATGCCTTAGGCACTATGCCACCAGAGCTCCTGATTGGAGAGCAGGATATAGGAAATGCAAAGGCGTACTGTGTGTAGTATTTTTATCTCATGTCTCTTGTATACAAAGTGATTGCCCTGTCAAGTTTATAATGGTATGGTATATATATATAATCTAGGAGGTCTGGTAGCGTAGTGCTTAAGGCACTTGACTGCTAACCAGAAGGCTGGTGGTTCAAGCCCACTAGCCACTCCTCGGAAGGAAAGTTGGGCAATCTACTTCGGTAGTGATACCGCCTCGGAAACCCAAGGAGGGGTCGCTGTGAGTTGGGTCTGATTCCATGGCACATAATAACAAAAACATATATATAACCTATAATACATATGTCTTGATAATCATAGTACATGCCTATATTATTAGCTTATGTGTGTTCTGTATGTACTTTCTATCTAAAAAGTTTACCGTATAAAATAGTGCATGCTTCAACTCATTGGCTGCAACAACCAATCAAGTGTATTATGCATCTTTTGAGTGTTGTAGTGTTATTTCTCTGATTTTCTTTTGAAAATACTATTGTGAAGTACAGCAAGCACAGCTCCCAGAACAGATGCTAGTGATAGCAGCGGTAAGAGGCAAAAGGGGAAATGTTGATTTGGAAGTGAAACAAAAGGTTATTAAACAGCATGAAGGTGGAAAATCAGTGAGTGCTGTTGTTCATTATTTAGGCATGTTGTACTTGACATTCGTGACAATCTTCAAAAACAAAAAATTTTCTAAGCTATTAAAGGATCAGCTCCATTGAAAGCTACATGGCTAATGAATACGTGACCTGTATCAGATATAGAGAAATTCCTAATGATGTGGATTGAGAACCAAACACAAATCCCTCTCAGCACTGCTAAGGCATAAAGCTGGTTTGAGATGCTTAAAGAAAAAGCAGGACTATGATACAGTTTTTGCACAACTTCCAAATCACATCAAATCCTGTTTCACAGAACTATCTTTGCTGTGCAAGTTTTTCCAGCTTTGCTTTTCTTATTTAAGACTTTGATACTTACCAACTTCTTTTCTTCAGTTTGCAAGTTTCTGTCTTATTAACATGAAATATTTCAAAGGTAAACTGATGGTGAAACTGTCAAGAGTTTAGAAAATTTTCTTGTTGTTGTTACGTTGTTAAGTGCCGTCGAATCGTTTCCGACTCATAGCGACCCCATGCACAGCAGAACGAAACACTGCCCGATCC
>NW_006921613.1:5521846-5549263 GCF_000298275.1 Orycteropus afer afer
TGACTGCTAACCAGAAGGCTGGTGGTTCAAACCCACCAGCCACTCCTTGGAAGGAAGATGGGGCAATCTACTTCCATAGTGATACTGCCTCGGAACCCCAAGGAGGGGTCGCTATGAGTCCCGTCCAACTCGACTCAAGGGCACATAACAACAACATTGATAAATGTCTTTGTTTTGATGTATATGTACTTGCCAAGAGGCAGCTATGACTTAACTATCTCTAAGTCCTTTTTTTTTTAATGTATCAGAAAGCTGTATCTGTGTTACGATACGCTGGTTTCTGCTGTAGTTTATAGCCTGTAGTGAAATTTCAGATTCTAATAATGTTCTCCTACTCCTCTGTCCCCGCAAAAAGTGTTAGTTTGACTAAATGAATCAACTCACATGCCAGGATCTATGTCTAAAACCTAGTAAAATCCCTATATAAATGCATCTTGGAGTATAAATTGTTGAACCAGATGTGTGTCTTAAATCAAACTTGTCGTTTCCCTTTTTGTTAATCCTCTCTATTGTTTCTTTGTTTTATATTTCATTGATTTCTTGAGCGTCCTTCCTTTGTCTAACTTTGTCCAATCTCTTAAATTGTATGCATAACTCATTAAGTATTAGCTTTCTTCTGTGATAATCATTCCTTGAAGAACACTCACTATATCCAAGCTTTGACATGTAGAATTTTGATTATTGGTGTTCCAAGTGTTTTGTAATTCTCATGGTTTTTTGTTTTTGTTTGTTTGTTTATGAAAACAAATTTCTTGTCTCACAGTTCTGGAGGCTAGAAGTCTAAATCAAAAGTTGGCTGAGTCTCTAGGGAGAAGATCCTTTCTTGTCTCCCAGCTTCTGGTAGCTCTAGGCATTTCTTGGCTAGTCAGTGCATCTTCACATAGCAATCCTTCATCAGTCTTATGATTTCTCTTTTTAACCATAAATTACTTCCTCATGTTTTTTATTTCCAAAAGGTAGGATTTATAATTTTTATTGTTAATGACTTTTTGTGAGTCATAGATGGTGGTCTGGGTGAAAGTTGCTAAGGCTTGCTTTATTGCTTAGTATTTAATTTTTCCATTTGTGCTTACGAAGAATATGCCTAAAATCAAACTTGTTAATGGTGTTTAGCTCTTCTATATCTTGAGTAGTAGTTTTGTCTGTTTGACCTATCCATAATTGAAGGAGGTTTGTTGAAATTGTAAGTGCTGGTAGACTTATCAATTGTACCCTTCAGTTCTGTCAATTTTTGCTTTATATATTTTGAGGCTATTTTGTTGAAGGCATAAATATTTAGATCCTCTGTACCTTTTTTTGTCTTATAGTCTATGTTATCTGATATTTTAAAAAGTACGCTAGTTCTCTTTTGGTTTGCCTGATAAGTTTTTCTATTTGTTGACTTTCAACTTGTATCCTTATGTTTTTATGTTTATGAGCTCTGGTGGTATAGTGCTTAAAGCATTTGGCTGCTAACCAAAAGGTTGGGTGGTTCAAACCCACCAGCCGCTCCATGGGAAAAAGATGAGGCAGTCTGCTTCCATAAAGATTTTATAGCTTTGGAAACCTAATGGGGAGTCGGAATGGACTCGATGCAGTGAGCTTGTTTTGTGTGTATGTGTGTGTATGGGGGGTGATATATATGTTTTATACTAACCAAGGACCTTTTTTTTTTTTTTTTTTCCTTAATCACTTAATCAGATCAGCCCATTTGTGTTTATTGTGGTTAATGACATATTAGGATGTGTTTTTCCCATCTTCTTTTTGGTGTTTTTTTAATGCTTTTTTCTCCTTTATTGCCCCTTGCCCTGTTTTAATTGATTTTCTTCTATTTTACTCCTACTATTAGTCAGGTAATCCTACTTCCATAGTGATACTGCCTCGGAAACCCAAGGAGGGGTCGCTATGAGTCGGGGCTGACTCGACGGCAAATAACAACAACAACAACAACATTAGTTTGGACAGTATATATTTTATTTCTCTTATTTAATCTTATTCAGATTATTTTTCTTATTTAAAGATTCCTCTGAAGGATCTTCAAAAACATAGAGTCACACCAAATTCTATATCTGCTTTGCATTTTTTAATATGACTATAGGAATAAACTGCTTATTTTACCAATTTGATCAGTGAGTGTCTAGTCAATATTTCAAACAAAAAAGATGTGATTCTGTAATTAGGGAATTAAGTTACAAACTATTAGAAGGGATAGAAGAGCAAAGAGAGAAAAGGTGATATTTTCTGAGATCAGCTATTCACTCTGCAAGAACAAACACTCAGCCTGCAGTCCTCTGCCCCACAGTTTCATGAAGGTAATCTCTAGACACAAAGAACTGATAAACAAAAGAAGTAGAGAGCTCTCAATTCCCAGCCCCAAGAAAACAGAATGGTTTTAGTGGAAATGTAGGACTCTATTAAAATCTATTGCCATCAAGTTGGACTTCTGACTCTTGGCATCCACATATGTAGCAGAGTAGAACTGTGCTCCATATGGTTTTCAATAGCTATAATCTTATGGAAATAGATTGCTGGGCATTTTTCCCCTGCTACTTCTAGAGGGATTCAAACTGCCAACCTTTCAGTTAGTAACAAAGGGCAAAAGTTGTTTATGTCACCCAGGGCCCTAGGACCCCATTATTTTGTTGTTGTGTGCCTTAGAGTAACTTCTGTTGTTGTGTGCCTTAGAGTTATTCTGAGTCGTAGGAACCCTATAGGATAGAATAGAACTGCCTTATAGGGTTTCCTGGGATGCAGTATTTATAGGAGCGGATCCCAAGGAGTCAGCTGGTGGGTTTGAATCACTGACATTTCAGTCAGCAGCTGAACACTTAATCATTGTGCCACCAGGGCTCCTTAATAGCACTTAATTTGAAGGTGCTGGGAATGAGGGCTACAGTCAGCTTAGAGTCCTTTGAAATGTAATTTTCAAACAACTATACAGGGAAACCCAAGAGTAGGTCCCTCCTCCCAGTTCCACATCTTTGTGCCACACAAAGTAGATGCCTACAGTGAAGGTTGAGCCACAGTGAAGAAGTTGTATACAGTGACCCAGCCAGTCTTCCTATACTAAATTGGTTTCCTTAAAGTTACAGTATTTCTCCAGCCTTTATGATGAATACAGTGCAGTTATATCTTACATGGGGTAAGGTTCTATGTTAGTAAGGCAGTGCTGTGTAGTAAATTACATGGTATTGCTTTTCTAGCCATGGTCTTTGTAACTCCCACCGGATCACTGGGTGGGATCATGCAATTTAAACTCCTGATTGTTAACGTCATCCACCTGTTAAAGTATTTCTGTTGGTGCAGCATGAGGTAATCCTCTGGGAAAGTTCACTCTCAAGTGTGTAGAACTCTGATGTTGGAATTGGTTGGTTTTGCCACTCTGCCAGGCTTAAAATGAGCCTTCCTATTAAAGAAGCAACAGACTACAATTCAGATTGAAGAACGCACTCAGGATATAGTTCTTCGGTGAGGACCACCTCCCCTCTGCTGTGCCCTTAAACATGGCTCTCTGCTCCTTGGCTTCTTGGCCTGGCCTCTGCCTCTGCACGGCAGGTAAGCCTGCTGCTCTGTCTTGTGCCTCTTGGTTTCACTGCCACCTCTCAGACAAGCATTTCTCTCTCAGCCGGCAGTCAAATTCCTTCTGCTTCTTTGTTGTTGTTGTTGTTGTTATGTGCCATCGAGTCGGCCCCGACTCATAGCGACCCCTCCTTGGGTTTCCGAGGCAGTATCACTACGGAAGTAGGATTGCCCAACAAGGTTGTGATAGTATGTATTGTGATAGTATGTGTGTAGTGATACTGCCTCGGAAACCCAAGGAGGGGTCGCTATGAGTCGGGGCCAACTCGACGGCACATAACAACAACAACAACAAAGAAGCAGAAGGAATTTGACTGCCGGCTGAGAGAGAAATGCTTGTCTGAGAGGTGGCAGTGAAACCAAGAGGCACAAGACAGAGCAGCAGGCTTACCTGCCGTGCAGAGGCAGAGGCCAGGCCAAGAAGCCAAGGAGCAGAGAGCCATGTTTAAGGGCACAGCAGAGGGGAGGTGGTCCTCACCGAAGAACTATATCCTGAGTGCGTTCTTCAATTTGAATTGTAGTCTGTTGCTTCTTTAATAAACCCCATAATCTGTGAGTTCTCTGTGGCCACGGCAGCAAATTCTCGAACCCAGCAGAGAGGTGGTGGGTGTTGTGGGAGGGACAGTTGGGGTCAAGGTTGGTAAGAGGGCTGGAGGGTGGCAGCATGTCTTGCCTCATACGAACAGGCCTTGGGCTGCTGATGGTGATTCTGTCTTTCTCTTGTGAAATTAGAGGAGGTCAGAAGATGCCGCCTCCCTACCCGTTTAGCAGACAAAAATCATATATAACTAAAATCACCCTTGAAAATTCTCAGAGAAGGCATAAACCACACTAGAGATTGCCATATTGTTTCTTAGTAGGCCAGATACTCACTTTTTGTTCAGGCTTGGAAGAGATAGCTGATTTTTCAGTTCAGTGACTATTGAGGTGTAGTAGACTCATGGTGTAGGGACTGAATTTTTAAACACTAGAATGATAAACACTGTGTTGATAATGCTGCCATTGGTCTGTTAGTTTGTTGTACTGTTGTGGCTTGCATGTTGCTTTGAGGCTGGAAACTATGCCACTGGTATTTCAAATACCAGCAGGGTCACCTGTGGTGGACAGGTTTCAGTGGAATGCTTCTTGGAAGTGAGAATGTCCACCTTTGTCTCACCTTCTTTGGTCATGTTGTCAGGAGGAATTACTCCCTGGAGAAGGATATCATGTGTTGTAAAGGAGAGGGTCCGCAAGAAAGGGAAGACACTCAAAGAGATGGGTTGATAGAGTAACTGCAGTAATGGGCTCAAGTTACAGCAAGGATTGTGAGGATGGTATACGACTGGGTAGTGTTTGGTTCTGTTGTACATCGGGTTGCTATGAGTTGGAGCCAACTTGATGGCACCTAACAACAACAGATATTGATAGTTTATACTATGAAATATACCTGGGGATCAAGACCAACATGGCACATTTACATCATACACCTCTTGCTTGAGCTGTGTCAGGGAATACTCTTCTTGAAGGACTGGCAGAATAACTTTTATATTTAAATCTTTATCTCTCGCTGAGGATGTCGTTGTTGTTGTTGTTGTTGTTGTTGTTATGTGCCGTCGAGTCATAGTTGTTATGTGCCATCAAGTCAAGTCAGACCCAACTCATAGTGACCCCTCCTTGGGTTTCTGAGGCAGTATCACTACAGAAGTAGATTGCCCAACCTTCCTTCCAAGGAATGGCTGGTGGGTTTGAACTACCAGCCTTCTGGTTAGCAATCAAGTGCCTTGGCACTATACTACCGGAGCTTCCTAGCTGAGCATATCTAGTTGAATATCATGGACATGAAGTGATTAATGATGTGACTACTGTAAAGAGTCCAAAACAGCATGGATGTATGAAACATTGCAGCATAAAAGGAGGAAAGGAGAACACTCAAAGCAGAAAGGGAGAATACATACAAAAAGTGGCCCTATGGAAGACAAATATATTTGACAGCCACAGTTTTATTTTCAAAACCCTCGAAGATTAAATATGAGAAGATGTGAATACAGGAGGAAGCTGTTCAAGATGAAGGACATGTTGACAATAAAGTAAAAAAGGTGATTATAAAACATCCATAAGTAATTTTGAGGAAGGTATATACAGAAGTTGTATGAAGTTGTTTCTTCAATTCTTAGATTGATAAATGATCTGTCTACTTGCTAAGGAACACTAGTGGCATAGTGGATAAGGCATTTGGCTGCTAATCAGAAGGTCAGGAGTTCAAACCCACCAGCACTCTGCAGAAGGAACTCGGAAACCCAGTGGGGGTTGGTATGAGTTGGAATCGTCTTGATGGGAGTGAGTTTGATTTTTGTTTGTTTGTTTGTTTTGACTGCTAACCAGAAGACTGGTGGTTCAAACTCACCAGCCACTTCTCTGAAGGAAGGTTGGGCAATCTACTTTCGTAGTGATAACGCCTCAGAAACCCGAGGAGGGGTCTCTATTAGTCAGGTCTGACTTGATGGCATGTAACAACAAAACAACATGTAAGAACACTAGATTGACATTTATGGATTCCATATTCCTGCTTTTATACTAATCATAAATGACCTGGGAGACATGTAAAAACACAAACACAACACACTGCCATTGAGTCCGATCTGACTCATAATGACCCCTCTTTGGGTTTCTGAGGTGGTATCACTATGGAAGTAGATTGCCCAACCTTCCTTCTGAGGAGTGGCTGATGGGTTTGAACTGTCAGCCTTCTGGTTAGCAGTCAGGTGCCTTAGGCACTACGCCACCAGAGCTCAATTTTTTGAGCTGGTGTGCAGAAGTGGGTTCATTAGCTAGAAAGTGGGCTGGTCTTCACCATCTTAAGGCATCTATATTTTTCTTTATTCATTCTACTGTAGTACTAGCCATAGATGATGCACTGTTTCCTGGTAAAATGTGGCTCTTGGGAATAAGGTAGACTTTATCAGTACTGGTGTCAAAAGTGAATAGATACTTGGACAGAAAAAATTGTTGATACATTAAAGAATGGGATCTTTGAAATGAAAAGTTTGTCATTAAACATACAGAGGAAATTAGGCAGTATACACAGTCAAGGAGATTGAGAAGATTACATGATATATCTCTCCTTTACAATAGGATATTCTGTATTAATTGTTCATGGAAAATGTGTGGTAAATAGACTGCTGATCATTTCTAGTAAGGAATCTTAGGAGTTTCAGATCATATGGTTTTGGATAAATAAGAAATGAAAAGATCTTCTGTTTTTTTTTACAGTATTAGAATTCTCTAATAATAGACAAAGAGCTGAAGAGTTCCATAGAAGGTGACTAACTATAAATGTATTATACATGAGTGGAAAGTAATGGCAAGCAAGACTTCAGAGCTGAGCTATCTTGATATTTTTATCCAGTGAGTGGGGTGTTACACATGCATCACAGCTATAATAGAGCTATCACATGGATCATTTGAAAATAAGGTAGAGATGTTTTAAAAAGCTCCTGTGCTTGGTTTCTTAGTCAGATGCTGTGTTACTTGGCGTTGAACAATTGAAATCTGAATCCAGATATTAAAAGGTGAATTATTTTAAATAACGGAATTGTCAAAGAGAAATAACTTATTTAAAATTATTTTAGGAAATGGAAGATAAAGTAACTAGTCCAGAGAAAGCTGAAGAAGCAAAATTAAAAGCGAGGTATCCTCATCTGGGACAAAAGCCTGGAGGTTCAGATTTTTTAAGGAAACGATTGCAGAAAGGGGTAAGTTCTCATGTGTAATCTTCAAATGCTTATGCATTCAATGTGATGAAAGAGATTGTGAAATGGATGTTTGCATATATAATTCTGTACCTATCATATATATATGTTTTAGTATTTTATACTGTTCATAAATATGTATAAGAATCTATAACATTTTTAAAATTCTGAATTATTTCAAGCATATAGGATATTACAGATAATAATATAACAGAACTTGTGTACCCACCATCCAAATTTAATGTTTATTTATGCCATATTGATTTCAATTTTATCTTTGTAGGGAAGAAAATAGATATCATTGAAACCCCATACGTGTATAAAATTCCCATTTCCTCTTCTCTTAAAAGCAGCCAGTTGTTATTTATCCTTCCTGCCCATAGTTTTAAATTTTTACCTAATTATTTTAAATGTGTTTCTCACACAACACTCAAATGCTTAAAATGATTTTTATTTGAATGAGATGATCACTTATATATAAAAAGCATAGCTTATTTTCTTCATAATATCACATTTCATAGTCAGAGTTGCTCTAATAAAAATTGTAAATTTAACAGTTCAGGTAACTGAAAAAGATTTTTTTTCAAATCTTGCCATGGTTTGTGAGGTATAAACCATTATTTGTCTACAATGAGATCTGAATTGGATAATGCTTTCTTTGTTTTTTAACCCCTGCCTACCATACAGGGAACAGGGAAGTATAAAATAATATTTACAGAAGAGAAGCCAAATCATTTTTCCTCTCAAGTAATGCCTTAAGTATACTAGTATTTTCTGCTTGCTTACAGAAATGTGTCAGTATGTGTGTGCGTTTACATATGGGAACATATTAACTATAGCTATATATAGATTTTTTTTTTCCCAAATAAAATTCCAAAAGAATGTTTGGAGTATTTTAAGAAATTATTTTAAAGTAGCAAAAAAATAGAATGATATTTTTATCTTACATGAAAGAAGAATATTCACAGCTTTGAAATAATAGGAATGACAAAGAAGAATTATACTAAATATATAAAAATGTGAGAGCTCTGGTGGCTAGTGCCTAAGGCATTTGACTGCTGAGAGCTCTGGTGGCATAGTGCCTAAGCCACTTGACTGCTAACCAGAAGGCTGGTGGTTCAAACCCACCAGCGACTTCTCGGAAGGAAGGTTGGGCAGTCTGCTTTTGTAGAGACACAGCTTTGGAATCGCAAGGAGAGGGGTCACTATGAGTCGAATCAACTTGATGGCAGTAAGTGATATAAAAATGTGAAACCTCTATACCATGAGAAGTAAATAAGATAGTTAATATCTACAATACATGAAGTTATCTTTCAAATAAACAAAAATGTAAGGTTCCCATAGATAAAGGCTTTTAACAGAGGAAATAAAGTATTAAATACAGAGGAAAATGTTTAGCCATGATAAAAATCAGTGAAATGTAAATTAGAACATTCAGATCATGATATACAAATATATTAGAAAAATATTTTAAATAATATTCACTGGTGAGAGTGAAGTTGTTGAAGTATGCTATGTATAGCCTTTAAAATAATTACTCTGATTTTGGAAAAGGGTATGAATCAAGATTCATTAAAATGTTCACATTCTTTGAATGAACAATCTCTTATTAATTAATCTAAGAACAACATAATATAAGGAAAAAAGTCCTCAAGATTGGAAGATACTTCATGTAGCTTTGACTATATATAGTTAGAAGTAGTGTCCACTACTCAGCAGCACAGAAATGGTTAAATAAACTGTGATAAGTCAACAAAATAGAATATTTTGTGGTAATTTACAAACATAAAAGATCATAAATATAGAGGATAAATAGAAAAAGGAGATGAAAACCATGTTCATTATCAAGATTGTTGTTGTTATGTGCCATCAAGTCAGACCCGACTCTTAGCCACCCCTCCTTGGGTTTCCGAGGCAGTATCACTACGGAAGTAGATTGCCCCATCTTCCTTATGAGGAGTGGCTGGTGGGTTTGAACCACCAGCCTTCTGGTAAGCAGTCAAGTGCCTTAGGCACTATGCTACCAGAGCTCCTATTATCAAGATAGCAATGTAAAATGTATATGTATGAGTATAATTATAAAAACTGTTAAGTCAGGTGAGTTTTTAGTTATAGAATGAATTACACAGTCTTCTATTAAATTGTATTTGGATTTGGGATTTGTGTGATCACTAGTTCAGGATTATTTTTCCCTTGAAATCTCAAGCCTACCTTACTTAATTAAGAGTCTTTCCTCTAACATTTGAACTGTTTTTGTAATTCTCCTCTAGCTTCAACTGTTTATGACTTTGTAAGTATATCTTCAAGTCAGAATGTATATGCATTTTATCTTGGAGTTGTAGATACAAGCAGTTGATAATGGAAAAATGCCAATTGAATCAAGAAGTAAGACTACAGAAACTGAGAAGTGAGCTCTTGGATAATTCTTGAAGAGTCGGAATCACAGGGTCCTGGGCTTCAGTTTTCCTCTCTAGTAATTAGTGAGCTTTGCGAGTTACCATCTTTAAACAGTGTGTTCTTCATCTGATAAGGTTGGGTTTAATATTTCTAAGGCCTTTTCTGTTTTATTGTACTTATTAATGCTAATGATAATATTGGGACACCTATTTGAGATTTTTTTATATTTTGACCACATACACATGGGAGCTCTAGTGGCGTAGTGCCTAAGGCAATTGACTGCTAACCAGAAGGCTGTGGTTCAAATCCACTAGCCGCTCCTTGGAAGGACGATAGTCTACTTTTGTAAAGGTATGGCCTTGGAAACCCAAGGAGGGGTCACTGTGAATTGAATCCACTCAATGGCAGTGAGGATTTTTTTTTGTTTCAAATTTTTTTATATTACAACCATGTATACACATGGCTACATAGGTAGTCAGAGTTAGGAGGAAACCAGTCTAATCCATATATTTCATACCTATTTTTGAAGTCCCAAGAAAACTGAAAATCATGTTTAAAGAAAGAAGACTTTAAAAATCAAACATAATAGCTGTTCACTTACTGTGAGTATAGTAAATAATAAATTTGGGTGGAAGGAGGAACCGATCCCATCTTTGACTTTTTAGATTGTCATCCAGATGATCCAGAATATGCCTTATGAATTTTTAAAGGTTTTCATTTTTTAAAAAAAAAATCACAAAATTTAAAAATTGTTAAGAATCACTAATACTGCTTTTTGGGACTATATCTGTGGATTTCAGTATAAGAAAAAATAAGGAGTGATCTAGTTCACGCAATCTATTGTTGTTGTTGTTGTTGTTATGTGCCGTCGAGTCAGACCTGACTCATAGCGACCCCTCCTTGGGTTTCCGAGGCAGTATCACTACGGAAGTAGGATTGCCCAACCTTCCTTCCGAGGAGTGGCTAGTGGGTTTGAACCGCCAGCCGTCTGGTTAGTAGTCAAGTGCCTTAGCCACTATGCTACCAGAGCTCCCACACAATCTATAGCATTCATTATTTCTCTGACATCTTTGTTGCATAATTGCCTTTGCTAACTCTCTAAGCGAAATACTGCCTTTTAAGTAGCCTATTCCTTTCTTAGGGTAGTCCTAATTGTTAAACATTGATTTAAATTTTGTGTCTAGCCACACTAAGTTCGTTTGATTCTTTTTCCGCAAGCAATATAGCTTAATTTGCAGTATCAATGAAAAAACAAAGTAGGCACTGCCTTGGGAAAATTCTGCACATAATTTGCCCACTGTGTTAAATTTCTGGCTTTTGCTTTTGACTCACTAAAAAATTTGGCAGGCTTTTGTGTTCTCCTCCAGAGGCAACTCTCCTAATATAATATAGTGAGTGCATCAGATGTTCTTTATTTCTCCCCCTACATTCATTTTAAAACATCAAGCAGTAATGAAGCTC
Source organism: Orycteropus afer afer (assembly GCF_000298275.1). Taxonomy (NCBI): domain Eukaryota; kingdom Metazoa; phylum Chordata; class Mammalia; order Tubulidentata; family Orycteropodidae; genus Orycteropus; species Orycteropus afer. Next base: position 5,532,991 of record NW_006921613.1, read on the forward strand.
CAGCAAACCTTGTAAGGACCTGGCTGGAGTTTTCTTGTTACTACTGCTCTGTGTGTTACATGTTTAGTGATACATGAAAAGCAGTTTCTAGCTTTACACCCCCTGGCTTTTAGCTATCTTAGTCCATGGAGAACAGCAGCCATTGAAACTTTTCACAAGCTACTCAACAATCTTACACTAAGCTGTGAATTACCAACTACCACTTGAGGTATCCCCAAAGGCCCTGAAAGAACATACATTTTTTCCCTTTCACACATTGTCTAAGACCTTATCTCATACTTATATTATTCCTCAGTCTCCCACCCCAGGCCAAGGTTAGGGGTCCCTCCTTTGAGTACTCATGTTGTTGTTATGTGCTATCCGCTCATAGCGACCCCTCCTTGGGTTTCCAAGGCGGTATCACTACAGAAGTACATCGTCCAACCTTCCTTCCGAGGAGTGGCTGGTGGGTTTGAACCACCAGCCTTACGGTTAGCAGTCAAGTGCCTTAGGCACTAAGCTACCAGAGTTCTTTGAGTACTCATACCACCTTGTATACATAAAATAGTATTATAATAATGGCTTTACTTGACTGTTGTCCATCTATGTATTTCTCTTCAGTTCCTCTCACACAATGCCTTTCACACAGAGTATAGCAGGCACTCAGTAAATGTGGGCAAAACATCATAGGTGTAAGTCAGAAGCCAAGCAAATTAATATTTTACTCTGGAACTGATAACTCATTAACCATAGTAAGGTTGATATTTAGCTTTCATCATAAGTTGTATTGTAGAGATAAAAGGTATGGTTACCATCTTCCTCCAAATAAAGTGAGCAATCACTGCGCTTATTGTTTTGTGTGAAAAATGGAGGAGGTATAGGGATGTGCATTTTAAGTGATAATTTCTAATCAGTTTATTTCTTCCATATTCTGTAGCATTTGTATTTTAACCTTAGTTTTGATTTTAATGAATTGCTATAGTTAAAATAAATATGATTTAAAATATTGCAGAAATGTTTGTTCTAGATGACAGAATACCAGAACCTATAATAATAGTTTTAATAGCTGTAAGGTTAATTGCGAGTGGGTGGTACTTTCTAAATGCAAATTGATGAATTACTTGTTTTCATTTTCTAAATAGTTTAAACAAGGGTTTCAGCTTGATGCTCCATTAGTAAATGAAAGGTTTGAACTTCACTTAGTCCAGGAATATTCATTCCCAGATAGCTTGATGCAGAGGTTGATGTGAGCTCTGTGTCAGAGTGATCTAAGTCTGAAGAAGGGTTTGTTGTCTGATTTTTAAGCTTTTGAATTATACTGAAACTCACTACAGGGACGTTTTTAGGTTAGATTATGTCAACTGACAATCAGGGATTACATCTATATCTTAAAACTGTGTGTTTGCATATGAAAGCTTTTTAAATTCAAGTCTGAATTTTTTTTTTTTACTTTTCCTATAGCAAAAATATTTTGATTCTGGAGATTACAACATGGCTAAAGCAAAAATGAAGAACAAGCAACTTCCTACTGCAGCCCCAGATAAGACGGAGGTCACTGGTGACCACATTCCCACTCCACAGGACCTTCCTCAACGGAAACCATCCCTTGTTGCTAGCAAGCTGGCTGGCTGATTAAAAGAGCTGAACTGCATGAATCTTCTAATTCCCGTTATTTCTTCTTCATATGTTATTTCTCAGCTTTTTATTTCCTTTCTGTTCACTAAGTCATTTGAGACTGACAGCTTTTTTTGTGTGTGTGTGTGCTGCTATTGTAAGGGAGTATGTAGAATTTTTGATTAGTTTAAAGTGCACTGATGAAGAGGACATGTTAGAGCAACATAAAGTAATCTACTTGAAAATAATTGTATATATTATCTTACTCCTAGTGTAGGACTGGTTCTAACAACTAACAAGCAAATTTTACAGTTTTAATGTTTGGCTTTCCTTATTTCATCTTCATTATAGCTTTGTATGTTATTCTTATTTAATATAACCTCTATTGATTTCTTCCATATTTTCCTTTTGGATTTTGTAAAACAGAAGTTTAAGACCACAAGTTGGGAGAAAGGTCACAGATTTCAAACACAAATAGATGGGGCTCTGAAAGATTTGTATCTCTTTGCTTGAACTTGAATGGCCTTAAACCTGTTTCAGCTTTAACAATAGAAATTTACTTGGGCAATATTTGCCCATCTGGTGTAACTTATGTGACTAGTGCTTAATAGCTGCTCTTGAAGCTAGTATTCTTACTCAGTTCTATAGTGTTAGAATATCTTTTCCTGTTGATGATGTGAATGAAGTGTGCATGTGCATTGACTGTTGAATTCACTTTTGTGCCATTTTTGTAAATACAGTAGTTTTGCACAACCTCTCACAAATGTCTGTATTGATTTCACATATTAAAAAGTAAGATGATGTGCCAACCAGAAGCACAACAGTTCCTACACAAAACTCTGTATGTCATTAGAGTTTTTGTATAATAAGAGTCGTTTACAATGTTGGGCTTACAGAATACCAAACTCTGAAATCTTTACTCAGTCTGCCATAGACAAGCTTTTTCATTTGTTACTAATACCCATGACATTCAGTGGCCTTGTGCAAATATGATATGTTGCTTAGGCATATCTTTTGTCCTATGCAGAACATTTCATCCTGACTTTTAGGAAAATTGCAACCCATGTAATTTATATAAACTTTTTTAATGTAGACACTTTTTACTTCCATAGTCAACTTTGGGAATGCTAGAATAAAAGGCTTCAATACTCTGTCTTACCCTTTGTTCCCCCTCCCCACCCCTCACCTTTTTTTTTTTTGCTTCTTTGACTCAAATAGAGTTAGGCTGTTAGGTCTATTTGGAAGCATAGGGTCTGTATTCTTACTCTTGAAAATTTGCTCTGCTGAAGGCTATTTTATAGAACAATAATGGTGTTTTCCTTAAAATTTCTTAGTTATCAAGTAATCACTCTTAATCCTGTATTATTATTAATACTTCATAATTATTTAAATAAAAGGAACTTTATCACATACTTGAGAAGACTGGCCCAGGAACCTGTGTCAGGGTGAGCCGAATTCTGGTAAATAATTGTAAGCATTATGATGAGCTAAATGAATGAGACTTAAGTTAGAATAATTTATATGACAGGTGGAGCACATTTATATTAAAAATAGTTAATTACATATTTTGCTTCTGTAGGTGTCATTTTAAGAAAAATAATAATTTTACTTGTGTTCGATCTGGTTAATAAGAACTTTAATTCACAGACTTTAAATTGGAATAAATGTACGGCTCTGAGCTTTTTCTGTGTCTTAATGCTTTAGCATGATAATGTGCATCACTAGCCTAAAATGATACTATTTTTTCTTCACCTTTGTTTTGCTTTGACCCCAAATCATTGTAAAAGGTGCTTTTGAGCATAGCACCTCAACCTTAAAGGGTGCCTCACACCCTGAGCAAAGCTTGCTGGTTATTGTCCTCCTCACCCCCTGCCCCCCAGGGTGGAAAAACAACAAAATCAGTAATGTGCTCATTTGTAATTTTAAGGATGGTTATATATAAATATAATGGGAGCAAGTAGGTTATTCCTTAATATCATTGTAGGACTGATTTAAAATTTACAGATTATCCAAAGTAAAATTTCTATAATATCTAGTCTTGTTTTTTCCATGAATTTTTTGTAAACTATCACTATTAAATTCACTCATCTGGGAAGATTAATCTGAAAGATCAGAGGACCTTGGAGGTCTGGGACAAGTGATAAAACCTTTGCCCCAGTTTGTAACATACAGTGCTAATATTTAACCTACCTCAAAAGTTGTTGAGGATCTGTGAAATGCCGGGTAAGTGCCCAAAGTAAAATATTGTTGATTGTCTTTTTATTAAAGGTAGAACTTCCTCATTAAACCAACCTGCCTTCTGTAAAGTCACAACGCTTAAAATCTCAGGATTTTCTCTTGGGAAAGACCTGTCACTAAGGTATGTAGGTGTAATTGTTTAGCCTTCAATATTGGTGCTTGGGGTAGAAAGGTTTTAAATTTTTCTCTTTTTTTGATCTGCCTCAAAGTCAGTTAATAGAATACAATTCCAGGCTGTTTTCATCATTGCTTGAATGAAGATTTTGACTAGATTAACATAATTGCCCATTTCAATGATTTCAGAGTTGAGGTCTGAGAAATAATTAATGCCCAGTTTGTTACAAATGAATGTTTGAGTCAACTGAAGTTGGAGATAACAGATGCTCCTGAAAACTGGCAAAGGTCAGCAATAAATTACCTGTTTGTTTCATGTCCCAGTAGTTCATTTAGTTTTTGAAAGCTACATCAGAATAAAACAATATTAGTTCTGGGCAAGTTGCAATGATAAGGATTGTTTTGATGAATTGGAAGGGGCATATTTGTAGTTTGTTTACAAGTTACCCAATAACTTGTGTTGCTGACCTGAAAATATGTCTTAACTATTCATCAAGGCAGGCTGAGCACTGCCTTTTCTACTTGTTACTACTTCTTCAGCAGTTGGAATTAGTTTTGCTCTTTTTATTTGATGTAACAAAACTATACCTCTGAATATTTGTTGATACTTTTTACTGAATCAGATGTGTATTCTTTCTCAGTCCAAATCAGTGAAGTTTTATTAAAGCTGAAATGTAATACCTGTACTCAAAATGTGCTCTAAACTTGGTGTTTGATGATCCAGGGGCAGGGTAGCCAATGGGAAGAGCGTACTTCTGAGTGGTAGCTAAAGGACTTTTCCCTGGTGGATTTTTCTTACTCCCCAACATTCAAACATGTTTCTTCCTTTTTTTATTTTCTTTCACTTCATTTTATCTTACCCTCTCCCATCCCTGATCATCCCTTAAGTCCACTGATGGCACTTACTGAACAATGTATAGGGCAAATGAATTATAAATCCTCCCTGATAAACCACAATCAAGAACACATTTTTAATTTTCTGAAACACTGTCTTCATTTGGATTATGACTAATCTGAGCCCCCCGTCCTACTCTGTGACTCAGCATGCACTGCCAGGCTTCCTCCAAATCTCTTTCCCAAACTCCCCTCTAAACCTGGTAAAATTGGGATCAAAGGAATCTCACTCGGGGATTTCTAACCTAAGGATGAAAACACCAACTTTAGTACCGTTACACTAGTTTTCAGTCTTTGAAGTAGGTAGGTGTATGGATTTTATTCTGCGTATCACTGGTGTATGTTTGTATTAATGTTATTTATCAACTAAATAGCAATTAGAATAAAACATCTAGTTTCTTTAATCCCTATGGCCTCAACTGTACTGCATCTCTATCATTTGTGATGCAATAGGACACCTTACCTGTATTAAAAGGGCCAAGAATGATGCCTTTTTGTTGAATGTCTATTGAGTTTGTTGAAGTGCTGAAATTTGTCAAACAGGCCTTCCAAAATTATAATTGTGAAATATACAAATAAATTGACCTACTTAATTTGTATTGATTTAACTTGCGGTTTTGTCCTATTTGTTGTTGTTTGTCAGTATATTTAAGCTGATCCCTTTAAATTTCAGCTACTACTGTATGCAGAGAGAATTTAACTGTCATGTCTTAGATTTTGTTTTAATTTAAATAATGAGTTTACTATACAATTATTAGAGGATATTTAATATAGGTTAATTCTTGAAAACTGTAGAGTGGATTCTTAACCTTTTATGCTCTATGAACTCTCAGAGAACATGGTGAAAGCAATGGACCTTCTCCCAAGGAAAATGTAAAAGGATGTCGTAGATGGGTTTTGTGTGTAGTTCAGGGTAATCATGAAGCTTCTGTTTATGTACCCTCATATGAGAAATCCCTACCACAGTAAATCTCCAGTCAGTGATGCTGAGGGAAGAGTGTGTGCACTGATAATCTACCTAAGTGGATTTGTCAGTCATAGTACAGTTAGAGTAAGGAGAGAGTGCTGACCCAGTGGGGTGAGGTGGAGAGGGATCGTTGCCCATGGATTACCATGTTGCCCCAGTAGACTGAGACTGTGGTCTGATTTCTTGCAGTGAACTAGGCAGGGTAGCAAATGACTAGTTCCCAAGTGCATCAGTAACCCACCCATGTGATAGAGTAAAACTGCCCCATAGAGTTTCTTAGGCCTTAATCTTTACAATAGCAGATCACCAGGTCTTTGTTCCACAGAGCTGCTGGGTGGGTCCAAACCTGACCTTTTGATTAGCAGCTGGGTATTTTACCAGAAGTGCCATCAAGGCCTCTTACTAATCCAAAGAATGCCACAAGTGGCAGAAAAGGTATTTCAGATTTGGTGTAGGTTTAATAGGAAGCTAACATTGCAAAAAAAAAAAAAAAAAAAGAAGTGTGCCTTACTTGGAATAACCCATAAACAAATCCATTTAGTGGAAGGCTTAGAGTTACTAAAAGCCTCATAATAGCTTTAGTGTATAGGTAGTCCCTGGATTATAAATGAATTCTGTTCCTAAGTCTGCCTTTAAGTTGAATTTGTGCATAAGTTGGGAAAGATACAGTTTGTATCGGAAGTCAGTTAGTCAAATGTTTGTCTTAGTATATGTCTGTTCCATGCATAAAAAACATTAAAGAAACACTTCCAGATACACTGAACATCTTTATCATAATAATACAGTAATGTTTTGATGCATAGTGCACAGTAGCTCCCGTTTATTATTATGAACCATTGTATTTACCTTGAATTTTTAATATAATAGCCCTTATAAGTAGTTTAGTGCCTGAGGCACGTGACTGCTAACTAGAAGGCTGGCAGTTCAAACCCACCAGCCACTCCTCGGAAGGAAGGTTGGGCAATCTACTTCCGTAGTGATACTGCCTCAGAAACTCAAGGAGGGGTTGCTATGAGTCGGATCTGACTCGACAGCACATAACAACAACAAGGCTTTATGGGTGTTGGTTTGTATCTAGGAGTTGTACATAAATTGGATATTCGTAACCCTGGGAACTGCCTGTACTTTGATTGGAAGCATCTTATTCTAGGAGTTATAAAAACCAAAAAGCCAAATCTGTTGCCATAAAGTTGTAGTAACCCCTTAGGGCAGAGTAGAATTGTCCCATAGGGTTTCCAAGGTTTTAAATCTCTACAGAAGTGGACTGCCATATCTTCCGTGGAGCACCTTGTGGGTTGAACTTTTGGTTGGCAGCCAAGCACTTAACCACTGTACTACCAGGGACCCTTCTATGAGTTACAGGAATATGATCCTAACAGTTTAAATTTAACTTGTAAAAGATTTGTAATTAAGATAATAAGCATTTGCACGTTGTGTTTATTCTCCATCTTATATATAAAACACTTGTACGATATTGTTTGGGATAGAAAGATGGATAAGAAAAGGAACTTACATTCTGAAAAAAGTACACATATAAAATTAATGAAAGGAAATAATTGCATTCCTTAAGAGAAGTAGAAATGTCAGGTGGTCTAGAGGAATTTAGAGGATAAATAAGGTGAGTGGTGGGTCAAGGAAGAATTTTAGAATGGCTTTGAGAGATAGGTTGCTCTAAGTATAGGAAGGGGAGAAGGGGAAGAAGGCATTTTACATGGAGGGAATGTTATTTTCAAAGAGGCAAGGATTTAAAAAATAGGGATCTCTGTAAGGAAGTTTGGTTGGAGAACATGGCATATGAAGGAACTCCAGTCTTCAGCTCAGTAAATGGTACCACCATGCATCAGTCCATTCAGGTACTCAGGCCAACTCTGGAATCACCCTTGATTCCTCCTTTAGGAGATGTTGACAAACTCCACCAAGATATACTGAGTTTGTCGATTTCTCTCCACTGCTGGTACCATATCCCAAGCCACTAACACTTGCCTAGACAACTGCAGTAGCTCCAAACTTAGCATTCCACTTCTCCCTTGTTCCTTCCCTCCTTCCATTCTTAATGTAGCAGTCACAGACTAATTTTTTTTTTTTAATATAAATCATTTTACATTATTTCTTAAAAGCCTCCAAGCTCATACCTCTTGCTGTGTGGCAACACTTGTTTCTTCTCTATTAAACACTTTCCCTCATTCCTACCTTGGCTGGTTCTTTTACATTCTCCTGATACTAACAACTCGGCATTTAATAGAAGGAAGTCTAATTTACCCTTGTATTCCTGTTGTTAGGTGCCGTTGAGTGTGTTCCGACTCAGTGACCCCATGTACAATAGAACAGAATACTGCCTGGTCTTACACCATCCCCACAGTCGTTGCTTTGTTTGAGTCCATTGTTGCAGATACTGTGCCAATCATCTTGTTGAAGGTCTTACTGTTTTTTGCTGACCCTCTACCAAGCATGATATTCTTTAAAGACTAGTCCCTCCTGATGAAATGTCCAAAGTATGAGACGAGGTCTTGCCAGCCTTATTTCCGAGGAGCATTCTGGCTGTACTTCAAAGACAGATTTGTTCGTTCTTCCTGCAGTCCACGGTATACTTGATATTCTTTGCCAGCATTGCAATTCAGGTGCATCAGTTTTAATTTGGTTTTCTTATTCATTGTCCAGTTAATATTCCTAGCACCTAGGAATGGCTGCTTATTGTTAGGTGCTGTTAAGTCAGCTCCAACTCACAGCAACCCTATGTATAGCAGAATGAAACACTGGCCGGTTCTGTTCCAGCCTCACAACCTTGCTATACCTGAGACTATCGCTGTAGTCACTGTGTCAGTCCATCTTATGGAGGGCCTTCCCCTTTTTTGTTGACCTTCCACTTTACCAAGCATGATATCCTTCTCCAGGGAATGGTCTGTTACATACTCACATACTTGTTAAAAGATTAAGTGAAATGGAAAATTGGGTTGGAAAGATAAGTAGGAAGCCCGATTAAGACAGATGCAGAGATTACAGAGTATTTTGAGCCTAAGCCACATGTAGTCTGTCGTTTATTGAACTGTGTCGTTCAGTAGTTCCTTAAATGAGGTAACGTCAAAGAGCTTTACTCTCATAAATTTCGCACCTCACTGAAATCAATGTATCTTATTTTCCATGGCAAGGACATAATAAGTGTTCACTTATTAATTTCTGCTCTTATATGTGATCAGTGTTCAGGCATTAGGTATTAGATTTCTGAGGGCTCATTACTGCCTCATTACCAATAACTTAATAAGTTAGGTTGATGACCTTGAGTCCAGAAGAAGTAGATGGTGCCCAGCTAACCACTCTGAACCACTCTGAAAGGGATCTCAATAAGAGATCCTGGATAGAGTAGGAGAAAAATGTGAAACAGAACTTGAAATCCAAAAAAGGCTAGGTTTAATGGTTTGGTAAAGACTAGTGGAACCTTCGAGACTATAGCCCTCAGTTACCCTTCAAGCCTGGAACTGAACTCCCTCCTTGTTGCTCAACTTTCAGCCAAACAACAGGCCTATGAAATGAACGGTAAACACCAGGGTAGTATGCACTCCTTAGAACAGTCAAATAAAAGAGATAAAAAGGGCAGCATTTGCCCAGGGATAAAGCTCAGAAGGCAGGAATGGATAGGAAAGAAGGACAAAGGGAAATGCTAACCACAGGGAAGAAGTGGGAAGAGTGCTGTTACATTGTGGGAATTACAATCAATATGAAATAAAATGTATTTGAACTATTGAATGGAAAACCAAACTCACGTAAATCACAATAACAGATTAATTAAAATAAAAAAGTTAGGCTGGTTAGTGAATTGGAGGCTATCACTTTCATCTATACAGATGAGATAATGAAGGAGCCCTGATGGCACAGTGGTTAAGTGCTCAGCTGCTAAAGCCACTCCATGGGTGAAAGATTTTTAGTCTGCTTCTGTAAAACTTTCATTTTTGTAAACTATGAGGTCGTTCTACTCTGTCGGAGAGGTTTGGTATGAGTTAATTGATTTGACAGGTATATAAGCTAATACTGCTAATGACTTCGTTTACCAATATAAGTTGCCAGTTGTTTTTATAACTTTAGAAATGGTCAAGACCAGAGGCAGAGGTAACAGTGGGCAGCTTTCTACCAAGCCAAGCCTATAAGGTACAGAGCACTAACCTTTCTTTCATGTCTTTGGTAATTCTCAATTATTTTAAATGTTATGATAAGCTTCAATCACTATGAATGTGCTTGCTAAAGATTTTTAAATTTAGTGTACTATTGCTAATATTTCTATTAGCAAAAATTACTACTGGTTGTAAGACATCTGCATTGAATATGAGTCAGGTGTATGACATATGAGTTGCCAGTGGGATACTTTAAGATGGCCATACCAAAAAAGCCTCAAACCAAACCCACTGCCTCTGAGTTGATTCTGACTCATAGCAGACCTAAAGAACAGAATAGAACTGCCCCATAGGGTTTACAAGGCTGTAAATTTTTACAGAAGCAAACGGTCACATCTTTCCCCACAGAGCGGCTAGGGGCTTTGAACCACCAATAACTTGGTTAGCAGCTAAACGCTTTAACCACTGTGCATATATAGTACTGTTCCTATCAAGTTTATTTTCTCATGCATTTATGTGTAAAGTTTAAAGAACTATTATACTTGTTATTTTTTCATTATAATTGTTAGTTTTATAACTCCTGTGTTTATTTTATTACAGTATACCAGCTAATTGTAGTATATTAACATTCCCATGGGAGATCTGTTCTACAGTTGTCAGATGCAAAGAGGAAAAAGTTTGAATAAAAAGAGGAAGGTAGTCTACTGTGTGCAGTGTAGCAGAGCAGTCAAGAAAAATGGCATCTGAGGAGAGGTCAGTAGTTTAGAAGTTGCTATTTGGATTATTTATTAATTTATATCTAAAATTTTAGACCAGGAAACAGTGTTATTAAGCATACTGTTGATAGGTAAAGAGGCAACTACTGATTATCTGAAGAGAGCAGTTTTAGTTAACTGTATGGGCATGAGGCACAGAGAGAGGAGAGAGATCATAAGCAACTAAATAATGAATTTTGTTGTGTGCCATCAAGTTGATTGTAATTCATAGCAATCATATAAGACAGCAGAACTGCCCTGTAGGGTTTCCTAGGCTGTAATCTTTTTGTAAAGACTGTTCTGAACCATTATTAGGATATTGCTTAAACCCCTACTCTCTTCCCTTCACATCCTCCTAGGAAATGACCCCGCCAGCCCCTTACCTATGGACTGCACTAAGGCCATTCAGCTGACACTCTCCTCTGGTGTTCCTATTCCGCACCTGAACTCTAGTCACTCATCTTGACTTTATGAAAAATATGACAAAGCTGATTGATCTCTTGACCCATACTCTAGATCCCAGCTCTAGCCCTCTTCCTCTGTGTATTTGTGTTTTCTCTTCTATGCTTTTTGTTTTGCTTATAACCATATGCAAATCAAAAACTTTATCCTCTTTCATATTCCCCAGAATCTATCAAAACAATAATTTCATCTTTAAGGAGGTACAGTGGTTAAGCACTCAGCTGCTAACACAGCAGCTCTACAAGAGAAAAGACCTGGCGATCTGCTACCAAAACGATTGTTGTTAGATGCTGCCAAGTTGGCTCCAACTCACAGTGACCCCATGAACAACAGGACGAAACACTGGCTCAACCTCTGCCATCTTTGCAATCCTTACTATACTTCAGCCCATGGTTGCAGCCACTCTCAGTTCATTTCATCGAGGGTCCTCCCCTTTTTCACTGACCCTCTACTTTACCAAGCATGATATCCTTCTCCAGGGAATAGTCCCTTCTGACAACATGACCAAAGTAGATGAGATGAAATCTGGCCATTCTCACTTCCAGTGAGCATTCTGCTCACACTTCTTCCAGGACAGATTTGTTAGTTCTTCTGTTGTTGTTGTTGTTGTTGTTGTTATGTGCCGTCGAGTCGGCCCCGACTCATAGCGACCCCTCCTTGGGTTTCCGAGGCAGTATCACTACGGAAGTAGGATTGCCCAACCTTCCTTCCGAGGAGTGGCTGGAGTTCTTCTGTTAGTCCATGGTATTTTCCCAACACTACAATTCAGAGGCATCAACTCTACCTTGGTCTTCTTTATTCATTGTCCAGCTTTCACATGCGTATGAGACAATTGAAAATACCATGGTTTGGGAGGCACACCTTAGTGTTCAAAATAACATCTTTGCTCCTTAGCACTGTAAACAGATCTTTTTTTTAAAAAAAATTTATTATGATTTCGGTAAAAAGTTACAGAGAAAATTCATTTTCTGTACAGTAGTTCATACATTTTGTTTCATGAATTGATGGCAATTCCCCACAATGTGACAACTGTCTTTTCACTTCCTCCCTATAGTCACCTCTTCCCTGTGTCGTCCTTCCTGTGCATTCCTGCCCCCTGAGCTATCTCCCTGTGCAAATGTTGCCCTTCTCTTCTTCCATGATTGACTGTTCTAAGGAGTGTATCTACCTGATGTGAATGTTCACCTTAAAGGCCTGTCTGTTGTTTGGCTGGAAGCCACGGGAGTGAGTGAAATTCTAGACCTGAAGGGTAACTAGGGGCCACAGTATCGGTGTCTCACCAGGCTCAATCAGACCAGTAAACCTGGTCTCTTTTTTTTCTTAATGAATTTGAGTTTTGTTCCCCATTGTTCTCCTATTCTATCCAGGATTTCCCGCACTGATCCCTTTCTGAGTGGTTGACAGTAGTAGCTGGACACCATCTAGGTAGTTCTTCTGGTCTCATGGTCATACAGACTGAGGTTTGCATGGTCCACAAGTCCCTTAGACTAATTGTTTACATGCATCTTTGGTTTTCTTCATTCTTTTTTTTTTTTTTTTAATTGTGATTTGGGTGAAAGCTTACAGAGCAAATTCACTATCCATATAGCAGCTCACATGCACTCTGTCTCATGACATTGACTGCAGTTTTCCACAATGTAACAGCTCCCCTCCCACTTCTCCCCATAGCTACCTCTTCCCTGTGTCCTTCCCTCCATGCACTCCTACCCCAGAACTGAATTTCTTGATATGATGACAAGTTCATATCTTGCTGAGATCTCAGTATTATTGTTGTTAGTTCTAACTCATGGTTACCCCATGTATACAAAGTATAACTCTATAGAATTTAAGTTGGGCAATCTACTTCCATAGTTACACTGCTTCAGAAACCCAAGGAGGGGTCACTATGAGTTGGGTCCGACTCGACAGCATATAACAACAACAACAACAACCTTTTGGGAGCAGATCAGCAGGTCTGTCTCCTAAGGTGCCACTGGGCAGTTTGAACTGACAACCTTTTGGCTAGTAGTGGAGTGCTTATCTGTTTGTACCCAGGGAATTCTTATCAGTATTTTTCCCCTTAGGAGATTTTGAGCCAGTAAAACCAACCACATTTTTAGAAAACAGTTCCTTTTGTTTGCTGTTGGGGAGATATCTCTCTTCCTGAAATATGTTTGAATCCTGAGACTATAACTGATAATAGTTAAAAGTCTCTGTTTGCCTTCTACTCATGTCATTCCTTCCTACTCCATCAGCTAAGGAACTATTGGGAAAAGGAGAAAGGAATACCATATTCTAAATGTGTGAGAAAAAAGAGATAATGTTCTTAAAATTGTTTAATCCTAAATGATTCTTTGCATTCTTCATATTTTTGGCACATCCTATGTACAGTTTCCCTAAAAACAAATATTTTGCTTCAGACAAGAACAAAAATTCACCTTAACTAGATTCTTGCTTATAATTTTTCCTTAAAAACATACATTTATATGTAACTTAAGATACTACATATTTCTCTTTTTTTCTCTGAGTCATCAGAGTATCTCTAGATACCTTTTCATTCTTCCTCCTCAATTCTGCAGCCACAGTGATCCTACTAAAGTGGAAGCCAGAAACTTCACCCTTTACCTTCCAGTGTCTCCTTTCTCATTTGGGGACAAAGTCAAAGTTCTTACGATGGCCACAAGGCCTTGATGCTCTCTGACCTCCTCTTTTGCATCTGTCGCCACTCACCTCCTTCCAACACACTCCAGTTTCAAGCCCTTTGTGCTTCTGTTCTTTCTGCCTTGAACACTCTGCCTTCACTCACCTGCAGGTCTCTGCTCAGTGTCACATTATCAGTAAGTCCTCTTTGTCACTATTTTTTTTAAATTGTGATTTGGGTGAAAGTTTATAGAGGAAATTCACTTCCCATGCAGCAGTTCACATACACTTTGTCTCATGACATTGACTACAATTTACCACAATGCAACAGCTCCCCTCCTACTTTCTCCTGAAAGTTACCTCTTCCCTGTGTCCATCCCTTCATGCACTCCTGCCCCTGAGCTGTCTCCCTTTGCATAAACAGCCCTTCTTTCTCCCATGATTGATTTCTCCAAGGACTGTATCTACCTCAGGTAAATGTTCAATTTACATGCCTGTCTTGTTTGGCTGTAAGCCACAGGTGTGGGTTCAATTCCAGACATGAAGGGCAGCTAGGCTGCTTTTCTTTTCTGCCATTCTCTTCCCCATGTAATGGATTTCAGCCCTTTCTCAAAGATTAGCTGGCCATAGGTCAATGGATCTATTTCTGGGTTCTCAATTCTGTTCCATTGTTCTGTGTGTCTGTCTATGTGTGCGGGCCATAGTCTCAGTGGTTCAACCAGGCTCTATCAGACCAGCAAACCTGGTCTCCCCCTCTTTTTTTTTTCCCAAATGATTTTGAGTTTTGTTCCACATCGTTCTCCCTCTCTATCCAGGATATCCTACATAGATCCCCCTCCGAGTGGTTGACAGTGGTAGCCAGGCATCATCTAGTTCTTCTGGTCTCATAGTCATGTAGGCTGTGAATCGCATGGTGTACCAGTCTCTAGGAATAATTGTTCCATGAATCTTTGGTTTTTTTCATTCTTCTTTGCTCTGGATGAGGAGAGACTGACCCATTCTTGAATCTAGATGGCTGCTTGCAAGCTTTTTAAGATCCCAGTTGGTACTCGCCAAAGTAGGAGTAGAACAATATTTTGTGTAGTATGTTATGCCAGTTGAGCTTGACGTGCCATGTGACTGTAGTCCCGAGCCCACTGGTTCAACTACTCGGTTCTTCTGGGTAGTTGGCTGTGACCAACAAGTGACTACAAATTTGTTCCTTGTCAGTTCTACTATACACCTGAGAATTCTTACAGAACATACAAATACACTTGTAGAACTATTGTCTACCAACCCTATACATGGTCATGGGTATACTCCCTGCTGCATAGACACACCTAATAGTTCAGCCCATCCTCCCATCTATCCACCGATATACCCATATTTTCCTTCATTGACAATGCAGAACTGTATGTGCAAAATGGTTCATCTTTGTTGTCTGCATATACCACGTACTTCTGTGTCTTCCTCTATGCCACCATGTTGATCTATTTATGTAGATCTCTTATGGTTTTGAAGTAGTTTAATTTTATAGTTTTCTTTGTAGAGGTCTTTTGTGTCCCTGGTAAGATTTATTCCCAAGTATTTTATTTTTTTGGTAGCTATTATAAATGGTATTGATTTACTTATTTATTTTTCAGCAATCTCATCGTTGATGTCAAGGAATCCAACTGATACTTAGATGTTGATCTTGTATCCTGCCACTATGCTAAATCTCTCAATTAGTTCCAGTAGATTTTTGACTGAGTCTCTTGGGTTTTCTAGGTATAGGATCATATCATCAGCAAATAGGAATAGTTTGACTTCTTCCTTACCAATTTGGATGCCTTTGATTTATCTTTCTTGTCTTATGGCCCTGGCTAGGACTTCCAGTACAATGTTGAATGGAAGTGGGTGATAGAGGACCTCCTTGTCTGGTTCCTGTTAGCAAGGGGAATGGTTTCAGTCTCTCTCTACTGAGAATAATGTTGGTATTGTTTTTGCATCTATGCCTTTTATTATGTTGAGGAACGTCCCTTCTATTCCTATTTTGCTGGGAGTTTTGATCATGAATGGGTGTTGGATTTTATAAAATTCCTTTTCTGCAGTAATTGATATGATCATGTGGTTCTTTTCCTTTGTTTTATTTATGTGGTGGATGATGCTGATTGTTTTTCTAATGTTGAACCATCCTTGCATACCTGATATGAACCCCACTTGGTGATAATGATTTTCTTGATATGTTGTTGGAGTCTCTTGGCTAGGAAATTTGTTGGAGTACAGTTCTTCATAAACCAAAACCAAACCACTGCCGTCGAGTTGGATCTGACTCATAGCGACGCCTCCTTGGGTTTCCAAGGCAGTATCCTACAGAAGTAGATTGCCCAACCTTCCTTCTGAGGAGTAGCTGATGGGTTTGAACTGCTAGCCTTCTAGTTAGCAGTCAAATGTCTTAGGCACTATGCCACCACAGCTCCCACAATTCTTCATAGTATCCTGATACTATCCTTTTTGTTTTGTTCTGTTGTTTAGTTTGTTCTGTTGTGATGTCACACATTTTGTTTCTT
>NW_006921613.1:5549733-5550962 GCF_000298275.1 Orycteropus afer afer
TGTTTTTAAATTTATGAAGGCTTGCTTTATGGCCTAACATATGGTCTATCATGGAAAAAGTTCCATGTGCACTGGAGAAGAATGTATATTGTGCTTCTGTTGGGTGAAGTACCCTGTAGATGTCTATAAGGTCAAGTTGGTGGATTGTATTGTTTAGCTCTTCTGCATCATTGTTGAGTTTCTTTTCAGTTGTTCTTTCTTTCACTGAAAGTGGTTTATTAAGTCTCCAGCTATGACTGTGGAGTCACTTATTGGCCTTTTCAACTCTTTTAAAGTCTGATATATGTATTTTGGGACTCTTTCATTGGGTCTATAGATATTTATTATGGTTATATCATCTTGTTCAATTGATCCTTTAATCATTATATAATGTCCTTCCTTGTTTCATATGGTGGTTTTTGTCTTAAAATCAATTTGATCAAAAATTAATATTGCCATTCCTGCTCTTTTACAGTTGCCATTTGCTTGTTATATCTTTTTCCAACCTTTGATTTTTGTCTTTGTCTCTAAGGTGTGTCTCTTGTAGGCAGCATATTGATTGGTTTTGTTTTCTTATCCTATCTGCAACTCTCCATCTCTTTAATGGTGCTTTTAATCCATTAACATTCAGTGTAATTATCAACAAGTATGAATTGGCTGCTATCATTTTGTTATTGTGTTTTTTCATGGTGTCCCTGGTTTCTTTGTTCCATATTATTTTCTTTGCTGAGCTCATTATGTTTATGAATCGTGTTATCATTTCCTTTGTTACTTTTGTTTTAGTGCTTGCTGAATATTTGTGCTTGTCTTCTTTTTTCATTGTGATGTGAGGGTTTATCATTTTTCTTTGAAGTTACCCTGTGATTATAATTTTCTCCCCAAGTCCATTCTATCTTGCAAATCTCTTGACTTCCTCACCATTTAGAAGTTCTGTAGCTACACAGTATTTTTGCTCTTTTTGGTTTGTAATTGTCCCCATTTACCAGTTGATATCTCAGGTTTCCTGTTTACAATCTTGTAAGCTCATTTTACTTTGGATATGTTCATAGCTGTGGTTTCTGGGTTATGTCATCTTGTGTATTAATGGTTGGTTGTTTGCTATTTTTGGTTCTTTGTTCAGAGGACTCCCTTTAGTATCTCTTGTAAGGTTGGGCTGGTTTTAACAAATTCCCTTAGTTTCTGCTTATCTGGAAATCTCCTAATTTCACCATTTGAGGGACAATTTTGCCAAGTATATAATTCTTGGTTGA
>NW_006921613.1:5551262-5556206 GCF_000298275.1 Orycteropus afer afer
TTTTTCTCTTCCTGTTCTGGAATTCCAGTGACACATAGGTTATTCCTTTGGATGGTATCCCACATGAACCTTAGGCTTTCTTCATTTTGTTTTGATCTTTTTCCTGATTGATTCCTTTCCAAAGAAGAATTCAGGTATTTGTCTTCAATCTCATTAATTCGGTCTTCCATTGCATCAATTCTACTCCTTTGCCCTTTCAATGTGGTATCTGTTTCTGGTAATTTAGTATTAATCTTCTGAATTTCTATCTGTAGGCTTAGAATAATTTCTGATTTTTCATTTATTTTGTTTTTTTGTTCTTGTATTTTCTTCCAAAATTCTTCTAGGGTTCTGTCCGTGTTTTTCTTGATATGTCTCTCAGTCTTGTGAAGATACCTAAATATAATTTTTTGAATTCCTTATTAGGGAGTTCCCATGCTGCTGCTTCCTCAGGTTTGTGTTCTGGGTCTATATCCTGCTCCTTTGTTTCTACCACTTTATCTTGCTTCTTTGTGTGTTCTTGATGGTTTGTTGTCACCAAGACATTGTGACGTTATATTTAGATCTCTGTTACTGTTTGTGAAGAACAGCTTAGGGTGAGTGGGGCTCTTCTTGGTGGTTGTTTATCATTGGCCCATTGGTGGAGAAGGAGGTGGTGTCTCTTGGTAAGTGCAGCTACAGGAGATGTGGGTATAGTTGTGTCGTATGGGGACTGTTGCTGTCTCCCAGTCAGTCAGACAAAAGTAACACTTGAATAATCATCAAAAAAGTGAAAGGAAATGGACAAAAAATACAACATGTAATCATACAAGAACCATAAGCAAAAAAAGAAAAAGGGGAGAAAAAAAAATATCTGGGGAGAGGAATAAGAGAAAAAAGATAGGGAATGAGAATAATGAAGAACAAAATGTGAAAAATGCAAAAAGAAAAACAAGAAACAGGATTAACCACGAGAAAGAAAAAAAAAAAATGGAACCAGGAACAGGGGAAAGAAAAAAAGCTCAAAACTAGAACCTGGGAATAGAAGAATAAAGAATAATAATAAAAAGGACAAAAGTAATAAAAATAGTAGTAGTTTTAAAACAGACAAAAACAAACAAACTAAAGAAAAAAAAATCGGGGCAGGGCACCTAGGCTCCATCTGAGCACACAGAGTGGGATGGAAATCCTGCCAGCCTAGAAGGTGGGTGGGGGTGTGGAATATATAAGAGTAAGAAGGGGACTGTCGTACCTCTTCAGTCATCGGCGTCTGGAATGTCCTTATGGTTCCCGGCAAGTGGAGCAGGTTTTTAAGTCCCTGGAATCTGGGAGAACACTGTCACTTTAAATATAATGGTCAAACTGCTTATAAACATTCAAAATGGCTTCACCCTCCAAACAGGCAAAAGTTTGTCGCTGAGCCCTCCTTCATTTTTGCTGCCTCCCCTTTTATTCACCAGCCACCAGAGCAGTCCTCCATGTAGTCCCTGGCTAGCAGGGCTGATTTTTAGGTCAATTCTTAGGTCCTAAAACAACTAGGCACTCTCCAAGCTGTCTGTGCTGTCAGGATTGCTGCCAGACCGCGGCTCCTTGTGTCTCCTTTTTTTTTTTGCTGTTTTCATGCAAAGTCTTCTGCTAGTTGGAGTTTAGTCCACTTGTATATCCTTCCCTTCAAAGCTCAGGTGTCCAGGATTATCTTCTGTATCTATGTTGATTGGTTCCCTTTTTTTTTTGTTGAAGAGGGTCTGTGCCGTCTTTCTTCCTGTTCTGCCATTTTCCCTTTCTGTCACTCTTAAATTTGGTTTTCTTCATTCTTAAAGAGGTCTTTTGTAGCACATTTGCATAGTGTAGTATGGTATCTGATTTCTTGACTCCTGATTCCATGGGTATTGATTGTGCATCCAAGTAAAATGAAATCCCTGACAACCTCAATCTTTTCTCCATTTATCATGATGTTGCTTATTGGTCCAGTTGTAAGGATTTGTTTTGTTGAGATGTAATCCACACTGAAGGCTGTGGTCTTTGATCATCATCAGTAAGTGCTTCAAGTCACCTTCATTTTCAGTAAGCAAGGTTCTGTCATCTGCATATTGCAGGTTGTTAATGAGT
Organism: Orycteropus afer afer; assembly: GCF_000298275.1. Taxonomy (NCBI): domain Eukaryota; kingdom Metazoa; phylum Chordata; class Mammalia; order Tubulidentata; family Orycteropodidae; genus Orycteropus; species Orycteropus afer. The sequence continues at coordinate 5,553,330 of NW_006921613.1, forward strand.
CTTCCTTCCATGCTGCATTATAATTAATATAGTTCAGCTTCTCAGATTATTTGTTCACCATACAGATTGAATAAATAAGGTAAAATGATACAAACCTGATGTACAGCTTTCCTGATTTTAAACCATGCAGTATTCCCTTGTTCTGTTCAACTCACAGTCTCTTGGTCTATATACAAGTTCCTCATGAGCACAATGAAGTGTTTTGTAATCCTATTCTTCTTCTTATGATCCACACAGTCAAATGAATTTGCATAGTCAGTAAAACACAAGTAAACATCTTCTGATATTCTTTGCTTTCAGCCAAGATCCATCTGACATCAGCAGTGATATACCTTGTTCTTCGTCCTCTTCTGAATCCAGTTTGAATTTCTGGAAGTTCCCTGTCAACCTACTGCTGCAACCATTTTTAAATTACTTTTGGCAAAATTTTATTTGCATGTGATATTAATGATATTGTTCAATAATTTCCACATTCTGTTGGATCACCTTTCTTTTTAATGGGCATGAATAATGATCTCTTCTAGTCATTTGGCCAGGTAGCTTTCTTCTGAATTTCTTGGCATAAATGAGTATGCACTACAGCATTGCATCTGTTTGTTGAAACATCTCAGTGAGTTCTGTCAATTCCTGGAGCCTTGTTATTCACCAGTTCCTTCAGTGTAGCTTGGATTTCATCCTTCAGTACCATTGGGTCTTGATCATATAATACCTCCTGCAATAGTTGAATTTCAATAGGTTCTTTTTGTTACAGTGACTCTGTGTATTATCTTCTTTTGATGCTCCTACATCATTCAATATTTTGCCCATAGAGTCCTTCAGTATTGCAACTTGAGGCTTGATTTTTTTCTTCAGTTCTTTGAGCTTGAGAAATGCCAAGCATGTTCTTCCCTTTTGGTTTTCTAACTCCAGGACTTGTATGTTTCATTATAATACTTTTGTCTTCTTGAGCCACCCTTGAAAGCTTCTGTTTACCTCTTTTATTTCATTATTTTTTCCATTTGCTGTAGCTACTCTACATTTAAGAGCAAGTTTCAGAGTCTGTTCTGACATCCATTTTGTTTTTTTCTTCCTTTCCTGTCTTTCTAATGACCTTTTGCTTTCTTCACACGTTCTTAATGTCATCCCACAACTCATCTGGTGTTTGGTGACTAGTGTTTGGCATGTCAAATCTGTTCATCGTATGGTCTCTAGATTTAGGTGGGATATAGTTAAGGTTGTATTTTTGTTCTCATGGACTTATTTTAATATTCTTCAGCTTTAGCTTGAACTTGCATATGAATAATTGCTAGTCTATTCCATAGTTAGCTCCTGGCCTTGTTTTGATTGATGATACTGAGTTTCTCAATCACCTCTTTGGACATCTGGTAGTGTAGTGCCTAAGCCACTTGACTGCTAACCAGAAGGCTGGCGGTTCAAACCCACCAGCCATTCCTCGGAAGGAAGGTTCGGCAATCTACTTCCATAATGATACCGCCTCAGAAACCCAAGGAGGGGTCGCTATAAGTTGGGTCCATCTAAACGGCACATAACAACAACAACATCACTTCTTTACACATATGTGGTCAGTGTGATTGCTGTGTATTCCATTTTGTGAGGTCCTTTTGTATAGCTGCCATTTATGTTGTTGAAGAAAGGTATGTGCAATGACTAAGCCATTGGTCTTGCAAAATTCTATCATGCGATCTCCGGTGTCATTTTTGTCATCAAGGCCATATTTTGTAACTACTGGTGATTCTTCTTTGTTTCCAACTTTCGCATTCCAATCAGCAGTGATAATCAATTCCTGATAGCGTGCATTTGGTCCATTTCAGACTGCAGAAGTTTGTAAAAATCTTCAATTTCTTCATCTTTGATGTTAGTGGTCGGTGCATTAACTTGAATCATAGTACAATTAACTGGTATTTCTTGGAGGCATATTGATACTATCCTATCACTGACAGTATTGTACTTTAAGATAGACTTGAAATATTCCTTTCGACAATGAATGTGACGGCATTCCTCTCAATTTGTCATTCCTGGCATTGTAAACCATATGATTATCTGATTCAGAATGGCCAATACCAGTCCATTTCGGCTCACTAATGCCTAAGATATTGATCTTTATGTGTTCCATTTCATGTTTTAAAATTTCCCTAGATTCACACGTCATACACTCCACATTCTGATTATTAATGAATGTTTGCAGCTGTTTCTTCCCATTTTGGGTTGTGCCCCATCAGCAAATGAAGTTCCTGAAAACTTTATCTTTATCATTAAGGTTGACTGTACTTTGAGGAGGCACTCTTCCCCAGTTGTATTTTGAGTGCCTTCCAACCTGAAGGGCTCATCTTCTGGCACTATATCTGACAGTGTTTGACTGCTATTGGTAAGCTTTTCAGGGGCCAGTTTTTTCCGGAGTGGATGGCCCTGTCCTTCTTGACAGTTTGTCTTAGTCTGGAAGCTCCTGTGAAACCTGTCCACCGTGGGTGACAGGGTGAAATACCAGTGGCATAACCTCCAGCTTCATAGCAACATGCAAGCCACCACAGTACAACAAACTGCCAGACAATTCGTTGTTGGTAAAGTATGTACATAAGCTAACAAACATCTAAAAAGTAGTCTTTTTTCCTTTAATTGTGATTTGGGTGAAGATTTACAGAGCAAGTTCACTTTCCATACGGCAGTTCACATACACTTTGTCTCATGACATCGACCACAGTTTACCACAGTGCATCAGCTCCCGTCCCACTTCCTCCCCATGGTTACCTCTTTACTTTGGCCATCCCTCCATGCACTCCTGTCTCATGAGCTGTCTTCCTGTGCATAAGCAGCCCTTCTTTCTCCCATGATTGTTCTCTCCAAAGAGTGTATCTACTTGAGGTAAATGTTCAACTCATA
>NW_006921613.1:5560451-5582924 GCF_000298275.1 Orycteropus afer afer
ACTTCCGTAGTGATACTGCCTCGGAAACCCAAGGAGGGGTCGCTATGAGTCAGGGCTGACTCGACGGCACATAACAACAACAACAACAACATGAGGCCAGACATGCTGCCTTACTCCAGCCGTTTCACCAACTCTGATACTTACCATTCCTCCTGCAGTACCCACCACCTCTCTGCTGGGTTTGATAATACGCTGCAGTGGTCACACAGAACTCAAGATTATGGGGTTCATTAGGGAAGCAACAGGCTACAGTTCAAGTTCAGGAACACGTTCAGTCTTTCTCAGCCAGCCGTCTCTTAGGTGACAGTCTCTCTCAGTCTCTCAGCAGTGCATGTCTCTTTTGTCTGTCAGCAGTGTGTGTCTCTCTCGCTGCAGCGTATCTCTCTCTCTCTCTCTCTCAGTAGCGTGTCTCTCTCATGTCTCTTAGCAGCACTTCTTTCTCAGCCACCAGTCAGAGAGATTCTTCCTGCCTCTAGGTAGGCTCCTTTTTAGCCTATCAGTGGCCAAACTAACCATCCCTAACATTAGAATTCTATACATATGACAGAGCAAATTTCCCAGAAGATTGCTTAGTGCTGGTTCAACACAAATACACCAGGTGGATAACTTTAACAATCAGCTACTCAGATACTCATGGCAAAGTCAGACGCACAAAGATTATGACTAAAAAAGCCATACCAAGTAATGTACTGCACTGCAGGGACATAGATTCTGTGCCATAGTGCTGAAGGCATTTGACTGCTAACTGGAAGGTAGGTTGGTGGTTCAAACACACCAGCCACTCCCTGGATGGAAGACAGCAATCTACTTGCGTAAAGATTTACCACCTTGGAGACTCGGTGGTGGTGGTGGGGTTTGGTTGCTGAGATGGAATTGACTCAGTGGGAACTGAGTTTGGTTTTTTGGTTTACCCACTAATCCTGTGGGAGTTACAAAGAAAGCCATATGAAGTAATTTGCTGCATCGCAAGCCACACCCTGGCTTTTCTAGCCATTGTCCTTTTCATATGTCAAAAATGTCAAAATTCCTTAATGATCAGTTTTAAAATAAGCACATCTGTGAAAGTGTTAAGCCAGCCACTTAATGAGTTTTTCTTCCCTCCCCCCCATTTTAAATAGCCAATTTGTAATTTGTCCATCCTTATCAAACCAGTACTCTGAGGAGACATCCATATTCCTTTCTCTGAAGAATCTTCTTTACCAGTTGGAACTTTGAGCATCTGCATCCATAAGCAGCGTCCAGCCCAACACAAGCCATTTAATAGCAGCAACTTCACACCAGCTCATTGTCAAACATCTTCCTCTTCATTTTGTTGGATTCTGGTCAGCCCAGCCCTAGCCATCCCAGCTAGGTCATGGTTACCAACTGCAAGTTTGGGAGTCACACTCTTCCCTTCACTTCAGACCAGCCAGCACCTTCTCTCTCATCCCTAGTCCTCAGGGACTACTAGTTCAATGCCTGTAAGCTCAGGAGTCCACACAACTCCTTGCACTTCAGAACAGCCAGCCCTTCCTTTACACACCTTATTTGTACTGTCCCAGCCAGTAATCCAGTGGGAGTTAAAAAGACTATGGCTAGAAAAGCCATGCAAAGTAATTTGCTGCACTATATTTCCCCAGATGGAATATTTGAACAGTTTTTTGGATTTAGTCTCTCTTTTTTCTGGTGTTTGTTTATCCCATTGTTTCTTAGTTTTTAAATTTTAGATATTAATTAATAGCACTAACTTTTCAGATTGATAAATGAGGATTTATCTCACAATGTGCCCCACCTCGCCCTCCCACCAACCTTCCAGTGTAACATCACACTTTTAGATTTCTCATATGGAGAAATCTGAATGTCTTTGAATTTCTCTTTATTTATTTAGAGAAATCTCAATCTCTTTAGATTTCTCTTTATGGAGCCCTGGTTGTACAGTGGTTAAAGCACTCAACTGCTAACTGAAAGATCAGTGGTTTGAACCTACCAGTCTCTCCGTGGGAGAGCGGTTTGCTTCTATAAAGATATACATCCTTGGTAACCCTTATTGGGTAGTTCTCTGTCTTACAGGAGTTGGAGTTGACCTGATAGCAGTGGGTGTGTTTTTTTGTTTGTTTGTTTGTTTAGGTTCTTCTAAAGGGTTCCTTTACAATGTTTAGCAGTATATTTTCATCTTTATTACTTACTCTGTCAGATGTATACAGTATTCCTTTGTTCTCTACTAGATAGCATGAGAACATTAACAACATCCTTATCTTTCCCTTAAGGAGCCTTTTGGCACAGTTGGTTAAATGTCCAGCTGCTAAGTGAAAGTTCAGTAGTTTGAACCCACCATCTGCCCTGGACAAGAAAAATGAGGCAGTTTGCTTCTGTAAAGATTTCAACCTTCAAAATTCTATGGGATGGTTCTGGTTTGTCCTATGAGTCCTGTGGGTTGCTATGAGTCAACATTGACTAGACAGCAATGGGTTTTGTTTTTATGGTTTTATCTTACCCTTAAGGAGCCCTGGTGGTGTAATGGTTAAGTGCTCTATTACTAACCACAAGGTTGGTGGTTTGAACCCACTAGTGGTTCCACCTGGAGAAAAGACCTGGCAATCTGCTGCCAGAAAGATGACAGCCTAGGAAACCATATAGGGCAGTTCTACTTTGCTTTTTAAGTCTCTGTGGGTCAGAATTGACTTGACAACATGCATCAGCAGCATCTTTCCTTTTGACTCTCTTCCCTTCTAACTTTGGTCTTCTGTGTTCTTACAGTCACATTATCAAGGTTGATAGCTTTTCCATTCTATTTTATAATCATTTTAATAGTCTCCCCAGACAATGTATAGGTTGATAGATAATAGTTCACTGCACATCCTAGTTTATATACCATGATTACATTTCCTTATAATTTTGTTTTTCCTGGAATTTTGAATTATTTTTTTCCCCTTGTACTTCTGACCTTTGTCATAGCCTCAATTATTTGAATATCTCCCATATATGGGAGTTTTCTATATTCTAGACTCTGCATTCTGTAGTTTTCCTTTTGCTTCAGGAAACTCTTCCCAGGAGACCACTTCCCCCTTGCTTCAGTCTGAACTTGTTCTTATTTATCCTAATGCCCAGCTGTCATCTTGAGACTTAGCTAGTCTCCTGGACTGAATTTATTTTTTTTCTGGATTCCATTTATGGCAACTGTTGCTTTTGGCCTGAGTCTTAGGTCAGATTCTCTAGAAGAAATGGAAATTCTTCATTTTAAAAAAAAAAACAAATTCTTTAATATCCATTTTTTCCCCAAAGTATAACTTATCTTTTCTTAGTTGGTTGTATCTTTTTATCCACTCCTATTTATATTTTAGAAGTTAATCCAAACACCACCTTTGTGAAAACTGAGTTTTCTTCTTCCCTACACTGTGTTCATTGTTTCATCGTCTGAGATAGAATACCTTTTCTACATAGCACTGTTGTAGTACTTAATCATAATGCATTCTAATTCCTTCATTCATTTAGATTCTCTTCTGGGAAAGATAAGGAGCTCTGGTGGTGTAATGGTTAAGGCATCTGGCCTCTAACCTAAGGTTGGTGGTTCAAACCCACCAACTGCTATGCAGAAGAAAGATGAGGCAATCTGTTTCCATAAAAACTTACAGCTTTGGAAACCCACTGGGGATCACTATGAATTACAACCGACTTGATGGCAGTGAGGTTTTTTCTTGAGGGGGGGGCTTCTGAGTAAAGTAGGGGGCAGTGGTGGCTCAGTGGCAGAATTCTCACCTTCCATTCAGGAGACCCAGGTTTGATTCTTGGTTAGTGCTTTTCCTGGGCAGCTACCATCTGTCTTGTCAGTGGATGCTTGTGTACTGTTATGCTGCTGAACAGACTGCAGTGGAAGTTGCAGACTAAGACCAAGGAGAAAGGCCTGGTGATCTACTAGTAAAAAATTAGCTATGGATCACAGTGATCCAAACTCCAGTCTTGGGGATGGTTCAGGACTGGGCAGTATTTTATTCTATTATGTATGGGATAGCCATGAGCCGGGGGCCTATTGGATGTCAGCTAATATGGGAAAAGTATCTTATAATTTAGCCCAGTGCGTTGCCATATAGGTGCCTGTCTTAGTTATCTAGTGGCTTTAACAAGCAGAAATTTATTTTCTCACAGTTTAGGGGGTGAGAGGACTGAATACAGGGTACTGAACTAGGAGCTCTTGTGGTGCTATGGTTAAAGCACAGGCTACTAACCAAAAGGTCAGCAGCTTGAACCCACCAGCCACTCTGTGGGAGAAAGATGAGGCAGGCTGCTTATGTAAAGACTGACAGCCTTGAAAACCCCCTGTGGCAGTTCTATCCTGTACTGTAGGGTCACTATGAGTTGTAATTGATTTGTTGGCAGTGGGTTTAGTTTTTTTGGGGGAAGGTTCTAGGGGAAAGCTTTTTCTTTCTGTTGGCTCTAGGAGAAGGCCCTTACCTCCTTTCAGCTTCTATTCCTTGGCATGGCATCAATCTTCCCCCATTTCTGCTTACTTGCATATCTGTTCTTTTATATCTCAAAAGAGATCAATTTAAAACACCCTACATTTGATGGACACTGGAAGGAGGTAACTGTGGGGAGGAGATGAGAGGGGAGCCGTTGCATTGTGGTAAACTGTGATCAGTGTCATGAGACAAAGTGTATATGAACTGTATGGAAAGTGAATTTGCTCTCTAAACCTTCACCCAAATCACAATTTAAAAAAAAAAAAAGAAGAAAACCCTATATTCATTAACATAACAAAGAAAACCTATTTGTAAATGGGATTATAACTACAGGTTTTTGACACCTATTTTTGGGACAAAATTCAATCCACAGCAGTGCCCAAAAAACATTCTCTGATGAAAGTGTGCCCTTGAGATTGTAGCCATTTCCTTTCCTCTGTGATACTACCCTTTGTTGGTCAAGGTTCTTAGTTGCAGATTACATAATTGTGGCTAATTTTAGCAGAGAAAAGATTTATCTAAAGTGAGGTCACTTACAGAATTGTTGGGAAGGCTGAAGAAAGTCTTGGTGTAAATTTTAGGAGTGATCTCAAAAACATGGTACAGAAATGGCCTGATAAAGAAGCTTCTGCTGCCACTGCCGCTGCCGCCACCACACACTGAAGCCTGGAGCCCAACTTTGATTTAACCAAGTGTTGTTCCCAAAACTTACCCACCTCTTCAGCTGGTAAATAGAAGTTCTAGGAAGAGCCTAATTCCTCTTATTTGCTTACTTTTAGCCTTAAGTCTTGTGAAGGTTAATATGGTTGTTGCAACCTAGGCCATGTGTCGGCATCATAGCTGGAAAAGAGGCTGGGGATTTGAGTTCTGATTCCTCTATTCAGAGGCAGAACTAATGTGGACAATTCCCCAAAATACAGAAAAATTGTAGGCAAACACAAATAGGACCTTCCTATGTGCAGCACGCTACAGTGTTAGAAATTAGTGTGTGAAAAATGCAGGGAGTTAAAAGAATTCAGTCTCTTCTTACTCATTTTGATGTGACATCCCTTAGTCACTGTAGGGAGTTGCAGTGGCGCTGTGGTAAGGCATTCAGCTGCTAACCAAAAGGTCAGTGGTTTGAGCCCACCAGCTGCTTCATGGAAGAAAGATGAGGCAGTTCCCTAAAGATTTACCTTAGGTGGTTGCTATGAGTCGGAATTGACTCAATGGCAGTAGGTTTGGTGTTCTTCATGTCCCAACTGGGACTCAGACATACCAACAGTCATGGGATGGTACAGGACTGGGTAACAGTTCACTCTGTTATACATAAAGTTTCCATGAGTTGGTGCCAGCTCAACAGCAACTAACCAGTCATTAAACAAGGCTCTTAAGTGATAGAATTTGCTTAATTATACACAAATAAGTAAGTTAGTATATCTTACAGTCCTAATCTTTGAGTTACTCATCCTTTCTATCTGACCCTACGTTCATCATTTTGTTCCCCATCAAAAATGTTCTTTTGGAAGATACTAAATTCTTGATTCAGCTTCCACTGGATCCTATAACAATAGAATTGAGCAGTCCAGGGTAAGGTGTTGTCTGGTTACCTGGTGCCGCTCTGACAAGAACATACCACACATGGGATGGCTTGAAGGAACAGTTTATTCTCTTACAGTTTGGAGGCTTTAAGTCCGAGTCCAAAGTGCCAGGCTCTAGGGGCTGGGTGAAAGCCCTTCAGCATTGAGCTTCAGCTCTGCCTTCTGCTCCCGGCCTACTGAAGCCAGAGGTTTTTCTTCACTCAGCTGCTGGCTGCTGAGACTGACAAGCCCAAGGTTGACAAGTTTACATAAGACACTCTCCTGATATTATCAAACCACACAGCAGACCATTAATTCAAGTCCATTAAAAGTCCCAAGACTGGCATAGCATGGCAGGCTGCTGAACGACTCAGCTACATGCAGGGTTCAAGCATGGCATAAGCTAGAGACTGTTCCCAAAGCTGCTGCTTATATACGGAAAGCAGACTACATTCCCTAAGACAGGTACTCTGTTGCTCACAGTACATTCCACCATGGAGTTGATTACCGGTCTCACCATGGGCAGTACTCCATCCAGCTTGCCCAGCCACTCAACAAGGCCCAGCCAAGTTGATCCACAGACTTAACCATCACAGGCGTGAATATGCAGGGAGAAGTAGGACTGGAAACTTGAGTAATAATACCTTAAAATTGTATAACACAGTGCAGTTTCACTTACCTCATTTGATCCCCTCAACAACAATATACATAAAGGTTGTCCGGTTTTCACAAATTAGAAAGGCTCCCTGATTTCTCACTGTTCAGGAGTTTAGAAAAATTGAGAGGCGGCTAGGCTAGAATGATCCATGTAGAATGGATTAGAGTTGGAGACATCCTTATGAACTCATATTTAACTTAATAGAGATACATATGGTTACATATAGAAATATTTATAGATATGTATATATATATATATGGGTTAGTGAACACAAATATTTCCTTGCTTTGTAGCTGAGAGGGCCCACAAGCAACTATATTGCAGTGGCAGTGGGCACACCTAGTGCACAGATCTTGGTGTCTATTATTCTCCAATAAAAGGAACCAGAGCTTCTTGGAGAAACGGCTGATTCTAGTACTGGTACTGGGGGAGCAAACATACAAGATGAGCTTGGAACATTAAGAAAATGCCAGACATTAAGAAAGTGCTCAACACATACACACATCCAATGGTGGGGGTCAAAGGGACATGAGCCAACTGAAACAGTTCCCAATGGCCAAGGCTTGAAAATTTGAGCAATAAAATAAATACTGAATTATAACCCCAAATATAAAAGAAATATCCATGAGTTCATACTGATATAAATGACTGAATGAATAAACATAGAAAATCGACACATTTTCATACAGAAGAATTCCAAATAACTTAGGTAAATACTCTGTCCTCAAAAAGATGGAACATAACTCCCCATTTCCTAAGTATGGGTTATACATAATAACTTCAGTATAGTATAGATAAACTCACACCAAACCAAACCAAACTCTGCCATCAAGTTGATTCCGACTCATAGTGATCCTCATTGGGTTTCCAAGACTGTAAATCACAGAAGCAGATTGCCTCATCTTTAGTCTATAGAGGGGCTGGTGGGTTCAAACCACTGACTTTCTGATTAGCAGCCAGATGCCTTAACCACTATATCACCAGAGCTCTTTATAGTGTAGAAACGGGGAGAAAAAGAGTAACTTTACGGTGGAGAAACCTTACAAACACTATCTCAACCAGGTGATCCAGGTCATCAAAAAGTAGTGGTAAGTCATGTTGATAGTATGTACTGTCTGTTTGGTGTGTGGGTCACAAAAACCCACTACCCCAGTTAATCATAAGAAAAATAGCAGACTCTGGTAGTTAAGGCTGTGTGTCAGCTTGGCTGGGTCTGGTTTTGAGTGGCTGGGCAGCTGTTGTAGTTATTCCCCATGATGAGACAGTCAATTCCATGGTGGAATGTACTGGAGCAGCTAAGTAGCTACCTTAGGGATGTGATCTGCTTCTAGTATATAAGGAGAGGTTTTCAGAATGGTCTCTGCAGCTTTTTGGCATGTTTGGATGCTATGTGTAGCTGAGTCTTCATTTAGAAGCCTGCCATGTTTCCTACCAATCTTGGGAGTTTTTCTGGATTTGAATGAGCAGCCTGCCATGTTGTTTGATAATCTTGGGATTGTGCCTTTTTACTTGTTGACCTTGGGTTTGCCAGCCTCAGCAGCTAGCAGCTGCCTGAGTGAAGAAAAGCCTCCAGCTTCAGTGGGCCAAGAGCAAGAGGCAGAGCTGAAGCCCAAGGTTGAGGGGCTTTCACCCAGCCACTAGAGCCTGGTACTTTGAACTCAGACTTCTAGCCTCCAAAACTAAGAGAATAAACTCCTGTTTGTTAGTCACCTATTTGTGGTATTTTCTGTTCCAGGAGCACTAGAGGTAACCAAAACACAGACAAATTCCACTTGGGGGATATTTTATAAAATACCTTTTCAGAATTCCTCAAAACTGTCAAATTATCAAAAACAAGGAACATCTGAGAAATTGTCAGCCAAGAAGAGCCTAAGGAGACATGATGAGTAAATGTAATGTGGCATCCTGGAACAGAAAAAGGATGCTAGGTTAAAAACTAAGGAAATTTGAATAAAGTATGAACTATTAGTGATAATGTATTAATATTGGTCCATTAATTATAACGTATATACCATACTAATTAAGATGTTAATGGGGAAACTGTGCTGGTTATATGGGAATAATCTGTACTGTCTTTGGAAGTGTTCTGTAAATCTAAAACTGTTGTAAAATAAACAAGTTAATAAAAAATAAGTTCATGCTGGCTAGGGAGCTAGCCCCAGGTCAGAACTGGAACAAGCATCTAGGTCACTTGAATCTATAACTTTTCCATATTCCAGAGCTCTCACCACTATCACATAGGCAGACTTGGGGATAGGGTAGAAGGAGAGAAGCTATTATAAGTACCAAGGCAGAATAAAGCCTGGGAAGTAGGTATTAGTTGAAGGTGCTGTGGATTTGGATAGAAAGTATTTCAGGTCCTTAAAAAAAATCAACTAATAGAAGGAATCAGGTGCCCTAGAGCTAGGCATGGAGCTACAGAGTCAGGTCAAATAGCAGGTGGTCAGGACACAGGCTAGAGTATTGAGGAACAAAGGGCCAGAGACTCAGGCAGGTACTTTGGGCAAGAAGAGTTAGAATATAGAACGAGAACAGTAGGAAATGGGAATAAAAACAGTAGTGGTGGTGTTATGTCCCGTCGAGTCAGACCCCTCCTTGGGTTTCCGAGGCAGTATCACGATGGAAGTAGATTGCCCAACCTTCCTTCCGAGGAGTGGCTGGTGGGTTTGAACCACCAGCCTTCTGGTTAGCAGTCAGATGCCTTAGGCACTATGCCACCAGAGCTCCTTAGAAGGAAGAATCCCTGGTGGCAAAGTGGTTAAAACACTTGGCTGCTGATTGAAAGGTTGGTGGTTTGAACCCATCAGGTCCTCCATGGGAGAAAGATGTGGCAGTCTACTTCTATAAAGATTTACATCCCAGGAAGCTCTATGGGGGCAGTTCTTCTCTGTCCTACAGGGTTGCTATGAGTAGGAATTGATTCAGTGGCAACAGGTTTGCCTAGAGGGACCTTAAAATATGGCTAGCCCTAAATTCACAGGTAAAAGGGAGCTAGAATAACTGCCTGGAATTATGGAAGTGAAGCAATTCTTCATGACTACCTTCCATCTGATAAGTTTTTTAGGTCAGCCTTACTCTTCATGACTCCTTTTTCTGCTTCATAGCTTAGTTCCCTCATGTTCGTTCTTTACATATCCTTCAATCATAAATAGCTTCTCATCCACATCACCATTTAGGTGTCTCATTGGGCTATTTGAAGTTCCTCCCCACCCATCCATATGTCACCTATGCCCAACATGTACTGCTCTGAGACTTTAAATATCAGGATATCTAAACGCCAACTAATATACACCGTAAGTAGTAACATAGTACTTGCCTGTGCCTCTAGCTTTGGGCCAATATCACAGAATTAGAATTTCTTCTTTTATAACTCCTGCATGGACCGCTTCTTCCCTCACCTCTAGTCACCTCTCACTCATAGTGAGCTCCCTTAGGCCAGGAACTATATTTTATTTACCTCTGTATCTTTATTGGGAGCTCTGGTAGCGTAGTGGCTAAGGCACTTGACTGCTAACCAGAAGGCTGGTGGTTCAAACCCACCAACCACTCCTCAGAAGGAAGATGGGGCAATCCTCGGAAACTCAAGGAGGGGTTGCTATGAGTCGGGTCTGACTCGATGGCACATAACAACAACGTATCTTTATTATCTTAAGTGCTGCACATAATAGGTCCTTGATTTTTTTTTTTCCCTTTCAATTTGAATAAAGCAATGGCCACTCTATTTAAAATTCCTGGTCTCATACCCTCTTTTCCTATTTAATTTTTCTCCATTGCACTTATCACCTTCTGTCTTCCAACTAGAACTTAAGCTCCATAAGGTAAGGGATTTTTATCTGCTTTGTTCACTCATGTATGCCCAGTTTATAGAACAATGTCTGGCACACCACAGGGACTCAAGTATCTATTGAAAAAAATACTATACACAAATAGTTTGCAGGAGAGGAATTTTTCACTTTGACATTGATTTTATTTGAAAACTACATGAAAATGTCTCCAATTGTAAAGTGATAATTGAGAACTTCATCACTTTAAAACAAAATATACCCTCAATATTCTCCTTAATCCTTGGCAGGGGGAGTCCTAAACCCTTAAAAGTTCTAACTATTGCTGGTTTCCACACTTCACTAATGACAAAGACCTTGGGCTTTGAATGTTGTTGTTATGTGCTCGAGTCGAATAGCAACCCCTCCCTGGGTTTCCAAGGCGATATCACTTCGGATAGTAGATTGCCCCATCTTCCTTCCGAGGAGTGGCTGGTGGGTTTGAACCACCAGCCTTCTGGTTAGCAGTCAAGTGCCTTAGCCACTATGCTACCAGAGCTCCATGTGTAAGGCAGAGAAGACTGCCCATCAGGTCTTCATTGTTTATTCTTCTGGCTTTTAAATTAGCTCTTCTTCAGGATGATGTAGTGCCTAAGGCACTTGACTGCTAACCAGAAGACTGGTGGTTCAAACAGGTTCAAACCCACCAGCCACTCCTCGAGGGCACACAACAACAACAATAATCAGGATGAGGTCAGGTCAGGTCAGTTTAAGTTTTTAGAAAATCTTCCTCTCTACCTCATCCCTACTTCTGCTTACTAAGGCTCCTAATATTTGAGTGGTTGAATGCATATGAATTATAAGAACTCTAGTTCTTTTTATTCCCTGTAATTTGAAATCAAGAAACACCCACACTCTAAGGTCCTTTCGGTTTTTTAGTGTTTTCTTTACATACTCATTGTTGGTCATCCAACAGTCCTGGGAGGTAGGTATTAGCTGAAATTGACAAAACAGAGTGGTTACTATCTTACCCAAGGCATGAAGATACTGCAAGGGATAGAACCCAGGCCACCTAAATCCAAGGCTTTGACTGCTAATCAGAAGGCTGGCAGTTCAAACCCAGCAGCCACTCCTGAAGGAAGACTGGGCAATCTACATTTGTAGAGATACCGTCTGGGAAACCCAAGGAGGGCTCACTATGAGTCGATCCGACTTGACGGCAGTGAGTTTGGTTTGGTTTTTGGTTCTATGCACAGTGTTTTCTCTTTTTATTTCTGTGCGAAGAAAGAAGGGGCCCAGAAACTGGAAAGATTTGGTTTTAGAACTGGAAGAAAAAGAAGAATTTCACAGTTTTGGACTCTGCTAGCGCCCCTGGGTGGGACAGTTAAGCACCAGTCAAAAGATTGGTGGCTCAAACCTGCCCAAGGGTGCTTCAGAAAAGAGATCTGTTGATCTGCTTCTGAAAGGGCATCTCTTGAGGTTATTTCTCAGGGAATTGTGGGCAAGTGAGCAAAAAGAGGAGCGGTCTAAGGTCCAGGGAGTGAGGACCGGCCCCACATCAACTCCTTAGTCAATGGTATTCCTTCAAATATATGCGCTGGTTGGAGCACACGCAGAACCAGAGGCCCTAGGCTTGAAAGACAGGCATGACAGCAACTATCCTTGATTCCAGTGACAGGCTCTGGGAACCACTTACAGTTCAAAGAAATGAGAGCACACTAGAAAGAGGTTATACATTAAAAAATATGGAAAGTAGTCAACCAGGAGTGAAGGGGTGGTTGGGAAGGAGGTAGAGGGTGAAGACAGCATGGGTGGGTGGAAAGACCGCATTCCTATGCTTGCTAGGCGAGAATACCTTTGCACAGATTGAGGGTAGCATCTGAGATTCCATTTGATAGAGTTAAATTGCAGGAATAGACCATCCATAAAAGTCCTCTTTCATTTTAAAGTGGCATCTGAGATCAGCTTCCTGTAACACCTTGTGTGTGTGGGGGGGTGGTGGTGGTGGTTAATTAAGACCAGGGAGAGATGGGATAGATATTCTCAACTCAGCTCAAGCCCAGCAGATTGGTGGGCTCCAGAGCTGCCCCCTGGGGGCACCCTGTTTCAGAGCTCACTTAAATCTCTGTAGCTTTGAACAGGCCCCTATGTGCTGCCATCAAGAAATGAGACTGATATAGCCAAGGTGTCTGGGGTGACCTTGGTGATCCTTCACCTCTAATGCCTGATGCTGGACTGTGGGGCCTCCACTCTATTGCTGCTAACAAGGCTTGTCTGAATCTGTTTGCAGATTTCTTTCTAGACTTTCAAGACGCCTTCCCCAAATCCTGTGCCTAGGGATGCCTGGAAAGACAGAAGCAGCAACCCCAAGGGTCCCAGTGATTGACCCGGACACTCAGTGACACCAGCTATTGCCATCCCCACACGCCCCCCCGGGGCCTGGGTTATTTCTGCGCAGTCCAGGGCTCGTTTGGGGTGGGGGGTGGCCTGTGGTGGGTTTCTGTGTCTCAGCTGCGCAAGGCGGCGGCGCTGGTTGAAGGCAGATGATGTTCGGTGCCCGCAGCCGATGGGAGGCAGCGTCAGCCTGAGAGAGCCCGGAGCAGCCGCGGTGGCAGCGCTCGAGCGCAACCTCCTCCCGTTCCCACAATGCACAGGGCGGCGGCGGCGACGGCACCGGCGGCAGCGGCAGCGGCAGCAGCAGCACGGGTAGCATCTCCGGACTGTGAGGTGTCTGCCGCCGTGGCAAAGGCGATCCCGGGCGCGCAGAGCCTTAGCGGCTGTTGGCTGCGAACCCGGGAGTGATGGCGAAGCCCTCGCGGTCGGCGGGCTCCTGAGTTGCTCCGCCCTGCCCCGCCCCGAGCCGCCTGCCCTGCCCGGCCCTGCCCTACTCTCTGCCGGCAGCTTCCTCGCTCTTCTTAGTTGGTGGCGCGGGCGGCTGCCCAAGCAAGGTGCGGCCTCCGCACAGCCGGGGGGCGTCCGCTCAGTGGGTCCCGCGCCATGGCTGCATCTGAGCTCTACACAAAGGTAACGCGCCCCAGGGGCCCGCGCACTGGGGAGGAGGTCGCGGTGAGCCCCACAGTCAGCTGTCAGACTGTAGACTGGCGGGCGCACGAGACCCCGGCTGGGGCCCCACCAGCACCGTCGCGTTCTCGTGAATTTCAAAACCCCAGGCCCTGCCCGCCTACAGCCCGCAGAGGCGCCTTCCTCTTTCGGGGAAAGGATGATTAAAGCAGCGAATGGAGGCCTGCTCGGGTGGTGGTGGTGGTTTGTGTGGGGTGGCTGTCTCCCTGCCCCCCCTGCCACGCTTCTCCTGGCAAAGCCAGTATCTAAGTGGGGCCTCATGTGGATTTTGTAGGGCAAGCCAGGGTCAGGTTTGCCCAGCTCTCCGGCTTGGTTTAGGAAAAATCCCAGCTGGTGAGAGATGCTTGATCTTGTAGATCTGATGATGTTCCCTCCCTTGGGGCACGCGCTTCAAATAACGTCTTGTGTTGGTATGCGGCCCCACTTGTATCCTGCTGTTGGACAACCTTTCGGAGTGGTTATCTGGAATCCTGCAAACTGTGGCCAGGCGATTTTCACGTTTAGCACCTGGGTTTTAGATCGCTGCTCTGGGTGGTGAGCCCCCGGGGATGATGCAGCCGGGTTAAATGCGAGCTGATTCACCCGCTGGGATAGTCGTTACTCATTTGTTGCTGGGAGTTGGCAACCTGCATATAAAATCCCTTAGAGCCTTGTTAGGCCCCTTGTCTTCACCATCCGCTGGGGCTAGACTTTTCCTTCTGGGTTTTGTTTAAGGGAAGTTACAGGCTTTTCTCTCTTTAGCTGACACTAGTATTCTCTAGATCTTGTAATTTTGAATGGTTGTATTTTGGAGAATGTTCTCTTTGAAGACTTCTGAAAATATGTCTGGTGAAGTATATAGTTCCCATTTTGAGTGTGTGTAATCATGTCATTTTATGCTATAACTCATGTAATGTGTTTTGCCGGCTATTTATTTACCCGTAATTCAGTTAACAGAATCGTCTTAACTTTTAAATTTCACATTTGCAATAAAATCTTTGTCAGGGGTCCTGGCATCATTGCTTCCAATGTAAACATACGGCCCAAGTTGCAGCTTGTTACAGAGGAAAGAGGTCTGAACTAGGCATGGGGAGCACCTGAATTCTAGCCTGGGCCTTTTCACTTACTGTGTGAGCTTAAGCAAGACACTTAAACCTCTCTGTGCTTCATTTCCTCATTTGTAAATGGAGTTAATTATATCTATCCTGCATCCCTTGCAAGGCTGTTGTGAGGATCAAACTTAATAATAGATGTGAAAGCTGTGAATTGCTCTACAAATATGAGGTATGTGATTAATTTCTTTAGCCATGAAATTAGGGGTTTGAATGAAACGTTCTCTGGGGCCTCTTTCTTTCCAGCCCCAGATTTAAGGTCGAACTTCTCTCTAAACCTGGTAATATCTTTAGGCATTGTAAATCTCTAATGGATGGATGAAAGCAGTTGGAAATTTACTAAAAATATTTGTCATGCTTACTATATGCCAAACATTTAGTGCTATTCATATCTTAACTCATTTAATCTTCATAATAAATGTATGCGGTAGATACTAAGAACTATCAGGGTCATTTTCACATGATGAGATATCAATTTGTAAACATTCCTCAGTCACTTGGTGTAGTCCTCCCTTTAGTGATGAGAAAGACTCCTTCCTCATCAAGGGGCCCACCCTTGAGCTACCTGGCTGACAGTAAGTTAAGTAACTGGAGTCTGATTGGATAATAAATAGCTATTGGATTTTGGATCTGTTTTTCCCCCCCAACATTATTTGGTAGAAAAAATATTTAAAATATATTTTGATTTTTAATTTGAAGGTTTGGGGCTTTGGTCATCACTTCATCACAATCTTGTTTTAATCAATATTTATTTTGTATTGATTAGACACCAAGACTGAATTGGGCTTAAACTGCCTTCTCCTAAATATACTCATCCCTAAGAATTTCTGGTCACTTGAGTATTTGTTGGCTAATTTTTTTGTGAGTGGCCCTTAGCTTAATGGCAGGCAGGAATATTTATTGAGCACCTCCTGTGTGCCAGATACTTTGCTTAATATTGAGAAGTTCTAACAAGGAATAAGACACAGTTCTTTCCCTCAAGGGGCTCATAGTCTGTGTCTTATATTCTTGACCCACTTTGACTTGCCAATGGCATAAATAACCTGCTGTTTCCTTAACAGGAGCAGATAGCTGGTATGGCATTTTATTAGTGGAAGTTAGGGAATAGGCAGGAACATGAGGAAGGTTGGAATGGTTTCAGATGAAATCTTGGATAGTTAAGTGTCTTAGGCTGGGTTCTCTGGAGAAGCAAAACCAATCAAGGGTATATCTATCTATCTATCTATCTATCTACACACATACACAGATTGATTTATCTCAAGGAAGTAGCTCAAATGGTTGTGGAAGCTGGCAAGTCTCAAATCCATGGGTGGGTCAGTCATGCAGCAGGGTGGAGGCTTCTCTGCCTCATGTGGTTGCAGGGACTGATGATCTCACAATCAGCGGCTCAGAGGACAGGCTGTTGGTTCATGCTGCAGAAGCTGGTGAATCCCAAAATCTGCAGGTCAGGTGGCAGGCTCCTGGCTCAAGTGCCAAGAACTGAAGTTCAGATGAAGATGAGCTGCATGTAGGATCCAGAGTGAGAGCTTTGCCAGAGCATCCTGTATGTGTTGGATGTAGCCACACCCTCAAGGAATACTTCGCTTGTATCAGATAAGGGTGGTAATTTGTCTAAAGGCATGACTTGAGCAAGCATGGTGACTTCAGTAAAGGTGAGGTTTAAATAAAGGTGCAGTGCCTCTTGTAAGGGTGCAACTCAAGACACACCCCACCCTAATCCTGCCTTATCAACATATAAAAACCCAAACCAAACTCACTGCCACTGTATGATTCCGACTCATGGCAACCCGCATTGGGTTTCCAAGGCTGTAAAATGTTTGCAGAAGCAGATCTCTCATCTCTCTTCCATGGAGTGGCTGGTGAGTTCAAACTACTGACCTCTTGGTTAACACCCAAATGGTTTAACCACTATGCTGCCAGAGCTCCTTTTAACATATAGAGGTTAGGATTTACAATACAGAAAATGGAGGATAGTTACATAATATCACAAAATAGAGGATAGTTATATCAGAGCACAAAATGGAGTATACTTATGTAATACTGGGAATCATGGCCTAGCCACGTTGACACATTACATTAACCAACCCAGGGGAAAAGGGAAATCATTAGAAGTAATATCAATGGATCTTTTCCTTGAAGAAGATTATAGGAGAAGGACGTTTTAGGGTAGATTACAAGGAAAGATGTATTAGTGATAGGGCATTCAACATCATGGTTAAATCTGAAACGTGCCCTTTTAAAAATTGTCATTCAGAGCTTAAAGGTAGATTTTGATCTCTTATAGAAATAAGCTCCTATTAGAGCGAAGGGCCAAGAGACTGTCTAGTTTCTTCTTTTTTGCTAGAAAGATCATAGTTTTGTCACAGCAAATTTAGCAGCTTCCATTTTGTAAAATTTTCCAGGAGAATAAACATTTTAAAGAAAATAGCTAGATTTCTGGGATATCATTTCTGGAAAGTAACATTGTGATTGTAACATATTTGTTGATTTTTAAAATAAGAGCTTTATTGAGATATAATTCATACACAATCACAGTTTTACCAATTTAAAGCATATAATTCAATGATTTTTAGTATATTCACACAGTTATGTGTTGATTTCTTTTTTATGTTTGTCCTTACTTTTCACCCCAAAATTGAAGGTGGTTGTGATATCTCATTGTTTTTGATTTTGAAAATAATTCCTAGTCTTGACTTTCCAGTGAATATCTATATCATAATATTACTCATAGGTTTTTTGAGCAACGCCAGAGAACTCAGCATCTGTGGAGCAGGACTTATCTATTACATGTAGAAGGCTTACCAGCAGTAATATGGCATGTTAGCCCTCCTCACATGAGGTTCCCAGACACTATGGATAGCACCATAAGTGCTGTGGAATGATCAGGATTGCCTGGATTTGCTTAATTAGATGTCTCCAGGGTATTGTCAGGCTGCTGAGTAAAAATAAAAAAATAATAACAGTGCATAAATTACCTAAGAACCCATGCTCATAAAGCTATGTAAACTTTAATACATAAAACAGCTTATTACCCGGTAGATCATCTATCTGTAACCTTCCTTTTCCACTGTATTCCCTTATATACACTGAAACCAGTGGCTTATATGTCATGTAGTTGTTGCTTTTTTTCCCCTGAGATAGTTCCAAAAAGGAACTCTGGTGGTGTAGTGGTTAAGGCATTTGGCTGTTAACCACAAGGTTGGTGGTTTGAACCCACCAGCCACTCCACAGAAGAAGGATGAGGCAATCTGCTTCCATAAAGATTTACCGCCTTGGAAATGCAATGAGGGTTGCTATGAGTTGGAATTGACTCAATGACAGTGAGTTGAGATAGTTTCAGTTTTAATATCCTATGCTATTGCCTTTCAAACCATCTATGTCCTGGAAATTTTGATATTTTGGTGCCCAAACAACTTATTTTGGGGTGCTTCAAACATCTTAAAGCAAACAGAAATCTCATCTCTGCTCATGTGTCTTGGGGTTTGACAAGCACATTCACTGTTCTTGTCTCCTGCCATACACCTCCATATCTTCTGCTGGCCTCCCTAGGTCTGCTAAAGGCATTGTTATTGCCCTAGGCTCTCAGGTTGGAAACCTCAGCATCCTTTCCCTCATCTCTCATGTTCTACTTTTTCCATGCCAGTTTTAATTTCACTTGACATTCAACTGACAGTTCAGATTCTGAACCCGCCACTAACATTTATTTCTCTGTTTTAATGATCTATACATGCTTCTATCTTACTATAATTATTTGTGTATATGTCTGTCACTCCTATAATTGTGTATATGTCTACAACTCCCATAAACAGTAAGCCCTTTGAGATGCTCAACAGGGTTTTGTTCACCTCCTGCAGAGCTCAGCACAATCCCTTACACATAGTAGTATGCATTGCTAAATGAATGAATTCTTAAACACAGGAAAGACAGATTAAACATAATGGTTTGGGATGATTACTTCACTAATTTGTAGGAACAAAGCAGAGTTTAAAGAAGTCATTAAACGAGCAAGCACATTAAAAAACATGTAGGACAGGATGAATAAATAGATCTGGGAGCCAGGGAGACCCAGGAGACTATGGCAGGAAACAAAATGTAAAGTGATGAAGGGCTGGTGGGTTGAAGCAGGGGTAGATGGTATGGGAAAGAAGGGGACAAATCTAAGAGACAGGTCTTCATGATAGATTCAATATAGGATGGGAAAGAGGAAATAGTGTATGAGGATGCCAATAGCTCCAATCTTAGAAACTTGAAGTAAATTCCAATTTCATCAAGAATTTTTACTCAGAAACACTTTTTCAGACTGTGCCAGCAAAGCAGAATACCCATGATTTTTGTCTTGAAATTTGTAACTATCTGTTGAAGTGTGAAAGTTCTATATGTTGCCTGGTGGCTTCAAAGAGGTTCTATTTAATTCTAATGGGAAACTGCTACTGCCAAATAAACAGTTAGAAACATTCCTGGTGTGTTTAGCTTTAAGGTAGGGGAAAATTAGAGTAGGCCAATGAATGGGGTTCCACAGATTTAACTACCACACCCAGATGGGTGGCACCCTGACTTTTGTATAGGAGAATGTGGGAGGAGAGAAATGATCTCCCTTACCTTACCTCTTACCTCAGAAAGTAATTTACATTCATTATGATGGCTTTTACAGGTGATGCAGTGGTTAAGTGCTCAGTTGCTAACTGAAAGGTCAACAGTTTGAATCCACAAGCCATTCTGTGAGAGAAAGATGGGAGAGTCTGCTTCTGTAAAGACTACTGTCTAGGAAACCCTATGGGGACAGTTCAGTTCTGTCCTGTAGAGTCACTGTAGGTCAGAATCCACACGATGTCAATGGGTTTGGTTTGCTTTGGTTTAGTATGATGGGTTTTGCTTCCATTGGGAGAATTAGGGAGAATAGACTTAGATTTATCTGTCTCCACTTCAGGCAATTCCTAATGAAGTGTAAGTTATTATTGGAAGCATAAAATCCTGGATGATTTATGGTCCTAGTCAAAGTATTATGTGGACAACCCCAGTTCTCCTGCCCCATCCTGATGGGCATGTTCTCCATCCCACAGTGGTCTTCTGAGACTTTTTCCATTTGTCTGCATTGAGAGTTTGTCCCCTAATCCTATCTCACTCCTTACCCCTAGCATTTTCTCTTTCCTTTCTTCCCTTTTCTATTTCCCTCCCTCCCTTTGCCCCTCTCATTTTCAAGCACCCTTATATAGGTGTAATTTAGATGCTACCTGTTTGAAGTGTACAATTTGATGAATTTTGAAAAATATCTTCTATCTTGTAAACACTATCACCAGGATAAAGAACATTTCTGTAACTCCAAAAAGTTCCCATGTGCTTCACTTCTTCTCTTCCCCAGGTTATTCATAGAGTTTGTCCAAGTTGTACTTGCCCTCCAGGGCAGAGGGAACAGTGTTTTTGTTGTTTTTTTTCCTCCAAAAAATGAATGTATGGTTTTAGCCCAATCAGTGGTGATATTTAATGCACAGTGCAGGCTTTCATGTCATTCCTATGGAGTTTAATTTTTCAGTGGGAGGTGGAAATGGATAGAAAAGAAGTTTAGGTGGTTCATTTTAGTCTTTCCTTCACACACTTAGCACTTTACCTTCCTTTTATGCTTTGTTTCCTTAGGTCCTTAGTATGCTAAAATGCCTCAGGATTAATTTTGTCCTTTAACAATTCCTCTCTGCTATGTGCTTGTAATGTCAGTCTGGGTTTGTGCTGATACAGGTTAACCTTTGCAGAAATTTATCCTTAGCCTTTTTCATGCCTCAGGCACTCCTCATTTCTCTTCTTATCCCTCCTCACTAGAATTGTCTTTAATCAGCAGACTTTAACATTGTATATCTCCTTATAAAACAGAGGCTTTTTGCCAATTATAGAACTTACAGGTGATGTAATTAGGTTTTGATTTCAAGATAATTGCTCCAAACTCGATTCAAATCAAGAGAGATGTGAGTTGCCCACCTCTAAGCATTCATGAGTAGTTTCTATTCACTTCCTTTGGTCTGATGTACTGCTGTGGCCAAAATCATGAGCAAAATACTAAACTGCAGGAGGATAAAAAGCCCACTGCCATCGAGTCAATTCTGACACATAGGGCTGTACAGGACAGGATAGAACTGCCCCCACAGGGTTTCCAAGGCTGCAGCTCTCTTTTTCCGGGACCAAAAAACCAAACTCATTGCCATGGAGTTGGATCTGGCTCATAGCATCCCCTCCTTGGTTTTCTGAGGTGGTATCACTACAAAAGTAGATTGCCCAACCTTCCTTCTGAAGAGTGGCTGGTGGGATTGAACCACCAGCCTTCTGGAGAGAGTGAGTTTTTTGGGAGGGAGGCGTAAAATTTAAATTAAAACTTGTAAATGTATTTTTTATTTTTATCAGTTGTAGCAGCACTTACAAACAATAGTCACTTTTTTTTTTTTTTTGTCCCGGTTAAGGCTTGCTTTGGTCTATTCTGGGGAATGTTCCATGTGCACTGGAAAAGAATGTATATTGTGCTATTGTTGTTGCATGAATTGCTCTGTAGATGTGTATAAGGTTATGTTGGTGGATTGTATTATTTAGTTCTAATGGATCTTTGTTGAGTTTCTTTCCAATTCTTCTATCTTTGATTGAAAGTGGTATATTAAAGTCTCCTACTATGATTGTGGAGTTGCCTATTTGTCTTTTCAATTCTGTTAAAGTCTGATTTATGTATTTTGGGGCTATTTCATTGGGTGCATAGATATTTATTATTGTTACGTCCTCTTGTTCAGTCAATCCTTTAATCATTATATAATGTCCTTCTTGTCTCTTATGATGGTTTTTATTTTAAAGTAATTTTTACCAGAAATTAATATTGCCACTCCTGCTCTTTTATGTTTACCATTTGTTTGATATATCTTTTTCCAACCTTTGATTTTTAGTGTATTTTTGTCTTTGTCTCTAAGGTGTGTCTCTTGTAGACAGAATATTGATAGTCATGTTTTCTTATCCAGTCTGCAACTCTCTGTCTCCAGTGCATTTAATCCATTTATATTCAGTGTAATTCTCGACAAGTATGAATTTGTTGTTGTCATTTTGTTATGTGTTTTTTTCGTGGTGTTGCTGATTTCTTTGTTCCATATAATTTTCTGTGCTGAGCTCATTCTGTTTATGAATCATTGTTCTTGTTTTAGTATTTACTAAATATTTGTGCTTATCCTGTTATTTATTTTGATGTGAAGATTTTTCATTTTTCTTTGAGATTACCCTGTAACTTACAATTTTCTTCCCAAGTTTAGAAAAGTCCATTCTATCTTGCAATTGTCTTGACTTCCTCACCATTTAGAAGTTCTGTAACTATACATTTTTTTCCATTTTTGTATTTGTCTTCATTTTCCAATTGATGTCTCTGATTCCCTGTTTACAATCTTGTAGGCTTATTTACTTTGGATGCTTCCATAACTAGGTTGGTTTCTGGGTTATGTCATCATGTGTGTTAACGTTCGGTTGTTTGCTGTTGTTGGTTCTCTGTCCCTTGGACTCCCTTTAGCATCTCTTGTAAGGTTGGTCTTAATTTCTGCTTATCTGGAAATGTCCTAATTTCACCATCAGATTTGAGATTTTGCATATGGTATAGTGCCTAAGGCGTTTGACTGCTAACCAGAAGTGTGGTGGTTAAAACCCACCAGCCACTCCTTGGAAAGACAATTGGGCAATCTATTTCCATAGAGATATGGCCTCAGAAACCCAAGGAGGGGTGGATATGTTGTTGTTGTTGTTGTTTTGCCTTCATAGCGACCCCTCCTTGCCTCCTTGGGTTTCTGAGGCAGTATCACTACGGAAGTAGGATTGCCCAACCTTCCTTCTGAGGAGTGGCTAGTGGGTTTGAACCTCCAGCCTTCTGGTTAGCAGTCAAGT
>NW_006921613.1:5585804-5587799 GCF_000298275.1 Orycteropus afer afer
TGTTCTTGTATTGTCTTTCGAAATTGTTGTAGGGTTTTCTCTATGTTTTCTTCAATTTTGTCAGTGTTTTCCTTGATCTGTCTCTCAATCTGTTGAATTCCTTATCAGTTAGTTCCAATGCTGCATCTTCCTCAGAGATGTGTTTTGGGTCTGTAACCTGGTCCCTTGTTTCTCTTGCTTTATCTTGCATCTTTTTGTGGTGTGTGATGCTCTGTTGTCTCCGAGCCATCGTGACGTTTTTGTCTTTATATTTAATTGGTGATTGTATGTTGGAGTGACTTGCCCACGATTTTCGTTTTCTTTGTATGTTATCTACGCAAATAGGGTACTGTACTGTGCTTCTCTATTCACTAGTTGACAGCACTTATGCACTCACCACCTGTGTCCTTTCCTGTTGTCATCTTCTCATATGTCCCTGCTGACTTTGGCAAACAGAGCCTATTCTTAGGTCCCTGGAATCTGAATGAGAATGCTGTCACTTTAAAATCCAAAGTGGTTGCCACTTACAAAGTTTCAAAATGGCTGCGCCGTCGGTCACTTTAAATATCCAAAATGGGTGCTACTTGTAAACATTCAAAACAGCTCTGCCCTCGCTCACTTTAAATATCCAAAATGGCTGTCACTTGTAAACATTCAAAACGGCTCTGCCCTCGGTCACTTTAAATATCCAAAATGGCTGCCACTTGTAAACATTCAAAACAGCTGTGCCGTTGGTCACTTTAAATATCCAAAATGGCTGCCACTTGTAAACATTCAAATGGCTGCATCCTTGGTCACTTTAAATATCCAAAATGGCTGCCGCATGTAAACAATCAAAATGGCTGCACCCTCTGGACAGTGGAAAGTCAACAGGTCAGGTTGTCTCACTCCTTGCTGTTTCCCTTCCTAGTCATAGGCCACCATGCAGTCGTTCCTGCAGACCTTGGTGACCAGGACTGATCTTTAAGTCAATTCTCAGGTCTCAGCACCACTTGGAAATATTTAGGCTGTTGGTCCTGTCAGAGTAGTTGACAGTCCACAGCTCCGACTGTCTCTGTACTCACTGTTTTCTTTCAGGTTTTTCCACTAGTTGGTGCTAATCCCCTTCTTTATAGTTGCTTTCAAAGCTCAGGTCTCCAGGATTATCTTCTGTATCTCTGTCAATTGGTTTTTCTTTTCTTTGTTGAAGAGGGTTTGTGTCGCTTGTCTGCCTATTCCTCCATCTTACTGGAAGTCAGTTTTATCCAGAGCTTATTCTTACTGGTTGCCATTTGTAGGTAACTTTCAGTTTTTCTTGTGCTACTTTCAGAGTTGTTTATTGTCTTTGGTTTTGGTAAGTTTGCTGATGATATGTCTTGGTGATTTTTCTTGGGATCTATCCTGTTTGGGGTTTGTTGGACTTCTTGAATGGATATATTGTTGTCTTTCATCATACCAGGAAAATTCTCTTCCAACAAATCTTTGACAATTTTCTCTGTGGTTTTGTCTCTTCTTACTCTGGAATTCCATTTACCCATAGGTTATTCCTTTTGATGATATCCTACATGACCCCTAGGCTTTCTTCTTTTTCTTCTTATTCTTTTTTTATTGTGATTTGGGTGAAAATTTACAGAACAAATTCACTTTCCATACAGCAGTTCACATACACTTTGTCTCATGACATTGACTCCAATTTACCACAGTGCAACAGCTCCCCTCCCACTTCCTCCTGATAGTTACCCCTTCCTTGTGTCCATCCTTCCCTGAACTCTTGCCCCCTGAACTGTCTCCTGGTGCATAAAAGCTCTTCTTTCTCCCTTGATTGTTCTCTCCAAGGAGTGTATCTACCTTAGGTAAATGATCAACTCCTGTGCTTGTCTTTTATTTTGCTGGAAGCCATAGATATGGGTTCAATTCCAGACCTGAAGGACAGCTAGGGGCCATAGTCTGAGTGGTGGGTCCACCAGGCTCTATCAGACCAGCAGACCTCGTTGTGCCCCCCCTCCCGCTTTTTTTTTCCAAATGATTTTGAGTTTT
>NW_006921613.1:5588745-5591326 GCF_000298275.1 Orycteropus afer afer
GTAACCAACAAAGAAAAGTTCCTTCCAAAGATAAACCTTTCTTTGACTTTTACAATGACGGACTAATATAATATATGTCCTTCTGTGATTGACTTATTTCACTCACAGCATAATGTCCTCCATGTTCATCCATGTTATGCAGTATTTTGCAGATTCTAGGTTATTCTTTAGAGTTGTATAGTATTCCATTGTGTGTATATACCATAGTTTGGTTATCCATTCCTCAGGTGATGGACACCTAGGTTGTTTCCATCTTTGGGCTATTATAAATAGTGTATTCATTTTGTTTTGATCTTTTTTCTGATTGATCCCTTTCCAAAGAAGTATTGAAGTATTTGTCTTCTATCTCACTAATTCTGTTTTCCATTGATCCAATTCTACTCCTTTGACCATTCAATATATTATCTATTTCTGAAAAGTTACTATTAATCTTTGGTATTTCTATCTGTAGTTTTTGCATAATTTCTTATTTTTCATTTATTTTGTCATTTTTTTCTTGTATTGTCTTTTGAAATTGTTCTAGGGTTTTTTGTATTTTTCTCAATTTTTTCAGTGTTTTCCTTGATCTGTCTCTCAATGTGTTGAAGGTTCTTAAATATAATTCTTTTGAATTGCTTATCAGTGAGTGCCACTGCTGCTTCTTCGTCAAGATGCGTTCTGGGTCTGTATCCTGCTCCCTTGTTTCTACCACATTATCTTGCTTCTTTGTGTGGACTGTGATGGTCTGTTGTCTCTGAGACATTGTGATGCTTTTGTATTTATATTTAATTGGTGATTGTATGTTGGAGGGTTTCTCCCAAGATTTTCATTTTCTTTGGGTGTTATCTGAGTAAGCAGGGTACTGTGCTCCTTTGTTTGCTAGTTGGCAGCAGTTATGCGTTCCCCACCTGTCTTCTTTCCAGTTGTCAGCCTCCTGTAGGTCCATGGTGTCTTTGGCAAGCGGAGCCTGTTCTTAGGTTCCTGCAATGCCAACGAGAATGCTATTACTTTAAATGCAAAATGGCCACTTCTTGTAAACATTCAAAATGGCTGTGCCCTCTGGACAGCCAATTTGTCTCCTTCTTTGCTGTTACCCTTTTTAGTCCTCAGCCACTAGCACAGTTGTCCATGCAGTCCTTGGTGAGCAGGGAGAATTTTTAGGTTAATTCTCAGATCCTAACAACACTGGAAATATTCAGGCTGTCTGTGCCATCAGGATAGCTGACAGTTCGCAGTTCCATTTGTCTCCTTATTCACTGTTTTAATTCAGAATCTTCTACCAGTTGGTGTTTAGTTCACTTCTGTATCCTTCCTTTTGAAGCCCAGGGCTCCAGAATTATCTTCTGTATGTGTGTCAATTGGTTTCTCTTTTCTTTGTTGAAGAGGGTCTGGCTTTTTTGCCTATTTTGCCTATTTTGCCATCTTACCGGAAGTCTTCCCAAGGCTGTATCTCTGGATGGAAGTAGACTGCCTTATCTTTCTCCTATGGAGTGGCTGGTAGGTTTGAATTGCTGACCTTTTGGTTGGCCCCTGAATGCCTTAACTGCTGAGCCATCAGAGCTCCTGGGAGGAAGACTAGAAGCAAAAAAGACAAGTTTTATGTAACTTTGGTCAGTTACACAAAAACATCGATTTTCCTGGCCTGGAACACTAGGTCTGTGGTTGACGTTTCTACTTCTTGCTAAATATACTTTGAAACTAGAGGAATTCCAGAGTAGAAGAAATATCAGAGTAATGAGGAGACTAGGGTAGATCTTTAGTTTTGTGAGATGATGTTGGCTTCGGAAAATGGTGAAGTATTTAACGTGAAGAACGATGTATATCTATAACATCAAATCCTCATTTAGTAGGGATATTTGTTAAATCTTGAAATAAGTAAATGTATATTAAAGTTCTACTTTAAACATTAAGTTTTACCTTTGTGTAACTCATTACCCCAAGTTATTTGTTATATTAAGATGTGGTGTGTAGATAGAAAGGGTCTAGGTAATTCATGGGTCAGAGTTTTGATGCACTGATTTATCAAACCTCTTTTAAATTATTTTACTTGGAAGTAATATAAATCATCCTCAAACTAGTTTAAGCTAAAAAAAGGTTTTATTTGCTTGTATGACATAAAAGCCCATGCATGGTTAAACTCACGGCTTTAGACATGGTCTCTGGAGCTCCCTGTCACGGGCTCTGATTTTCTTCAGCATTGGTTTCATCCCCAGGACAGCTCTCTTGGAGGTGAAAAAAATGGTTTTGGCACTCGCAGACCATCTGGTTTTATAGCTCTGGGTCCCAGAGGAAGATAGCCTAGTAGAGGAGTTCTGGTTGCCCTTGCTTGGAATCTAATGGTCACTCCTTTGACCTCAGTGGGAGAGAGACTGTAAGGGGTCACATCTGGATCAAGTGCTTACTGCAATCAGTGTTAATTTGGGAGGCATTGTGATTGATAGCCCTATTCAGACCAGGTTGGATTGCTGAGAGCTGATCCCTATCAAAAGGAAAAGTGTTGGAGAGACAGAACAACCAGCCTCAGTTGATTCCCATTATGAATAGAGTCCCTACAGATGACAGAGGGTTTGAATTGTGTCTCCTCTTTTATGATCATCAAGCA
>NW_006921613.1:5591846-5606633 GCF_000298275.1 Orycteropus afer afer
CAACCTTCCTTCCAAGGAGTGGCTGGTGGGTTTGAACCGCCAGCCTTCTGATTAGCAGTCAAATGCCTTAGGCTCTATGCTACCAGAGCTCCCAGCCTTTGTACTCTCTTGTGCTTTGTTATTATACACACTCACCCCTAAAAGGGAATATAATAAATTATTATGAAATGAATTATTATTTAGTAATTTAGATTGAGGAGGGTATTACATTTCCTCAAATTCCACTAAATTGCTTTAGTGCTTGCCATTCCCTGAATCTTATGTCACAGTAGGAGATAATTTTGCATGAGTATACATAAATCATTTTCTGTATATGTGAGAATGTATGTGTGTTTCAAGTAATTAAACACTTTTGTTTAGACAGTTTACAGATGAGTTAGAATAACTAGTTAGATAGAAACTATTCTCAAACTAGTTTAAGCCAAAAAAGGGTTTTATTTGCTTGTATGACCTAAAAGTCCATGCATGATTAGACTTAAGGTTTCAAACATGTAACTTAGTTTTTCCACTTATCATACCCGGGTTCTTAAAATAAGACGACTAGGTTATTTCTTTATAAAGATACGATCTCACTTTAAAACACTTTTTGTTCTATTACTTCAGAAATGTTTATATAGAATTGGTTTTTAGTTGCTTAAACTAAAAAAAAATCTTACCACTGGTTTGACAAGCAGCATGCTTAGGCGGGAACAGAATACTTGGAGAGGTTTTCCATAATATCAGGAAATGTATATCTTAATAATATGGAATTTGGGTCAAAACTGAATTAAATTTCTATCAATTCAGAATGTGTATTTCTTATTTTAGAAATGAAGTTAAGCCCATTTGAGTTACTATTTTAATCCACTCTTCTTATTTATACTCATTATTTTTCATCCTACACCAAGGTTTCTTACCCCCTTTTTTTTCCAGTAGGGAGTTGTTTTGTACATTGTAGTATATTTAGCAGAAGCCCTGGCCTTCATCCGCTAGATCCAGTAGAACCTCTTTACTCCCAGTTGTGACAACTAAAATTTCTCCAGACATTGCTGGATGTTGCCTGGGCGACAAAATAGCCCCTGTTTAAGAACCACTGTTCCACCTTAAGACTTAGACTAGGATAAGGAAAAGTGGGAAGGAATTAAAAACAGAAGTAGGAGTTAAAAACTTCAAAACAGTTAGTTGACTTCTAGGTAATTTTTTTTTCTCCCTGTAGCAGTGATACATTATAGATAATTTGGAAAATACAGAAACATAAAAGAAGAAAATAAAAATAATGTTATTACCTAGAGATAATCACTATCAACTATTGATTTACTTCCTTAAGTCTTTTGTCTGTATTCATAATGGTAATTTTTATGATTTTTTTAATTTAATATGTATTGTGTGAATTTTTTTTCACATCGTTTAGTAGTCATTGAGAATATACTTAATAGCTGGATGATATTCCATCATTTGGATGTGCCATGATTTATTTACTGTTGTATATCTTTCATTATTATCAGTATTATACTATGATGAAAGGAGCTCTGGTGGTGCTGTGGTTAAAGCATTGGGCTGCTACCAAAGGGTCAGTGGTTCGAACCCACCAGCCATTTTGTGGGAAAAAGCCGTGGAAACCTCAAGGGAGTCAATATGAGTTGGAATTGACTTGATGACAGTGGGTTTATACTATGATGAACATCTTTGTACATAAATCTTTTCTTGAATTAGTCAGTTTTGGTCAATTTCAGATTCCAAGTCTTCCTGGCAAGGATTGGTATTTATACTTATGCAGGGTTGTTGTTATTAAGTGTCAGGTCTGTTTCAATTCATAGTGACCCTGTATACAACAGAATGAAACAGTGCTTGGTTCTGTGCAATCCTCACAATCATTGCTGTGTTTTAACTCATTGTTACAGGGTTGTTGTTGTTATGTGCCGTCAAGTTGGACCCGACTCATAGCGACCCCTCCTTGGGTTTCCGAGGCAGTATCACTACGGAAGTAGATTGCCCAACCTTCCTTCTGAGGAGTGGCTGGTGGGTTTGAACCACCAGCCTTCTGGTTAGCAGTCAAGTGCCTTAGCCACTACACTACCAGAGCTCCTATTGTTACAGGGTGGGGTACTGATATTTATTCCATTTTAAAAATAGCATTTTTCATCTGTATTGCCTCAGTACTAGAATGACCAGATGTCCCACTTCTGTGAGCTGCTTTCTGCCATTTGGTACCTTTGTTCTGTTTTGAGACATCTTCTTAGAATAGAAATATATAAATTTACTCTAAAATTTTAACCTTTTGAAAATCTAAACTATTTTCTTTTTGTTAACCATTTCCATCATTGTTTCTGTTATTCACTCTGTTTCCCCTTGATCTTAGGAGATCAAGGTCAGATGGAATAATTGGTTAAAAAATAATTTTAACAAGAGGAAAAAACTAATGTTACTTGTACTCTGAGTATAAATGTAATTTTTTAGAGTATAAATATAATTTTAATATCAAAATCATATAACAGTATCGTTCATGGTCGACGACATGCCCTCCTAGTTAGAGCAACCTGCCATTTATCAGGATTGGTCAGAGGTTGAGCCTTGCTTTCATCTGGCAATTGAGAACCTCATATTCCTTCGGCATCAACTATTTCCTTTGAAATAATTAGAATGGAGTGAAATATACACAATGCTAAATGTTGTTGTTAGTTGCCTCTGACTCAGCCCCTAACTCATGGCTACCCCATGTGTTACAGTGTAGAACTGCCCCATAGTGTTTACTTATCTATAATCTTTATGGAAGCAGATCACTAGAAATTTCTTCCATGGAGCCACTGGGTAGGTTTGAACTGCAAACCTTTAGGTTAGCAGCTGATTACAAACAGCTAGGCTCCTTGTCGTGAAAGGTAGTGCCCTGGAATGAATGTTTATAGAGCTCAGAAAATGTTTCAGGGTTTGTGGGACCTACAGGTCATTATTGAGCACAGTCACCCTCATGGAGGACTTGTGTCACAGTGACAGCCACAAATGTGTTTGAGAGTTGATTTTGTGGAACGTTACGTATAGAAGGCATAGGAAACTGAATTGAAGCCTTAGCATATTTAGACATTTCTTTTCTTTCTCACTAAAACTTTGATTTTTACCTTATTTAGTTGTCATATTTTCTACTAAAAGTGTGGCTTATACAAACACATGACTACATAGTAGTATAATTATGAAATAATCATAGTTAATATTTACTGGGGAGCTCTGGTGGCATAGTGCCTAAGGCATGTGACTGCTAACCAGGAGCCTGGCAGTTCAAACCCACCAGCCACTCCTTGAAAGGAAGGTTGGGCAGTCTACTTCCGTAGTGATTTGTTGTTGTTATGTGCCATCGAGTTGGACCCAACTCATAGCAACCCCTCCTTGGGTTTCTGAGGCGGTATCACTATGGAAGTAGATTGCCCCATCTTCCTTCCAAGGAGTGGCTGGTGGGTTTGAACCGTCAGCCTTCTGGTTATCAGTCAAGTGCCTTAGACACTACACTCTACCAGAGCCTTGGAAAACCATGGAGGGGTCGCTATGAGTCATATCCAACTCCACAGCAGTGAGTTTGGTTTTTGGTTCGGAGTATTTACTGAGACCTTACTGTGTACCAGGCAGTATTCTGAGGGCTTTGTTGAAACTGTTTCCTTTGTTGGCTTCCACTCCTCCCAAGAAGACAAACTCTGCACCTAGATTCTCTTTTAAGCCTGGTTTTGCTACTTACTTTCTGTGTGACCTTGAGTAATCTACTTAACCTCTCTGTGACTCAATTTCCTCATCTTTCTAATGGGGATAACAATACCTGCCTCATTTGGCTTTAGTGATGATTAAATTGTTTGATATAGAAAAATACCCTTAGAATAGTAGTTACTGGTACATAGTGAGCGCTTATGTTGTTGTTGCCGCCATAACTATCATTGTCCTTTTTCTCTGGCTGATTTGGTTCCCTCATAAACTCACCTTCTCCCATCTTAAATACTAGCCCTCCTAGGATTCCTTTCACTGTGGTTTGATCCATATGTGAAGGGTCAGCCAACCCAGTGCTGATGACTCCAAATCTGTTTCCAGCCCTTTCACTCTCCCTGATCTGTTGTTATTGCCTGACTGTCTGTTGTTGCTGTGTGCCATGGAGTCAAATTCAACTCATAGAGACCCTATACGCCAGAGTAGAACTGCCTAATAGTGTTTCCTAGGTTGTAAATCATTATGGGAGCAGATTGCCAGGTCTTTTTTTCACCACAGAGCTGCTGGTGGGTTTGAACTAGTGACCTTTTGGTTAGCAGTCCAGTGCTTAAGCATTACACTACCAGGGATCCTCTCCCTGCCCTTTAAAAAAAAAAAAAAGAACACTTACATTGAGTAGATTCCTACTCACAGTGACCCCCATTGGGTTTCCAAGGCAGTAAATCTTTATAGAAGTAGATTGCCTGGTCTTCCCTTCCATGGAGTAGCTGGTGGGTTTGAACCACCAACCTTCTGGTTAGCAGTCAAATGCCTTAGGCACTGCGCCACCAGACCTTCTTCTCCCTGACCTAGATCCCTACAAACAGCTGCCTTGTGGACATTTTGTAAAGCACCTCAAACTTAGCACATTGAAAATTGAATGTCATCTCTTTCCCTCTTCACACCATTCCACCCTACATAACTCCTCTGGCCTTATTTCCTTATCTGCCAAATAATACCTATGCATAGGGTTGTAACGATGATTAAATGAGATAGTTCATGTAGACTACTTAGAATGATGCCTGGAACGTATTTGAGAAACGTTAGCTATAAAGGCCTACCATTCTGTTCTGTTAAGATTATAGTCAAGAAAACCCTATAGAGTAGTTCTACTCTGTAACACATGGGGTCACCATAAGTAGGAACTGACTCAGAGGCAGCATAATAATTGTTGTCATTATTTATATCTCTATCTAGTCAATGACATCAACATTTGTCCGTTAACCCAAACCAGAAAATTGGAACTTGTGTTGATTTACCTACCCTTTTTACCCCTGCACCCCAGTTAATCATTTATCATTTCCTAGTACTGCTCCTACTCTGTTTCAGGCCCTTATTGTTTCTTCCATGGATCCTGACACAACTTCCTAAGCATCTTCGTTCTTAGCTCTTGTAATCTGTTTTGCTTTCTGCTCCAGAGTCTCTGTAATGCATGTATCTGATTGTGCCACTTTCTGGCTTGAAATTCTTCAGTGATTCCCTATAGGATTTTGTCCCAAGAGTAAATTTGTGAGTATAGTGCTTGCTTCTCAAACTTCAGAGTGCATCCCAATCGTCTAGGAGTCTTGTTAAAATGGAGATTTTGACTCAGTAGGTCTGAAACAGGACCCAAGACTACATTTCTAACTGCTTCCTATTGATGCTGATGGTGCTGTTTTGAGGACCACACTTTGAACAGTAGTGCTGTATTGTACAAGGCTCTTCATGCCCTGCCTGTACCCTTGCCCTTCCTCATCTTTCATTGTTTCCTTCCTGGCATTCTGTTTTTCACTTTTAAGTCACTTTTAAGCCTTCTCCTGCTTTCCAATATTCTCCTTGCCTGACTTTCTCTATTCTTCTTTCATGATTTAGTTCTTCCAGACCCTTGTCTGGTGAGGCATATTCTGTGTCTTCATATAAATGACAAAACCAAACTCACTGCCATCGATTTGATGCTGACTCATAGTGACCCCTATTGGGTTTCTGAGGCAGTAAATCTTATAGAAGGAGATTGTCCTGTCTTCCTTCTGCGGAGCGGCTAAAAAAACAAAACAAAACAAACTCATTGCTGTTGAGTTGTATCTGACTCATAGTGACCATTTCGGTTTCTGAGGCGCTATCACTACGGAAATAAGATTGCCCAACCTTCCTTCCGAGGAGTGGCTGGTGGGTTTGAACCGCCAGCCTTCTAGTTAGTAGTCAAATAGCTTAGGCACTGCACCACCAGAGCTCCTTGTATCTTCATATAGCACACCTGATTTTATTTGTGTTCTGGCACCACCCCACACTGTAGTTACCTGTCTGTTTATCTTTCCAGTGCTTCTTTGAGCCCCTAGAGGACAAGGGAAATCTCAGTCTCTCTTAGCCTTATTGAGACATAACTCACATACCATCCAGTTCACCCATTTCAAGTGTATAATTCAATGATTCTCATTTGTTTTTTGACCCAGTATCTAGATTAGTTTGGTATATGTTAAGCACAAGGTCAGTGAATGATTGAATGAATGGAATGATTAGTTGAACATAAAGTATGATTAGAAAAGTTTACTCCAGATTTTCCTCATGAAACTCATATCTTTTTGAGTTTAATTTTTCAGCACTCAAATCATCTCACCAGGAAGAGAATAGCTTTATTTTCTTGGTCAGTTTTAACATATCATTATAAATATCTTTTCTCAGTTCTGAGCTTTGAGTAGTTCTCCTTTTTAGCCCATGTTGCAATGAGCAGTACTGACCCAAAGCACAGATCTTAACATGGTACTTTCCAGCTCCCCACCCCTATTAACTAATATAGAATAAACTCGTTCTTTAGTCTGACATTCAAGACTCTCATGATCTTTTTCTAACCCTAGTCTCTTGGCTTGATATTTCACCAGACTGGGATTTCTCAAACTTTACTGTTTGTACAAATTATCTAGAGTGCTTTTTTTAAAAAAATGTAAATTACTGGGTCTTGCCTTCAGAGACTGAGCCAATAGGTTTTGAGACCTCAGGAATCTGCATTTTTAACAAATGACCCCAAGAGATTATGATACAGATGGTGTATGGAACCCTATTGTGAGGTACACTAAACCAACCTTCCCCCTTGACCCTGTGTTCGAGCTTTGCTTGACTATGTTCTCTATGCTTTTTTTTCTGTTGGCAGAATCCCCTACTTAGTAAATAATCAATAAAAATTATAGGAGACAAAGTTATGAAAACTTCTTATTCATAACCAAACACTTTGAGGGAATGAGTTGCTGGGCATGGGGGCGCAGGACTGTCATCTCATGGAACACTAAGGTCAATTGGCATAACACAGTCCACAAAGACAATGTAGAACATTGGTGAATAGTACTAGGGTCTTAAAAGCTTGTGAGCAGCCATCTAAGGTACAATTACTGGTCTCTCTCCGTCCAGAGCAATGAAGAGTGAAGAAGAGCAGAGACACAAGAAAACAATTAGTCCACAGGACTAATGGACCACATGAATGCCAGTCTCCGTGACGCAGAGACCAGAAGAACTACATGGTACCCGGCTACCACTCCTGACCACTCTGAAAGGGATCACAATAGGTGGTCCCAGATAGAGTGGGAGAAAAATGTGGAACGAAACTCAAAATCATAAAAAAAAAGACCAGGCTTACTGATCTGACAGAGACTGGTGGAACCCTCAAGACTATGTATGGCCTTTAGTCACCGTTCAAGCTGGGAGCTGAACTCACACCTGTGGCTCAACTTTCAGCCAAGTGATAGACGGGCCTGTAAGGTGAACAATAATACCAGAAAGGTGCACACTCATGAGAAAATGACCATATGAGGTCAAAAGGACAGCATTTGCTCAGGGATAAAGTTAAGAAGGCAGGAGGGGATAGGAAAGAAGGAAAAAGGGAAATGGTAGCCACGGGGAAGAAGTGGGAAGAATGCTGTTACATTGTGGGGATTGCAATGAATGTCACAAAACAAAATATGTATGGGGGGGTAAAAAAAAATGTGTATAAATTGTTGTATGGAAAACCAATTTGCTCTGTAAACTTTCACCCAAATCATAATTAAAATTAAATATCACTTAAGCAATAATTGCAAATTAAAAAAGAAAAAGTTAGTTGAACTGAATTATTTGTTGAGTGTTGCTATTGTCTTTTTAAAATTGTAAGATATTACTATAGGCATTTTATCAGACCACAGTTTTTTTTATTTCCCTGACTATCCTTAATGTTTCACTTTTAATGGGATGTGTGAGAAGACCTAGCACATGGTAGTGACCCAATAAATGTTTTTGCTATTTTTAAAGGAATTGGAAAAGTGCCTCCCTTATATAATTGAGTCTTCTTATATAATTTGTAATTGAGAGTCTTCCATGGTGAAAGATACTGTTATTGTGACTAATAATAGGTGTGAAATAGTATAGGAAATGATTTAATGATATGCAAAATTATTTGAAAGCCCCCCTTTTTTTTTTAAATAAAAAGACTTTTTTTTTTTTTTTTTTATTTGAGTAATAAAAGTCCAGGGCAAAAACCTGGAAAATTCAGAAATGCCAAAGAAAAAAAAATTACGTTTAAACTTATTATCCTCAGACACTCTTCATATTTTGATGGCTGCCCCTCCGGTAGTTTTTTTTTTTTTTTTTATTTAATTTTTTTTTTAATCTATTTGTATATTTTCTTTAGCAAAATGGTTTCTTTTGTGCATATTATTTTTGTAGCCAGATTTTTTTTTCTCTAAGTATTGTGAACATTTGCCTATGTCAATATACTCTTCTACAATATGATTTTTAATAGTTTCTGAGTATTATATTGTATGAATTAATAATTCGTTACTCAACCACTCCCCTATGATAAAGACTGCCAATTTTTTGACAGTTTATATTTCAACTGAGGAGATCTAAAAGCCTTTGTGTGCTGCTTTAAGAAGAGATCAATTATAGTTGTTAATGAATTTGTCTGTAATTGCAAATCACCCATTTTTCCTACAATGACAATATTGCTATAAAAACTTGGCTATTATGACTCTGGTAGCATAGTGGCTAAAGCACTTGACTGCTAACCAGAAGGCTGGCGGTTCAAACCCACCAGCCACTCCCTCGGAAGGAAGGTTGGGCAATCCTACTTCCATAGTGATACTGCCTCGGAAACCCAAGGAGGAGTCACTGTGAGTCAGGGCTGACTCGATGGCACATAACAACAACAACAACAACAATGAATTTGTCTGTAATTGCAAATCACCCATTTTTCCTGCAATGACAATATTGCTATAAAAACTTGGCTATTATGATGTTAATGTGAAAAAGATTAATCTAGTTTAGAGCTTAGAAGGACTTAAAAAAATGCAAGAATATCAAAGCACACGAATATTAAATCCCTAAATATAATTACATATTTAGGATCTCTGAATGTGCTAGCCACAACAGCCTACTAGAAGGAAATTCTCCAGATTACAGGGATAGACAGATAAAGATCATTAAACCATGGG
This sequence comes from Orycteropus afer afer, assembly GCF_000298275.1. Lineage (NCBI taxonomy): Eukaryota > Metazoa > Chordata > Mammalia > Tubulidentata > Orycteropodidae > Orycteropus > Orycteropus afer. The sequence goes on from NW_006921613.1 coordinate 5,600,978, forward strand.
CTAGGTAAAAATCAAACTGGAGGTTTGTTCTAATTTTCCCTTCGTTCTCTACCACTATTTTGGAAGTTATTGGTAGGGTGACTTGTATTATGATCTACTCCTTAATATATAGGAGCTCTGGTAGCATAGTGCCTAAGGCACTTGACTGCTAACCAGAAGGCTGACAGTTCAAACCCACCAGCCACTCCTCGGGAGGAAGGTTGAGCAATCTACTTCCATAGTGATACTGCCTTGGAAACCTAAGGATGGGTTGCTATGAGTTGGGTCCGACTCTACGGCACATAACAGCAACAACAACCATTAACATATCTGTGTTCTCTTGTTAGCCAAACAGACTATCCCTGACTAATGAAAGTCACTCAGGATTTGTCAACTACCTGCATCCATATTTAATGACAGGAGTCTGGTTACTCAGGAGCTGTTGGCTTTAGAAATGAAAAGGTCAACGTAAGCTAAAAAAAAAAAAAAAAAAAAAAAACAAACCCACTGTCATCGACTTGCTTCTGACTCATAGTGACCCTATGAGGATGAGGATGACTTGAAGCATTTACTGATGAAGATTAAAGACTACAGTCTGCAGTATGGATTACACCTCAATATAAAGGAAACAAAAATCCTCACAACTGGACCAATAAGCAGCATCACCATAAATGGAGAAAAGATTGAAGTTGTCAAAGACTTCATATTGCTTAATTCTACAATCAACCCCAGTGCAAGCAGCAGTCAAGGCATCAAATGATGTATTGCATTGGGCAAATCTGCTGCAAGAGACCTCTTTCGAGTGCTGAAGAGCAAAGACAACTCTTTGAAGACTAAGATATGCTTAACCCAAGCCATGGTATTTTCTGTTGCCTCATGCATGTGAGAGGTGGACAGTGAATAAGGAAGGCCGAATAAGAGTTGATACTTTTGAGTTGTGGTGTTGGCGAACAATGCTGAAAGTACCATGGGCTGCTAAAAGAACTAACAAATCTGTCCTGGACAAAGTGCAGCCAGAATGCTTCTTGGAAGTGAGAATGGCCAGATATTGTTTCACCTACTTTGGTCATGTTGTCAGAAAGGACCATTCTCTGGAGAAGTTTGTCAAGCTTGGTAAAGTAAAGGGTCAGCGAAAAAGGAGAAGGCCCTCAATGAGATGGATTGACACAGTGGCTGCATTGATGGGGTCAGGTATAGTAGGGATTGTGGGGCTGGCACTGGACTGGGCAGTGTTTCGTTCTGTTGTATGTAAGGTCACTATGCATCAAAGATGACTTGACGGCACATAACAACAGTGACCCACAGGACAGAGTAAAACTGCCCCATAGGGTTTCCAAGGCTGTAAATCTTTATGGAGCCAGATCGCCTCATCTTTCTCCTGTGGTGAATTAGAACCACAGAACTTTTGATTAGCAGCCCAGTGTTTTAACCACGGCATGACCAGAACTACTTGACTTAAGCTAATGGGAGAAAAAATGTAGCACAGGCAGTTTCTCAAGAAAACATTTACAAAAACGAGTAGTAATGTGGTAAATAATCTCTGAGACTTACAATTTACAAGTTCTTGAAAGTTCTGAAAAGGAGTTTTTATTTATGGCATTTTAAATAAGACCCCTGGTTTGTAAATAAATTTTTATTTTTCATAATGAGTTTCTAGGTCTTACAGGAACTGGTTTTTCAGAAGTCCACTTCCCTTAGGACAGAGGTGGCACCTCCTTAGGTTCAAGAGTTAGCTGAGCCTGTCTGAGGAATCATTGCCTTAGTCTTAGGAAAGTGAAAATGCTTTGTGGACCACATGAAAATTGCCTCCTTGTCACTGCCCACTGAAGTTATTGAGGTCCAGTTTGTCTGGAGATTCCACGATGATTGTTTAACAAAGATACAGGAAACACTTGTGGAGTGCAGTTTGACTGGGTAGGTGGAGAATTGACATGTCTCATCTCAGTTTATTAAAAATCTAAATGATAGGGACATAAAAAAGAAATTTAGCTCTGATGTAATAAATCTGTAGGACTCAGTTGTAATCTTTACATTAGACTTAGATTCTTAAAATAATTTTGTTTTTAAGGTTAAACATTTCCTTTATGCTTGTTTGGCTTGCCTATAGATTGTTTTTCAGGATTTTGTAAGCTAACTATCATAGACTAGGATGAAATATAAATTCTCAATGAGTGAGGGTTAAATTAATAATTTTAAAATATATCTAAACCGAAAAAACAAAACAAACTCATTGCTATCCAGTTTATTCCAACTCAAAGCAACCCCCGCTGGGTTTCCAAGGTTGTAACTCTTTATGGAAGCAGACTGCCTCGTCTTTCTTAGCTAACCTTTTGGTTAGCAACCAAATACCTTAACCACGATACCACCAGAGCGCCTTTAAAAAAAGAAAAAGAAAAAATGTGTGAAATAATTGGAGTAGTGCTTCTATACATGATTCCAGCTTGAAAATTGCTCCAACTGTGTGGCATTTAAGGTTATATAAATCTGAAATTGCATGGATTGTGTTTATTTTTAATGTAGTCTGTATGTAGATCAATGGAGTCTTAGCCAGAGTGCTGATACTGCTTCTGTGAATGCTTTTTGCTTCATTCAACTTAATCTCTTAAGTAGCCTGTTGTCCTTTGGTTTTTATTCTTCACCTCCATAGCACAGTGACATCAGATGCAGCTGGAGCTTAATGCAGAAGGGTCATGTTAATTAATTCTGGTGAAACAAAACTGCCTCAAATAATTAATGGAATAGCAGTCTCGTGAAAAGATCTTAGAGAGTTTTTTTTTTTTTCCCACTTTTTTTTTTTTACTCCCCAAGAGACTAGAGAAGGAAAATGAACAGATTGTTCACTTAAGAACAGCTTTAAACTATTGATCCATCTTACTGTCCACATTGATGGTTTTGATTTCAAAATGAATCATTCAGGACATGGAGTGATTCTCTCTTATTTCCTCTTGAAGTATTTCATTTGCCTTTGGTGGCATAGTTTTCAAGAGAGTAGTAAATAAACTTTGGCTTATCAGAACCTCAAAATGGCTTATTTTTTAATTGTTTTTTTCACAGCTATGATATTTTAGTTTAAATACAGTTGGCCAAGGAAACCAACATTTCTGTGTATCAGTAGGTTGGCAAATACTAGGTTATGTTGCCTAATTTGGGGGAGGGGAAAGGGAGAAGAGGCTAGGATGTTCCCTCACTATTTTCTTCATCCAGTTTTGCTCTCTATCAATTGTTCTTGCTATCATAGGGCTCCATTTTTAATAATTACTTGGAGTTCTAAACAGTTGTAAAAAATGGGATATTGGACAGAGATAGCCAGAGTTAAGGAAAATCAGGTGGAGAGATATAGGAAGTTCCTTCTTCATATGTGATGATCATATTGATTTTCCAACCTGACATTCTTATTATCAGTGGAAGCTTCTGTATTGTGACTTAACCTTTGAAGATACTGTCTTTAAGCAAACTAGACAGGAGTTTAATCTACTTTTAATTTTAATAGTAGCTACAAAGACAATAGGAGGAAATTAACATACAACATATGGTTTGTAATTTTTTGGCAGATAAAAAGATATGGATTTCATTGTGTTGTTGAAAAATTACTCAGAATTTTATATGTGTTTAGGAGCTCAGTGTCTGGAAGCAGCATAATAAAGATGTAAAGAAAAAGTGAGATAAATGAAAGAAAACATATAATGTAAAAAAAAAAATAAAAAAAACGGAAGAAAGGACAGTTTGCGACTGGGAAATTAGGGCATAGTTACCCAAATGTGTGTTATTACATATGCTTTTAGCCAGTAGAGTTAGTAGCTGGGAGAGGAAGACAGCTCAGCTCGGTAACTCGGAATTTATGATACGTCTACAAATAATACTGGCTTGTTAGCTACAGAAGTAGCAAACACAGTAATGAACAGGCAGAATTAAAACAGGACTAATACAAATGTGTGGTTATATTTGTACTTTTGTTGTGTACATTGTCTTTGTGTTGTAATTTTTATTTAAGCATCTCTTCAACGAGCTCCAGTATCTGTTTGGATTACCTGACTCTAGGTTTTTGAATAGATGTGACTGAAACAGCTTTGCCACTTTATATTTGTGTGAACCTCATATATTGTGGAAAGAAAGTAGAGGAAAACTATTTAAAATTAATAAATAAGAGCTAAACTCTATGAATCTGGATGATTAAATAATAAATACATAAAATGGCTAGAAAATACATTGAACAAATAAAATAACAGCAGAAATGTGATATGGTTAAAAGCATGATCTCTAGAGTAGGTTGAGCTTGCAACGTGACTATACTTACCCTATAGGGCAGCTGAGAGATTGGAGATATGTTTGTAAAATACTTAGCCTCATTCTTGGCACATTGTAAACAGAACCATTAATATTAACTATTAACTAGTATTATTAAAGGAGCTCTGGTAGCATAGTGCCTGAGGCAATTGACTGCTAACCAGAAGGCTGGCGGTTCAAACCCACCAGCCACTCCTCCCACTCCTCGGAAGGAAGGTTGGGCAATCTGCTTCCCTAGTGATACTGCCTCGGCAACCCAAAGGAGGGGTCGCTATGAGTCGCGTCCGATTCGACGGCACATAACTACAACAACAACAATAACAGTATTATTAGTTTGTCTGTTTGAAATAAGTCATAAAGATTCATTTCCTTAAAAAGAAATCATAACCCTAGATATATCGCTAGTTATCATATTTATACTCTTAAAGCTTCTGGAAGGTTTCATTCAGGACATGAGTTATATGCATTAATACAATTTTACCTTCATTCTAGATAGAGTTTGGCTAGGCATATTCTTTCAGTTATAATCTCTCTGCAGCTCAGCATTGTCAGCCCTGACATAGCTATAGCTTTCATTCCAGTCCCTTGGGAAACTGTATTCTAAACCAGGGCTCTTAAAGGTCCTGTACCTAGTTATAATTAACTAGCATTTTATACATAATATACATGTGAGTCAGAAACTGTTGGTTGGATCCCAAAAACTAATCCCAACCCCTTTTCCCTTGCCCATATTGAGGTTCAAAAGACAAATATTCCGTTTTATTACTTCCCACGCAGCTAGGGAAGTTGTGACTCATTTCTAGCTAATGCAATATAACAGGAAAATCTTCTGGAGAGCCTCTGCTGGGCAAAAACAATTGCTTCTCTGGTAAAAAGGAACAAAAGTAAGAAGACAACTTGGATGTATATCCTCATTTCCCTTCTTCTATTCTTATGTGTGGAGCTCTGGTAGCATAGTGCCTAAGGCATTTGATTGCTAACCAGAAGGTTGGCGGTTCAAACCCACCAGCCACTCTTTGGAAAGAAGGTTGGCAATCTACTTCTGTAGAGATACTGCCTCGGAAACCCAAGGAGGGGTCGCTATGAGTGGCGTCCGACTTGATGGCACGTAACAACAACAACAACAACATTCTTATGTGTAGATTATGATGTAAATGGTTGTGGCAGCAGTGTTATAATCATTAAGCAACAGCCTGAAAATGAAACGGTAACAAACTCAGGTGGTGGAGCAAAAAGATAAGAGTCTAGGTTCCTTAATGACATTATTGAACTTCCAGGACAACTCTGAAACAACCTGCCTCTGGACTCTTCTGTTCAATACAAAAAGTCCTAATAGTTCAGGCTACTTTAGTCGGACTCTTCTGTTCTTTCTTTCTTTTTTTTTTTTTTTTTA
>NW_006921613.1:5608818-5642307 GCF_000298275.1 Orycteropus afer afer
ATTCTATTCCATTGGTCTATGTATCTGTCATTGAACCAGTACCAGGCAGTTTTGACTACTGTGGCTGGACTCTTCTGTTCTTGTTGCTGGAAGTATTCTTAAATAAAACAAGATGTGGCAGGCTTAAAGTGAATAAATTTAATATAAAATTGACTTGCCAATTTATACAGTGTTATTTATGCACAAAATAAATACAAACAACATACAAGTAATATGACATAAGCCACTAGCTAAAAGTTGAATTCTAGTCATGCTTTTAACTTTACAAAACATGGACAGTAATATCAAGTAATCCAGTTTTAGTAATAGTTTCTAGATTCTCTGGTTACCTCCTGAACCTTTTTCCATTTATTTATTTATTTGGTAAGGGAGATGTTTAACATCTTTGCTTTTATCAGACTTAGAAACAGCTAATCATGGCAGAGGCAGTGACTGAAGTTTCAATAATAAGGGGAAAGCTAGATTTGAGTGACAATGAATGGATGGAAGACATCAATTATAAAGTGCCTATGTAACAGCCAGGAGCTCTGGTAGCACAGTGCCTAAGGAACTTGGCTGCTCACCAGAAGGCTGGCGGTTCAAACCCACCAGCCACTCCTTGGAAGGAAGGTTGGGCAATCCTACTTCTATAGTGATACTGCCTCGGAAACCCAAGGAGGGGTCGCTATGAGTTGGGGCCGACTCGACGGCAAACAACAACAACATGTAACAGCCATATCAGTCTTAACAGCCAGGGTTTTTCCTAGGATGTTCTGAGATTATGGTAGTTGTGAATTGTTTAACGTGGCCCTTCTAGCCATTATCCTCCATTTTGTGATGCATTGTAAATCCTATTATCCATGCCTGTTTAGTGTGGTGTGGTAGTTAAGCCCATCAACTTGGCTGGGCAGCTGGTAATATCGTTCCCTATAAAGACAGGCAGTCGGCTCTGTCGTGGGATTTGCTATGAGCAATTGAGTAGCAGCTGATTGCTAAAGCCATCCACTTGGGCTATTTCTTTTATCACAGCACAGGTGGGATATATCTTGAGTTTTACCTTGCTGGGAGGTATAACTCAAATCACCACCCTTAGCTTCCTTGAGGGTATGCCTATGAATCTTCTGCGAAGGTTTACCTTCCTCTTGCTCCGCTTCTGCATTTTTGCTCATTGTTATCTCACCCCTGGATATTGGACAGCAGCCGTCATCTGATGTGCTGATTGAGGTTCATCAACCCTGAGAATTGGGAGGATCCTCCAGACCTACTTACAGAACTAGGACTTGCCAGCCTGCCAGCCTTCTGGCCTCCATCATGACTATGTGAGATAATTGCTTGGGTGTCTGTGAGTTCTGTGAGGTGTTACAGGGAAATACAGAAGCTCTGGTAGCGTAGTGCCTAAGGCACTTGACTGCTAACCAGAAGGCTGGTGGTTCAAACCCTCCAGCCACTCCTCGGAAGGAAGGTTGAGCAATCTACTTCCATAGTGATACTGCCTCGGGAACCCAAGGAGGGGTCGCTATGAGTCGGGTCTGACTCGACGGCACATAACAACAACAAGATAGAGGAGATTACCGAGAGGAGGAGGAGGAGTTAATGTCTGAAATGATGGAGTGGCATGTTAGTTTGGACATTTGGGAGATCTTTAACCGCTTCATGGGTACTGGCCTTGTGCTGATCTTTCTAAGAGAAATTGTTCAAGCTGTAGTTTTGTGTTCTTGAATTTCAAGGGAGGAAAAAGAGAAGATATTAAAAAGAAGGAAAAAGAACAACTGTAGCTATTAAAGGCGTAGAAAAATTGCTCCCAGGTATTGAAAGCTCTTTCAACTTAGGGATTCATAACCATTTGATTTCCCCACTCTATATGGAGTTCTCAAGCTGAAAGAACTTAAGAAAAAATTCAAGCTTCAAGTTGCAATATGGAACGATTCAGTGGGGAAAATATTGAATGATACAAGAAACATCAAAAGAAGATGGAAGGAATACACAGAGTCATTGTTCCAAAAAGAATTGGTCAATGTTCTTCCATTTCAGAAGGTGGCATATGATCAAGAACTGATGGTACTGAAGCAAGAAGTCGAAGCTTCACTGAAGGAACTGGCGAAAAACAAGGCTCCAGGAACTGACGGAATACCCATTGAGATGTTTCAACAAACAGATGCCATGCTGGAGGCATTTACTTGTCTAGGCCAAGAAATTTGGAAGACAGTTACCTGGCCAACTGATTGGAAGAGATCCATGTTTGTACCCATTCGAAAGTAAGGTGATCCCACAGAATGTGGAAGTTATTGAACAATATCATTAATATCACATGCAAGTAAAATCTTTTTTTTTAAATGCATTTTATTGAAATATAATATATGTACAGTGAAAAACACAAAACTAAAGTGACATGGGTCAATGCATTTTTTTTTCTGCAGTGTTCCCTCCCCTCCTCTCCCACCCCTGGCAACCAACAAAGAAAGTTTCCCTCCATATATAAAATTTCCTTGACCATCCACAACAACAAACTAATACTATATTTGTCCTTCTGTGATTGACTTATTTCACTCAGCATAATGTCCTCCAAGTTCATCCATATTATATGGTGTTTTGCAGACTCTATATTATTCTTTAGTGCTGCATAGCATTCCAATATGTGTATGTACCATAGTTTGGTCATCCACTCTTCTGCTGATGGGCACGTAGGTTGGTTCCATTGTTTTGCTATTGTAAATAGTGCTGTGATGAACTTGAGCATGAATGTATCTGTTCCTGTCCTGGCTCTCACCTCTCTAGGATATATACCTAGTAATGGGATTGCTGGGTCAAATGGTATCTCCAATTGTAACTTTCTAAGGAATCACCATATTACTTTCCACAGTGGTTGTGTCACTTCACAATCACACAAGCAGTGTATGAGAGTCCCAATCTCTCCACAATCCCACCAGCATTTGTTGTTTTCTGTCTCATTGACCCTTGCCATCAGTGCTGGGGTGGGATGGTATATATCTCATTGTTGTTTTGATTTACATCACTCTGATGGCCAATGATTGTGAGCATTTATTCATATATTAGATGACCACCTGAATATCCTCCTTGGTGAAGTGTCTATTCATGTCTTCTGCCTATTTTTCAATTGAATTGTTAATTCCTTTGGTGTTGAGACGTTGGAGTTTTCCATCAATCTCTGAGATAAGCCCCTTGCCAGATATGTAATTATCAGCAGATATGAATTTGTTGCTGTCATTTTTGTCATGTGCTTTCTCATTGTGTTGATATAATTTTCTATGCTGGGCTTGTTTTGTTTGTGAATCATGTTATCACTTCCTTCATTGCTATTCTTTTAGTATTTGCTGAATATTTATGTTGGTCCTCTTTTTTATTTTGATGTGAGGGTTTATCATTTTTCTTTGAGGTTACCCTGTGATTTATAGTTTTCTTCCCAAGTTCAGAACAGCCCATTCTATCTTGTAGTTGTCTTGACTTCCCTACCATCTAGAAGTTCTGTAATGACACACATTTTTTCCCCTCTTTTTGGTTTGTAGTTGTCTTCATTTGTCAGTTGATGTCTCTGGTTCCCTGTTTACAATCTTGTAGGCTTATTTACTTTGGTTACTTCCATAGCTGGGTTGGTTTCTTCATTATATCATCATGTGTGTTAATGGTCAGTTGTTGGCTGTTGTTGCTTCTCTGTCCAAAGGGCTCCCTTTGGCATCTCTTGTAAGGTTGGTCTGGTTTTAACAAATTCCCTTAATTTCTGCTTATCTGGAAATGTCCTAATTTCACCATCATATTTGAGGAACAGTTTTGCTGGGTACATAATTCTTGGTTGGAAATTTTTCTCTTTCAGTGTTTTATATATACCATTCCACTGTCTTCTTACCTGCATGGTTTCTGTCAAGAAATCTGAGCTTAGTCTTATTGGTTGCCCCTTGTAGGTAACTTTTGGTTTTTCACATGCTGCTCTCATGATTCTTTCTTTGTCTTTGGTTTTGGTGAGTTTGATGATGATATATCTGGGTGATTTTCTTTTGGGGTCTATCCTGTTTGGGGTTCATTGGACTTCCTGAATGGATATATTCTCTTCTTTCATCATATCAGGAAAGTTCTCCTCCAACAAATCTTGGACAATTTTCACAGTGGTTTCATTTTTCTCTTCCTGTTCTGGAATTCCAGTGACACGTAAGTTTTTCCTTTTGATGGTATCCCACATGAACCTTAGGCTTTCTTCATTTTGCTTTGATCTTTTTTCTGATTGATCCCTTTCCAAAGAAGCATTCAGGTATTTGTCTTCAATCTCATTAATTCTGTCTTCCATTGCATCATTTCTACTCTTTTGCCCTTTCAATGTGATACCTATTTCTGACAATTTAGTATTAATCTTCTGAATTTCTATCTGTAGATATAGAATCATTTCTAATTTTTCATTTATTTTATCATTTTGTTCTTGTATTTTCTTCCAAAATTCTTCTAGAGTTTTGTCTGTTTTCCTTGGTCTGTCTCTCAGTCCTTTGAAGATACCTAAATATAGTTCTTTGGAATTCCTTATCAGGGAGTTCCAATGCTGCTTCTTCCTCAGAGATGTGTTTTGGGTCTGTATCCTGGTCCCTTGTTTCTCCTGCTTTATCTTCCTTCTTTGTGTGGACTGTGATACTCTGTTGTCTCCGAGGCATTGTGGCATTTTTGTGTTTATATTTAACTGGTGATTATATGTTGGAGTAACTTGCCCACAATTTTTGTTTTCTTTTTTTTTTTTTTTTGTATGTTATCTATACAGGCAGGGTACTGTGCTGTGCTCCTGTATTCACTAGTTGACAGCACTTATACACTCACCACCTGTCTCCTTTCCTGTTGTCAGCCTCTTGTATGTCCTTGCCAACCCTGGCAAACAGAGCCTGTTCTTAAATCCCCGGAATCCAAATGAGAATGCTATCACTTTAAAATCCAAAATGGTTGCCCCTTGTAAACATTCAAAATGATTGCGCCCTCAGTCACTTTAAATATCCAAATTGGCCACTGCTTGTAAACATTCAAAATGGCTGTGTCCTCGGTCACTTTAAATATCCAAAATGGCTGCACCCTCGGTCACTTTAAATATCCAAAATGGCCGCACTCTCGGTTACTTAAAATATCCAAAATGAATGCCACGTGTAAACAATCAAAATGGCTGTGGCCTCTGGACAGCAGAAAGTCCACAGCTCAGGTTGTCTCCCTCCTTGCTGTTTCCCTTCCTAGTCATAGGCCACCAGAGCAGTTGTCCCTGTAGCCCTTGGTGACTGGGACTGATCTTTAGGTCAATTCTTTGGTCCCAACACTACTTGGAAATATTGAGACTGTTGGTCTTGTCAGACTAGCTGACAGTCCGCAGCTCTGACCATCTCTGTACTCACTGTTTTTGTTCATGTTTTTCCAGTAGTTGGTGCCTAATCCACCTCTGTATAGTTCCTTTCAAAGCTCAGGGTTCCGGGATTATCTTCTGTGTCTCTTTCAATTGGTTTTTCTTTCTTTTGTTGAAGAGGGTCTATGTTGCTTGTCTGCCTATTCCTCCATCTTACCGGAAGTTCGAGTGTTATACAAGAAATTTCAAATGAGAAAAAACATGTAAGTAAAATCTTGCTGAAAATAATTCAAAAATAGTTGTAGTAGTATATGGACAGGGAACTTCCAGAAATGCAAGCTGGATTCAGAAGAGGACATGGAACAAAGCATATCATTGCTGATGTCAGATAGATCTTGGCTGAAAGCAAAGAATACCAAAAAGATGCTTACTTGTGTTCTATTGACTATGCAAAAGCATTCAATTGTGTGGGTCATAACAAATTATGGATATTATTGAGAATAATGGGAATTCTAGAACACTTAATTGTGCTCCTTAAGAACCTGTACACAAACCAGGAGTCTGTCATTCAAACAGAACAAGGGGATACTACCTGGTTTAAAATCAGGAAGGGAGTGCGTCAGGGTTGTATCCTTTCACCATACTTCTTCAGTCTGTATGTTGAGCAAATAATTGTAGAAGCTGGACTATATGAAGATGAAATGTGGCATCAGGATTGGAGGAAGACTTATTAATAACCTGTGATATGCAGATGATACAACCTTGCTTGCTGTGGAAGTGAAGATGACTTGAAGCATTTACTGATTAAGATTAAAGACTACAGTCTGCAGTATGGATTATACCTCAACAACAACAAAAAAAAAAGAAAATCCTCACAACTGGACCAATAAGCAGCATCATGATATATGGAGAAAAGATTGAAGTTGTCAAAGATTTCGTATTACTTAGTTCCATAATCAACAGCAATGGAAGTAGCAGTCAAGACATCAGATGACATATTGCACTGGGCAAATCTGCTGCAAAGGACCTCTTTCAAGTGCTGAAGAGCAAAGATATCTCTTTGAAGACTAAGGGGTACATAACCCAAGCCATGGTATTTTCAGTAGCCTCATGTGCATGTGAAAGGTGGACAATGAATAAGGAAGACTGAAGAGGAGTTGATGGTTTTGAGTTGTGGTGCTGGCAAAGAATACTGAAAGTGCCATGGACTGCCAGAAGAATTGACAAATCTGCCCTGGAAGAAGTGCAGCTAGAATGCTCCTTGGAAGTTAGGATGGTCAGACTTCATCTCACGTACTTTGTTCTTGTCAGAAGGGACCATTCCCTGGAGATTGATATCATATTTGGTAAAATGGAGGGTCAGTGAAAAAGAGGAAGGCCCTCGACAAGTTGAATTGACACAGTGGCTGTAAAAACGGGCTCAAGTATAGCAAGGATTGTGAGGCTTGAACAGGACTGGGCAGTGCTTCATTCTGTTGTACATAGAGTTGCTGTGAGTCAGAGCTGACTCGATGGCACCTAACAACAACAACAACATACGAGGTTTAGGGCAAAGCCACACCAACTACAAGTTTAACTCAATTCTATTAAATTTTAGGTTAGCAAATAGTGTTAAGGTCTTTGGTAAATTTGCCCATTGGGTATGAAAATTTAAACTAGGGGTAGGCAAGGAAGGGAATAGAGGTCAGAATATGCAAAAGACTCATTTTGAAGAAAAAAAAAATAGTAAGAAAATTTAACCATATCATGAGATGAACAGGATAGTAACATTTTCTACTGAGGAATTGCTCTTACTTGAAGTTCATCATTTGCTGAGACTCGCAAGGCAATGCCCCTTTTGCATCTTTTAAAAATTAATTATAAAATAAAACACTCATTCTCTGTATCACTCAAGAAATGAACCAAAATATTGTTTACCAAATAACACAATGAGAGAATTATACTGTAAATGGAGGCTGACACATGCAAACTCCTGTACATGTTCATCTGCCTTTTACATTGATTCTGAAGGTTGATGGCCCCTCTGTTTTCTCACTCACAGTTTTGAGAATGGCTAGCCTTACTGAGCAGGCATTTCTATAGATGCACCATGGTCAGAAGATGCATTATTTCTGGTTCACAGATAGAAGGAGAATTTGTAAATGCACCACAGGCAGACAGGGGAGGGCTGCAAATGCAGCACAATTAGAGAGTTAGATATTATGTACAAGTGATACTTAATATTAAGTCCTAGGCTCCACTTTCCATTTCTCCTAACTCTCCATTGTTCGGTGTTAGATCTGAAATGCTTTCAATCTTATTAGAATTCATCTTGTCTTTTGTGAATTTTTTAAAACTTTATTTTAGTTTACATATGTAAATACTATCCTGAATGCTGTTAAAAAACCATAATTAACAATATTTCATATTGATCTGGATAGACATCCAAAATATACTGTTAAGTATAAAAAAGCAAAATGCAATAAGTATGTGTGTATGTGTGCATTTGTGTATGCCTACTTTTGGACAGAGTTTATACTAAACTGTTTAGATTGTTAAAAACATTTATTTCTAGGGTGTGAGGTTATGGGACTCTTTCATATTCTAATTTATCCATTTTGACAATATTTGGATTTTTATATTCAGCATACACTTACAATCAGAAAAAACAAATTTTTTTTAAGTAGCATAAACAAAAAATGTTTCAAAGAAACTTTTTAGTAAAAAAGTTTGTTGACTATGTGATTATGCATATGTGTATGTATAGTATATACTATAATATTTTATATATTATATAATACAAAGCATTGTTTGATGCTTTCAGAACTGATATGCCTTATTCTTGACTCCTTTTTGGTGTTGGGATTAGCATCTTGAATTAGGCATGACTTAAAACATTTTGCTATCAGGGGAGAGAAAGGGATGGCTGCTTATATAGTTTGATTTGGAGGGTCCTCAGGCTACAAATAAAAAATTATCCATCAGTGTCTCAGAATCTTCTCTTCTAAAACTTTTCTATGCATCCTCTTTTCAAGTTGTTATTCTCAGAGCATAAATATCTTCAGTGTCTTCTGGTGAACTAGAATCTGTTGTTTCTTCAATGAGATTGAGATAGGGAAGACACACCTGGGAATTAAGAATGGGGAAGCATTACTTCACAAGTGAAAAGGAAGAGAAAGGAGGAAATAACAATTTTGGGTCACTGAAAACAATTTCATTTATAGCACAAGTTTGCCTTGCTTTGGCCCTTCCCCACAAAACCTAGAATCCAATAGTATGGCTAGTGTTTTTTAAAATCTCAGGTGATACTTTGCCTTCAATATGCTTTATAGAATTCCAGATGACGTTCCTGGGCCACAAGAAATTTATAGAGATTCATCAAATCCTTATAAATGCTTTTCCATTAGGAGATAATGTGGGTGATATTTAAGTAATGATCTTGGTATAGAAACCAAAACCAAAACCAAAAACCAAAACAAAACAAAAAACCAGTTGCCATGGAGCCTGTTAGGTCTTTATTACAGCTCAGCTTATCCCTCTGCCCAGTCATGCTTCCTTAAGTGTTCTTCCTATAGATGTTGATCCCAAGAGCACTCCCTAATGTATTGCCTGTACGCTATTCTCCATCTCAGAGTATGCTTTCTGGGGAACTCAAATTGTGATGATCCTTTTCTATCTTTTTCTTTTTGTGTTTCAGAGTTGAGATTTTCATATACACACACACACATATATACACACATACATACATATATTTAGAGAGAGAGAGAGATCTGGTTGTACATTGGGCAGCTAATCAGAAGGTTGGTGGTTAGAACCCACCGGCCACTCCACAGGAGAAAGATGGGGCAGTCTGCTTCCATAAATATTTACTGCCTTGGAAATCCTATAAGGTAGTTGGGCTCTGTGCTACAGGGTCACTGTGAGTTGGAATTGACTTGATGGCAGTGGGTTTGGTTATATGTGTGTGTGTGTGTGTGTGTAGTTTTTTGTTGTTGTTAGCTACAGTCAAGTCAGCCCCTGACACGTGGAAACCCCACGCACAACAGGATTGGATTGTTGTGATCCATAGGGTTTTCACTGGCTGATTTTTCAGAAGTAGATTTAGTTTTGCCTTAATTTGGAAACTCTACTGAAACCTGTTCAGCATCATAGCAACATGCAAGCCCCCTGACAAATGAGTGGTGGCTGAATTTGAAGTACATTGCTCAGGAATAGCATCTAGGTCTCCTGCATGGACGGTGAGAATTCTACTACTGGATTGCCAAGACCTATATATATATCAACCACTTCTCTGTCCGTTTGTCATACTGTGGTGGCTTACATGTTGTTGTGAGGCTGGAGGCTATGTCACCAGTACTTCACATACCAACAGGGTCAGCCATGGTAAATAGGTTCAGCTGAGCTTCCAGACTAAGACAGACTTGGAAGAAGGAAGAGACTATCTATTTCTCCAGGAATTGGCCATTAAAAATCTTATGAATAGCAGTGAAGCACTGTCTTGATATATTACTGGAAAACTTTATGAATAGCACTGAAACATTGTCCGATATAGTGCCAGAAGATGAGCCCCTCAGGTCAGAAGGCACTCAAAATACAACTGGGGAAGAGCTACCTCCTCAAAGTAGAGTCAACCTTAATGACATGGATGGAGTAAAGCTTTTGGAGACTTCATTTGCTGATGTGGCACAACTCAAAATGGTAAGAAACAACTGCAGACATCCATTAATGTTAGGACATGGAATGTACATACAAACTATAAATCTAGAAAAGTTGAAAGTTAACAAAACTGAAATGGAATGCATAAAGGTCAATGTCCTAGGCATTAGTGAGCTCAAATGGACTGGTTTTGGCCATTTTGAATCAGACAACCATATGATCTACTATGCCAGGAGTGACAAGTAGAAGAGGAATGGCGTGTCATTTGTTGTCACAAAAAATGTTTCAAGATCTATCCTGAAGTTCAGTGCTGCCAGTGATATAGTATAATATCCATATGCCCACAAGGAAGACCAGTTAATGCTACATTTATTCAAATTTATGCACCAACCACCAAAGCCAAAGATGAGAAAATTGGAGATTTTTACCACTTCTTCAGTCTGAAATTGATCAGACATGCAATCAAGTTGTATTGATTATTACTGGTGATTGGAATGCAAAAGCTGGAAACAAAAAAGAATCATTGGTAGTTGGAAGATATGCCCTTGCTGATAGAAATGACACCAGAGATCACATGATAGAATATTGCAAGACCAACGACTTATTCATTGTAAATATATGTTTTTTTTCAACAACATAAATGGTGGCTGTACATGTGTACTTTGCCAGATGGAATACACAGGAATCAGATCGGCTACATCTGTGGAAAGAGGCAATGGAAAAGCTCAATATCTTTAGCGAAAAGAAGGCCAGGAGCTGTGGAACAGACCATTAGCGGCTCATATGCAAGTTCAAGTTAAAGCTGAAGACAATTAAAAGAAGTACACATGAGCCAAAATATGACCTTGATTACATCCCACTTGAATTCAGAGACCATCTGAAGAATAGATTTG
Source organism: Orycteropus afer afer (assembly GCF_000298275.1). Classification (NCBI taxonomy): domain Eukaryota; kingdom Metazoa; phylum Chordata; class Mammalia; order Tubulidentata; family Orycteropodidae; genus Orycteropus; species Orycteropus afer. Next base: position 5,619,643 of record NW_006921613.1, read on the forward strand.
ACGCATTGAATACCAGTGACCAAAAACCAGATGAATTGTGAGATGACATCAAGAACATCATCCGTGAAGAAAGCAAAAGCTCCTTAAAAAGACAGGAGAGGAATAAAAAGCCAAATTGGATGTCAGAAGAGACTCTAAATCTTGCTTTTCAACAGAGTGTAGCTAAAGCAAATAGAAGAAATAACAAGATAAAAGAACTGAGTAGAAGATTTCAGTTTCAAAGAGCAGTTTAAGAAGACAGAGTCAGTTATTATACTGAAATGTGCAAAGACCTGGAGTTAGAAAACCAAAAGGCAAGAAAATGTTTGGCATTTTTCACATTGAAAGAACTGAAGAGAAAATCCAAGTCTTGAGATGAAATGGAAAGATTTTATGGACAAAATATTGAATGTTGCAGGAAATATCAAAAGACGGTGGAAGGAATACATAGAGCCACTGTAGCAAAAAGAATTGGTCCATAAGAATCTATTTCAGGAGGTGGCATATGATTAAGAACCAATAGTATTATTGAAGGAAGAAGTTGAAGCTGCAGTGAAGGAATTGGTGAAAAACAAGGCTGCAGGAATTGACAGAATACCCATTGAGATGTTTCAAGAAATGAATGCTGCGCTCAAGGCAGTTGTCTAATGCCAAGAAACTTGGAAGACTGCCACCTGGCCAACTGACTGGAAGAGATCCATATTTATGCTTATTCCAAAGAAAGGCCATCCTACGTAATGTGGAAATTATCTAACAATATCATTAATATCACAAGCAAGTAATATTTTGCTGAAGATAATTAAAAAATAATTGCAGCAGTATATTGACCAGCAACTTCCAGAAATGCAAGCTGGATTCAGAAGAGGACGTGGAACTAAGGATATCATTGCTGATGTCAGAAGGATCTTGGCTGAAGGAAAGAATACAGAAAGATGTTTACTTGTGTTTTATTGACTGTGCAAAGGCATTTGATTGTGTGGATCATAACAAATTATGGATAACATTGAGAAGAATGGGAATTCCAAAACACTTAAGTGTACTCATAAGGAACCTGTACATAGACCAGGAGGCTGTCATTTAAACAACACAAAGGGATACTGCATGGTTTAAAATCAGGAAGGGAGTGCATCAGGATTATATCTTTTCACCATACTTTTTCAGTCTGTGTGCTAAGTAAATAATCCGAGAAGCTGGCCTATACAGAGAAGAATGTGGCATCAGGATTGGAGGAAGACTCATTAACAACCTGTGATTTGCAGATGACACAACCTTGCTTGCTGAAAGTGAAGATGACTTGAAGCACTTATTGATGAAAATTGAAGACTTAGAGTCTTCAGTGTGGATTACATTTCAACATAAAGAAAATGAAAATCCTCGCAAGTGGACCAATAAGCAGCATCTTGATAAATGGAGAAAAGATGGATCTTGTCAGAGGTTTCATGTTACTTGGTTCCACAATCAACACCAATGGAAGTATCAGTGAAGAAATCAGATGACATACTGCACAGGGCAGATCTGTTGCAAAGGACCTCTTTAAAGTGCTGAAGAGCAAAGATGTCTCCTTGAAGACTAAACTCACTAAAACTCAATGCTGTCAAGTTGGATCCAACTCATAGTGACCCCTCCTTGGGTTTCTGAGGCAGTATCACTATGGAAGTAGATTGCCCAGTCTTCCTTTTGAGTTGTGGCTGGTGGATTTGAACCACCAGCCTAAGGTGCACCTAATCCAAGTCATGGTTTTTTCAGTAGCGTCATTTGGATATGAAAGGTGGATAATGAATAAGGAAAACAAAGAAGAGTTGGTGCTTTTGAGTTGCATGGTATTGGCAAAGAATACTGAAAGTACGATGGACTGCCAGAAGAATGAACATATCTTCTAGAAGAAGTGTAGCCAGAGTGCTCCTTGGAAGCGAGAATGGCCAGACTTTATCTTACCTGCTTTGGTCATGTTGTCAGAAGAGACCATTCCTTGGAGAAGGATATCATGCTCAGTAAAGTGGAGGGTCAGTGAAAAAGGAGAAGACCCTCAGGGAGATGAATCGACAGTGGCTGCAATGATGAGCTTAGGTGTAGTAAGGATTGTGAGGATGGCACATGACTGGGCAATGTTTTATTCTGCTGTGCATAGGGTCGCGATAAGTCAGAGCCAACTCAACAGCACCTAAGGACAATAACAACAAAATGTATATATGTATATACGCTTTTTTTGTACAGCTTTTTACCGTATTTATAACATGAGCATTTTTTGTGATTTAAAATTGTTTATTTCTTCAGATCATTGCATAGTTTTGACACAATTTAAATATTGTGCTATTCCTAGACATTCATTCCATAATTTTTATATTATAAATAGTGCTGTTTTAGACATTTGTAAATGCATTTTTATATGTTTTGAACTTTTTATGTAGACAAGATTCTAAAGATAGAGGTATTAAATATTTGTAAGGTTCTTTGTATATAATACTAAATTGAATCTAGAAATAATGTACCAACTTAATCACCCACCACCAGTATACAAGTATCCTTTCCAGAGAATCCCGTTAGTGTAACTATTATCATCTCTCTTTTCTAAAGAGAATATATTGAATATAATTTAAACTCTTCTGAGTGATAGATCATCATTATAAATGTGTCTATTAGTGCAAAATACAGTGATGCCCTCATGGTCTACTAAGATGCTGTGGGATTTTGCACATATACTTACTTACCTCAAGTAAGAATTTTTGGCGGACCCACCTCCATTTTGAAGCCATAAACTCCTGTTGCTGCTCTCTAGTTCCCCGTTCGTAACTTCATAGTTTCTCTTCTTTCATAGTGTATACTCTTTGGAGTGTCTTCTTAGATTGTAATGAATCCTCTTTAAGTGCCAGGCATTTTTCATGACTTGACGTTCTCTCTCACTTCAGCCACATGTGGCTGGACCAGAGGAGGCAATTTGTTCTAACCTGGGCCATTCAGTGTCTATTTCCTGGGACTTTTCCAGAGGAGAGAAGCTCACTCACTTTGGTTAGACCTGTAAACATGAAGCTTATTAGGAGCTGTGCAGTGGGCATCTTTTACCAGCCATGTTGCACGGAAAGCAGAAGATTCAGATATGCAGAGAGGAGTAGAAGAGAAATAGTCTTTGATTAGCTTTCCAAGTCCTGTTTCCAGTCCTTCCTGAAGCCCTATTCCTGTTCTTGGGCTCTGTGAAGGATGCCATATCTTTAAAATCTTCTTGCTAGGTTAACTCATGTTAGTTTAAATTACTTCCCAAAACCAAACTCACTGCTGTCGAGTCGATGTTGACTTGGGTTTTCAAGGCGGTATCACTACGGAAATAGATTGCCCAACCTTTCTTCTGAGGAGTGGCTGGTGGGTTTGAACTGCCATCCTTCTGGTTAGCAGTCAAATGCCTTAGGCACTACGGCACCACAACATTAATTTTCTGTCTTTATACAGAGATGAATTTGGAAACCAAATAACTGGAGTCTGAAATGAAATTTGAGGGATTTTTCTCCAACTAAAGCTTTAAGTGCATACAAGGGCTTGGTGCCTTCTTTCTTGACCACTCAAGGCCATTTTTGCTTTTTATTCTTAATTGTGTTCTGAATAGTTACATTTTAGCTACTTTGTAAAGTTAATTTTTTATAAACTTGTAAATTTAATTTCTTTGGTATTTTTTAGCTTAACTTTCATGTATGTGTGTGTGTGTGTGTATACATATATATATATATATACATCTCAAAAATAACTATTACTGGCTAACACTGTGTTTCATAAATTTCATAAGGAAACAGATTTGCCATTTGGACATTGTTGAGAAATATGGTATTGGCAACTTTTAACAGTTATGGTAAAGTCTCTACAGTATTTTATTTCTTAGATATATTTAAGTGCTCACATAGATAAACTTAGTAGAAACATAAATACTTGCCTAGGAGCTTGACATCTAACACCAAATAACAGATAACAAGAAATGACACTACCTTTTATTTAGTTAGAATGTTATCTTGGATGAACTCTGTGACTTAATACTGTAGTATATTTATAACCCACTGCTAAATGATTATGATATGTTTTACAGAGTAGATATACTTCTCCATTGTCTCTGGCAGAAAAGATCTGTTGGTTTTAGTACAGGACCAAAGAGACCTTTGGTCCTTTGTACATACGTAGATTTTATTCTGGGCCCCAGTCAGAGATTCACCTTATGTTGAGAAATGGATGACAAAGGGTGGATGGATTAGTGAAAAGCCATTTTAACTAATAAGGAATGTTTTACTTATGGTGAATCATTGATGCTTTTTGTCTGGAGATCAAGGAGGGTGTCATCAGTGATGAATGCATGTTTTCTTCACATAATTGAGTGTCTGTATTGGTGATTGGGTTGGTTTTTCCTGTGTCTTTCTTTTCTATTACAGGGTGATGTATCTTATTGTGGGATGTTAGAGCAAAGGACCAAGCGGTCATACTCATAGTATGTCCTTGGGCTTTTAGTTGTTTCCCTCACATGTATGATAAAAGCCAAAACATATTTGCATTTCAAAAAATTTGTTACTAAATACTGATTATTTGTCATTTTGGAGGAACGAATATACTTTTATCCCTGTTGACACCTGTTGTTGTTAGGTGACATTGAGTCAATTCTGACTCATGACAGTAGAACTGCCTCAGGGTTTTCTTGGTTATAATCTTTACTGATGCAGATTGCCAGGTCTTTCTTCCACAGAGCTGCCTGATGGGTTTGAACTGCCAGACTTCCAGTTTGCTGCCGAGTGCTTAACTAGTCACACCAACAGGTTTACCCTCACCTAAGTAAACCAAAATCTAATGGCATCTATAGAGTCTGTGTACCAGTGACTCAGAATACTCAGTATCTCCAGTGTTTGGAACTTCTTGTCAAGATTTCAATCATTCTGAGGCTACTGTCCTCCAGAGCATAGTAGTATTGTGCATAGCAAGTACCAGTGCTAAGGGACACATTTTTGAAACAGAAAAAAATTATGCTTCATTTTAATTAATGTGCTGTGGGAAAGAGTAGATACATATTCATTTTATAGCTTAGCTATTAGTGACTCAAAGTTTAATAAATCTGATTTGCAACACTCAATAGATCATTTAAGATCTTTTGCCAGCTATGGAATCTGTGTCTATAATCAAATCACTCTAAAATTTCTGGCTCCAAGATATAGTTTGCCTTGCACAAGGGCTACTCTTTCTCATTCTGTCTCCCATAACTTGTTAACCGACTCTCACATGTTAAGATTCAAAGCTTATTCACACATGGTCTGGGATACCCTATCTTCCCTCAGACCTTCATAGCAGCCCCAAAGGCTCTTCCAGTTCTAGCTCTCAGCCCCATAAGCCCACAGGCCCTGTTGATTTATAGCCTAACCACTATTGGTTCTGAGTTTTCTTTTGTAATTGAACAACTTTTTATTAGGGAAATATTTAAAACATATATTAATGGAAAGAACAGTACAAGTTTCCGTGTACCTGTTCCCCAGCTTCAAAATATCAATTCATGGCCAGTTTTGTGTTATACCCTTATTTGCCGCTGCCCTCCCTTATTAATATTCTTACCCACTTCTGTTATCCCATATTATTTTAAAAATATTTTATTTTACTTCTGTATTATTTTGATTGGGAGCTCTGGTAGCATAGTGGCTAAAGCATTTGACTGCTAACCAGAAGGCTGGTGGTTCAAACCCACCAGCCACTCCTCGGAAGGAAGGTTGGGCAATCCTACTTCCGTAGTGATACTGCCTCGGAAACCCAAGGAGGGGTCGCTATGAGTCGGGGCCGACTCGACGGCACATAACAACAACAACAACATTATTTTGATATTGATACCAATATCAAACATATGTCATTTCATCTGAAATATTTCAGTATACATCTGCGGAAAAAAGAGTTCAAGCAAGCCTGATTGCTATCCTTGCTTATAAGATTGGCTCTTGACTGGTGTCTGAGAACTTAGATTTGGTGAAGAGTTCTTATCATGCTAACTGATGTAAGTGGTTCACTGCACCTAAACTACGTATAAACGATATGGTTTATGTTGAACACCTCGTTCCCTTGTGAGTCTGGAATCTTGGTATGTGTTAGGCAGAAGGTGCCTACATGACCAGCTCCCCCATAGTGTATCAAGTCTCTAATGAGCTTCCCTGGTAGGCAACATTTCACACAGGCATACAACTTATTGCTGAGAGAATTGTGTCCTGTGTGACTCCACTCAGAGAGCACTCTTGGAAGCTTGCACCTGATTTCCACTAGGCTCTGCCCCAGTACCTTTTCCCTTTCCTGATTTTGCTCTGTATCCTTTTTGCAGTGATAAATCTTAGCTATGAATACAACTATATGCTGAATCCTGTGGTGTAGTGCTTACGGTATTTGATTGCTAACCAGAAGGCTGGCAGTCCAAACCCACCAGCCACTCCTCGGAAGGAAGACTGGGCAATCTACTTCCGTATAGATACCCCCATGGGAACCCAAGGAGGGGTTGCTATGAGTTGGGACCAACTTGACGGCAGTGACTTTGTTTTTGTGTGTGTATGTGTGTGTGAGTTGTCCTGTGTGTTCTCCTAGTGAAATCACTGAACCAGGGAGTGGACTTGGGGATCCCTGACACAGTATTTCTAAGATAAACACTTTAAAAGTACATATATATCTGTAGAACCGTTATCATACCTAAAAAAATCACAATAACTTCTTAATACCAAATATCAAATCCGTATTTGTATTTCTGTTGTCTCATAAATGTCTTTTTTTTTTTTTTTAATCCCTGCAGTTTGTTTGAAACAAGGGTCTAACATTGCAACTGGGTGATCCTTCTAAGTCCCTCTTAATCTATAGATTCCCTCTCCACCTTTTTTTCCTTTTTTCCTTGAAATTTATTTGTTAAAGAAGTTGAGTAATTTGTCCTGTAGACTTTTCCAGTCAGGTTTTTGCTGATTATACCCACATGATATAGATTAACATGTGATTTTGTAAATTGGTAGTGGGATCTAGAGACTTTCAAATGAAGATTTTAAAGCCTATTGTCTTTATGTGGCCTCAGGACATGCCTTAATTTCCACTAGATTAATATTTGTCAAGCACTTTAAGATACTTGGATGAAAGAGGCTCTAACAAAAAATACCTTTATTTTCATTATCATGGGAATAGATCTTCTGACATTTGGAGCCTGACTCATCCTACCTTAGAGAATCAAATCAGAAGTACATGGCATAGTGTTTTGTGTTCATTACCTGTCTTTCCAGTACTGACCCTGGCTATAGCAGAAGTATTACGTAGAAGTTAAGAATTCACAAACACAATGAACTGAGTGAGATAATCAGAGGCAGCGCCGGAAGTTAGAAAATTTTCTTAGTCTTTGTATACAAAGTCAGAGCTGAAGCTGGCTGTAATTATCTGAGGTTGATACAGTGCTATGATGATCAGATGTTATGATGTAGGTGAAAATATAGTTTATTTAAGACTCTAAAACTTAAAATAGAAAATATCAGAATCCTACTAAAAACTGGCTTAACTTCAGTATCTCAGGAACTAAGTTCTAATTAATGAGTTGCTAAGTTCCTCTTAATTCAACTCTATAGGAATAATTTGACAGCGGGGGTCCAGTGTAATTATTATGGGTTATCCTTGGAGATTTGCTTTTTTTGAAATGGCTGGTTGATTGGGTATTTAGTAAACATTTGGAATATAGATGTATATTTGTCTCATACTGAACAGGTTAGATAGAGGGAAGAAGGAACAACTGTATATACCAAAGATTTAGGGAAAAAAATTTAATTGTTGGGTTTCATAGATTCCATAAATGTTCTCATATTTGTTAGCTCCTGTATCTCAATTTGAGTAAAAAAAATCATAATATTCTGAGGAAGGTGATTTGATGGTTTATTTTATGAACCCTGGTTTTAGGAAAACATTAAAAAATCTGTTCTGTAAGTTTTTCACTAATGAACATTGATTGGTAGGAGCATTCCTTTAGCCTATTTACATTTTTTCTGTTCAGTACCTTCAAAATTATTAATTGATTAAAATATCACTGCATACATTTTGCACCTTGTTTTAGTGATGCATGAGCATAACACCTAGAAGTGGAGGTGAAGGGGGTCTCGAAAGTCAGTTATGATGTTGACAACTGTGGGAAACTTGGCTTAATGCCTCCTCCTGTATGCAGTTGCTACTGACCTATTGCATCATTCACCCAACAGTCTCTCTAAGTTTTTAGAAGGTAAAATAAATTGTAAAATATCAGTCATTAAGTTTTGATTATTTATAATTTTTACTTCAGATTTTTAAACATTTTACTGTGACATTTTTAAATGTATGCAAAAGAAAGAGAATAGTAAAACAGATCTACAAGTACTCACTGCACAGCTTCGGTGGTCTGCCGATCTTGTTTCATCTATTCCCTCTCCTAACTTTTTTTCCTCTCAAGTATTTTAAAGCAAATCCTAGACATTTTATCATTTCATATATATTTATATGTTTAATGTTACTTAACATTTAGGTTTCTGATCAAATATATATTATGTCAGAGTGCTTTTAAATGTCCTTTACAGTAGAGATTATAAAAATATGCTTCTCTTTTTTTTTCTGTCTCTATCTTTTGATACCATGTATTGAGAGCATCTACTCAATCAACAATTCTTTCAACCCTTCTTTTAAAAGAGATTTTATTTTTTAGAGCAATTTTAGGTTTGAAGAAATATTGTGCAGAAAGTACAGAGAGTTCCATTTACGGCCTCTGCCTGCTAAACACAGTTTCTCCTATTACTAAATCTTGTATTGGTAAAGTATATTTGTTGCAATTGATGGCCCAACTGATACTTGTTATTAACTGAAGTTTATCGTTTACATTAGAATTCATTCAGTGTTGTCCAGTCTTAGTTGTTTTGACAAATGCATATTGTTATGTGTCCACTGTTATAGTCTCATGCAGAATAGTTTCCCTGCCTGAAAATGTCCCATGCTCCACCTAGTTATCCCTTCCCTTCTCCCTCAGAACTGGCAACCACTGATTGTTTTATTTTCTCTATAGTTTTGCCTTTCCAGAATGTTGTATAGTTGAAGTTATGTAGTATGTAGCTTTTCAGGCTGGCTTCTGTCACTTAACAATATCCATGTCTTTTCTAGCTTGACAGCTCATTTCATTTTATTGCTAAACTTTTTATTCCTAGAGACTTTAATGAAATCCAATAAAAGTGGGAAACTTTCTGCTGCAGTAGAAGTATTATGTAGAAGTTAAGAATTCACAAACACAGTGTAATTAGAAGCAACACCGAAAGTTAGAAATTTTTCTTACTCTTTGTATTGTCTGGTTATTCAGTATTGCTGGAAGAATAGTGGGCTTCAGATGGGCAATCTCAGCAGGCTGTTGGAGAAGAGCTGTTTGATAGTGGGAGGGGGCTGCTGTGTGAAAATCTCTTGCCATACAAGGCAGTTGGTTTCTTCATTTGAAGAGAAATTAAAGCTACACGCACCCAAAGATCTGAAAATCCAAGGATGATGATCAAGGATAATAAAAAATTAAAACCGGAAAAGCCAGCGTAAAACCCATTTTAGTACACTGGCCTAATCATTCCCCAGACAGGGATGTGAAAGACTTATCAAATGAAAATTGTAAAACACTGTTAAAAGAGATTAAAGAAGACCTAAATAAAAAAGAAATTTGCTGCCATCAAGTTGATGCCGACTCATAGCGACCCCCATTGGGTTTCCAAGGTGGTAAATCATTATGGAAGTAGATTGCCCTGTCTTCCTTCTGCAGAGCAGCTGTGGGTTTGAACCACCAACCTTCTGGCTAGCAGTCAGATGCCTCAGGCACTAGCCTTATATAATGTGAAAGCTAGACAATGAATAAGGAAGACTGAAGAAGAGTTGAGCCTTTGAGTTGTGTTGTTGGCAAAGAATACGGAAAGTACCATGAACTGCCAGCAGAATGAACAAATCCGTCCTGGAAGAAGTGCAGCCGGGATTCTCCTTGGAAGTGAGAATGACCACACTTCATCTTCTCCACTTTGATCTTGTTGTCAGAAGGGATCATTCCCTGGAGAAGGATATCATGCTTGGTAAAATAGAGGGTCAAGGAAAAAGGGGAAGGCCCTTGATGAGATGGACTGACAGTGGCTGCAGTGATGGGCCCAGGTACAGCAAGGATTGTGAGGCTGGTGCAGGACTGGGCAGTGCTTCCTTCTGCTGTACCTAGGGTTGCTATGAGTCAGAGCTGATTCGATGGCACCTAACAACAACAAGAAAATAAAAATGATTTTGTGTTCTTGGATTGGAAGACTTAATAGTGTTATGATATCAATAGTACCCAAAGCCATATAGATTCAACTCACTCCTGATCACAATTCCAACAGCCCTCTTACAGAAATGGAAAAAAAAAAAAAATCTTCAGTTTTATATAGAATGGTCAGAAGCCCTGAATAGCCAAAGTAATTTTGCAGAAGAACAAAGTAGGAGGACTCATGCTCCCTGCTATCAAAATCTTTATCTGTAGTAATCAAAACAGGTTGGTATTAGTATAATAATAGACAACTAGACCAATGGAATAGAGTTGAGGGTCTAGAAATAAACCCACACATCTATGGTCAACTGATTTTTGACAAGGGTGCTAGGACTGTACAATGGGTAAGGAAGAGCCTCTTCAATAAATGGTGTTGGGAATATTGGATTTCCACACACAGAAGAATGAGTCAGGATCTGTGCCTCACACCCTACCAAAAAACCCACACATTACCCAGGTATATAGTTTTGTGCCATATGACCTATTTCTCTTCTCTGAGAGTGCCTAAATTTTAAAAATTGAGGTAAAAACTCATATCATTGAGTCTTCTGAAAAGATATTTAAGGAGCATTCATACCTGACACAAAATATTAATTCATTACTTTCTTAAGAAAGCCCACATTCCTTATGTTGACATTTAAGACTCTGGATGTCTGCATGACCATGGTATATCTGTGGGGAATCTTCCACAAAGCCTGAGTTGTGAGTATCTGTTAACTCTACCACCCCGACTGATGGTGGTCAGCTGTGTATGCTTGGCCGTTGGAGTTGGCTCCATTCCTCTTAGACGTTCAGTGTAATTATGTTTTTCTTTGTAACTTCCTTTTTTCTCTGGCTGTCATTTCCATTTCCTTTTTTTTTTTCTGCTTGTGAGGAATTTTAGCTAAGTGACTGGAAAAAACTTGTGCAACAGGGAGACAGCTCAGGGCGCAGAAGAGTATGGAGGGATGGACACTGGGAAGAGGTAACTATGGGGAGGAAGGGGGGGGGGAGCTGTTGCATTGTAAATTTTGGTCAATGACATGAGACAAAGTATATGTGAACTGCTGTATGAAAAGTGAATTTACTCTGTAAATCTTCACCCAAATAAAAAAAAAAAAAAAAAAAAACTTGTGCAAAAGGCTTGTTTGGAAGGTGTTTTCAACTGGAAAAGACTGTTCTGGGTATTCATTAAGGGCCCAATCTATTTTAAAATATGAAGGAAATAAAACTACTAATTTAAAAGGATGCTCTCTCTGAGAAGGTAATAGTTAAGCTGAGATTTGAATGAAAAATATCCTAATAGCACAGCATAGTGGTGAGAGAATGAAAGACGAGCCAAATATTTTTGGGTTAAATCATGGCTCTACAGTTTAACTAGCATGTTATCTTGCCTTGTAATACTAATATGAACTTAAAATAATTCTGTATAGTTGCTTAATATCAAACTCTTGAAATAAATTCTAAGGTTCAACTGAAAGGATTTGTCATAATAATTTCCAAAGAACAAAACTCTGAGCTGAAAACTAGATTTGCTTGTAAAAGAAAAAAAAAATTAAAGTTTAATTATTTTTCACATTGCCATAATGCTACAGCAATCTTGTCTTTGTTGTTAAAGTGATGGAGCATTTTTTTTTTTTTTTAATCAAGAAGTTTTTTAGCAGTATACCTGAAATTGACTCTTCTTCCTGGCTCTGGTGAGCAGAATTACATTTGTTGTTGTTAGGTGCCGTCCAGTCAGTTCTGACTCACAGAATGGAACACTGCTGGGTCCTGTGCCTTTCTCAGAACTGTTGCTGTGTTTGAGCCCATTGTTGTAGCCACTGTGTCAATCCATCTTGTTGATGGTCTTCCTCTTTTTTGTTGACTTTTACCAAGAATGACGTCCTTCTCCAGTGACTTGTCCTCCTGATAACATGTCCAAAATAGATGAGATTAAGTCTCTCCATTCCCACTTCTAAGGATCATTCAGGCTGTACTTATTCCAAGGCAGATGTGTTCGTTCTTCTGTCAGTCCATGATATATTCAGTATTCTGTGCTAACACCATAATTCAAAGACACTAATTCTTCTTCAGTCTTCTTATGCATTGTCCAGCTTTTGCATGCATATGAATCATTTGAAAATACTATGGCTTGGGCCAGGCACACCTCAGTCTTCATAGTGACATCTTTACTCTCTAACACTTTAATGAGGTCTTTTGCAAGCAGATTTGCCCAATGCAATATGTCATTTGATTTCTTAACTGCTGGCTCCATGGGCATTGATTGTGCATGAACGAAAAATTAAATCCTTGAAAACTTCTCTTTTTTTCTCCATTTATCATAATGGTTATTATTATAGAAATGTGTATAATTGTCCATAGAAAAGGTTATTTACTAAATCTGAAAAAATTAAAAACTGTCAAGGTTATACTGATTTATGTTTTCTTTTTATGTCATTTCAGTAACATTGGCCAGTACTACCTAAGGTAAAGATTTCTAAAAAGAGACCTTGTTATTCTAGAATTTAGTATCTCATGATCTAATCAGATGTTTCATGTAGAGATCAAGTGACTTCTTTTAAACAGGCTACTTGACTCATGTGATAGAAAACTTGAACTCTCTAAGAGTCTAATTGCCCCTTAACTCCCATAGTATTTCTAAATGTGCTCTACTTTGTGCAAATTCAATATCCCAAAACATTCTATTTTTACATTAGAAATGATCACTTGACAATCTTTTTTCACATGGTGCACTCTTATATTTTATTCTTTTTTAAAGATCTGTGTTCTATCATTTATATTCATTAGTAGACGGGCAGTAAACTGTTAGGAACTTCAACGTCATTTTAAGTTTAATTAGAAACAGAGACCATATGTGATGACTTATGTAATTCTTAGCTCTGAAAAGTTCTGTAATTATTCAACTCTGTTTCTTTGTTTATTATGATCATTCAAAAGAACAGAAAGTTTATTCAGTTAAAAATAATACTGAAATCAGAAAATATTTTAGGGAGTAAGGAAACTCCTGCAATTTTTGCTTCTGTCTACAGAGTTGTTTTGTTAATTTAGGATAATAAAAGTGCATGCTGTATTCCTTAGTATCTCATATAATGATTATTTTGGAATATTTAGATCTACAAGGGCCAGTCTTTTTCTGGTAATAAAAATAGTTAAGAGTATAAAATGTTTTCCCCCAAGTATCTATGCCTTCCCTCTCTAGCTATTGGAACAGATCCACATTCTTACTTTTTAAAAAATATGTGTGTGTATGTCTTCTACCACAGGCACTCAGTCAGCCAGGGCCTGCCTATTCCAGTTCTTTGCATTCTAATTTGAGCATTCTTTTCAGGAAAATGTGATGTGAAAAAGTAAGACACACCTACGAAATGTTCAATTCCCAACAATTGTGAGTCATAGAATAGTTTGGTTCTGATTTTATAGTCATTTAGCGAATGAATTTAATCACTTCCACATTAAAAATTTTTTCTTCTTAAAATTGGTTCAAAAGACTGGTTACTGCTTTTCTTTGCCCCTTTTTTCATGTGTTGGAGCTCAGCAATTGCATTATCCATTGTGGTAGTTAAGTTGTGTGTCAACTTAGTTGGGCCTGGTTTTGAGTAGCTGGGCAACTAACGATGTAGGGATTTCCCATGATGAGAATGGTAATCAGCTCCATGGTGGAGTCTACTGGAGCAGCTGAGTAGCAGCTGCCTTAGGGATGAGGTCTGCTTCCTGTATATAAGAAGACAGCTTTGAGAAAGGTCTTTGAGCTTTTTGGCCCACTTGGCCCCTACATGGAGCTGAGTCTTCATTCAGCAGCCTGCCATATTTCCTGCAGATCTTGGGATTGTTTCTGGACTTGAACTAGTGGATTGCCATGTTGTTTGGTGATCTTGGGACTATGCTATTTTATTTGTTGATCTTGGGTTTGTCAGTCTTAGCAGCCAGCAGCTGCCTGAGTCAAGAGAAGCCTCCAGATTCAGTGGGCCAGGAGTAGGAGGCAGAGCTGAAGCCCAAGGTCGAGTGGCTTTCACCCAGCCCCTGTAGCTGGCACTTTGAACTCAGACTTCTAGCCTCCAAAACTGTAAAAGAATAAATCCTTGTTTGTTAAAGCCATCTACTTGGGGTATTTTCTGTTAGAGTGGCAGCAGAGGACCGAAACATCCACTAACAAGTGTTGAAGACAGATAAAGTGGATTCCCTTTTTCTGATTGTCTTCCTAGGGAGTCTTCCAGAGACCTAACTACACTGCATGCTTCCTGATTTGAGGGTGGGAGAGTGTGCCCACAATTGCTTTAAGAAGGAATTAGAACTTCCTAAAGCAAAGTGTTTGGTTAGAAATACTCATTTCTATCGTGTGACATTAGCTTCACAGACCAGGCTGTTTTTCCAAATCACTGTGTTATAATGATAGAAATTCAAGAACTGCAAAAAGAGCTATGTTAAGGGAAGGAACACAGCCAGAGCTAAAGAAAAGGTCTATCCAGTTTTGGGACACACCTTCAAATCCTTGCCATGATGTCATTTGCTCAATTAAAATTCCTTCAGTCCCTAGAATGTTGGGGAGGGAGGGTACCTGCTTTTCTGTATTATGGGATTGGAGTGGATGAGGAAGGAATTCTGAGTGCTGGTAATGGACTTTTCAGGAGTGTCTGGGTGTGTCCGGATACTAAAGGTCTTGCACACATACTTTTATATTACAAAGTCTCTATCACCTCCCAGGTGTCACTTTTTTCTATCCCCTACTCCTGAAGCTTCTACATGGCTACCATCACTGTATCAGTACTTGCTATATCCATAGTCCCTTCTAAGGATAACCAACCCCCTGCTAGGGCTGCTGCTGAGGAATTTCATTACCCCACTCCTCTGATCCAGCTGACTAGACTGAGGGGGAGGGCCCTGATCCAAAAGCAGGCCCTCACAGCTGGGTAGGGCTTTATGATCTGGCCTGATCTCAAAAGTTCTAAATAGAGGTAGTACTATTTAACTGAACCATTCATATATTCTGTTTGGGAATTGCAACTGAGGAGTATAAAAAAGATAAACTAGAAAAGAGTGGTGTAGAGACTATGAGACCAGAAGAACTAGATGGTGTCCAGTACCACTGTCAACCACTTGGAAGGGGATCTATGTAGGAGATCCTAGATACAGAGGGAGAACAATGTGGAACAAAACTCAAAATCATTTGGGGGAAAAAAAAGGGGGGGGGCCAGGTTTGCTGATCTGATAGAACCTGGTGGAACCCCTGAGACTAGGGCCCCTAGCTGCCTTTCAGGTCTGGAATTGAACCCACACCTGTGGCTTCCAGCCAAACAAAAGACAGGCATATGAGTTGAACATTTACCTGAGGTAATTACTCCCAGGAGAGATCAATCATGGGAGAAAGAAGGGCTGTGTATACACAGGGAGATAGCTCAGGGGGCAGGAGTGTATGGAGGGATGGACACAGGGAAGTGGTAACTATTGGGAGGAAGTGGAAGGGAAGCTGTTGCATTGGAGTAAATTGTAGTCAATGTCATAAGACAAAGTGTATGTGAACTGCTATATGGAAAGTTAATTTCCTCTGTAAATTTTCACCCAAATCACAATTAAAAAAACAAACAAACAAACAAACAAAGAATTTAAAATGTAAAGAGTGGTGTAGATACATAGAGAGCAGCAACGCTATGAGAACTGGTGCCCCAAAGAGGCCCACAGATTCCTGCTGGTGAGCTTCTTGGTTTGCCTGGGAACCAACATTCCAAACAAAACAAAC
The DNA here is from genome assembly GCF_000298275.1 of Orycteropus afer afer. Taxonomy (NCBI): domain Eukaryota; kingdom Metazoa; phylum Chordata; class Mammalia; order Tubulidentata; family Orycteropodidae; genus Orycteropus; species Orycteropus afer. The sequence goes on from NW_006921613.1 coordinate 5,635,620, forward strand.
CTATTGCCATTGAGTAAGTTCTGACTCACAGTGATCTTCACTGGGTTTCCAAGGCTATAAATCTTAAAAAAGTAGATTGCTTCATCTTTCTCCTGCGGAGCAGCTGGTGGGTTTGAACTGCTAACTTTCTGGTTAGCAGTCAAATGTCTTACCCACTATGCTACCAGAGCTCCTTGGAACCAACATTATGCTTCAGTTTCTGCTTCTGTGAGACATAGCCTTTCTGTTTCCATATCCTTTTGTTTCCCCTGTATCCTTCATGTATCTCCTTTTCATGTTTTACTTAAGCTAGCTCAGGTGAGTTTCAGCCCCTTGCAATCATAAAATCCTGATTTAATAAAGGGACCTTCAAATGCCTGGAGAAGCCAGGAATAGGTGGACTAGGGATTCAGAGGCCAGTCACAATTCAGGGCCATAGGACTGGTGTGATAGTTGGAGCTATGTGTCAACTTGGCTGGACCACAATTCTGTGTGGTTTAAGCAATTGTGATGTGGGTTGTTCCAATGAGGGGATCAGATGTATATGTTTTGAGCAGCCAATCCATTGAAAAGGGGTTTCCTTAGGGGTGTGGACTGCTTCCAGTATATTTATGGACATCCTGGGAAAAGAAACACTCTTCTGTGGATCGGGATTCTGTTGTGCTGCCTACAACTGTCCGTGAAGCGAACAATCCACCATTCAGCCTAGAGATCTTGGATTCGTCATTCACTGGGAGTCAACAGCCAGTATATTGCCTGCCAACCTTGAGCTTGTCAGCTCCTGTAGGAGCATGAGTCGGGAAAAGCCTCCAGCTTGACGTTTGATCCAAGAACTTTGGACTTGCTAGCTTCTGTAACTGTGTGTGAGCTTTCCCTAAGATAAATTTCTCTTTCTCTCTTTCTCTCTATATAAGCTTTACTGGTTTTGCTTCTCTAGAGAAGCCAGTCTAACACAACTAGGTATCTGGACTACACGCCCATAGTCTTGATCTACTATAACTTCTATGCTAATGGACTAGTTTAACTTTTTAGTTTAAAAAGAAAATAACACAGTGAACAGAAAATCAATGTTAGAGATATCAGAAGGATAAATTTCACTATATTTAGTTGTGTTTAGTGTGTGTGTATGATGAAAAAGTTTTAGATTTTATGACCAATAGTTAGGGTATCTGCCATCATTTGTACTTATTGAAAACCTACTCTGGCCCACAATTCTTGTGTGTTTCTGTGTGGAGTTATTGTAGTATGTATTATATTGAGTCCCTTTCCTCTACTACCTGTGAACATCCTCTTCCCTCTTCAGCAGGAGCAAAAGGCTCAAGTCCACTCACAAAAACCAACCACCAAGAATATGAATGCATTCTATTCCTTCTTCTTTGAAAGTTTCTTCCATGTGACGCTATGAGGAAGGAAAGGCAAAGCAAAGTATAGTCACAGATACTTGGGATTTTTTATACTTGTTGTATCTAGGCAACAGTGAGAAGAAAGAGATGGTTGTTATGTCCAAGAAGTTCTCAAGCTCAGAAACCCTGAGTGTCCTCCTTTTATCTTTCTTCATATGATCTCAGCCTGTGTCTTCTGTGCATACACCCACCACAGCCCTTTCCTCTCTTGTGATCACAAAAAGAGTAAAACTGCACAGCCACTTCCTCTTTATTATGCCTGTGTCTCCAAGAATGAGAACATGCTGAGTGAGCCATGTTCTTACTGGCTGAGTCAAGTTCTTGTAATTCTACTGAGGCATTATATTCTGTTTCCACTAACAAAATGTAACATATGAAATATGCCTAATATGCATAACCACTTACTCATACCTTTTACTTGATGAAAGCTTTCCCAATTCTTTCATTATCAAGAGCTATTGAACACCTACTATGTACCAGGCTCTTCATGACCCGAGCTCTAGGTTTTTCTCTTTCTCCTATTTCTTGCTTCAGTGATTCTCAACTACTCATTTTCCTCATGTTTCATCTTGTTTCTAATCCTCATACCTTTACTCATATTGTCTCTGTAACACGCTTTTCCCATTTTCCCAGCTAATTCCTAATCATTTTTCTAGCCTGAATTCAGGTACCCCATTCTTCAAGAAGTCTACTGTTTGCTTTGTTTGAGAAGTTTGCCTCTATTGGGCTTCCACGGTACCCAGTGCATACCTCCACCATCGCACTTACCTCATGACAGTGACAGTATGACAGTATCTGTTTGTGTATTTCAGACAGTAGCTCATCAGTAGACCCTTGAGAAGATGGGCAATATTGTATTTATTTTTGTTTTTGCCACGCCTAGAATAGTGCATGGAATAGAATATGTATATAATAAATACTTGTTTTTTGTTTATGCAGCTTTATTCTTTCAAAAACATTTTATTTTTTTCTTAAAAACATATACAGCAAAACAGACCAATTAAACAATTTCTACATGTACAATTCAGTGACTTAATTACATTCTTCAACGTGTGCAACCATTTTCTCTGTCGTTTTCTGAATTATTCCTCTGTCAATAACATGAACTCACTACCCCTTACCTTCTTATCTAACCTTTCAAGTTGCTATTGTCAGTTTGATCCCCTATAAATAATCCTTTAAAAGAGCACAAGGCTCAAGACAGACATTCTTTACTAATTAAGCTAAACTATTGGTTTGGTGTAAAGAAGACTACAGGGGATATTTTTGATTTAACGTTTAAAGGCTATCTCAGGGCAATAGTTTTGGAGTTTATCCAGCCTCTGTGGCTCCAGATGGTCTGGATGACATTGGGATTTGAAAATCTATTCCATATATTTCCCCTCTTGGTCATGATACATCTATAGAATCCTAGATCTAAAAACATTCAGTAATGGTAGCTAGGCACCATCCAGTTCTTCTAGTCTGATAGCAAAGGAGGCAGTTTGAGGAGGTTTTCATTATTTATTTATTTTAATTTTTTTAATGCATTTTTATTGAAATATAATTTACGTACAGTGAAATACACAAAACTGAAGTGACATGAGTCGATGCATTTTTTTTTTTTTTTTGCAATGTTCGCTCCCCTCGCCTCCCACCCCTGGCAACCAACAAAGAAAGTTTCACTCAATATATAAACCTTTCCTTGACCCTGCACAACAATGAACTAATACTATATTTGGCCTTCTGTGACTGACTTATTTCACTCAGCATAGTGTCCTCCAAGTTCATCCATATTATGCAGTGTTTTGCAGACTCTACATTATTCTTTAGTGCTGATAGCATTCCATTATGTGTATGTACCATAGTGTCATCATCCACTCTTCTGGTATAAATCTTAGAGATAAGTCCCTTGCCAGATATGTAATTATCAGAGAATATGAATTTGTTGCTGTCATTTTTGTTATGTGCTTTTACAGGATGTTGATTTCTTTGTTCCATATAATTTCCTATGCTGAGCTCGTTTTGTTTATGAATCATCATGTTATCACTTCCTTCATTGCTATTGTTTTAGTATTTGCTGAATACTTATGCTGGTCCTCTTTTGTATTCTGATGTGAAGATTTATTATTTTTCTTTGAGGTTACCCCCTGTGATTTATAGTTCGCTTCCCAAGTTTAGAACAGTCTGTTCTGTCTTACGGTTGTTGCAGTGTAGTAAATTACTTAGTATGGCTTTTCTATCCATAAGTCATTGTAAACTGAGTGGTGGAATGAGCAACTGAGGAGCTCCTGATTGTAAATGTTATCCACCTGGGTTATTTCTGTTGGGAGTGGCACAATGCAATGTTATGGGAGGCTCTCTCTGAGGTGCTTAGAGTTCTGATGCTATGATTGGCTGGCCACTCTGCCAAGCTCAAAAGGAGGCCTCCTAGAGGCAGAACTCTCTCTGACTGCTGGCTGAGGAAGGACGCGCTGCTGCTGGGAAAGAGACGCAAGAGACACACATTGCTGAGTAAGACACTGAGGGACATGCACTGCTGGGGGAGAGACTGTGAGACACTTAGCTGAGAGATGGCGGTCTGGAGAGAGAGACTGAGCATTCTTCCTAAACTTGAGTTGTAGCCTGGTGCTTTCCTAATAAACCTCATAATCTGTGAGTTCTGTGTGGCCATTGCAGCGAATTATTGAACCCAGGAGAGAGGTGGTGGTGCTTTGGGAGAAATGGTGGGTGAAAGGGCTGGAGGGAGGCAGCATGTCTAGCCTTGCAGTAATAGGCCTTGCGCTATTGATGGTGATTCTGCCTTCCTCTTGTGGGGTTCTAGGAGGTCAGAATATGTGGCCTCCTTGCCCTTTTTGCAGTTGTCTTGATTTCCCTACCATCTAGAGGTTCTATAACAACACAGTTTTTTCCTTCTTTTTGGTTTGTAGTTGTCCTTATTTGTCAATTGATGTCTCTGGTTCTCTGTTTACAATCTTGTGGGCTTATTTACTTTGGATACTTCCATAGCTGGGTTGGTTTCTTCATTATGTCATCATGTGTGTTAATGGTCAGTTGTTGGCTGTTGTTGCTTCTCTGTCCAAAGGGCTCTCTTTAGCATCTCTTGTAAGGTTGGTCTGGTTTTAACAAATTCCCTTAATTTCTGCATATCTGGAAATGTCCTAATTTCACCATCACATTTGAGGGACAATTTTGCTGGATATATAAATCTTGGTTGGAAATTTTTCTCCTTCAGGGTTTTATATATACCATTCCATTGTCTTCTTGCCTGCATGGGTTTTTGACAAGATATCCAAGCTTAGCCTTACTGGTTGCCTGCAGTAGGTAACTTTTCATTTTTCCCATGCTGCTCTCATGATTCTTTTTTTGTTTTTGGTTATGGTAAGTTTGATGATGATACGTCTTGGTGTTTTTCTTTTGGGCTCTATCCTGTTTGGGGTTCATTGGATTTCCTGAATGGATCATACCAGGAAAATTCTCTTCCAACAAATCTTTGACAATTTTCTCTGTAGTTTTATTTGTCCCTTCCTGTTCTGGAATTCCAATTACATGTAGGTTATTCCTTTTGATGGTATCCCACATAAACCGTAGGCTTTCTTCATTTTGCTTTGATCTTTTTTCTGATTGATTCTCTTCCAAAGAAGTAGTGTGAAGTATTTACCTTCAATTTCCCTAATTCTGTCTTCCATTGATTTAATTCTGCCCCTTGGCCTATTCAATGTCTTATCTATTTCTGAAAATTTAATATTAATCTTCTGGATTTCTGTGTGTAGATTTTGTATCATTTCTAATTTTTCATTTATTTTGTCATTTTGTTCTTGTCTTGTCTTTTGAAATTGTTCTAGGCTTTTCTCTGTGTTTTCCTTCATCTGTCTCTTAATTCATTGAAGATACCTAAATATAATTCTTTTGAATTCCTTCTCTGGGAGTTCCAATGCTGTGTCTTCCTCAGGGATATGTTTTGGGTCTGTATCCTGGTCCCTTGTTTCTCCTGCATTGTCTTGCTTATTTGTGTGGACTGTGATGCTCTGTTGTCTCTGAGGCATTGTGACGCTTTTGTGTATGTATTTAATTGGTGATTGTATGTTGGAGTGGCTTGCCCACAATTTCGTTTTCTTTGTTTTGTTTGTATGTTATCTATGCAAGCAGGGTACTGTGCTCCTCTATTCAGTAGTTGACAGCACTTATGCACTCACCACCTGTCTCTTTACCTGTTGTCAGCCTCTCGTATGTCTGTGCCGACCTTGGCAAACAGAACCTATTGTTAGGTCCCTGGAATCCGAATGAGAATGCTTTCACTTTAAAATCCAAAATGGTTGCCACTTGTAAAGATTCAAAATGGCTGCACCCTCCGTTACTTTAAGTAGCCAAAATGACTGCCACTTGTAAACATTCAAAATGACTGTACCCTCGGTCATTTTATATACCTAAAATGGCTACTGCTTATAAACATTCAAAATGGCTGCACCCTCAGTCACTTTAAATATCCAGAATGGCTGCTGCATGTAAACAATCAAAATGGCTGCACCCTTCAGATAGCAGAAAGCCAACAGCTCAGGTTGTCTCCCTCCTTTCTGTTTCCCTTCCTAGTCTTAGGCCACCAGCACAGTTGTCCCTGCAGCCCTTGGTGACCAGGGCTGATACCTAGGTCAAGTCTCAGGTCCCAACACCACTTGGAAATATTCAGGCTTAACTTATCCAATCAAGTATTGTCTGAAGGTGGACTTACACACTCTCTGTTATCCACATACCCCATAATAGTTTCTAATGTACAAGCAGGTAAGAGAACATTCAATAGCCATAGTACATTCAGATAAATACATAATCCAAAACACATAATCCTTTTAAAGACATTGCAGGTTTATCTCTTCACCTTGATTACCTTCCCATTCTATTCACATGGCCTTGGTCCTTTGGCTGGGTGTAACCAAAAGCCCTAGCTTCTGGATCAATTACCTACTTTAAGAGGTAACACCAAACAAAGTAACCATCTAAGAATCCAGAGTTTCACTTCCCAGGCCCCTTCCTTATTTCACAGAGTAACGAATCCCACCACTGCCACCAACTGCAAAAAGGGCAAGGAGGCCACATGTTCTGACCTCTTCTAATCCCACAAGAGGAGGACAGAATCACCATCAATAGCCCAAGGCCTATTCCTGTGAGGCTAGATATGTTGCCTCCCTCTAGCCCTTTCTTCAGCCCTTCCTCCCAAACCACCCACCACCTCTCTGTTGGGTTCAATAATTCGCTGCAGTGGCCACGCAGAACTCACAGATTATGGGGTTTATTAGGGAAGCACCAGGCTATAATTCAAGTTCAGGAAAAAA
>NW_006921613.1:5643057-5644312 GCF_000298275.1 Orycteropus afer afer
ACTTATCAATAATTACAGTGATGCTTAATGGATTAAATGCACCACTCAAGAGATGGAGAGTTGCAGATTGGATAAGAAAACAAAACCCATCAATATGTTGCCTACAAGAGACACACCTTAGAGATAAGGACAAAAATAGACTAAAAATCAAAGGTTAGAAAAAGATATATCAAACAAATGGCAACTGTAAGAGAGCAGGAGTGGCAATATTAATTTCTGATCAAATTGACTTAAGAAAAAAACTACCATACGAGACAAGGAAGGACATTATATAATGATTAAAGGATCAATTGAACATGAAGATATAACCATAATAAATATCTATGGACCCAATGAAAAGAGCACCAAAATACATAAATCAGACTATAAAAGAGTTGAAAAGCCAAATAGATGACTCCACACTCATAGTGGGAGACTTTAATACACCACCTTCTTTGAAAGATAGAACAGGAAAGAAACTCAACAAAGATGTAGAAGAGCTAAACAATACAGTCCACCAACTTGGCCTTATAGACATCTACAGAGCACATCACTCAATAGCAGCACAATATACATTCTTCTTCAGTGCACATGGAACATTTTCCATGATAGACCATATGTTAGGCCATAAAGTAAGCCTTAATAAATTTAAAAACATTGAAATACAGCAAAGCATCTTCTCAGATCATAATGCTATCAAATTAGAAATCAACAATAGGCAGATCAACAGGAAAAGAGTAAACACATGAAAACTGAACAACACCCTAAAACAAATTAATGTGGAAAAGTTGAACAGGCCCATCACAAAAGAAGAAATTAAACAGGTCATCAAAAAAATTACCAACTAAAAAAAGTACTGGCCCCGACGGTTTCACCAGAGAAGAACTGATACCAATCCTACTCAAACTATTCCAAAACATAGAAAAGGATGGAATCCTCCCTAACTCATTTTATTAAGCAAACATAAGCTTGATAACAAAACCAGGCAAAAACATCACTCGAAAGGAAAACTACAGACCAATAACCCTCATGAATATGGGTGCAAAAATCTTCAACAAAATCCTAGCCAATAGACTGTAACAGCATATCAAGAAAATAATTAATCATGACCAAGTGGGGTTCATATCAGGTATGCAGGGATGGTTCAACATTAGAAAAATAATCAACGTCATCCACCACGTAAATAAAACAAAGGAGAAGAACCACATGATCATATCAGTTGATGAAGAAAAGGCATTTGATAAAATTCAACACCCATTCGTGATCAAAACTCTCC
>NW_006921613.1:5646619-5651848 GCF_000298275.1 Orycteropus afer afer
TCACAAAAGGACAAATATTGTATTAGTCTGTTATTGTAAAAGTCAAGGATAGGTTTATCTATGGAAGGAAATTTTCTTTGTTGGTTATCAGGGGTGGGAGGGTAGGGTAGGGAACAATGTTAGATAGATGGAGATAAGTATTGATTTGGGTGAAGAGAAGGGCAATGTACCAAATGTGTGTGACCAATATGATGAGAAAGACATAGAAAGGTACATGGGAGGTACAGACAACAAAAATGAACCATTTGCACATATAGTACTGCGTTGTCAGTGAAGGCAAACATAGGTATACAGGTGGATAGATGGGTGGACAGACTAGTAAGTATGTCTATGAAGTGGGGAGTGTATCCAAGAACATGTATAGTGTTGGCAGACAACGGTCCTATAAGTTTTTGTGTATGATCAGAATTCCCAGGTGTATAGTAGAGCTCACTAGAGGCAAAATCGTAGTCACTGCTTGGTCACAGCCAGCTACCCAGAGGGACCGAGTAGTTGAACCTGTGGGCTCGGGACCATAGTCACAGGGGACATGAAGCTCAATTGGCATAACATATTATACAAAACATTGTTCCACCTCCGACTTTGGCAAGTAGCGAGTGGGATCTTAAAAGCTTGTAAGCTGCCATCTTGATGCAACGATGGGTCTCTCCCTGTCCAGAGCAAAGAAGAAGAAGAAAACCAAAAATTCATGGATACAATAGTCCTAGCGACTGGTACACCATCCAATCTGCAGCCTATACAAGTATGAGACCAGAAGTACTAGATGGTGCCCAGCTACCAATGTCAACCACCTGGAAGGGGATCTATGTAGGAGATTCTGGATAGAGAGGGAGAACAATGTGGACAAAACTCAAAGTCATTTGAAGAAGAAATAAAAAGGGGGGGGGCAGGTTTGCTGGTCTGATAGAGCCTGGTGGAACCACTGAGACTATGGCCCCAGCTTCCCGTCAGGTCTGGAATTGAACCCACACCTATGGCTTCCAGCTAAACAAAAAACAGGCATATGAGTTGAACATTTATCTGAGGTAGATACACTCCTTGGAGAGAACAATCATGGGAGAAAGAAGCGCTGCTTATGCCCCGGGAGAGAGCTCAGGGGGCAGGAGGGCATGGAGGGATGGACACAGGGAAGAAGTGATTGTCCGTAGGAAGTGGGAGGGGAGCTGTTACATTGTAGTAAATTGTGGTCAATGTCATAAGACAAAATGTATATGAACTGCTGTATGAAAAGTAAATTTGCTCTGTAAATCATCACCCAAATCACAATGAAAGTAAAAATAAAATAAAAAAAAAGAAATTAAAGTTCACTTTGAATAAGAAAAAAAAAAATAAAGACCATTTGGGAGCAAGTGCCTAAGGCACTTGACTGCTAATCAGAAGGCTGTCAATTCAAACCCACCAGCCACTCCTCAGAAGGAAGGTTGGGCAATCTACTTCCTTAGTGATACTGCCTGGGAAACCCAAGGAGGGGTTGCTGTGAGTTAGGTCCAACTTGAGGGCACATAACAACAACAGCAATAACAATAACAACAACAACAAAGACCATTTAGGAGCTCTGGTAGCATAGCGCCTAAGGTATTAGACTGCTAACCAGAAGGCAGGTGGTTCAAAGCCACCAGTCACTCCTTGGAAGGAAGGTTGGGCAATCTACTTCCGTAATGATACCGCCTCAGAAACCCAAGGAGGGGTCACTGTAAGTTGGATCCAAAAGACCATTTACACAGATCTCCAGCAATGGCACCCCTAGCATCTGCTGTAGCAATATGTCAACCATGAGTTATAGGCATACCATATGGGTATCACTGCTCTTGTTGCGGACAGAGATTTTGGCAGTGTGGATGAATAAATGTACTTGAATGTAATGCTAGTCCCAGCCATCGAGGTCAGTCAGTAGACATGTCTGTGAAGATCTTAATCGGTAGAGTGTGGTCTAGCCCATGCCAAATGTCATGGCTCTACCAGACATTGCTGTCCCTATGTGGATGGGTATAAAAAAACAAAACAAAATAGCACAAAAACAAACTCATTGCCACTACTTCAATTTTGATTCATAGCAACTTTATAGGGCAGAGTAGAACTGCCCCATAGAGCTTCTGATGGTGTAAATATTTATGGCAGCAAACTGTAAAATCTTTCTCCTGCAGAGCGGCTGGTAGGTTCAAGCTGCCACCAGCCGTTCAGTTAGCAGCCGAGTACTTACCCATGGCACCACTAGGGTTCTGGCATAACGGAACCTAATCATAAACCCAGCTGCTAGTGCAGATGGTATATTCCCAGGATCCATCTAGACCTGCACCCGGTATATATTTACTCAGTAAATATTTGTTGAATGAATGAATTTAGATAAAATACTTGTTGAATGAATGAAGGGAACTATGATTTGACACTGTAGCTTAGCAATTTTGCTTGCGCTGGAAAAACAGCTATGGGTTGAAGCTAGGGGGAGATGGAGCCGAGGAAAATGTTTTCTTGGGGGACTCCTCACACTGATCTGACTGTCTACTTGGGAGAGAGAGTGTGAGAAAATGAATTAAGTAGAATTTTAGTTGAATTCTGATTTGGCTTTCCTCTTGCCTTTTCTGTAACTCTGCAGCTGAATAATTTATTACAGATCTATTGAATCAGATCTGACCCGAGAGAAAGAGAGAGAGAGAAAAGCAGAAAAAGAGACAGACGGACATAGACAGGGACAGAGAGAAAGAGAAAGTGCAGAGCCAGAGAGGGGCTCAGGCCTCGATCAGGCCTCAGGGTACTGGATCTGCTGTGAGACAGCTTTGTGATCTGGATGTGTTATTCCTGGAGCTTTATTTTGCTTGTTAATTTAGTGTTTAGATCAGATCATCTTTAAGCTCTTTTCTGGTTCTGAGATTTCATAATCTCTGAATAGTTGTAAGATTTTTGAAATAGTTTTCCTATATTAGTGTTAATGGTGGTGGAATGCTTTGGAAAAGGACAGCAAGAATAATAGTTGCTCATCTTGAAGAATGTGATTAATGTTACTGAATTGTACATGTAGAAACTGTTGACAATTGTGTATATTTTGTTATGTATATTTCCACCACAATAAAATAAAAATAAAGCATAGAACTTACTGGGAGGAGAGAGACAAAATGTCATGTATAACTGTGACATGTGCTCTAAAGGGGCCCATGTGCTATGAGAGCACACAGAGCAGTAGGATCTGATCAGACAGGGACGCCTCAGAGAAAGTGAAGGCTCAGCTGAAGTTTGAAAGACCCGTTGTTGACTAGTGGAGGGGAGGAGAATTTCAAGAAGAGGGTATAGGTTGTGAAAAGTCCTGTGGTAGGAGGGCTTCAGCATCATTGAGGGACTGAAAAAGGACAATAGGGTTGGAGCATCAGAAAGTAAGAGTAAGTGTGGTGAGAGATAAGGCTGGAGAGAAGAGCAGGAGACAGTATATGGTTAGAACAGTCTCTTTCAGAGACTTCTATACATAATCTCCACTGTTATCTTTCACAAGTCACTCCTACAAATAGTTTTTATTCCTTCAGGACCACACACAGAGACTGGTGGAGAAGTGCGAGCACAGCCATGCTGAGACGAAATTCTAGGCAGGGCCAGGCCCACTGTCCAGCTCTGGTTTCCCTTCCACACAGAGGTCTCAAGAGGGTGTGATTCACATTCATGACTGCACAAAATGATGAGATGCCATGGGCTTTAAGGATTGTTCACAGAGAGTGGAAACCACAGTGTCTGATCTGTGAGTGTCAAACAGCTGTTTTATATATATGGCTATGTCATCATATGTTAGGAATAGATGTTAAACAAAATGGGATCATAATGATGAAACCGTTTTGTAACCTGCTGTTTTTTGATTAACAATACCTTTCCATATCAGTACATAGAGATCTACCTTATTCTTGTTTGTATTCGTCGTATAATAAAAAGCCAAACTCACTGCCATCGAGCTGGATTCAATTCATAGTGACCCCCCCTTGGGTTTCCGAGGAGGTATCTCTATGGAAGTAGATTGCCCAATCTACCTTCCAAGGAGTGGCTGGTGGCTTTAAACCATCAGCCTTCTGGTTAGCAGTCAAATGCCTTAGGTACTACACCACCAGAGCTCCTATTTCATTGTATAGATGTATCATAATCTATTAAACTTATTAACTACATATTGATTGGGCTATATTAACCTTTTTATGGTTTCTAGTTTTTGACTTTTGCAAACAGTGCTGCAGTGAACATCTTTGGAAATAATTATTTGATTTTTGTGTATGTGTATTTCATGGGAAAATTCCTGGACATGGACTTTCTGAGTCAAGATATGCCTGTATGAAAACTTTTGGTTTTGTTTTAAAAGATACACTCATGAAAAAATATTAAACAATATGGAAGTACATAAAGCACAAAATTGAAAATCCCTTGGCCCCCACCCTTTTGAGTCCCTAGTTTAGTATGCATCGCTGAAATACACATTTTGCATTGTAAAAGAAATTACCAAATGCTCTCTAAAAGCATTGTACCTGTTTATTCTATCAACATTATATGAAAATGTAATGCCTATCTTGCCTGTTTTGCTACTGAGTTGTTTATATTTCTATTATTAATTAGCAAGAACTCTTTATACATTAAGGGAATTAATTTGTTACAAATATATTTTTGGCCAATTTGTCTTTTAAGTTTGCTTATGATATATTCTGCCTTCAAGAGGTTTTTAATTTTTCCTAAAAATCTGTTGAGCTAGCCTTTCTTCCTAATTCTGGGCCTAGGTCAACTTTCGAAACTACTTTTCTCAGCTAAGATTCAGCTAAAAGGACACTTAAAAATGGTGAGGTAGGTAGAGGGTGGTGGGCAGGATGGGATAATAAGAAAACACACAGCCTAAAGATTAGCACTTCCGGCAAGCCAGAAGAGCAGGAGAAAGGAGATAAAAAGCCAGGAACCTGGACAGAAGAGCAGTCAGCCCCAGGGTTACAGGTAAGGAGAGACAAATCAGGGACGCCTGAAGTAGCAAGCAGGAAGAGCAGGAGAAAGGGGATTAAAAGCCAGGAAGCCAGAGAGAAGAGCAGTCAGCCGAAGGTATTAGGTGAGGAGAAGCAACTCAGGCCCACCCAAAGTAGCAGGCCGGAAGAGTAGGAGAAAGGGGATAAAAAGCCAGGAACCCAGACAGAGGAGCAGTCAGCCCCAGGGACAACTCAGGGACGCACAAAACAGCAGGGCAGAAGAGCAGGAGAAAGGGGATTAAAAGCCAGGAAGCCAGACAGA
>NW_006921613.1:5654896-5660798 GCF_000298275.1 Orycteropus afer afer
AAGGAGATGGATTGACACGATGGCTGTGATGATGGGCTCAAGTATAGCAGGGATTGTGGGGCTGGCGCGGGATCGGGCAGTGTTTTGTTCTGCTGTGCATGGGGTCGCTATGAGTTGGAAACGACTCGACGGCCCTTAACAACAACAACAACAACAAAGGTTAGCACTTACGTTCAGGAGCAAGTCATTAGGGTTTTTTTTTTTTTTTTTTGCTTAAGGTGACATAATCAGCCAACAAGGTGTCCTGTTCATTTTCCCTGTTAGAGCCAGCTCATTACAGGCTTCCACAAACCCCCATCCCTTACTCCCAAGGCTCTTGTTTCCAAGGCAAAAATCTCACCTCTGCCTCCCATCATTCATGAGGCAGTAACAGCTGAGCTTCCCTCCAGTCCCCTGCCCGTAGGTAAAGCTGACTCCCAGTGCCTCCAGTGCAAGCCCCCTTTGCCTAATACAAATGACATTTTGGAAGCAATTATGTTTGTACTAAATAAATCTTGACTACAGGCAGAATGTGAGTGACAATACTATACACACTTATAGGGTAGAGATTGAATAAGTATGATGAAAGGATACTATCTTGACACACTCCCTTCTTGACATTAAGCCATGCAGAATCCCCTTGTTCTTTTCAAACCACAGCCTCTTGGTCTATGTACAGGTTCCTCATGAGCACAATTAAGTGTTCTGGAATTCCCATTCTTCTCAATGTTATCCATAATTTGTTGTGATCCACACAATCAAATGCTTTTGCATAGTCGATAAAACACAAGTAAAAATCTTTCTGGTATTCTTTGCTTTCAGCCAAGATCCATGTGACATAGCAATGATGTCCTGCATTCCTTGTCCTCTTCAGAATCCAGCTTGCATTTCTGGAAGTTCTTCAATCTATTGCCGCAACCGCTTTTGAATTATCTTCAGTAAGATTTTACTTGCATGCGATATTAACGATGTTGTTCGATAATTTCCACATTCTGTGGGATCAGCTTACTTTGGAATGGGTACAACTATGGATCTCTTCCAGTCAGTTGGCCAGCTGTCTTCCAAATCTCTCGGCATAGCTGAGTGAGTGCCTTCAGTGTGGCGTCCATTTGTTGAAACATCTCAATGGGTATTCCATCAATTCCTGGAGCCTTGTTTTTTGCCATTTCCCTCAGTGCAGCTTCAACTTCTTCTTTAGTATCATTGGTTCTTGATCATGTGCCACCTCCTGAAATGGATGAACATTGACCAATTCTTTTGGGTACAGTGACTGTGTATTCCTTCCATCTTCTTTTGATGTTTCCTCCATCATTCAATATTTTGCCCATAGAATCTTTCAATATTGCAACTCGAGGCTTAAAGTTTTTCTTCAGTTCTTTCAGCTTGAGAAATGCTGAGCATGTTCTTCTCTTTTGGTTTTCTAACTCCGGCTCTTTGCACATTTCATTATAATAACTGACTTTGTCTTCTCAAGCTGCTCTTTGAAATCTTCTGTTTTTAGCTCTTTCATCTTGCTGTTTCTTCCATTTGCTTTAGCTGCTCTTCATTCAGGAGCAAGTTTCAGAGTCTGTTCCAACATCCATTTTGGTCTTTTCTGCTTTTCCTTTCTTTTTAAGGACCTTTTGTTTTCTTCATGGATGATGTTTTTAATGCCATCCCACAATTCCTCCTTTTGTGGTATAAAGACCAAGTTCCCTACCAGGCTATCTGAAGTCTTTCACATCCTGGTCCTAACCTGTTTTTTCAGCCAGCTAAACACTGTGCTAAACATTTTCATTGTGCATATATTTATTGAGCAACTACTACCTAGCAGGCTCTAGAATTAGCGTTGTTTTTTGTCTTAACAGAGCTTATTGGCTAATTGGGGAGGTTGATAATCCCAAGTAAACCAATCTAGAGGGTGACTAGGTAGGACTTTTCTGAGAAGACATCTAAACTGAGACCTGAAGAGTGAAGGAACTGTTTATAAGAACAGTTGAACAGGATGTATGCAGGCTGTTCTAGGCAGAGGACACAGCAGTGGCCTTGAGGTGAGAGAGAGCCTGAGATGTTTTATGAGCGATAGAAGGCTGGCACAGGCAGAGCTCAGGGAAAGGGAGAGGAACTCAATGAGGTGGCATTAAACTTGTGGGCATGGACCAAATTAGACAGTACAATAATGTGGAATATAGTAATGGAATTCAGATTAAACACAATGAAATTTAAAACTGGGTGTTGGGTAGGAGGAGGGAAAGTAGTAGGGGCAATATAATGTAATGGTCTTTAAATTCAATCTCATTTATTTGTTTAACAACCCTCTGAGGTATTATTATTATCCAGTTTTATGGATGAGCATATTGAAAGGAAGGAAGTCAGATAATTTGCATAACGCCACACAGCTGGAAAGTATGGAACCCACTGACTCTGTCTGACTTCAATAACCTTGACTATATATTCTATACTGTCTAACTGTTTCATTTTGTAAGAAAATTGAAATGCAGAGAAATTAAAAATAAGCTAGAATGAATAAGAGTATGTGAGGCATTATTCCAAAAATATGGACTCTTCAACCTGGAAAGATAAAGATTGAACTTTTTGTCTAGTAGATGATAAGAAAGCTATGAAGCATGTGAGGAGGCAATGTAGATTTATTCACTAGTACGTAAGAACTAAAGGGCATCTTTTGAAGTTTCAAAGGAGTGGTTACAAGTCGAGTAGAAGGAAGTACTCTTTACATAGTGGATAGTAAGTAGGAGGAATTGATTATCTCAAATACAGATTGAAAATAAAATAAATTTAGAGTACCTTTTATGAAGGCCATAAAGTGTTACCAAAACAGAGAATCTCTTTTGTATGAAGCATATTAAAATAACAATAAAAATGTCTGTAATAGAAGCTTAAATGACTAAGAAAATTAGTAAAAAAAAAAAAATGAATAGGGGAAACTAGCTCTATGGACTTACATGATAATAAAAATAAACTTTTACCTATGCTATTTTTGTAATATTTAAAATTTTAATTTTGTATATATTAACAAAAAATACATAAACTTACAGATGATTTTTTCTTTTTTGAAACGTGAAACCTCCATGAACCCACTACCATTGAGTTGATTCTGACTCAGTGACCCATAGGGTTTCCAAGGCTGTAAATGTTTATGGAAGCAAACTGCCTCATCTTTCTCTCATGGAGTACCTGGTGGATTCAAACCACTGACCTTTTGGTTAGCAGTAGAATGCTTTAACCTCTGTACCACGACAGCTCCTGAAGCACCATACAGAGATTGAAAAAAAAAAAAAAACTCCATCAAGTTGATTCTGACTCTCAGTAGCCCTATAAGAATGAGTAGAACTGCCTTATAGGATTTCCAAAAATCTTTACAGAAGCAGAGAACCACATCTCTCTCTTGTGGAGCAGCTAGTGGGTTCAAACTGCTGACCTCTTGGTTGGCAGCCAAGTAGCTTAACTACTGCACCACCAGGATTCCTGTAGAGTGATAAACAAAAACCAAACCCACTGCTGTGGAGTCAGATCTGATTCATAGTGACCCCTCCTTGGGTTTCTGAGGTGGTATCACTACAGAAGTAGATTGCCCAACTTTCCTTCCAAGGAGTGGCTGGTGGGTTTGAACTGCCAGCCTTCTGGTTAGCAGTCGTATGCCTTAGGCACTACGCCACCAGAGCTCCTTATAGAGGGATTGTTGTTGTTGTTGTTGTTGTTTGCCATTGAGTCAGACCCGACTCATAGAGACCTCTCCTTGGGTTTCTGAGGCAGTATCACTACAGAAGTAGATTGCCCAATCTTCTTTCTGAGGAGTGGCTGATGGGTTTGAACTGCCAGCCTTCTGGTTAGCAGTCAAGTGCCTTAGGCACTATGCTACCAGAGGTTCTTATAGAGGGATAGAGGATAGTAATATCTTTCCTTAATCATCACAGACAGAATGAAATTGTTATTTCCAAGGGAATCCATTTTGATTTGCAAGAGGAGTGATCAAGGCACTGCCAAGACACTGGCTTGACCTTGGAGGAAAGACTGAGGCACAAGTTCTTCTGGAACTTGTTTTTGCTTGCTTGGTCTGTTTTCCTCTCTTGAAATACTCTCTTAGCATATACAATTGGAGTAACTGTTACTCAAGAAAAAATGTCTATTTTTTCATAAACTTTGAGATTTTTACAATATAAAATGGACTGACAGTTTTGATTTCTGTGATGAACTCCATTGTCTTGTCAATTCCTTTCAATCCTACTGAGACCACTCATTCAGGTGATCTCTATTGAATAGTATCCTTTACCACCAAGGACTGTCATAGTTCAGAGAAACAGAGTGTACTCTCTGTCTCTTCAGAGTTTGGGGATTATTAAGTCAGTTTCATAACCTCATATCTAATTATTTCTACATCTTGGCTTTTTAGTATTGTCTCACCATGACCAAGTTTCAGGTGTGGCCATTGGCTGACTTATATCCAACTCCATATCTTCTGTGGTTCTCCTCTTCATTTAGGGTGACTGGGGGCATCTGCTTCCTTGGTACTCAGTATGCATCCAGTTGTGTCTTCAATATAACAAATGAACACTGTAGCCTTCTCTTATTAGCCTAACCTGTTCTATATGCATTTAGGAATATTAATGCTACAAAGTAGAAATTGTGGATTTTGCTTAAGCAGTTTTTATTAGGAGTCTGATGATCTAAAGGCTACCCAAATTGTGAGCAGAAGCTAGGGAGCCCATAAGTTATAAATATGAATGTTTTACTAACCTAGAGGCCCTTGGTGTTCACACAGGTTCTGCTCATCATCTTCAAAGCAACTTTCTATTGAGAAATGTTGTTTCATTTGGGCAGGCTAGCCTTGCATTTTTATGCATGGGTGACTGGGTTACTGTTTTTCACTCATGCTTGCGGTTGGTAGCTAATTAAATTATTTTCAGTTCTCTTCTTTGGCTTCTGCTGTGGCTTTCTGTTTTTCCATAACATTCTTTCACATTTCAAATTTGTGGAAGCTCTGTAGCTCCTCTGTTGTTGTTATGTGCCATCAAGTCGGCCCCGACTCATAGCGATCCCTCCTTGGGTTTCCGAGGCGATATCACTACGGAAGTAGATTGCCCAACCTTCCTTCCGAGTCACGCATTCACCTACTCACAGAGCAGTTGCTCTGCAAAGTGCTGGGCCAGATGTTGGTGTGCTACCATGAATAAATCACAGATCTTGTCCTCAAAGAGGTTAGTCTATTTAGAGAGACAGACATATGAAAAGATAATAACAATAGAATGTGGCTAATACATAGAGACATAAAGTGGATATTATGGAAGCATGAAACAGCAGCCCGTACCTTACTTTGGTGGCCAAGTAAGGCTTTCTGGAGGTTTTGACGCTGAAACTTGGTTTTTCTTCTCTTTTACTTTCAAGAATTCTTTTTATATTCTGAATGCAAGTCCTTTATCAAGTATGTTGTATGTGCCGTTGAGCTGATTCTAACTCATAGTGGTGCTATAGGATAGAGTAGAACTGCCTCTTAGAATTTTTTAGGCTGACATCTTTACAGGAGCAGATTGCCAGGTCTTTTTTCCTGCAAAGTCTCTAGTGAGTTTGAACTGCTGACCTTTTAATTGGCAGCTGAATGCTTAACTGTTGTGTTGATACGATCCCTGTCCAGATAGTCTTTATATGGAAGAAAAAGTACAAGGTTCCAAGAGAAAGTATAATGGGGGAAAGGAGACTTAATTTAGATGAAGAGGTTAGGGAGGGTCTTTCTAAGTAACAGATATTCAAGCTGAAACTTAAAGGATAAGCAGGAATCAGTCAGACAATGAATGAGGCTGGGGTTCCAGGCCAAGAGAAAGCAGGTGGGAAGGTCTTGAGGTTTGAGGTATTATGGCTTGTTTAAGCAGTTAAAAGAAAACCAGTGCAACCTATACAACTATGAGACCAGAAGAACTAGATGGTGCCC
>NW_006921613.1:5661158-5663252 GCF_000298275.1 Orycteropus afer afer
AATGACATGAGACAAAGTATATGTGAACTGCTGTATGAAAAGTGAATTTACTCTGTAAATCTTCACCCAAATCCTAATAAAAAAAAAAAATCTGAAAATAGAAAAAAAAAAAAAAGGAAAACCAGTGCAGATGGGCCTTGGTGGGCAAAGAGAGGGGGTAAATAGTAGTGATAGTGGAGAATGTTGTGAGATGAGGCTGGAGAAGGAGGCAAATGCCAACTAATGCAAACTCTAGGGGGCTATATAAAAAGTCTCATTTATCTCAGGTTTTTACAGAGTTTTAAACAACAGTCAGACACCATTAGACTTTTCTGTTTCAGAAAGATCACTCTGGCTGCTGTATAGAAAATGGGAGAGGGAAAGTGCAATAGAAAGCTTTTTCCAACATCAGTATGAGAGATGATGGTACTAGGATGGGATAGTGACTGTGGAGATGGAGAGAGGTGGATTGAATCTAGCTGTATATTGGTTGTAGAACTTAGTGATGGATTTCATATAAGGGCGAAGGAGAGGGTGGTGTGAAGGATCAGGTTTCTCCTAAGAACAGCTAACTAGCTGGATGGCGGTACCTATCAGTCGTTGAGATGGAGGAGCTGCAGAAAGTATAGATATGAAGAGAGATAGAAGAATTATATTTTGGACTTAAATTGAAGATACCTTTGACATATGAGTCTATGGGTCTGGAGTTCAGTAGAAAGGTCTGGGCTAGAAAAAGAAATTTTCAGAAATTTGGTATATGAAGTCATGAGAGTGGATGTTGTTGTTAGGTGCGATTGAGTTGGCTCTGAATCATAGTGACTCATTGGTCCAGTACAACAGAACAGAACACTGCCCAGTCCTGTGCTAGCCTCACAATCCTTGCTATACCTGAACCCATTGTTGCAGTCACTCTGTCAATCCATCTCCTTGAGGGCCTTCTCCTTTTTTGTTGACCCTCTACTTTACCAAGCATGATATCCTTCTCCAGGGAGTGATCCCTTCTGACAACATGGCCAAAGCAGTTGAGATGAAGTCTGGCCATTCTTGCTTCCAAGGAGCATTCTGGCTGCACTTCTTCCAGGACATGGTACTTTCAGTATTCTTTGCTAACACCACAACTCAAAAGCATCAACTCTTCTTCTTTCTTCCTTATTCATTATCCAGTTCTCACATGCATATGAGATGATTGAAAATGCCATGGCTTGGGTTAGGTGCACCACAGTCTTCAAAGAGACATCTTTGCTCTTTAGCACTTTAAAGAAGTCTTTCGTAGCAGATTTGCCCTGTGCAATATGTTGTCTGATCTCTTGACTACTGCTTCCATTGGTGTTGATTGTGGAACCAAGTAATATGAAATCTTTGACAACTTCAATCTTTTCTCCATTTATTGTAATGCTGCTTATTGGTCCAGTTGTGAGGATTTTCATTTTCTTCATGTTGAGGTAAAATGCATACTGCAGACTGTAGTCTTTCATCTTAATTAGTAAGTGCTTCAAGTCATCTTCAATTTCAGCAAGCAAGGTTGTGTCATTTGCATATCCTTGGTTGTTAATGGGTCTTCCTCTAATCCTGATGCTATATTCTTCTTCATATAGTCCAGTTTCCCAATGAAAGAGCCCTAAAATACATAAATCAGGCTATAAAAGAGTTGAAAAGGCAAATAGATGACTTCACAGTCATAGTGGGAAACTTTAATACACCACTTTCAATGAAAGATAGAACAATTGGAGAGAAACTCAACAAAGATACAGAAGATCTAAACAATACAATCCACCAACTTGACCTTATACACATCTACAGAACACTACACAACAGCACAACATACATTCTTGTCCAGTGCACATGGAACATTCTCCATGATAGAGCATATCTTAGGCCATAAAGCAAGCCTTAATAAATTTAAAAACATTGAAATACTGCAAAGCTTCTTCTCAGATCACAATGCTATCAAATTAGAAATTAAAAATAGGAAGATCAGTGGAAAAAGAGCAATCATATGGAAACTGAACAACACCCTCCTTAAGAAAGACTGGGTAAGAGAAGAAATAAAAAATGAAATTCAAAAATTCCTTGAATCAAACAAGAATGAAAACACAACAACCAAAATCTTTGGAA
>NW_006921613.1:5664402-5683942 GCF_000298275.1 Orycteropus afer afer
GTCAAACTATCCCTATTTGCTGATGATATGATCCTATACCTAGAAAATCCAAGAGACTCAGTCAAAAATCTAGTGGAACTAATTGAGAGATTTAGCATGTGGTAGGATACAAGATCAACATCCAAAAATCAGTTGGATTCCTCTACACCAGCAAAGAGATTGCTGAAAAAGAAATAAGGAAATCAATACCGTTAACAATAGTTATCACAAAAATAAAATACTTGGGAATAAATCTTACCGGGGACACAAAAGACCTGTACAAAGAAAACTATTAAAGTCTACTTCAAGAAACCATAAGAGATCTACATAAATGGAAGAACATACTATGCTTGTGGATAGGAAGATTAAGCATTGTGAAAATGTCCTTTCTATCCAAAGCAATCTATACATTCAATGCAATCCCAATCCAGATCCCATCCCATTCTTTAAGGATATGGAAAAGCCAATCACTACCTTTATATGGAAAGGAAAGAGACCTTGGATAAGCAAGCGCTAATTAAGAAGAAGAACAAAGTTAGGAGGTCTCACATTGCCGGATCTCAAAACCTACTACTATACAGCCACAGTAGTCAAAACTGCCTGGTATTGGTATAATGACAGACACATAAACCAATGAAATGGAATTAAGAACCCAGAAATAGATCCATCAACCTATGGTAAACTGATCTTTGACAAAGGGCCGAAATCCATGTAGTCCAGCTTCTCAGATTATTTGCTCAGCATACAGATTGAGTAAGTATGGTGAAAGGATACAACAACTCTTAGGCACTCCTTTCCTTATTTTAAACCATGCAGTACCCCATTGTTCTGTTCAAATGACAGCCTCCTGGTTTATGTACAGGTTCCTCATTAGCACAATTAAGTGTTCTGGAATCCCCATTCTTCTCAATGTTATCCATAATTTTTATGATCCACACAGTTAAATGCTTTTGCATAGTCATTAAAACACAAGTAAATATCTCTCTTGCATTCTTTGCTTTCAGGCAAGATCTACCTGACATTGGCAGTGATATCCCTTCTTCCACGTCCTCTTCTGAATTCAGCTTGCATTTCTGGAAGTTCTCTGTCAATATACTGTTGCAACCATTTTTAAATTATCTTCAGAAAGATTTTACTTACATGTGATATTAATGATATTTTTCGATAATTTTCACGTTCTGTGGGATCACCTTTCTTTGGAATGGGTACAAATACGGATCTCTTCCAGTCAGTTGACCAGACTGGTTGAGTACACATATGGATCTCTTCCAGTCAATAGCTTCCAAATTTCTTGGCCTCCAGCATGCTATCCATTTGTTGAAATATCTCAGTTGGTATTCCATCAATTCCTGAAGCCTTGTTTTTCACCATTTCCCTCAGTGCAGCTTCGACTTCTTCATTTAATGCCGTTGGTTCTTGATCGTATGCCACTGTCAGAAATGGATGAACATCAACCAATTCTTTTTGGTACAGTGACTCTGTGTATTCCTTCTGTCTTCTTTTGATGTTTCCTGCATCATTCAATATTTTGCCCATAGAGTCTTCCAGTGTTGCAACTCGAGGTTTGAACTTTTTCTTCAGTTCTTTAAGCTTGAGAAATGCTGAGCATGTTCTTTCCTTTTGGTTTCCTTTTGGTTTTCTAAGTCCAGATCGTTGCACATTTCATTATAATAATTGATTTTGTCTTCTCAAGCTGCCCTTTGAAATCTTCTGTCCAGCTCTTTTATCTTGTCATTTTTTCCATTTGCTTTAGCTACTCTCTGCTCAAGGTCAAGTTTCAAAATCTCTTCTGACATCCATTTTGGTCTTTTCTTCCTTTCCTGTCTTTTTAATGACTTTTTCTTTTCATGGATGACGTTCTTGATGTCCTCCCACATTTCCTCTGGTTTTCAGTCATTGGTGTTCAGTGCATCAAATCTAATTCCTTACATGGTCTCTAAATTCATGTGGGATATAATCAAGGTCATATTTTGGCTCTCGTGGACTTGTTTTAATTGTCTTCAGCTTGAACTTGAATTTGCATATGACTAGTTGACAGTCTGTTCTGCAGTCAGTTCCTGGCTTTGTTTTGGCTGAAGATATTGAGCTTCTCCATTGCCTCTTTCCACGGTTGTAATTGATCTGATTCCTGTGTACTCCGTCTGGCGAAGTCCATGGGTGTAGCCACCATTTATGTTTGCAATGAATAAGTTGCTCATCTTGCAGAATTCTCTCATGCAATCTCCAGTGTTATTCCTATCACCAAGGCTATATTTTCCAACTACTGGTAATTCTTCTTTGTTTCCACCTTTTGCATTCCAATCACCAGTGATATAATCAACACATCTTAACTGCTTGTTTGTTCAATTTCAGACTGCAGAAAAAAAAATCTTCAATTTCCTCATCTTTGGCTTTGGTGGTTGGTTTTAAATTTGAATAACAATAGTAGTAACTGGTCTTCCTTGTTGTTGTTGTTATGTGCTACTGAGTTGAACTTGACTCATAGCGACCCCTCCTTGGGTTTCCAAGGCAGTGTCACTATGGAAGTAGATTGCCCCATCTTCCTTCTGAGGAGTGGCTGGTGAGTTTGAACCGCCAGCCTTCTGGTCATCAGTCAAGTGCTTTAGGCACTACGCTAGAGATATGGATATTATACTATCACTGACAGCATTGTATTTCAGGGTATATTGAAATACTCTTTGTGATGATTAAGCCATGCATTGCTCTTCAATATGTCATTTCTGGCCTAGTAGATCATATGGTTGTCTGATTCAAAATGGCCAAAAACAATCCATTTTAGCTCATTAATGCCTAGGATATTGATCTTTATCCATTACATTTCATTTTTGACAACTTGCAGTTTTCCTAGACTCATACTTTGTACATTCCATGTTCCAGTTATTAATGGATGTTTCCAGCTGTTTCTTCTCATTTTGAGTTCTGCCACATCTGCAAATGGAGGTCCTGAAAGCTTTACTCCTTTCACATCATTAAGGTCTGCTCTACTCTGAGGAGGCAGCTCTTCCCCAGTTGTATTTTGAGTGCCTTCTAACCTCAGGGGCTCATCTTTCAGCACTATATGGGACAGTGTTTTCAATGGCCAATTCTCTGAGAAGTGGATGGCCTCTTCCTGCAAATTTTGAGTGCTTTAAAGGTACTAATTTATTATTTTTATTATTAATAATTATTTGTTATTGAAATGCATTAATTGATACAATGCTCATTTTATCTCTATATGGTTGTTATGTACCGTGGAGTCGGACCCGACTCATAGTGACCCCTCCTTGTGTTTCCGAGGCAGTATCACTACAGAAGTAGATGCCCCCTCTTCCTTCCTAGGAGTGGCTGGTGGGTTTGAACTGCCAGCCTTCTGGTTAGCAGTCAAGTGCCTTAGGCACTACGCTACCAGAGCTCCCCTCTATATGGTAGACATTATTATTATCATCAGTGTAGATGAAGAAATTGAGGCACAGGCAAGCCACGGAACTAGTAAGCAACAGAACCCAAACAGAATCCTAAAGCCTGAACTCTTCAACACCACATTAGAAGAGAAAAGGGAGTAAGCTCTGAGCTCTAGGCAATTGCAGTAGCTGGAGGTTGTATAGAGAGGATGGAGCTGGCACAGAACACCGAAAAGAGTTGTTTTGAAAGGTAGGAGAAAAACAGTAAGAATAGAGTGCATCACAAGCCAGGGAAAGAGTTCAGGTATGTTGCCTGAGGTCTGCTGGTTCAAATGGTGCTCAGAGGTCGGCCCTTAAAGGACATGTAGGCATTAAATGGGTTGTGAGGGAAAGGGTTTGCCAGACTTGGGAACAACGTGAGTAAAAGAGAAGCAGCATGATAGATGTTGAAGAACCAGCTGCTGTTTGGAGTTGTTAGACTCAAGTGCAAGGCTGAGAGGTGAGAGATGAGACTAGAGAAGTTGGCAGGGGTCAGGTCCTGCAAAGTCTGTATTATGCCCCCAAGTCAGCACTAGCTAAAAAGTACCACCACATGATCTCAGCCTAAAAGTGTTTGTCTCCAAAGATGGGAAGCAACACAAAGGGAGCCACTTGCTACAAAGGAACAAAATATATTGGTGGCTGCCTTTTATTTGCCAGGCAATATTTTCGGCACCTTGTATCTTTGTTGTCTCATATTAAGTATATGTTGCTTGATGCTTAATTTTGGATTCCTTCAAATTTTACTATGTTGAAACATTTTATATAAGAGAAAATAAAATTCCCATGACTTATTTCAGCACTAAATCACTTATCAGGGTGACATATACTCCATGTGGAAGAAAGACATCTATATACAGAGGCCTGTACATACTTAACATGACTGTCTTTTTATATGTGTTTCTCTAAACTGGGAGCAAATGTTGAAGATGGTAGGAAAGTGTGAGTTATTTTGCTTAATTGGGCAACTTTGGTCATAATCAGGAAAAAGTGACTCATTGGAATGATGTTTGTCTTACTCTTCCTTATATATCCTAAACATTTTGAAATAAAAAAATGGCCTTGGTTTGAATGTTGCCTCTGCTGTTTATTAGCTGAGTGATGTAATTTGCTGAGTAATGAGCAGGTTATTCAACCTCTCTCATACTGTTTTATTGAATGAAGACTTCTTTAATAATAACAGTTAAAAAGCATATTGTTAGAATTAAGTAAAGGAAACTTAGAAGTTTTCTCCATCCTAGTCAAACAAAGCCTTGTGATGAAGATGATCCTTAATATGCTTCCTTTCTTTTTTTCCTTTCTTTTTTGGTGATTCTATTTTACCTTTGATTATTTTACTTCTTTAGAATTTTGTAATTTATCTTCTAGTATTACTAGCTAATTTTAGACAGAAATAGTTATTTTTCTTGATGTGCATATTAAGACTATGCTTACACAATGAGAGCTAGTTCCAAAAATAAACTCTACAGGAATATTATGGAGCTGCAGTATCTAAAAATATTCATTCCAAGCTTTGGCGTCTCATATAGAATTCTAGAGAAATAAAATTGTTTATTTCTTGCAACTTGATGGCGATAAAACATATATTAATTTACAAGTTCATATTTTCATCATAAATTTAAAATAATTTTAATGCCTGCTTTAAGCAGTCTTGAACTTACTTTGCTGTTGAAACATGTACATTTCATAGTATCTGTAAGGTAACTTTAAGAGTTATAAAAAAAATAGTAATCATAAATCAACCCTGTTATTTTGTTCATTTATAAAAGTTCATGAACTTAGAATTATTAATTTATTAAAATTTTAGTCCTTGGAATCCTCAGATTGTTTTTATGCATTACGTTAAACTCATTTTTGACAGAGCCTTATTCTGTAGTTGAAGCTGACTTGAATACTGCAGGCTGGATGCCAAGCTGATGGATCTGGCTTTGGCACTTTCATTTTTTTAATTTTATTTTAAGAGCTTGTTTTACATTCAACATAATGCGTACATTTAGTTTCTTTCCCCATTCACCATGTCCAACCCTAACCCAGTCTCCTGCCCTCCCTACCCTGTAACCCACCCCCTGTGCCCCTCATATTTATGCACTCCTGTTTGCCCTGCATTTCTTCATGGTCCTCTGGTGTCCCATGGTCTGTTGCTCTAAGGGATGTATTACCATAGAGTATGTGGGTGCGTCATCCTGAGTTGAGTGGTCTGCATGTACATCTTGTTAACTATTGGGCTGAGAGCCCACCCCTGGGGATGTGTCTTATTCCAGATGCAGAATGTATTCCAGGGCCGTACTATTGGGAGTCTCGCCAGATTTCATCTGACCAGTAATTCTGGTCATTATTGAGTTTTTGGATTTTGTTCCACATTTTCCCTCCCGCTCTATCCAGGATCTCTAGATTTGATCCTTTCCTGAGTGGTTGGCCTTGGTAGCCGGGCACCATCTAGTTCTTCTGGTCTCGAGGGCCATCGTGTCCTAGGGCTGATTGCTTCTAAATGCTCCCCCCCCCTTTTTTTTTTTCATTCTTCTTCACTTCTGACACTAGGAGACTGTTAGCTGTGTCTTAGATGGCCGCTTGAAAGCTTTTAAGACCCCAGTCACTACTCACCAATGTAGGATGTGGAGCAAAGCTTTTATGTATTTTGTTGTGCCAGTTGAGTCTGGTGTACCCCAGTACTATGGTCCTGAGGTAGTAGATCTATTGGATCTCTCTCCCATAGTGTCTGGTTGTCTGTGAGGGAATACTCTGTGTCTGTCTACTATTGTTTCTGTAAGGACTACAGGTATTTTCTATCATTGGTGTGTGTGCAAGATTAGCCTCCCCTGAATCTATCCTTGTTCTAGAGTATACTTCTGTTCACTGACCCCCGTCTGATCATCTCAGGTGTTTATGTGTTTATCTGTATAGCCTAGTGTTTGGTGTTAATGGCAATGCAGTATTGTGGACACATTGGTTAGTATAGCATCTGTTGTCTATCTCTTATGTGCACAATTCAGTGTTCTGC
Source organism: Orycteropus afer afer (assembly GCF_000298275.1). NCBI lineage: Eukaryota > Metazoa > Chordata > Mammalia > Tubulidentata > Orycteropodidae > Orycteropus > Orycteropus afer. The sequence continues at coordinate 5,670,799 of NW_006921613.1, forward strand.
CATTTCCCAATGTTATCATGGTGGTCATAAATCCTCCCTGTATATCCCTCCCCCTACCCATGTCAGCGTGTAGGCCCCACCTAGCCTGAAATTAATCCCTCCCATTCCCTCCCCATCCCGGTAACCTACTAAGTGAGTCCCCTTTCCCAAGAAAACCCTTCTCTTTTTTACCATAATGGGCTCATACAGTACTTGTCCTTCTGTGATTGACTTATTTCACTCAGCATAACGTCCTCCAGGTTCATCCACATTGCGAGATGATACGTGTATCCCTCATTGTTCTTTAATGTGGCATAGTGTTCCATTGTGTGGATATACCATAATTTGGTTATCCACTCATCTGTTGATGGGCATTTAGGTTGCTTCCATCTCTTTCTATGGTGAATTGTGCTGTGATGAACATAGGTGCACATATGTCTGTTGTGCGCTATCTCTCACCTCTTCAGGATATATTCCTAGTAATGGAATTGCTGGGTCAAATGGTACTTCTATTTTCAGTTTTTTAAGGAAATGCCATACCGTTTGCCACAATGGTTGTACATTTTACAATCCCACCAGCAGTGCACAAGAGTTCCAGTCTCTCCACAGCCTCGCCAGCATTTGTTACTTTCTGACCCATTGAACTTTGCTATTTGACACTTTGTCTTACATGAGATATTCTAAGTCTCACCTGATCACATGAGCAGTGTACTAGCTGTTTCCATTGTTATACCAAGAGGAACAATTTTGGGGTTTGCATTTGATTCCTAACCAGAAGGTTGGTGGTTCGAACCCACTAGCCATTCCACAGAACAATGAGGGAGTCTGCTTCCTTAAAGATTTACAGCCTTAGAAACTCTATGGGGCAGTTCTACTCTGTCCTGTAGGGTCACTATGAGTTGGAATTGACTCGATGGCAGTGGGTTTGAGTTGGTTATGGGATGGGGAGAGTTTCTTTATAATGAAGTCTGCTGTGTTTAAAGGGGAAAAGCATGATCAAGTTGAAAGACTATATAGCTTTTAGAATAGACATAGATTTGAACCTCACCTCCACCATTTTTAAGGTCTGAGCCTCAATATGAGGAGCCCTGGTGTTACAGTGGTTAAGTGCTCAGCTGCTAACTGAAAGGTTGGTGGTTCAAAAACCCACCAGCCTCTCTGCGGGAGAAAGTTGTTGCAGCTTGCTTCTGGAAAGATTGACAGGTTTAAAACCCTATGGGGGCAGTTCTACTCTGTCATATAGGGTTGCTATGAGTCAGAATCTACTCGATTGCAAAGGGTGTTTTGAAGTCTCAGTATCTGTTGAAATGGGCTCATAAGGGGATTATTATAATTAAGTGAAATTATACATGTAAATTATCTACTGGCACACAGAAGGTGAGCAATAAATGTTAGCACTCATTCCTTACATTGTTTGGTAAGTTCTGTGGTGCAGAGTCGCCTGCTATTTAGCTTAGCAGCAGCATTGCTGTGAAGCTATGGCGAGTACACAGGACACATGTGCTCTTCATGTCCAACCCTATCCAGAATGCACCGTGTGTTCAGCATCTCCACTTTGTTCTTGTCTCTTTTCTTCTATTTTAGTGTTACCTTTTACCCTGCTCTAAGCCCTCTGGCTTACCTTTCCTATCCATCTACTTTCCGCTTTGCTACTTACTCTAGGACATGCCTGGTGGAAATGGTGGGTGCAATACATCTTTGCCTTCTAAATGAGGAATTTGGGATAGATTAATTATTAGTTATCTGTGAGTATGGGTTTGAGTGTGTATGTTGTGGGGGGAGGGAATGGATGTTTCATTGCTTTTGCACTCTCTATAGTCCTGATTCTTTTCCCTTCCGTTACACTAAGATTTCTTACTTGACTCAACTATCTAACGCTGCCTGCATTTTATATAGTATAAATTTCAGGAAATATAGAGCCTTTCATAAGATTCTGCAAGTCTCTTGTCAAATCCTAGTTTGGCAGGACCAATAATTTCTTCTCCTTGGAGTAAAATGTTTGAGACCAAGAGCAGTCGTATCACAAACGTTTATTGAGAAACTATTATGGGCAGACCCTGGATTAAGTGCTGAAGAGATGAAGCAGAACAGCCTTTCCTTCAAGGTCTCCAGAGGGATGTAAACACACAAAGTCATAATTTAGTAGGAGAAGGATTCTAGGAGAGGATTGAATGAGGTAATGGGACGTTGAGAATACAAGTCAGGAAAAACTTCTTAATGGAACTGTCACTTTAACACAAATGTGAAGGAAAAATAGGAGTTTGCTGGCTGAAAAATGGGAGGCATGGTGTTCCAGAGAGAGGAAATAGCTAAAGCAAAGCCATTAAAGTGTGAGGCAGGAAAGCAAGTTTGGAGTACAGTAAGACCCAGCTTATACATTTCTGACTTACACAACTTGTACTTGCCTTTTAATGTTACGTAAATTTGACCTCACTGTCAACAGATTGAACCAACTCCCTCTCAAAACAAAATCTTCATTAAAATCACCATTACTCGCTGCATGTGCAGCTTTTAAACCATTGAAAAGGCTTAGAGCTTTTTCTTGCACTAAAACCAAACCAAAATCCATTGCTATTGAGTTGATTCTGACTCACAGCAACCCTGTAGGACAGGGTAGAGCTGTCCCACAGAGTTTCCAAAGCTGTAAATCTTTAGAGAAGCAGACTGCCATATGCATCTTTCTCCCAATGAGTGGCTGGTTGGTTTGCACTGCTGACCTTTTGATTAGCAGCCAAGCACTTTAACCACTACACAACCAGGGCTCCTCTCTTGCACTGAAGTAAGAACCATATGCACATGTGCCAATTTACCTACAAATCTGACCTAAAGACACACTTAGGAATGGATCTCATTTGTACCCTGGGGACTGCCTGTACAGCAAACCTGTAGTTTGATGTAATTGGAGAACAGTACTGGGGAGTGAAAAAGAGGCAGGGGTGGGGAAATGAAAATTTAAGAATATATTCCATTACAGTATATTCAGCAGTATTAGTTATGTTCCATTTCTGAAACTAAGTGGTGAGTAATTCCTTATATCATTCTTTCATTCAACAAATATTATGTGCACATATGTATATATATAGTTTCTTATATGTATGGCAAAGGAGCTCTGGTGGCGTAATGCCTAAGGCATTTGACTGCTAACCAGAAGGTTGGCAGTTCAAACCCACCAGCCACTCTGTGGGAGGAAGATGGGGCAATCTACTTCGTAAAGATTTACTGCCTTGGAAACCCAGTGGGGGTCGCTTTGAGTTGGAACTGACTCAGCAGTGAGTTTGGTTTTTTAATATTTGGTTTATGGCATATTTAATAATAAGTTTTAAAAATAAAAATATACTAAAAGTGAAAATTTTCTAGATATCTTAGTTTCTTTAATAATTTTTGTTTCCTTTTCTCTGAAAAGCCCATTATGCGCCTTTAGAGCAGTCTGAATTTCTTTCACCACAGAGTCCCACAAGGGTTATATGAATTATTTAGTAACTATATGGAGTGTCAATGTTTATGTCAGGGTTCAGGGGACGGGACATTGATAATAATTCAGGATTTCTCTTTAGCTCATAGCCCAGAGATACTTGGTTTCTATAATAGGTTTGTGTAAGTTGTCTCCTAAGGCATTTATTTTTGTGTGCATTCACAGTGGAATACTAAAAAAAGAACCAGGCTGATTCCATGTTGCCATGCTGCTTATAACTTAAGAAGGGAACTAGGAAAGGTGTGTGCATGTGCTATATGAAATGCAAATAATGTGTGTAGGAGTTTGGAAGGAGGAGAGGGAATCACATGAGTCAGATTTTTGGGGATTCAGGAGCTGGTCATTTATTCTGTTAGTGCTGTCAGTCTTGTTCCCAGAGGTATCAGAAACAACTGCTTGTGGTGCCTACTACACAGGGTTTCCTTGACTGACAAAATGCAGGTTAGCAAAACCTCTAATGAGTGAGTCATCTGCATTATTGGAGGACCTCTTGGACGTCACTGTGGGAGGATACAGAAGGAAACATGACTGGTGCCTCCTTAAGCATGTAGAGACAGGTATAAACACTGAGAAGGTGCAAGGGCTGTGTCGGGCTGAGCCAGGGCTGTTTGGTGCCCCTCTCTGGCAAGTACCAGAGCAAGCATGTCCCCCAAACCCAACTTGCTGGTCCTCTTCCATTAGACTGTCAGAATTGCCTCATCACTGCCGAGCAGACCTAAATTGTCTAGTGGAAGGTCAGATAGTTTTTATTTTCCTTGCAAGCTATTATACAACTTAAATCTGTGCTAGTGTTACTCGCTCAGATTTTAACTGCTGCCATAAAATTTAGCCAATCTCTATTTTGTTCTTACTCTCATTTCTAATCTAGTGGTTCCTTTGAACTATCATCGCTCTTCTTTGATGTATGTTTACATCTTTAATGGTATCTATTTTAAGCCCTTTTCTCTTTTCTTCATCTACTAGTTTTTTCTTTTTTCCCTTTAATGACAGTAACCTCAGCTCCCAAATCTTTGTTTTTCCTTCTTCTACCAGTTCCAACTTTAACGTTTACTCTTCGTTTGCTTATTATTTCATTAATCTCTCTTCTCTAGGTCTCTAACTCATACCCTGTCTCAACCATGCTTGGTGTCCCTAAACACTGTGAAGTGAAGTTTGTCTTTACCACCACTTATCCAAATTCTTTCCTCTCTTTTGCCTCCCTTGACCTACCTCTGTCTTTAATAAGATCAGCACATATATACTGTGGGCAAAGAACATGGCTGACCACAGTAGGAATTCAAAGATGGCTTATGGAGTATATGGTCTATGAAGGAAGTGTATAGAGCCACATTGCTGACGGCTGCCAACAACGAGTCAATTCCGACACATAGCAAGCCCATGTGACAGAGTAGAACTGCTCCATGACATTTTCTAGGCTGTAATCTTTACAGAAGCATATTGCCAGGTTTTTCTCCCATAGAGCTGCTGAGTGGATTCAAATCACAAACCTTTAGGTCAGCAGCCAAGTGCTTAAAACCGTTATACCACCATGACTCTTTGGATAGACCCAAGTCAAATGAGGTCTGAGGTAAAATATGTGATACTTTTGAGGAGCTCTCACAAGATAACAAGGGACTAAGACCAGAGTAGTGTGAGTGGGAAGGAAGAAATGTGAGGCACTGTAGGAAGGCATAGCCCTTTATTAGCTAATCACAGTAGGACTGAATCACAGGACCTTGGTTCCTCTCTTTCCCTGCTGAGGGTTCCAGCCTGAGTCTCTTTGGCTGGGTTATGATTTGGCTAACTGCTTCCATTTCACCCTGAAGCCCCTGAGCAGGCTTAGGGGGGATGTGCTCTTCCAGCTGGCCTCTTTGATCTTCCAGAGCACAGCAGACCTTTTTTCTGATTCCTTGGACTTTCACTGCTTTCTCCTATTTCTAGGTTTCTCATATGATCTTGGGGCCTTTTCATTGTGCCTTTCTTCCACAGTCTTCGCACTGGATATGACTGGGCAAGTTTAATCCTATTCTTCAGGGCAGCCTGTATATTTGCACTGGGCTCTGGGGGAAGAGTTGGAGATAGGTTTGGAAGTGACAGAGGCAATAGGAAGGGTCCTTATCAGGTTGAGATTCCCTTCAGTTTTAGCACCTAAGGTGTATAAACCCACTACCATTCAGTCAATTCTGACTCTTAGCAACCCCCATTGGTTTCCGAGGTGGTGAATCTTTATGGAGGGAGCTCTGGTGGTGTAGTGCCTAAGGCATTTGACGGCTAACCAGAAGGCTGGCGGTTCAAACCCACCACCCACTCCTCGGAGGGAAGATTGGGCAGTCTACTTCCATAGAGAAATTGCCTCGGAAACCCAAGGAGAGGTCACTATGAGTTGGGATTGACTCGATGGCAGTGAGTTTAAATCTTTACAGAAGTAGATTGCCCATCTTCCTTCCACAGAGTGGCTGGTGGGTTTGAACCTCCAACCTTCTGGTTAGCAATCAAATACCTTAGACACTATGCTACCAGCGCTCCTTACCTAAGGTATGTATATCCCCTAAATTGACCCAGTTTGGGTATAGTTGTTTCTGCAGAGGCATTGATCTCATAGGGCAAGGTGAAAAAGAACCACAAAAAGACTATGGTATAATAGCCTGGTTTCTGACCTATTTCTCCTTAGATACTTTCCCAAGTGATAGAGATAAGGTATAAGGGAAGTTGGTAATCAGGGTGGTGTTTAAATATCTTGCCCTTGGTTAGTGTGAGCACCTTAGCCTCCCACCACTAATCTGTAAGTGCCTTTAACCCCTAGCTTTTGGAAATCTAGCCCTTGGCAAAGGACCTACTCATTTGCTGTTTCCAAAAGACTTGTGGAAATCTGAGTTGGAGTTTGCTCTGACACAGAACACAAAGGAGGCTTCCTTCTAGATTTGGTTTAACTTTTTCGTAACATGTGGTACATACATGTAAGTACCACTTACATTTTCTGCCTCTGGGGTTTTTTGGGAGGCTTTCTTCTCACATACAGTAGTACTGGTGTAAGGGTGAGGATTTGCGTAGTTGTGTAAAACTGACTGAAGTTTGTCCTGACATATTGCTGTGTTGAGAGGCTATTGTATAAGGTAGTACATTCTGGAGGCTTGACTGTGTATAACTTTTGTCTCTTTAGGCTTCTGTACAGTGAGATAAGTCTTCTAAGTATATTTACTGTTTCCTGTGTTATTGGGAAGGTGTGACATTTGAGACTAGGTAATATTCAAGTGAAATTTTTTTCTGTGCCTCAGCCTACCAATCCTACCACCAGAGCCCATTGTGACATACGTGTCCCACTTAATGTTTATCAAAATCCATCATACCTAACAAATATTTTAAAACATTTGGTGATGCAACAAGCATTCCATTGTTGTTGTTGTTGTTATGTGCCGTCAAGTTGGACCCGACTCATAGCAACCCCTTCTTGGGTTTCTGAGGCAGTATCACTATGGAAATAGATTGCCGAACCTTTCTTCTGAGGATGGCTGGTGGGTTTGAACTGCCAACCTTCTGGTTAGCAGTCAAGTGCCTTAGCTACTATGTATTAGCCCCCCCCCCCCGAAAAAAAGTTATTTACAAGATATGACAAACAAAAAATAATTTAGTAATGAATAAATCTTCCTCATATTTAGGTGCAGATCAGTCACAAACTCACTTGGACCTGTTTTGCTTTTTTTGTATTGCTGTCAGTTAGGGTAGTAGAGCTTCAGAGTGAGAACAATTGGTACACAGACGTGTTTATTAAATGAGTAAGATTTTAGTAGTTTGTACAGATGCTACTTTATAGATTATATACTTGACAGGGAAAATTTTAAGCAAATTTCAGTCATATGTTGTTGTTGTTGTTGTTGTTATTTGCCATTGAGTCGGCCCCAACTCAAAGCGACCCCTCCTTGGGTTTCCAAGGCAGTATCACTATGGAAGTAGATTACCCAATCTTCCTTCCAAGGAGTGGCTGGTGGGTTTGAACCGCCAGCTTTCTGGTTAGCAGTAAAGTGCCTTAGGCACTATGCTACCAGAGCTCCTTTCAGTAACATATTTGATATATAAAACTCAGAAGCACTTCTTATAGAAAAAACACTCAGTAACAATTCGTCCCACCTTGTACTTAAATATTGTTTTATGCTTTTCATGATGTTTCTATGTATATAACCTCTTGAGATAGCTTGGATGAGTATTGCTGTCATCCCCATTTTATAGACAACTGAAATAAAGGTGAAAGCCAATATGATAGCCCTGAGATAAGAGCCCATAACCTAGTGCAGCACTCTTTCCTCTGTAAATGGTTCAGACAAAAACTTTTCATGAGTCTGTGATAATAAAGGAAAAAGTAAAGCAATGGATGAATTTTTCAGCACCTTACTTTTATTCAATTTAAGGGAATGTCTTTTATTCTGAGATTCTTTCAGCAAATACTAAATGCCACTATATGCCAGGTATTGTTCTAGCTGTTGAACATGCTATTGAATAAGAGAGATAATAAATAAATATGTAAGCAACAACATAATTATAAATAATTTCAGAATACTAATAAGAGCTCTGAAGAAAATAGAGAAAGGCTGGTGATGTGTGGGCTTCTCTGAAGAGGTTATATTGAAACGGAAATCTAAGTAATGTGAAGGAGGCAGGTATAGGAAGGGAAAACATACCGCAGGCAGAGGCAGATGCAAAGGCTTCGGGATTGAACAGATCAGTGTTCCTGAAACACTGAAATAAGGCCTGTGCGGCCTCAGCATGGATGTAGAAAGGGAGGCAGATCATGACAGCCCTTATAGAATCCCATGGTAAGGGATTTGGGTATTATTGTAACGGCAACTTTTCCTACTCTTCTAGTGTTAAAATATCCTTTGTTTTATAAAATGATGGTGGTATTAGATAGCAGTTACTGGTTTTGTAATCTCCTCCTTGGCAAAACAAAAAGTTGATAACCCTGTATCAGTTCCCAAACTTTTTTTTTTCTTTCACTTTAATTTTACCAGTCATGAAATGCAGTAGTTTGGAAACTACTGTATCGTACCACAGCTGCGTCCCAATACGAGGACTTGAAAATCTTGGTCGGTAAAGAAGTTGACATACAGGACAGTGACATAGTGAAACGTTTTTCTTACAGAAAACACATTTAATTTCAATTCTCTTAAATCTCAGATCTCTGCTTTGCTTCTTCTGCTCTACTTTCTTTTGGCTTGCTCCCATTTTCAGTCCCTCCCCAATCACATAAATTCTCTCTTACTTGGAAATGGCCTTGTTATATGTTTGTAGCTTCCAGAACTTCTTTGTGCCCAGTACTTAAAGCTTCCATTTCATTATCACAGTTGGTGAAGAAGTGGCACCATATGTTATGTTATCCAAATGGTCCTTAAGCTTGAAGCTCCAACTAAATTAGAACGCTGGTCATTATTAAAAATGAAACCCAGAGGTGAGTTTATATGAAATGAATATACAAGTACAGGCCCAAGGCAAGGTTCGTGCTGGCCAATGTCATGTGATCTATTCCTGAAAATGGGTATTAAGGTCTAGTGCACACTGGGAGATTCCTCATTGAAGGATTCATGAATATTACTATATTTTGTTCTTTTTCTTTAGAATTGACCACATAATCATCTCTTAAGTCCAGAGATCATCCAGTTGAGGCTAAAGATTTGCTGCTTTAGGAACCTCTGATGATTACCATATCTCTTTTGTGGTATCTAGGCTATAAGAACCTAGCTTATTGCTAACCAGAGGTACCATTTTTTACTCATCTTTGTAAAAATAATGAAGGCAAAACACTAAACAACAATGCTTTTTCAATTTTTTTAAAAAATTAGCATTGTAAATATGTTCTTCAAAGAAAATTCCAGATGACTGTTATGTAAAACAACTACAGCTCAAACCTGCAGGTCACTCCACTTTTCCCCACCACAGTGTCTCCTGAGGGATAGCCGAGAAATCACTAAGGCTTTGTGGAGCACAGAATGAAAGTCACAATCAAAAATTCAGATTGTAAACTCTGCTATAAAAAAATGACTGTGCTCCTCAAATTGGCCGAACCACTACACCAGAGCTTCAAAATCATGCTTGCTAACATGCCCATGAAAGTCCATGTTACTAGAATAATAGATTTTATATTGTACATTTTTACGTAAAATGACATTTTCAGGTCACATTTACTATACAAAGCAAAAGCAAGCTTTAGTTGTAGCTGTTTCTTCAGAGCACACTTTTTATATAAGGTAGGTGTGATGCTGCTACTGGGGCTAAAATATTTTTCTTCTACCTGTAAAGATTAAATTTCACACTGGCCAAGATTTCGTTGTACTTTAATTATAAATAAATCAATGATGTGTTATATATGTTGTTGTCAAGTAATAGATTTACTAGTTTTTTTTTTTTTTTTTTTTTACTCTTGTCTTCTAGTTTGCCAGGGTTTGGATACCTGATCCTGAGGAAGTTTGGAAGTCAGCAGAGCTGCTCAAAGATTATAAGCCAGGAGATAAAGTCCTCCTGCTTCACCTTGAGGAAGGAAAGGTAAAAATTTTGCTTTCATTTGTATATTTGACCTCAATTGGAAATTAAATTTTGAGCTAATCTAAAGTCTTTACTTACTAACTTGATAAAAATGGTAAGCTCACTTTTTTATCCTGAGGGCTACCAATACCATGGGCTAGTGAAAATAGCAGATACTTTCAAAATCATTATTTTGGTCTATGATTTTATTATGAGTAAGACTGAAACCTTGTTGTTGTTATGTGCCATCAAGTCAGACCTGACTCACAGCAACCCCTCCTTGGGAGTTTCCAAGGCAGTATCATTACAGAAGTAGGTTGCCCAACCTTCCTTCCAAGAAGTGGCTGGTGGGTTTGAACCACCAGCCTTCTGGTTAGCAGTCAAGTGCCTTAGGCACTATGCTACTAGAACTCCTTGATTGAAATCTAGTCCTCCCAAAGATATGCCTTTTATATAGGCTAGAATTAAAATTATTTCATATTACCCAAGAAAATATCATCTAAGGAACCAGTTTAAGATTTGATGTTTGTGGGATACTGATCCCTGGTGGCAAAATGGTTGAGAACTCAGCTGCTAACCAAAAGATCAGCAGTTCGAACCTACTCATTGCTCCACAGGAGAAAAGACCTGGCAATCTGTTCCATAAAGATTATGGGATGATTACAGTAGCATCCAGGAGAATAAAATACTTAGAAATGAATCTAGCTAGGGAAGTAAAGGACTTTTACAACAAATATTATTAAATACTGCTGAAAGAGATTAATGAAGGCTTATTAATGGGGAGATATTCCATGTTCGTGGGTTAGAAGACTTAATATTGTTAAGATGTCAGTACTATCCAAAGCAATCTACATGTTCAATGCAGTCCTGATCAAAATTCCAACAAATCTCTTCCTTGAGCATTATGCTCTTTTAGGAACTATCTTTATGGAATCAAATTGGCAACAGCAACTCCAAAGATTAGAGAAGAACTGCAGGAAGCAGTAAATTATGTTAATAAAGGAAGAACAACTCAGAAAATGAGGGTGAGAATGTTTGTACAACTCAAAGAATGTAATCCCTGTCGATAAATTGTACATGTAGAAACTGTTGCATTGATACATGTTTTGCTATGTATATTCTCCACAACAAAAACAAAATAAATAAAATTTAGAAAACAAAAACAACAACAAAAAAAGATTACAGCCTAGAACCCCCTGGGGCATTTTTACACTTACCACATTGGATTGACATGAGTTGGAATCCACTCAACAGCAGACACAAATAATAGTTTTAAAATATTTATTGAGAAGCTATTATATGTAAAATACTTTGCTACTGACTGTTGTTGTTATTTGAGTCGGACCCGACTCATAGTAACTCCTACTTAGGTTTTCCTAGGCAATATCACTACGAAAGTAGATTGCCCCATCTTCCTTCCGAGGAGTGGCTGGTGGGTTTGAACCGCCAGCCTTCTGGTTAGCAGTCAAGTGCCTTAGGCACTATGCTATCAGAGCTCCCTTGCTAGTGACTAGTAAAACTTAAAACTAATTGTCTCTGCACTTTCCTGTCTGCATTCATTGTATGAGCAAACTCATCTTAGTCCTACTTTTTTTGGGGGGGGGAAAAAAAATTTGTTATGTTTTTGACGAAAGTTTACACAGCAAATCAAGTTCCCATTTAACAATAACTACATAAATTGTTCAGAGACATTACTTACATTTTCCACAATGTTTTATTAGGTACATCTTTTTAAATCTCTTCACTGCAGTTGATAGGGATTGTTGTTTTAAAAACTGAAGACCAAATACTGCCGTTGAGTCAGATCCAACTCATAGCGACTGCTCCTTGGGTTTCTCAGGTGGTATTACTACGGAAGTAGATTGCTTAATCTTCCTTCCGAGGAGTGGCTGGTGGGTTTGCTAACAGTCAAATGCCTTAGGCACTACGCCACCAATCCCTTCTGACATAGCAGGCCTGTGTACACCAGAAGAAAACTCTGCCTGATTGTGCCCCATCCTCACAATCAATGTTATGTTTGAGCCCAAGATGGCAATCTGTTTTCTTGAAGATCTTCCTCTTTTTCACTGATGTTCTACTTTACCAAGCATGATCTCTTTCTCCAGGGACTGGTCACCCCTGACAACAAATCCAAAGTGTATGAGACCAAGTCTCATCATCCTTGCTTCTAAAGTGCATTCTGGTTGTACTTCTTCCAAGATAGATTTGTTTGTTCTTCTTGCAGTCCATGGTATATTCAGCATTCTTCGCCAACACCATAATTCAAATGCATCAGTTCATCTTCAGTTATCCTTATTCATAGTTCAGCTTTCACAAGTCTACAAAACCAAAACAAAACCAAACTCACTGCCATCAAGTTAGATCTGACTTTTAGTGACCCCTCCTTGAGTTTCCGAGGCAGTATCGCTATGGAAGTAGATTGCACAATCTTGCATCTGAGGAGTTGCTGGTGGGTTTAAACTGTTGGCCTTCTGGTTAGCAGTCAAATGCCTTAGGCACCAGAGCTCCTACAAGTCTACAAAGTGATTGAAAATACCATGGCTTGCGGAAATCCTCTAGTCTTTTTTCTTTAACACTTCAAAGAGGTTTTGTAGCATATTTACCCAATGTAATATGTTGTTTGATTTCTTGACTGCTGCTTCTATGGTTGATGGTGGGTCTAAATGAAATGAAATCCTTGACAATTTCAATCTTTTCTCCATTTGTCATGATGTTGCTGAGGATTTTTGCTTTCTTTATGTTAAGATGTAATCCATACTGAAGGCTGTAGTCTTTGATCTTCTTCAGTAAGTGCTTTAAATCCTCTTCACTTTTAACAAGCAAGATTATATCATCTAAATATCACAGGATGTTAATGAGTTATCCACCAATCCTGATGCCACATTTTTCATATTGTCCAGCTTCTTGGGTTATTTTCTCCATATACAGATTGAATAAGTATGGTGAAAGGATAACAACCCTGACACACCTTTCCTGATTTTCAACTATGCAATATCCCCTTATTCTATTCAAACAGCTACCTTTTGACCTATGAACGGGTTGCACATGAGCATAATTGTATATTCTAGAATTCTCATCCTTCACAATTATCCATACTTTGTTATGATCCACATAGTTTGATGCTTTTTTTTTTTTTTCAAATTTTATTTTGATTTGGGTGAAGATTTACAGAGCAAATTCACTTTCCATACAGCAGTTCACATA